>NC_068425.1:19873192-20593192 GCF_023373465.1 Oncorhynchus keta | reverse complement strand
ACACACAGAAACACACACACAGAAACACACAGAAACACACACACAGAAACACACACACACAGAACACACACACAGAAACACACACACACACACAGAAACACACACACAGAAACACACACACACACACAGAAACACACACACAGAAACACACACACACACACAGAAACACACACACAGAAACACACACACACACACAGAAACACACACAAACACACACAGACACACACACACACACACACACACACAGAAACACACACACAGACACACACACAGACACACACACACAGACACACACACACAGACACACAGGATATGGATTAGGAGAAAGGGGAATAGCCTTATTCCTACCTCTATGACAGAGGTGTGGGAAGATTTGGGATGCCATTAAAAAAATGTTTGAGAGACATGACATGGGTGGTAAATACCTGAATACACATGGTTTTACAGGATGAATCAGGATCATTTGGTCTTTGTACTTTTACAGTTTTTTTTGATTGCTTAAGCACGATTTTCAAAACAGGGCCCGTGTTTTCAAAACACTACACGCAATTAGCACAACCACACACCCAATTAGCAAAACACTACAGATCCTTTGCAAAATTGAACACTCTTGTAAAAACTATACACTTCTTTTTAAAAACCACACTTTGTTACCATATGAAACACCCAAAATAAAGTAATCCTTCTCACCCCCCTTTAAGATTTAGATGCACTATTGTAAAGTGACTGTTCTACTGGATGTCATAAGGTGAATGCACCAATTTTACCATAAGAGCGTCTGCTAAATGACTTAAATGTAAATTAAATGTAATGAAACACACACGTTTCACATTACTATATTCTGTTTGCACGAGTTACACTCTGCTGTGATAAACCTAAAACACTTTTAGCACTTCTACTTCCATATGATTAGAGTAGGCTACTATCAACAAAGTACAAATATAATGTAAATTCACCAAACACTACACAAGACCAATGTTGCAGACTGAAGAAACTCATTTATTTCTCAACACGCCCAAAATGTTGACATGGAGATTCATAATACTGTAACCAAACATCACTTTACGTATTGTAAGTTTAAAAAATAAATAAATAACTAGACATTGTCTCTTCGCCTACCTGGATCTGGCCAGAGAATTTCATCAACATCGCAGGCAATGTTGTCATTAGCAAGACACCTTGGAAAGAAACGTCTTGAATGACGAATCCATCCTTGTATTGCTGCTACCTCCATCTGGTCACATGCCTCCATGGCTTGGATGAGGGGTACCTCAGCCTGGAGACGGAGATCATATACCTTCCACCCCAATGCAGAGAGAAACTCTTCTATAGGGTTGAGGAATGGAGAGTACGGTGGAAGATAAAGGACGGTGAAATGTGGATGTTGCTGAAACCAGTTCTGAACCAGAGCAGAGCGGTGGAAAGACACGTTGTCCCAGACAACAATGTATTGCATATGATCGATTTGATTTGCTGCTGTTATGTTGTGCAATTGGTCCAAGAATGTAAGTATGAGTGCTGTGTTGTAAGGGCCCATATGGGCATGGCGGTGGAGGACCCCATTCTGTGTAATGGCTGCACAGAGTGTTATATTACCCCCACGTTGCTCTGGGACATTGACTATAGCCCTGTGGCCAATGATGTTTCTTCCCCTCCTTCGTGTTCTCGTCAGGTTGAACCCAGCCTCATCTACGTAAATGAACTCATGCTGTATCTCCTCTCCATCCATTCCTAAAACTCTCTGAAAAACAGTGTCAGGTGAAATTGTGTAGTTCAGTGTAGATCTAGTATACATATTATAGTACAGTAAAAGATTATGAGACAGTTTGCAAGATCACACTGCTAAAGTGAATACATACCTCTGCATAATCATGCCGCAGTCGTTTCACCCTTTCAGAATTGAGCTCAAAAGGCACTCGATAAATTTGCTTCATTTGAATATGTATTTTTTTCGGGTGCGTGCCAGTGTTGATGTTGAGACCTGATGGATATCATTGAAAATGGCGTGGTTATTGACAATGTTAGCTTGGAGCTGCTTGAGTGTTATAGCATTGTTGGCCAAAACCATGTTTACTATCTCCCTCTCTTGCTGTTTTGTGAACATAGGAGGCCTTCCCCCTTGTCGTCCCTGACCCTCAATCCTGTGTAGAGAAAAACTCAGTATACAATAGTACAGTAATTTCACAGGAAAAGGTAACAGAAGTGCTGATAGTGCATAGAATACAGTACTGTAAGCAATTACTGAAACCGTGCAGATGTTTTTGATATGATGATATTTTTACAATACCTATTTTCCAGTCTAAATGTTCTCATCACACTTGCCACTGTATATCGGCTTAGATTTGGCTGTACTTGCAGTCCAGCCTCCCTCAGCGTCAGGCCGTGGTTGACAACGTGGTCAACCAATGTTGCGCGGATCTCATTTGTCAGATTTGGTCCTCTTTGAGCACCTTCTTATCTCCCTCTTCCTCCCCTTCCTCCTCCTCCTCGTCTTCCTCGTTCTCTTCCTCAGTCTCCTCGTCGTCCTCCTCATCCTCCTCATCGTCCTCCTCCTTGTCCTCCTCCTCCTCCTCCTCTTACTCTTTCTCTGACTCTTTCCATTGTGTTTGAAGACCGATGAACTCACCTGCTGCTTTTTATAGTGCTTATACACCTGATTGGTGTGTCTACAATTAAGCAAACGAGTGTTTGCACACCTGATGACTGTGTTGAACCAATTGGTTGGACGGTGTGGTAATTTGACAGTCAGTGCTTTGGTATTGCAAGGACGTGACTTCATGATAGATTTTTGTGTGTAATGTATGTTAAGTGTGTTTAGTGTTTTGCAAATCACTGTGTGTAGAGTTTTGCAACAAGTGTGAGGTTGACAATGTACTTATAGTTGTGCAAATATGGGCTTATGTTTTGCTTCTTGAGTGTAAGGTTTTGCTAATAGTGTACTACTTTTCATTTTAGTGTGTAAGCAATCCAAAAAAACTGTTTCATGGGAATTTACAACTTGAAATTAACTTCTTGCGTCGAGCCATCCCGGATCCGGTATCGTGACTACAGCCTCAAGCTCTTTACCATAACGCAACGTTAACTATTCATGAAAATCGCAAATGAAATGAAATTAATCTATTTGCTCTCAAGCTTAGCCTTTTGTTAACAACACTGTCATCTCAGATTTTCAAAATATGCTTCTCAACCATTGCAAAACAAGCTTTTGTGTAACAGTATTGATAGCTAACGTAGCATTTAGCGTAGCATTTAGCGTTAGCATTCAGCAGGCAACATTTTCACAAAAACCAGAAAAGCATTCAAATAAAATCATTTACCTTTGAAGAACTTCGGATGTTTTCAATGAGGAGACTCTCAGATAGCAAATGTTCAGTTTTTCCTGAAAGATTATTTGTTTAGGACAAATCGCTCCGTTTTCTGCGTCACGTTTAGCTACGAAAAAAAACCTGTATCCAGGATTGTGTAAATCTATCCACAAGCTCATTAGCATAACACAACGTTAACTATTCATGAAAATCGCAAATGAAATGAAATTCATCTATTTGCTCTCAAGCTTAGCCTTTTGTTAACAACACTGTCATCTCAGATTTTCAAAATATGCTTTTGAACCATAGCTAAACAAGCATTTGTGTAACAGTATTGATAGCCTAGCATATGCCTCTCTTTCAGCATGCAACATTTTCACAAAAACCAGAAAAGAATTCAAATAAAATCATTTACCTTTGAAGAACTTCAGATGTTTTCAATGAGGAGACTCTCAGTTAGATAGCAAATGTTCCGTTTTTACAAAAAATATTATTTGTGTCGACTAATCGCTCCGTTTTGTTCATCACGTTTGGGTAAGGAAATAAATAAATAAAGTCATTAAAACGCAAACTTTTTTCCAAATTAACTCCATAATATCGACAGAAACATGGCAAACCGATGTTTAGAATCAATCCTCAAGGTGTTTTTCACATATCTATCGACGATAAAATCCTTCGTGGCAGTTGACTTTCTCTTCTGAAGTGGAACGCGCATGGACCTACAGATTACGCAATACTTTCGACACAGGACACCGGGCGGGACACCAGGAAAATGTATTCTCTTATGGTCAATCTTCCAATGATATGCCTACAAACCCGTCACAATGCTGCAGATATAAGGAGACATTGGAACACAGTGCCTTCAGAATCTGGGGCATTTCCTGTATGAAACTTCATCTTGGTTTCGCCTGTAGCATTAGTTCTGGGGCACTCACAGATAATATCTTTGCAGTTTTGGAAACATCAGAGTTTTGTCTTTCCAAGGCTGTCAATTCCATGCATAGTCGAGCATCTTTTCGTGACAAAATATTGCGCTTAAAACGGGCACGTCTTTTTATCCAATAATGACATAGCGCCCCCATAGGTTGAAGAGGTTAACCTCCCAGATTCAAGCATAACATAATTTAATGTATGGCCTGCTGTTATAAGCACACTGTGCAGCTGATGCAATATTTGATGGAATTACATCTGTGGAAAAACATATAGGCACACCGGCTCTGTTGTTAAACTATTTCAATGTCATTTTAGAGGCATTTTCCCCTCTTTGATTTGCTCTTCCCTCATTCCTCGTAATGTCCCCTTCTCATCTCTCTCTCTCTCCCTCCCACTCACACTTTTCGGCTCAAACATTCATTATGTTGCAGTGGAGTCTGTTGTGGAAATTGCAAGATTATGTTATAATGCTTGTATTGCATTATAATGGTTGTTTTATTCGACAGAATAGAGTATTCTGTTAACTATTGTGTGGGTGTTCTACTGAGGAGGGCCTCTATGAGATAACACTGACAGAGGAGATTTACAATGTATTTTGGGTGATAAAACCTAAAGAGCATTCCAGATAACATGAGGTAATGTTTTTGTGCTATACCGTACCAGGGTGAGACGGTTCCAGTTTGGAGTAGGAGGACCAGACACTGGTCTTTACAATGAAAACTGTTGTATTATAGATACCTTTCATACAAATCTTAACCTTGTGACCATTCTATTTATCTGTTGTTCGTCATGTCGGTTGAGAGGGGTGTATCTTGGCTATAAAAGATCTTTGTACTTTTGTGTTGTTATTTTCAATGGTTCATTGGAAATGGCGCATCATTGAAAGTCATTGCTAATTGCAAAGCTCTTATTATTAAAGATGTAGTTTAAGTATAACTCTGACTGGTGTGTGAAGTTTGTCTCTCTCCTCATTTGGTAATACAGAAATTAACCACCACACGTCTCAAGTGGAATGTACGTTATAAGAGCAGTCGAGCTTTGCACTCCCCCAGGAGCCATCTACAGCAATTTTACCAGGGGACCTGGGCGGCACTCTGTTAGCACTGCTGCTGTACTGTGTGTCTGAGAGGGAAACATTTACAGCATCCCATGAATATCAGAGAGAGGCGGGGAGGTTGGGTGTGGGAAATAAAGGACAATCATTGCTACAGCACAGTGCTGTAGCTTTTAAGGGCCATAGAAAACATCTTGATTAAGTGAAATAAACACTTTAAACCCCTACTTGAACACAAATGTTTTTGATTGACAGCCATTTGCAATTATTATTCATGTCTATCATGAGCAAAGCTTTGTGGATGAAGACGTGAGCATCAAGCACCATTTCTGAGGAGGTTAGGGAAAAGCAGCCTGTTTTGAAAAAGAAACAAACCAGCCAGACTCTGAGCAGTAGGGCGTATAACGTTTGTTTGACACACATATTTTCTAAAACAACTTTGATGATGTCAGCATGTGTTTGTCGAACACTGAGAATAGACACATGAGTCACAGGTGAGATGGAAAAGGAACATCATTCAAGGTTGTGGATGAAAACTTTAAGCCGCTTTAAAGAGCCACCCCAGGACGATGTGTCTAAACCGCCTTAAAACAGCTCTCGACCTTAGACACAACCTTAAACAAAAACATACCAGTGTTTTGCTAGCAAGTAAACAACATGTCTATTTACAGAGAAGCAGAAACAGGCTAAGATGCACTATATATACAGGACAGTCGTTGAGTAGTGGTACAAAATAAAACGCAACATGGACATAAGAGAAATGCTAGAAGTGACATATGTACACAAACACTGCTGCCAACCATTCCTATGGGGCATGCTATTGTAGAATCTGAAATGACAGAAAACACACTTCAAACATACCTTCAGCCCCTTATGTTTCTAGTCTCTCCAAAATACCCACTTTAAGACCCTCTGACTAAACAAGTGCCAACACTCATATACACACACAGTACAAAATGAGAGATCATGTGAAAGTATTCCCAGACCATATGTAGTGGTATTCAGTCATTCCGGTATGGACACATTTAGTGAAACTGTTTTTGCATACAGACAATAGTAGTGGATTCTTCACTGCTCCTTTAGTGTAGTTCACTGCCAGAGCGAATCATCATATAAAGATGATAATAGAACTACGGGCAGTGAGGATGATATGCTACATCAAATGAATAAAAAAACACAGTACCCAGACAGGTGGAGGCTATAGGTGGTGGAACAGCGAGCATAGTTAGTAACAGGCAGGAAGAGACACCAGCGCACATGACATCCGGCATTGAGGAAGTATATATAGAACTAGTCAACTTAAATGGACAGCATGTTCTGTAAATAGAGTGTGATTCCAATTGGTGCAATATCCGCTGATCCAATCAGCTGATGACACCACACTCGCGTTTCCATTCTGTTCCGGCTTCACTTTGTTTCAGAAAGAAAACACCACCGTTTATGAGCTCTCAAAAGACCAGCGAAGGTCATCCTACCACACATGTGTTAATGCTAACTATGTGTAGCATGAGCTAACGCAGCCTTTTGACTTTCTCATATGACACACCGTTGGGTATCCTCGATGAGGCAAGATGAGCAGTCATCTTGGTACATGGACAATATACTACCAATCTAATTAATCAACCGGAAGTAGTATGAACCTGCCTGCCGTAGTGAAGCCCTGCTGTTGCCCTCACTGAGGCATGATGAGCTGTCATGAGAATACTCTACCTATGAGCCCAGCCAACCACCTACAAAATAGATGAACCGCCAGGTGCCAGTCAACCACCTATAGCCAGAAAACAGTGTTATATCAGATTGCAATGCAGAAGAGAGATGCAACATAGCTACTGGACCAAGAGGCTGACACAATCATGATCATATTAGCAATTGCTGCAGGAACTCATGTAGGCTCCACGCTCTTAGAATTCCAATCGAGTGTAACATTGTAGGAAACAGAGGATTATGGGCCCATAATCTTGAGGGTGAAGCCGTGAACGATTGAGAAGGAGTAGCAGCACCAATACAGTAGTTGATGGCCCATAGCTCAGAACTACCCTGCAGCGAGGATGAAGGAACCAGAGCTGTGAGGAGTTCCAGTATCTTCCAGCATCAATGTTGAACAGCGCTCTAAAATAGCACCGGAGCAGAAGACAGACATTTTATGTGCCCCTAACCAATTGAGTTTCTTGTTCATTTATCTGCTTTGTTTGTAAATTATTTTTTACTCTTTTTGTACATAATGTTTCTGACATCAGGACTGAGATTACTCACCACGGACTAGCAGAATCGTTTTTCTTCTTTCACGACTCTGACGAGCCCGAGGCGGAGGATGTACGGCTCCCTCGGGAACAGGCCCCAACACCAGTGATCCGCGTGAAGAGGAGGTGGAGAAAGAGAGGAGAGTGGGCTGCCTGCTGAGAAGTTGAAGGCAATCAAATAAACCCCCATACTCCTCAAATCCGCTAGCAAATGTGCAATCTTTGGGCAATAAATTTGTTGAGTTACGCTTAAGATTAAACTACCAACGGGACATTAAAAACTGTAACGTCTTATGCTTCACGGAGTTGTGGCTGAACGACAACAACATCAACATACAGCTGCCTGGTTATACAACGTACCGGCAGGATAGAGGGTAGTGCGGACGTTCCAGTACATCACTGGGGCCAAGCTTCCTGCCACCCAGGACCTCAATACCAGGCGGTGTCAGAGGAAGGCCCTAAAAATTGTCAGAGTCTTGCAACCCTTGTCATAGACTGTTTTCTCTGCTATTGCACGGCAAGCTGTACCGGAGCGCCAAGTCTAGGTCCAAGAGGCTTCTAAATAGCTTCTACCCCCAAGCCATAAGACTCCTGAACATCTAGTCAAATGGCTACCCATACTATTTGCATCCCCCCCCTCCCTTCCCCTCTCCACACCACTGCCACTCTCTGTTGTCATCTATGCACAGTCACTCTACCTACATACTACCTCAACTAACTGCTGCTCTTTAATTACTTGTTACTTTTATCTCGTATTCTTATCCATAATTTTTTTAACTGCACTGTTGGTTAGGGGCTCGTAAGTAATCATTTCACTGTAAGGTCCAAACCTGTTGTATTCAGCGCATGTGACTAATACATTTTGATTTAATTTGAACAGAGGTTTGCCAGGTGCTGCCTGTGCTCAGCTTGCAGGTAGCATAACATGAAAGAGAGAATAAGGCAGTGTTAGTTCTAGTGATGATGACCAATGTTCCATTGATAATTCTTTCATTGCTGAGGGTATAAGCACTGTTAACATGAAAGTGTCCATAATGCAACAGAATTTGAGATATCATGAATAATCAGTGAGAAAGTTGGACTCACAAATATCATATCCCCAACCTAAACAAACCTCTCACCATTACAATAACAGGAGATATTAGCATTTTCTTTGGGGGGGTATGATATCTGTGCGTAACTTTCTCGCATATTATTCATGATTCAGGACTATCCGTAATCATGGTAGCATTCACGGTAGAAGTGTTTAAAAACATATTCTAGCATTTTTTACAATAAAAGTGTCTCCAAAATGACACGGTAAGCCATAAGAGAAGAACAGATGACCTAATAACTAAGGAAATGGTAAAGAAATGGGTGTCAGGTAGCCTAGCGATAAAGTGCGTTGGTCAGTAACCGAAAGGTCGCTGGTCCATATCCCCAATGTGCCCTTGAGCAAGGCAGTTAACCCTAATTGCTCCTGTAAGTTTCTCTAGATAAGAGCGTCTGCTAAATGACTAAAAGGTAAATGTTAATAGACCCCTAGATTACTAGAATGGATATAAGATTGTCTGAAATAAGCTCTCAAACAGAATGTTTCCATTAGAGCCAATGAAAACTTGATCTCCAACAGCTCATCACAATGTGGGTGTTTAGCAAGCCCACAGAATGTTAGGTAATGCTAGTATCACCAGCCAATCCATCGTGGCTAGAAGCTATTGCGAGCCTTGATTGGTCATCACACCACGATACAGCATCAGCTTCTCCACTAAGGCCCAGTGTGATCATTTGAAATCTGAGGAAAAAAAGTTAGGGTTATTGTTAACAGTAGTAATCAATATATATATATATTTTTTTACTTCTGTCAATATATGTTTAATGATGGAAAGACCCAGTAATGTTGAGCCGGTGACAGACTGACACCATCCAAGTAGCACAAGATATCACACTGCTCGTCTGTTGAACAGTGCTTGTTGCAGCCCACAGCATTTGGGCCAGCATGATTTTGGTAGATAATAGTCACGCTCAGCTAAAATGACTGTAGCAGAGTGAGCTGCATCAGGGTATAAGATGCGTATTAGATACCACTATTAGATAACTAGCTGGGGAGAAGCCGGAGAAGTGACCACTTAATGTAAAAGACAGCTATAGATAACAGTAAAACCTGATAATGCATTAATTAGTAAATTAAATAAGATAGTACTTATTAATCCCCCAAAGGGGAAATTTGATTGCACCAGCCCATACATACACCACAATCAATACACAACAAACCACAAAATGAACGTAAACTAGGTGTTCATTCTAAAAAGCCTCATAACTTGTGTGTAAAGAATTTGCGAAAAAGTACTGGTTTGCACCTGGGTAAAATGAATCTGTCTGCCATCGTACTTTAATGCTCCAAGCAGATGCTGTGGAAGTGGTGGCTAGTGTTGGCCTCTTTGAAAGGGGTGGCTAGTGTTGGCCTCTATGTCACTATAACCTCAATATGTGCACTTGGCAATAGCAATAATAGTAACAATGCCATACGATGTGTTCAGATGAAACAGTCAATGCATCAATTGGCATGAGGACAGAGCCTCAAAACAATATGTACGTACATATCCCAACCAGAAGCCATGGATTACAGGCAACATCCGCATCGTGCTAAAGGCTAGAGTTGCCGCTGGGGAGGAGCGGGAGACTAATCCAGATGCTTATAAGAAATCCCACTATGCCCTCAGATGTACCATCAAACAAGCAAATCGTCAATACAAGATTAAGATTGAATCCTACTACACCGGCTCTGACGCTCGTCGGATGTGGCAGGGCTTGAAAACTATTACGGACTACAAAGGGAAACCCAGACACGAGCTGCCCAGTGACGCGAGTGTACCAGATGAGCTAAATGCCTTTTATGCTCGCTTCGAGGCAAGAAACACTGAAGCATGGAGAGCACCAGTTGTTCTGGATGGCTGTGTGATAATGCTCTCGGTAGGAAAAGTGAACAAAACTTTTAAACGGGTACATACTTTAAACAGGTCAACATACCAAGACAGTCGTGAAGAGGGCACAACAAAACATTGTCCCCCCAAGGAGATTGAAAATATTTGGCATGGGTCCCCAGATCCTCAAAAGGTTCTACAGCTGCACCATTGAGAGAATCCTGACCGGTTGCACCTGGTATGGCAACCGCTCGGCATCTGACCGTAAGGGTAGTTAAAACAGTAAATCACTGGGGCCATGCTACCTGCCATCCAGGACCTATATCATAGGCGGTGCCACAGGAAAGCCCATAAAATTGTCAGACTCCAGAGACTCAAGTTATAAACTGTTTTCTCTGCTACCGCACAGCAAGCGGTACCGGAGCGCCAAGTCTAGGATCAAAAGGTTCCTCAACAGCTTCTTCCCCCAAGCCATAAGACTCCTGAATAATTAATACAATTTATCAAATTTACATTGACCTCCCTTTTGTACACTGCTGATACTTGCTGTTTATTATCTATGCATAGTCACTTCACCCCCACCTACAAATTACCTCAACTAGCCTGTACCCCCGCACACTGACTTGGTACAAGTGCCCCCTGTATATAGCCTTGTTATTCTTATTGCGTTACTTTTAATTTTTACTTTTTATTTTAGTCTACTTGGTAAATATTTTCTTAACTCTTCAGAACTGCACTCTAGGTTAAGGGCTTGTAAGTAAGCATTTCACGGTAAAGTCTACACATGTAGTATTCAGCGCATGTGACAAATCAAGTTTGATTTTAATATCGGCCGCCATGCCATAATGCAATACTGTGTTCAGATAATGAAGGAAGGAATATCAGCTAACACCTGAATATGAGAGCATTCACCACAGTTGCAGCATAAAACACATGATAGAACTAGTATGTAAGACATGAAGATGCAAGCAGAAGATTAATTAATAACATTAGCTAATACACGATGACTACAATTAAGAAATCACTACAATACCATGCAATACAATAGCATATGAAAGATAAGAGTACAGTCACTATGCTGTCACTAGAATAATACTACCAGGATGCAAAGATGGACCGACAAGGAGGGGCTACCTATGTAAAATGCATGCACGTTAATAAATCAGCCTAAACCTACTGCTGCAGATAAGGATGAAGTAAATATAACTATGTTGACTGAAATTATACTGTAAAATGTATGCTAATAAGTATGACTCATTGCAACAGTATCCACTAATGAGCTAGCAGATACTTTGGTTTGCTTAGAAGAGAAAAACAGCAATGTGTAGCTGTACCAGCACATCAATCCAGACCAGTCTGCACATTAAATTGAATGCATTTCTAGCTTAAACTGTGTAAGGAAATAAGGTTCCAAAGAATAATAATAGATAGTTACTGTCGATTGCCAAATTAACAGCCACATGAGACCAAAATACTATCAGATCACCGTGATAAACACCAACTCCTTGCGCATGTCATCAAGAAAACATTGCTACTATATCGACGCATAGGCCTGTAGCTAGCCTAGCATAGGCTACTTCCTACTTGTATAGATGAGGGATGATTCTTGTCACCCCTGATCTGTTTCACCTGTCTTTCAACCCCCCTCCAGGTGCCACCCATCTTCCCAGTTATCCCCTGTGTATTTATACCTGTGTTCTCTGTTTGTCTGTTGCCAGTTCGTTTTATTCGTAGAACCTACCAGCGTTTTATTTCCCTGCTCCCGCCTGTTCCTTGCTCCTGTTTTCTAGTTTCCCGGTTGTGACCGTTCTGCCTGTCTGTCGTCCTGTACCTTTGCCCCACTACTCTGGAGTATTGACCTCTGCCTGACCCGCCTGCTGTTCCGATGTCTTACACCCTCTTTGGTTTATTGACCCCTGCATGCCTTGACCTGTTGTTTGCCTGCCCCTGTTTAAAGAATAAACGTTCGTCTCTCCAACACTGTCTGCACCTGGGTCATACTTTAAAATGTGATAATTCTCCTTGATGGGATGTAGGTTCATTGACAGACTCTGCCCAAAAGCTAGCATAGGGGGGAAATGAAGTATACAATAGGCTACTCCCAGAGCAATTCTACTTAGCTAGCTAGCCAGTTTGTAGCTGGCTACTGACTGACAACAGTAGAGCAGCATCATGGTTGATCATCGCAATCAATGACATCCCCACAGCAGCCAAACACTGCAACATGAGTATATTGAACGATGCGAATGAGATTCAAACACAGCTAGCAAGCGTTCACAAAAAAAGTTCCTAGCAGAAACAGCAAGCACAGCGAGTTACAGCAGCAACAGCAGCAATGGCAGCAAGAGACACCAGCACGTGTGTGCGTGACATCCGGCATTGAGGAAGCATGTGAAGAACTGGACAACTTAAATAGACTACACGTAAGTAGAGTTTGAATCCAATTGGTGCAATATCCGCTGATGTGATAAGCTGGTGCCACCACACTAGGGTTTCCCTTCTGAGCCAGCTTCGCTTTATTTCTGTGGATTATCATGAGTGATGTTTTCAATCAACTCAACATCATAAAAACAGAATATTATACAGCCACAAAAACTGAAACCTGCCATTCACAATAGGAAAAGGAACACCTGCTATTCCATCACAAAAGTTACTTTTCATTGCAGATATCACCATCCATAAATGTGGGGATAGTGGTGCATCAATGCAGCCCCGGGGATGCCCAACCGATCAGATATCCAAGAACAGAAAAGACAGATACACATGTGACAGGCCAGGCACACAGACAAACATTAAAGACACACTTGGAAGACACACAGACAGGGCAAGCAGAGGTGGACACAAAAGAGCAGACTAACACAAAAACAGATATCTGAGTACTCATCCTGTGTCCAGCCATCTGAGGTGGACAGAAATAGCCTGTGTGTCGTAGCCAGGGTTGCTTTGTCTCCCCTCTGGAGTGGACATGCAGGGGAAAGTTGGCTGTGGTCAGGTCACATGTTGCGGCCCACGTTAATTACTTGTAGAATAAATCGGCTTGGGAAGAGAAGATGGACTTAGTGAGGGCAGAGCCAAGCTTACAACTCCTCTCTCTTGTCCACAGTAACAGGTCACAGGTTAAAAGAGCTTTGCAATGAGGAGCCAATCCAAACAAACACAGGGTCAATCAGTACAGACACAATGGGACAGGGTTGTTAAGGCAACATTTATTGGCATTATGTTACACAGGAAGCTCCTTGACAGCATAGGTTTTTGATTCATGATATACCTAATTCTTTAACTTCCTGCTCTCTCTTCATAACAATACTGCCTATGCGATTGGAAATTGGCAAATACTGTAGTATTAAAACTGTAAATTCAAAAACAAATCCCCCCAAACTGCTAAGCAATAAATTGACTAGCCAACACCATGCAATATAAACGTATAATACAAACGTACAACAGCACTAGGCCACATGCAGACAATTTCTCCAAACAAACAATCTCTCATGGCTTTGTTTCATGTTTGCCAGAGCTCCAGATTTCACCAGTGTTCACAAAGACGTCATCCCTGTGTGTGAGCTGTGTGAGCTGTGCAGCCGTCTTGTCCAAGGGCATGGCAAGGACCATGTTCTCTGTCTATCTTCACCATCTGCTCCAGGAGCCTGTCAGGCTGCCAGCCCAGGGAAACAGGAGAGGCTCGGCCTGCCAAACATGCTGTAATACCACAGCAACAACCACCAGGCACTGAGAAACACACTAACTGAGCTACACAACAACTACAAACGCTACCTATCACATCTCCCAAAAGCCTGTGGTCTTTCAAGGTTGGCTGTTAAATATGTGTGAGCCAATGAGGAGAAGAAACTGGAGTAGGTCAAACAAACAGAGAAAATGAGTTATGTGACTCACCTGGCTGAATAAGGGATATACCAATTATAATTGACCAATTATAATTGATGTACAACAAATGTGTACAGAGGCTTGCGAAAGTATTCACCCCCTTGGTATTTGTCCTATTTTGTTGCTTTACAACCTGGAATTAAAATGTATTTTGTATCATTTGATTTAAACAACATGCCGACCACTTCAAAGATGCAAAATATTTTTTATTTGGAAACATACAAGAAGCGTGCATAACTCTTCTACCAAGTCAATACTTTTTTTTGCCCATTCTTCAAGGCAAAACTGTTCCAGTTCCTTCAAGTTGGATGGGTTCCACTGGTGTACAGCAATCTTTAAGTCATACCACAGATTCTCAATTGGATTGAGGTCTGGGCTTTGACTAGGCCATTCCAAGACATTTAAATGTTTCCCCTTTAACCACTCAAGTGTTGCTTTAGCAGTGTGTTTAGGATCATTGTCCTGCTGGAAGGTGAACCTCTGTCCCAGTCTCAAATCTCTGGATGACAAACAGGTTTCCTTCAAGAATTGATTTACTGTATTTGGCACAATCCATCATTCCTTCAATTCTGACCAGTTTCCCAGTCTCTGCCGATGAAAAACACCAAACGTGTTTGCTTAGTTTTTTCTTTAAGCAATGGCTTTTTTTTCTGGCTACTCTTCCGTAATGCCCTCTATGGAGGGCATTACAGAAGCTGTGTGGAGTGTACGGCTTAAAGTGGTCCTATGGAAAGACACTCCCATCTCCGCTGTCGAGCTTTGCAGCTCCTTCAGGGTTATCTTTGGTCTCTTTGTTGCCTCTCAGATTAATGCACACCTTGCCTGGTCTGTGAGTTTTGGTGGCAGGTTTGTTGTGGTGCCATATTCTTTCCATTTTTTAATAATGGATTTAATGGCCGTGGGATGTTCAAAGTTTCTGATATTTTTTATAACCCGACCCTGATCTGTACTTCTCCACAACTTTGTCCCTGACCTATTTGAAGAGCTCCTTGGTCTTCATGGTGCCGCTTGGTTGGTGGTGCCCCTTGCTTAGTGGTGTTGCAGACTCTGGGGCCTTTCAGAACAGGTGTATATATACTGAGATCACGTGACAGATCATGTGACACTTAGATTGCACACAGGTGGACTTTATTTATCTAATGATGTGACTTCTGAAGGCAATTGGTTGCACCAGATCTTATTTAGGGGCTTCATAGCAAAGGGGGTGAATACATATGCACACACTACTTTTCAGTTGTTGTTATTTTAGAATTCTTTGAAGCGAGTTATTTTTTTCCTTTCACTTCACCATTTTGGACTATTTTGTACGTCCATTACATGAAATCCAAATAAAAATCCATTTAAATTACAGGTTGTAAAGCAACAAAATAGGAAAAACACCAAAGGGGTTGAATACTTTTGCAAGGTACTGTACCTTTCTTTCTACAGCACAATACAAGGCCTGCCATTTTCTCATTTCTATAACTATGTCTATGCATGCAGTGGGATAACACTGGGTTGCAGCCAGGTGGTGGAGATGAGTGGACAAGGTGGTTGGCTGACTCAGGTTGACAGTGCTAAATCAGAGGGCCTGAGAGAGACCTAGATGACGGGAAAAGGGCTGCAGTCAGCTTACGTTTCCAAATTGTCTCCAAATTGGCATTGTTTGTGTTTGTGTATGTCCATGTGTGTACATGTGTGCGTGTATGTGTCGATGTGACTGTCCGTGGCCCCCTCGCTCAGACCTGTGTGTGTCTCAGCTGGTCTCTCTCTCTGTGCAGCTGAGAGGGGAGGTAATGAAGTGAGTGGCCACTAAGCACTGCCGCACCAGCCCACCTCTCTATTTAACTTCCTCTGCTGTCACAGCACACACACACACACACACACACACACACACACACACACACACACACACACACACACACACACACACACACACACACACACACACACACACAGGTGTTTGCCAACACACAGAGAGGTAATGTAAACACAACATTTACTGTAGACAGGTGTGTATAAACACACAGAGTTACGCAAGCAGCAGCTGTGAATAAAGATGAAAACATACTCCCACACATGTCATAATCCAATTTACAAACATCAATACATGAACAGACACATAGCTGCTGAACAGATATGCTGTATACTGTATCTCATAGTGTGCTAAGAGCACATTTAGACTACCTACCACATTTGGCCTAGATATCAGCTGAAATTAATCTCTTTGTAGAGGACATCCACCCATCCTGCAAAATGCCTTTAAGGCTGATAAATTAATGACTTGTCACAATGTTCAATAGATACAGGCCAATGAAAGCTCCATCATCATGTGACCCTTACAGTTGACCTTACAGGTGACTTTACAGGTGCCAGCTATTGTTACAAGGCAGTCACAAACGCAAATGTTGACAATGCATTGACACACGTACAAAAATACACACACTCACACAGATATCCACACAATTTAATGCTCTCTATTAGGGAACAATACAACAGGAAATGGGTCTAACTGCTGTCCCTTCGAGGCCCCAGCACCACTTCAGCTACTGTAGTATCATATTATGTGTGTGGCATCTCCTCTCTCCACTCCAGTGAGCCAACTAAAGCTAGTGTCCCTCTCTCCACTCCACTTAGCCAGCTACAGCTTGCGTGCCTCTCTCCACCCCAGTCAGCCAGATACAGCTAGCGTCCCTCTCTCCACCCCAGTCAGCCAGATACAGCTTGCGTCCCTCTCTCCACCCCAGTCAGCCAGATACAGCTTGCGTCCCTCTCTCCACCCCAGTCAGCCAGATACAGCTTGCGTCCCTCTCTCCACCCCAGTCAGCCAGATACAGCTAGCGTCCCTCTCTCCACCCCAGTCAGCCAGATACAGCTAGCGTCCCTCTCTCCACCCCAGTCAGCCAGATACAGCTAGCGTCCCTCTCTCCACCCCAGTCAGCCAGATACAGCTTGCATCCCTCTCTCCACCCCAGTCAGCCAGATACAGCTAGCGTCCCTCTCTCCACCCCAGTCAGCCAGATACAGCTAGCTCCTACAGCCCAAATGATTAATGTCAGAAATTAGCTACTGGCAGCAGCAGAACAATATTCCCATTCTCTGGACTGCCAGATGTCCCTGCTGTCCCTCCACTCCACACCCAGTCAGCCAGAGACAGTCCTTGCATCCCACTCTCCACCCCAGTCAGCCAGATAAACACTGTCCCTCCACTCCACCAACACAGTCAGCCAGATACACAACACCCTCAACTCCAACACAACACAACACTGTCCACTCCTACAACACAAATGATTAATGTCAGAAATTACACTGGCAGCTCCAGAGACAATATACTGTCCATTCTCTGACACAACACATGTCCCTGCAAGACAGTCCTGTCCACTCCAACACAACACTGTCCACTCCAAGACAGTCCTGTCCATTCTGACACAACACTGTCCACTCCAAGACAGTCCTGTCCATTCTGACACAACACTGTCCACTCCACTCCAACACAACACTGTCCACTCCAACACAACACTGTCCACTCCACTACAACACAACACTGTCCACTCCACTACAACACAACACTGTCCACTCCACTCCAACACAACACTGTCCACTCCAAGACAGTGCTGTCCACTCCGACACAACACTGTCCACTCCAAGACAGTCCTGTCCACTCTGACACAACACTGTCCACTCCAAGACAGTGCTGTCCATTCTGACACAACACTGTCCACTCCACTCCAAGACAACACTGTCCATTCCAACACAACACTGTCCACTCCAACACAACACTGTCCACTCCACTCCAACACAACACTGTCCACTCCAAGACACTCCAACACAACACTGTCCACTCCAAGACACAACAACACTGTCCACTCCAAGACAGTCCTGTCCACTCTGACACAACACTGTCCACTCCAAGACAGTGCTGTCCATTCTGACACAACACTGTCCACTCCAAGACAGTGCTGTCCATTCTGACACAACACTGTCCACTCCACTCCAACACAACACTGTCCACTCCACTCCAACACAACACTGTCCACTCCAACACAACACTGTCCACTCCACTCCAACACAACACTGTCCACTCCAAGACAGTGCTGTCCATTCTGACACAACACTGTCCACTCCAAGACAGTGCTGTCCATTCTGACACAACACTGTCCACTCCAAGACAGTCCTGTCCACTCTGACACAACACTGTCCACTCCAAGACAGTCCTGTCCATTCTGACACAACACTGTCCACTCCAAGACAGTCCTGTCCATTCTGACACAACACTGTCCACTCCACTCCAACACAACACTGTCCACTCCAACACAACACTGTCCACTCCACTCCAACACAACACTGTCCACTCCAAGACAGTGCTGTCCATTCTGACACAACACTGTCCACTCCAAGACAGTGCTGTCCACTCTGACACAACACTGTCCACTCCAAGACAGTCCTGTCCACTCTGACACAACACTGTCCACTCCAAGACAGTGCTGTCCATTCTGACACACACTGTCCACTCCACTCCAACACAACACTGTCCACTCCACTCCAACACAACACTGTCCACTCCAACACAACACTGTCCACTCCAACACAACACTGTCCACTCCACTCCAACACAACACTGTCCACTCCAAGACAGTGCTGTCCATTCTGACACAACACTGTCCACTCCAAGACAGTGCTGTCCATTCTGACACAACACTGTCCACTCCAAGACAGTCCTGTCCACTCTGACACAACACTGTCCACTCCAAGACAGTGCTGTCCATTCTGACACAACACTGTCCACTCCACTCCAACACAACACTGTCCACTCCACTCCAACACAACACTGTCCACTCCACTCCAACACAACACTGTCCACTCCACTCCAACACAACACTGTCCACTCCACTCCAACACAACGCTGTCCACTCCACTCCAAGACAGTGCTGTCCACTCTGACACAACACTGTCCACTCCAAGACAGTCCTGTCCACTCTGACACAACACTGTCCACTCCAAGACAGTGCTGTCCATTCTGACACAACACTGTCCACTCCAAGACAGTGCTGTCCATTCTGACACAACACTGTCCACTCCACTCCAACACAACACTGTCCACTCCACTCCAACACAACACTGTCCACTCCACTCCAACACAACACTGTCCACTCCAAGACAGTGCTGTCCATTCTGACACAACACTGTCCACTCCAAGACAGTCCTGTCCACTCTGACACAACACTGTCCACTCCAAGACAGTGCTGTCCATTCTGACACAACACTGTCCACTCCAAGACAGTGCTGTCCATTCTGACACAACACTGTCCACTCCAAGACAGTCCTGTCCACTCTGACACAACACTGTCCACTCCAAGACAGTCCTGTCCACTCTGACACAACACTGTCCACTCCAAGACAGTGCTGTCCATTCTGACACAACACTGTCCACTCCAAGACAGTGCTGTCCATTCTGACACAACACTGTCCACTCCAAGACAGTCCTGTCCACTCTGACACAACACTGTCCACTCCAAGACAGTCCTGTCCATTCTGACACAACACTGTCCACTCCAAGACAGTCCTGTCCACTCTGACACAACACTGTCCACTCCAAGACAGTCCTGTCCACTCTGACACAACACTGTCCACTCCAAGACAGTGCTGTCCATTCTGACACAACACTGTCCACTCCAAGACAGTCCTGTCCACTCTGACACAACACTGTCCACTCCAAGACAGTGCTGTCCATTCTGACACAGCACTGTTCACTCGGAAACATCACTGTTCACTCTAAGACAGCAATATGTTACAAACCAGCTCGTAGCCCGTAACAAAGAGGGAGACAACACGGAGATAAGGAAATAACAAACATTTTTATTAAATAAAGTAACCTACAAGTAACAATGATGTGTGTAGACAGTAGTGTAAGTGAATGGATAAGTACATAGATGGTGATAATGCTGGGTGTTGAGAGGTGCCAAAACAAATTAATACAAATAAGCCCCAAATTGCCACAACCAAAAACAACAGTGTGTCTGCGTGGAGAGAGTGTCTTCAATGAATGGGGGAAAGGTGTATTTATTCCCGGGACACACCCGAGCCCAGGTGTGTCCCATTTCGCTGACGACACTCCACCCACCGACATGCTATTAAGGAAAACAAGTTTAAAGAGAAATAATTTGGCAGACAGAGTGGGAGGGTCATCACAACTGTCCACTCCAACACATCACTTTCCACTCTGCCACAGCACTGTCCACTCTGCCACAGCACTGTCCACTCTGCCACAGCACTGTCCACTCTGCCACAGCACTGTCCACTCTGAGAAAACACTGTCTACTCTGAGAATACACTGTCCACTCAAACACAGCATTGCGCACACATTTTCCACTTTAGGACTCAAATCCACTCATGCACATTTCCTCCAGTTCTACATGACCTCTAGTTCAGCTCTCATTCTCTCTGGTGAGAACAAGAACTGGGCCTACCATCTCCTGGACTCTTGATCCTTCCATTGATATTTGATTACCCTGACCCTGTGCTTCTCCTCATAAGCACAATGTTTACAGATCTGACACTGAAGGCCAGATAAATCCATACCCATATATTCTCCTCCTCATATCTATCTACCACAATCACTAACAATCTTACCTCTCCCCCACGGGCTGCAAATTATTTGGAAAACCCAACAACTTGCTGAGCGGTAGTTTGTGGAGCCGTCAGACCCCCTTCACCATCTCCCCATTCCCCTTGACCCCTCCCCCTCTCTCAATCTGAGAGACCAAGAATCTCTCCAGCCAGTCTAATTCTCTTTCCATATTGGTTGTGTGTGCGACTGTCTGGGTCCCCTCGTTCTGGCCTGTGTGTGTGTGACTGTCTGGGTCCCCTCGCTCTGGCCTGTGTGTGTAACTGTCTGGGTCCCCTCGTTCTGGCCTGTGTGTGTGACTGTCTGGGTCCCCTCGTTCTGGCCTGTGTGTGTGCCGGTGTTTCAGCTGGTCCCTCTCTCCCTCCCCCACCCACCCCTCTCACGCTCTCCCTCTCTCTCCCTCTCCCCATTCCTCTCCCTCTCTCCCACTCTCCCTCCCTCCAGGTGCTCCTTCTTCCACCGTGATTTACACACCACCTCTGTGCTCTATATTTTGACGAAAAACCTTAAATAAAAATAGGTATTTTTTCAGCAGTGGATTGATTGATAATTCAGGGGTGAGGTTGACAGCTGCGTGGTGTGGCTGGAGAAAATCCATGAGGCTACTCTGTCTCCCACTGCCTCCCTCACAGCCCTGTGGCAGCTAGCCTCCCTCCTAGTCTCTCCCCAGCCACACAGCTGTCAACCTCCCACTGAATTATCAATTCACCAGCGACTGTCAAGGAAAATCTATTTGGAGGAATACGCTGCAGCACAAAAACCTGCAGGTTGTGGTCATGTGACACAACAGTAACTCAACAGTGGCTAAATGTGGTCATTAGTATTCTGAGCAGTACTAGTGCTCCCACACACAGCAGAAGTGAGGGATGCTGTATGGGTGTATCTGTTTATTGCACTAACGTTGAACTTAATGCATCTGTGAACACGTTACAGTTGACATGGACACAACACAAACACCAAAATACAAATAAACCGATTAGTCACACAGTGCTACAATCTGTGGTTGTCTTCATCTTGTTTGTATTTTTGTTTTGAGGTAGGGGCAATTAAAAGGGGATGTTTTTGTGTTCTTCGCTGTGTTCTTTGCTGTGTTCTTCACTGTGACTCCCAGAGACACTCTTCAGCCCCAACAGGCATCCTGGCCTCAGGGCAATTTGTAGGATTTGGTAAGTCCATTTGTTTTCCTCCATTTAGTATGATATATTATGTTACATTAGGTTACGTTATGTTATGAATAGAATAGCAGTCGTACAATATCCCACGAATTAGAGGATGTATAGTATCATACGTCTTACCCAGTCATACAATATCAAATGAATTAGAGGATGTAAGTTATCATGTGTCTTGGAGGATGTAAAGTGTCTCTGAGACCAGGCAGCTTTTGCTTCACAACAACAAAGGAGAATTAAACAAGGAGAATTGTATGTTGCTGGATAGGAGAACTAACGACAAAGGTTAGGAGAATTTACGTAAAAGATTAGAAGACTTAACAACTAAGGTTAGGATCATTTACGTAGCAGGTTATGTGAATACGGTTAAGCTTAGGAAAAGGATTAGGGGGAGGGTGTTAGCTAAGATGTTACAGTTGTCCCCGATGTGTCTCGAACAAACAAACTTTGGATTGCTAGACGTTCACTGTCTATGCCCACCCATTCCCCCCAATCATCCTCCCTTTTGTTTCTGTCTTAAGTAACCATACCATTATTGCATGTGTAACATAACATAACATAACATATCATACTTATTGGAGGTACACACATTTATGTAAAATAGCCTTTGTCTGTCCAGTGAGTCCAGTCTGCAACAGGGTGAATTAATGTGGGCTAGCCGCCGTCAAGCACATGTGGTAGTGATGGATCCATCTTCATAGAGCTAAAAATCTGGTGACTAAACCTTCGTTCTGGTGACTGAACCTTCGTTCTGGTGACTGAACCTTCGTTCTGGTGACTGAACCTTCGTTCTGGTGACTGAACCTTCGTCCTGGTGACTGAACCTTCGTTCTGGTGACTGAACCTTTGTTGTGTTTCTCATAGGAATCTCACTGTGGGCCATTGAAGACATACTGTATAGTAATTGGCTTGTGACTGTAGTGTATCCTTTGGCTGGGTCGGTGCTCATACCCATCTCCTAGGTGACAGATATGCTGATGATCTATGGAACTGCTTTGAGAACGGGCCAAGGCTCTCACCACACCTCTGTCATTGGCCAGCTACGAGACCTCATTCATCAGATATGAGGTAGTAGTGTAGTAAGGGCTGACCATAACTTGGAAAAACAAACCATATCAAAGACTATTAGGATCTTCATCTACAAATAGCCCTGTCAAACACCCTGATCGAAAGAAGAAACCAGAACACAGATATACTGAAGTACTGTTGTGCATTTGCAGGTTAATTGCTCTAACTCTAGTAATCCTCCCATCTGAATGGCTGATATGTAGGCCATTGATCCCTGCAGCTGGCTGGGGCCATGTGAACATCTGGTGGCAGGGCCAGGCTAGAGGCTATAGCCACGCTGTACCCAGTTAGGATAGACTGCCTCACCTCAGCCTGTACCCTGTTAGGATAGACTGCCTCACCTCAGCCTGTACCCTTCTAGGATAGACTGCCTCACCTCAGCCTGTACCCTTCTAGGATAGACTGCCTCACCTCAGCCTGTACCCTTCTAGGATAGACTGCCTCACCTCAGCCTGTACCCTTCTAGGATAGACTGCCTCACCTCAGCCTGTACCCTTCTAGGATAGACTGCCTCACCTCAGCCTGTACCCTTCTAGGATAGACTGCCTCACCTCAGACTGACCTCACCTCAGCCTGTACCCTTCTAGGATAGACTGCCCCACCTCAGCCTGTACCCTTCTAGGATAGACTGCCTCACCTCAGCCTGTACCCTTCTAGGATAGACTGCCTCACCTCAGCCTGTACCCTGCTAGGATAGACTGTCTCACCTCAGCCTGTGCCCTGTTAGGATAGACTGCCTCACCTCAGCCTGTACCCTTCTAGGATAGACTGCCTCACCTCAGCCTGTACCCTTCTAGGATAGACTGCCTCACCTCAGCCGGTACCCTGCTAGGATAGACTGTCTCACCTCAGCCTGTACCCTGTTAGGATAGACTGCCTCACCTCAGCCTGTACCCTTCTAGGATAGACTGCCTCACCTCAGCCTGTACCCTTCTAGGATAGACTGCCTCACCTCAGCCTGTACCCTTCTAGGATAGACTGCCTCACCTCAGCCTGTACCCTTCTAGGATAGACTGCCTCACCTCAGCCTGTACCCTTCTAGGATAGGCTGGTTCAGACACCTGATGCATGGAGACTCGAGCGGGGCGAACAAATCTAAAGCACCACATGTTATTCCTCCCAGACAAAACCTGATAACACCTTGAAACTCGTTTGTTTTGTTGTTCAGGACAGAGCCCCCCTAGGTACATTAGGCCACTGAAGGGCAGAGCAACAGCAGGCAGGCTAACTCAGGGAATAAAAACAACCTACAGGGTTCTGTGTTTTTGTACTTTGGTTGATTGTGTCTTCACAAAGAATAGGCCAGGAGAGGGAGCGATGCCTGTGATCACAGCAAACAGCTCACAGAACGGGTGGTGTGTATGTGTGCGATCATGTGTGTGGGTGCCACTCATTGTTCCTCCTCAGAGTACTTTTTGTCTGAAGGTCTCCCACCTAGCCTCAGACCAGGGCCATAGACAAACACTTTCTACTGTCCCCATTCATTTTCTCTATACCATAGATGCAATGCAGGGTTGGCTGCTTCTTTAGTACTGAACAATTTTGGTAAAGTATAATATAATTTCACTTTTTATTATGCTAATTAGATTAACTTTCACTGCAATTTCAACAACCTGAATCTGTATGTGATATCTAAATAAACCTTCAATGACAAACGTCTTTATGTTCACACACACACACACACACACACACACACACACACACACACACACACACACACACACACACACACACACACACACACACACACACACACACACACACACACACACACACACACACACACACACACACACACACACAAATCTGTCGCTTGTATTTCTACTGTGAGACCGACAGATTGTAAGTTCTGCACTGATCCATCCCCAGGTTTCACTGTGATGCCTGTGTGAGATACTGCATCAGTATGTAAATGGACAATGGAGAAAGGGATGTTCTAGAGGTAAACTCAACAGTGGGTGGTTTGAATCACACAGCTATGTCCCTGCAGACTGAGATAATTTATTTGGAATCCTGTGTTTTGACTAAAATATATCCCAGCCAAAATATCAAGCCGAATCATTGGCACTTTTCAGACATTATCTCCAAATAAAAACAGCACATTTGTGCATGTTTGTTTTGCCTCCAGCTGTGTGTGCTTGATGCTTATGCATAGATGAAAGGTGGTGGAAGGGCGTTGTTCGCTATGGTGGATCAGAGTATCGGCAGAACACAGCCCACACACAGCTGTGCCGGCTAGGAGAGCCCTGTACACAGAACATCCTCTCAGGGTGGATGGATAGCATGTGGTACAGACACTGCAGGGACTAAGTCACAAACACACACACACACACATACACACATACAGTCCCCATAATTCTTCGTTACAAGTACTGTGAAACTCTCTAAATCTATTTGGGGGGGAAACCTTTCTCTTACATAAACATGAAAATGCATAAATTAGATTTATGCTGCATGTGATTTCTTACACAACTGGGCACATACACACTATTTGGAGTGTAGCTGACTTTATACGGAAATTAGTTGGAAAGGTTGCTACTTAAAATAAAACACAAAAACTTCTGAGTCCCTAAAAACAAATTCTTCATTTTCACTTTCATCACCAGAGGGAAAATGGCTTCAGTTCTAGTAGCAACATATTTGTTGAAAGGCAGTGACAGTATTTTACAATCGCTAGGACCCATTTCTCAATACTTAGGTCACTTTTTCAAAACCCTTCACACAGTTCTCCCAACTAACTTTCCGCTTGGCACAGCAGTTAATTTCACGTTCAAAATGACCTAAAAATACCAAAACACTTCATACAGGTCTCAAATCAACTCGTTCTTCCATAACACTAGAAACGATTGTCACCCAACAAGCACACGTTGTCACTCATAAAACAATGACCTAAACAACACTAACAACAGGTAGCATTACAAAACAAGAATGACACCTCTCTACTGTTTAGAATTCACTGCAGTATATGTTACAGGAATGAATCAGACATGATGCAATATGCCTTAATATGTTTTATGGCACTTTATGGCATTGAGTGATTCCAAAATACAATCATTTGTATATACACCATCTACCGATACAGATATAGTAGCAATACTAGTCAACCCTGTCTTATGCATTTGGCCACAGGTTCTCATCCACGTCTCATCTTATGTCATCTTGGGCAATACACCTAGGAAAGAAGAAAGAAAGATTCCCTGGCAATCCTCTGCAGATATGTCCAGGCATCCAGCATTCATTGCGTCCAGGAGGGACATTTGATCATGTGGATGGTGGTCATAAACCTTCCACCTCCATGAGGAAAATCATTCCTCTATGGGGTTGAGGAATAGAGAGTAAGGAAGGAGGAAAAGTAACATCATCCTGTGATGGGCTGCAAACCACTCTGTGACTGTTGAAACCAGCCTCATCCACAAAGATGAATATGTGGGGTGTTTGCCTGACTTCAATCTCCACGACTCTCTCAAATGAATCCACAAGGCAACATAAGAGTGAGGCTATTACGGTAGTTTACATGATACATTATACATTGCGCTGTTTGGTTTTGTTCCAAACCAGTTCTGTATTTTATAGTCATCTTACCTGGACTTATTGGCTCCTGAGTTGCTTGACTCGTTCAGAGTTCCTCTCAAAGGGGACAGGGTACAACTGTTTCATCCTGACTTGATGTTGTTTCAGGATGCTTACATTGTCTGCCAACACTCGTCCCCAATCTCTGTGAGTTTTATGCCTTTGTTTCTGATGACCATATCAACGTTAGTAGTTTTCTGCACAGCAGTGAAAATCCTACCTCTCCCTCCTGTAGGACGTAACCGTTGGGTCCTAAGCAGAAATACAAAAACGATTACAATTACACACAAGTAGGTTTGGAAGCTTTGCTCAATTTATGTATTGATGGTAATGTAATTGAAAGACTAACACCTGTGTAGGTGTTCAGCTACAATGGGAATCAGCTGTGGTTGGTCTCATTGTTTTGATAGTATTTCATTATTTAGATTTTGAATATATTTCAATAAAGTATTACTGTATAAATGTAGCAAATGTATGTCTTATTCAATTTTGTGTTATTTTAGGTTTTGAACTTAAGTTTAACAGTTTTGAAAAGAGTATGTAAACATGTGCAAATTGGCCTGTAGGTACATAGAGTTTTGGTGGTGGTTGTGTCTGAGTGAGAAAAGAGTTTATGAAAATTGAAAGATGTCGTCATTGAATGGATTTGGTGCCAAAGCAATGAAAAATTATCCATAATTTAGCCACATAGACTGCTGTTATGCTCACAAAAAGTGACCTAAGTATTGAGAAATGGGTCCTAGCGATTGTAAAAAACTGTAATTTCATGTGTATTCACTTGTATCAAATTTTGCAGACATTGCACTGAGCCTCAGGTTGGCTCAGCTCACATCTAATCTCATACAGCACGTCTGCAGTTTGAGATGGCATATTCCAGGAATTAGTTTGATGCCGATCCCAAGAATAAGAGGAAACATATTGTTATGAGTGTGATAATGAGAACAACATTGACAGCCCTTTCATGAACCATAAGACTAAAGCTCCAATTAGAGAGAAAACCTTGGCCCTGCAATAGGTTAGCCAGAGTACACTTCACATTCCTCCAATTAGAGAGCGGACAAATGTTCCAAGGACACAGTGATCTCTGTCAACCTGTACCGTAAAGCCTCCTGGAAACAAGGTGTTCCTTTTAAAAATGACTACAGTTGACGGTTTCAAATGTGACCTCGGTGTGCCCTTTGAAGTAGCACAAACGCTAAAGGTTGCAGTTAAAGTGCTGATAGCTTCAATTATTCTCCAACAGAACAAGTATCAGCACCTATTATACCAAAGCCCAGACACTAACTAGACCAGAGCAATGCCGTAACCTAACATAAGTCACATTCTCCAAAAGTCTAAGTGCTGTTTTCTTTCAAGTTGGCAATGTCTTCTGTCCATAGGACCAGAATGACCTGTCGTTTTGAGGCAACAGAGACAGGACTGAAGTGTCTCCAGAGCCTAGGAGGTCCAGGAGGTCCAGCAGGTCCAGTAAGTCAGACATACACAGATTGATAGGTTGGTACAAAATGGAGCAGGTCTTAGGTCTCTCCTTATCACACACAGGGTCTCTCTGGCACCTTGCCAGAAGTGGTAACACAAGCGCTCCCATAGTACAGCAGGACTTAAAGGCCGTAGGCATCTCCTCCACTCAGGGCATGGGGGACTAGTCTGTCGTCTTAACACAATAGATCCACATTGACATTCAACAGTCATCAACAGCTCATCAATCAATCAATCAATCAATCAATCAATCAATCAATCAAATGTATTTATAAAGCCCTTCTTACATCAGCTGTTGTCACAAAGTGCTGTACAGAAATCAAACAGCAAGCAAGGCAGGTGTAGAAGCACGGTGGCTAGGAAAAACTCCCTAGAAAGGTCGGAACCTAGGAAGTAACCTAGAGAGGAACCAGGCTATGAGGGGTGGCCAGTCCTCTTCTGGCTGTGCTGGGTGGAGATTATAACAGAGCATGGCCATCAAAGTTTTATTACCATAGCTTAAAGTACCCATCATTTTCACCAAGCACGATATCAGCCTATCATGCTGGTCTGTGTTGTTAGAGTGGGCAGCGTGCTAGCTGATCTGAGGCCCTGACTCTCCTCCACATGCTCTCTGTGACCCTTGACCAATGGGGGAGGAGCTAGGACCACCCATAATGTGTTTTCAGAACCAACCCTCCCACCCGAGACCTGCACCATGACCCCTCCTACTTAAAAAACACACACTTGTGACTGTGAGTCACCTACACTGGACTGGCAGAGTCAGTGATCAGATAAAGATAGTGAATAGTACTTAGTTATAGAATATACCCACTGTATTGATCCTAGAACCTCCAGGCCTGTTCACTCCAGGTGTGTCTCTGGGTGTCCTACTCTTGCAACACGATCAATTCAATACAACAAACTTTTATAAACTGTAGATCTGTGGGATGTTGATGGATCTGTGGGATGTTGATGGATCTGTGGGATATTCTGTGGGATGTTGATGGATCTGTGGGATGTTGATGGATCTGTGGGATATTCTGTGGGATGTTGATGGATCTGTGGGATGTTGATGGATCTGTGGGATATTCTGTGGGATGTTGATGGATCTGTGGGATGTTGATGGATCTGTGGGATATTCTGTGGGATGTTGATGGATCTGTGGGATGTTGATGGATCTGTGGGATATTCTGTGGGATGTTGATGGATCTGTGGGATGTTGATGGATGATAAAATACAGATAGGCAGGTTACGCAGTCACAAAACGGCAAGATTAAAAAGCTTGCTAAGAGTGAGAGACCTCTTGACACACAAAAATGACTGGATAAACAAGATGGATGACTGGATTGAGTGAAGTATGCCATCGATGGATGAATCTCATGCTGACTGCTCAACAAGGAGCAGACAGGCTCTGTGCTTACTATAGTAAAAACCACCTAGCTCTCCTCAATAGAACCAGCAGCCCTCTCTGTCCCTTTCTCTCTGCTGAGTCTTTCTTAACCCCTGACTCTCAGCAGTCTACTACAGCACAACCTTCAGCCTGGTCACTTTGAATTTGCAGGAATGTGCCATATTGCTTTTGTTTGAAACCTGGACAGCGGTTTCTTTCATCGATGCACGGAGGCTTTGGAGGCAGTGCTGCCTGGCACCTGGGAAGAACATTGAGTTTGAATTGAGCGGTGCTGGGCCATGAGGTGTCTGTGTCTCAGTCTCTCTCCACAGTGTGGGTGAAAGGCTGGCTGTACCAGGGAGAATCACATTTTAGTCTTTAGGGAGGGGTGTCAACTAGATATCACTGGCTGTAACTCAGATTTTTGGGCACAAATCTCATATATGTATTAATGCATAGTGAACCACATTGTCCGAGTTATGATACAATTAGGGGATTCAGTCCACAATGTCGGGCAGCCCGGTCCCCAAAGTAACCCTCATCAACACTATGCAAGAGGATTGTCTGCTCAGGAATCCAGTCTTCTCCATGTTGCTCTTGCCAACCCCTATTCTGTTTTGCTGTGATAACATCCTGTAAGTCTGATATCTGATTGGACGTTAACTCAACAGTAATGCTACTGGTCAACAACTCAGATTTTAAATCCAAATAACTCAGATGTTATAGAGTCTGCACTGGTGAGATATACTGTATTATATACGATATACTATATTATTTGTTTCCCTCTCTCTCTCTCTCTCTCTCTCTCTCTCTCTCTCTCTCTCTCTCTCTCTCTCTCTCTCTCTCTCTCTCTCTCTCTCTCTCTCTCTCTCTCTCTCTCTCTCTCTCTCTCTCTCTCTCTCTCTCTCTCTCTCTCTCTCTCTGATCATGCCTACAATAATGCCTTGTAATGCTTGTTAATTCTTTGTAACTTAGGCTTTATGCTTTGTATATGATTTAATTCATTTTACAATGTAATTCAATATCTGCCTTTGATATGGACAATTCTTAGTCCTTTATTGACCTTTCTCTTATTATAACTCAACACTAGTCTCTTGCATATTGCTAAGTCATCTTTATGGAGTCAGATATTCCGTTTAATAGCCATAATCATATTAATTGCAGATTCTTATTATGGGTTGCATGTGAGGTATAGATCATATTGATACCTACTTTCCCACTGCACAATAAAGCTGTGTGTTTGTGTAGTGCGGGCCGTTCTTGTACTGTGCTTAGATAATAGTCCGTGCCGGTGCTAGTGGGCAGGAATGTCCATAACTGAGGTTCATGAGGTGAAGAGAGAGAGGCAGTAAAACACATGCCCTCCAGATCTATCGGCTGATGAAAGGAACCATCACAGGTGCTTAACCTCACTGCACCTTGTGACACATCACATGTCTTCTGCCTCCAGTCCCTAATTACAGCTACACTCAGCCCCTTTTACACCCCTTCACGACAGAGACTGTCCATCATTTACCAGTTAGCTTTCATTACTGACTTTAAATGCAATATTAGGATGGTTACAGAGTCACTTCTGGTAACAGGATCTATCCCAGTGCTTAATGCACTTCCTCATAACTTGAATGAGGAAGTGAGTGAACTGAGCTGAACAAAAAGGAATGTGATGCATCAAGCAGTGCACACAGAACTAACTGCCTCCTCCCCGACTAGTTCAGTGTACCCTGAATAAGGAACATAGCTTTTAAGAGTAAACACAGTTTTTATGTGTGCACACAGATGCCCCAGGATGTTTATGATGACACAGTGCTGAAGTATGGATATGCACTGTAAAGGTCTGCCGGGACCATATAGCTTTTAGCATTCTGCAATGTAAAACATCAAAGAACTAGCTGAAATAGCATAAGACTGTGATGAAATTCCTCGCTTGCAGCTACCGTTGTCAGCTAAGCCTCTTCAGAACCTATGATGCAACCTGAGCTGATGGTGGGTCTGGTTGGGTGAATTTACAGTAAGTAATGTCTAAAGACAGCAGAACACACTGTCAGTGCCCAGCATACTAATAGAGCTGTACTTGTTTACATGTCAACAGCACAAACAACTGTGTCCTGAGAGAGGAGAGAGGGTGAGAGAGAAGGACAGAGAGAGAGAGAGAGAGAGAGAGAAAAAGAAAGAAAGATTGAGTAGTGGGACAGATTAGTTTGATGTATAGTAGTTGACCGACTGTGCTGCTATGCTCATTACCCAATGAACACACACAGGTGTCAGAGGTCAGTAAAACATGACCTTTAACTTCCATTTAACTGGTTCCCTGCACCCCCAGATTGATAGACAGTGATCATTCGGCCTGCTCCGGTCATTAAGGCCATTACCACTGTAGTCTCCATCGATCGCTGGACTCCGTCCCCCGTATCCCCAGTAGACGATGGATGTCCAATGGACAAAGTTAACACTCTCTCACCCTCCACGCCTCTGCTGCCTCTCCATCACACAGAAACAAGGACAAACAGAGATACTCACAGCAGGTTGCAGGCCACAGGGGCCAATAACAATCAGACACTGGGAAAAAATAGGAGAGAGACAAGCACTGGTCTAAAAGTATTATTCAAAGATGTAGCTGACCCTTAAGTTTCATGCATTTGAAAAGAGGTTGGTTCAGATGTTTTGTCAAGGCAATGGGTTTTCAAGGGTAAAGTCAAAGTGCAACATGGCTATGTTTAGGTATGGTTAATAGTTTGGATTTATACTGTAGAGCTGAGGTCTGTCAAGGAGTTATAATTGATTCCACTGTGGGCAGAGGTTACTGGCTACAATGATCTGATAGAAAAGATACAACTCACATCTGAAGGGCACAGTGCTATTTTTACCTTGTTATCAAATAAATCAAGTACAATCTCACAGGAAAGAGAATTATTAGAAAAGTATGCCAGAAGAACAATTTGGGATTAGTAGTATATCCCGAAATACATTAAGATTTATTCAAGCACTATTGTCTTTCAACATTATCTTTGTGATTTCACTGTAACTTTGAATTCTGATTTGAAAAACATATGTATATTCATTCATGTTCACTAGTTTTGTCTTATTTGATCACTTACTAATCCTAATTAGAGAAGGACTATTGTATCATATTAGCATGTCCACGTAAAGCCCATAAACCGAACCCATTGTCTGAGGAACCCATTGTCTGAGGAACCCATTATCTGAGGAACCCATTATCTGAGGAACCCGTTGTCTGATGAACCCATTACCTGATGAACCCATTACCTGAGGAACCCATTACCTGAGGAACCCATTATCTGAGGAACCCATTATCTGAGGAATCCATTGTCTGAGCCTGCGTTCAAGTATGACATACATGGTAAACAGGAGAGAATAATCTCAACAGTACTTTAATCCCTTCTCCAAACATCATTATACTGTACCTCTGGGATCAAATAAGCAAACATAATAAAATAATAAACAGCTATATCTGGAGAACACTGTGTACTAATGTTGCTTTGCTTATTCTACTGGGGTTGGAATGTTAGACGCAACAAGACAAACATAGTCAAATACAGTCAGCCTATAAGGTAATAGTGGGGAATCCTCCTTGGGCTCTGTAAAAAGAGAGAAGTATGGCGGTTTCAGGTTGAACTAGGTTGAGGGTTGGCCTGCCTCCTCAGGTGTCACTGTGCAGGGTGGTGCAGTGCTGAGGGGACAGCCCTCTCACAGTCAGATTGGAATGTTGAATGAAAAAATCTTGAAAATACTGCTGATCATATATCCTAGTATAATAATTTAACATGGCAAGCATATTTTTTTCCAGAAACACAGTACTGTATGTCATCTCTGACACAGCATCCCACTTCCAATGAATTCATATTATTAAAATAAGAGCTGCATGCATAGTGGAACTGCACAGCCTTGCCACACGCACCTACACAATGTCAAGGGCAAGCAGGGAGGGGGGCAGGATAGATAGGGGGCTTCCCTCATCAGAAGTATTTGTCCATTAGCAGGTAGCTGTGATCAAGCTTTGAACAAGTTACTTAACAGGGACAGACCAGCAGGCCTAACTAAAATCAACTCTCAGCAAAGCACTCTTCTCCCCATCACTCTTCTCATACAGTCTACAGGGGTCTAAGGGGAGACATTAGCCTGACGTTACCAATACGTCAACCACACAGCCAGCTAAAAGCACAATGAGGAGAAAGATAGGTGAGATGGACCCAACAACCCTAAAAGCCTCCCCCTAAAAAGCAGAGACTATTTTTACCGAGTGAATTGCTGATATGGAATGAATGACCGTGTGACGCACGAATGAGTGTGCTTTCCATAGACATCATCCCTTCCTTAAACACTTACACTACAATTCCCCCTCAGTCTATATCATGCCTCTCTTGATGATGAATGAGAGTCCACTCACATTGAAAAACATGAAGTGCCCTGGTTTAGAAACTGTTATGGAAGTGGAAAGGTCGTGGAAAGGTCAAATGGAATATTGGTCTTTTGTGGGAGGAAAAACCCTAATGATGCAAAGTGCTACACCATTGTGAGTGTGTGGTTTAAATAAAATGGACCCCAGAGAGAATATAGACGATAGATGTGGAGAATAAATTGGCTGAAAAATGTGACAGTAAAGCTTAATTTCTTCAATCCCTAATGTGAGTCAGAGCTCAGAAATAATTATTCAGATTCAAGGGTGACGTACACTCACAACGAATCACATGAAATGTGCAGATACTGTCTGCGGTTAAATCCAACTATAGAAAGACAGTGACTTAAGCTCAGCATTCAGTCATCTAATTACACCTTGTCATTACTGAGCCCAGCACCATGCAGACAGATGGAGCAGACAGAGAGGGCTGCCTCGCTTCTAGTCCTTAGGAAACTTTGCATTGCTAGCCCAGAAAATCTTAAGTGTTATTGCAAACAGCTGGGAAAAAATGTATTGTCACCTAAAACCATCACAAACCTTTACAGATGCACAATTGAGAGCATCCTGTTGGGATGTATCACCGCCTGCTACGGTAACGGCACCGCTCACAACCGCAAGGCTCTCCAGAGGGTGGTGCGGTCTGCACAACTGGGGGCAAACTACCTGCCCTCCAGGACACCTACAGCACCTGATGTCACAGGAAGGCCAATAAGATCATCAAGGACAACAACCACCAGAGCCACTGCCTCTTCACCCCGCTATCATCCAGAAGGCGAGGTCAGTACAGGTACATCAAAGCGGGACCGAGAGACTGCAAAACAGCCTTTAGCTCAAGGCCATCAGACTGTTAAACCGCCATTACTAACACAGAGAGGCTGCTGCCTACATACAGACTTGAAATCATTGGCCGCTTTAATAAATGGATCACTAGTCACTTTAATAATGCCAATTTAATGATATTTATATATCTTGCATTATTCATCTCATATGTGTATACAGTTGAAGTTTACATACACTTAGGTTGGAGTCATTAAAACTAGTTTTACAACCACTCCACAAATTTCTTGCTAACAAACTATAGTTTTGGCAAGTCATTTAGGACATCTATTTTGTGCATGACACAAGTAATTTTTCCAACAATTATTTACGGACAGATTATTTTACTTATAATTCACTGTATCACAATTCCAGTGGGTCAGAAGTTTACATACACTAAGTTGACTGTGCCTTTAAACAGCTTGGAAAATTCCAGAAAATGAAATCATGGCTTTAGAAGATTCTGATAGGCTAATTGACATGATTTGAGTCAATTGTAGGTGTACCTGTGGATGTATTTCAACGCCTGCCTTCAAACTCAGTGCCTCTTTGCTTGACATCATGGGAAAATCTAAAGAAATCAGCCAAGACCTCTTTAAAAAAAGTCTGGTTCATCCTTTGGAGCCATTTCCAAACGCCTGAAGGTACCACGTTCATCTGTACAAACAATACTACGCAAGTATAAACACCATGGGACCACGCAGCTGTCATACCGCTCAGGATGGAGATGCGTTCTGTCTCCTAGAGATTAATGTACTTCGGTACGAATAGTGCCACTGCACATGGGGGCAAAGATGGTACCTTTTGAAGAAATGTCCTCTGGTCTGATGAAACAAAAATAGAACTGTTTGGCCATAATGACCATCGTTATATTTGGAGGAAAAAGGGGGATGCTTGCAAGACGAAGAACACCATCCCAACCGGGAAGCACAGGGGTGGCAGCATCATGTTGTGGGGGTGCTTTGCTGCAGGAGGGACTCGTGCACTTCACAAAATAGATGGCATCATGAGGAGGGAAATGATGTGGATTTATTGAAGCAACATCTCAAGACATTAGTCAGGAAGTTAAAGCTTGGTCGCAAATGGGTCTTCCAAATGGACAATGACCCCAAGCATACTTCCAAAGTTGTGGCAAAATGGCTGAAGGACAACAAAGTCAAGGTATTGGAGTGGACATCACAAAGCCCTGACCTCAATCCCATAGAAAATTTGTGGGCAGAACTGAAAAAGTGTGTGCGAGCAAGGAGGCCTACAAACCTGACTCAGTTACACCAGCTCTGTCAGGAGGAATGGGCCAAAATTCACCCAACTTATTGTGGGAAGCTCGTGGAAGGCTACCTGAAACGTTTGACCCAAGTTAACAATTTAAAGGCAATGCTACCAAATACTAATTGAGTGTATGTAAACTTCTGACCCACTGGGAATGTGATGAAAGAAATAAAAGCTGAAATAAATCATTCTCTCTACTATTATTCTGACATTTCACATTCTTAAAATAAAGTGGTGATCCTAACTGACTTCAGTCAGGGAATTTTGTTAAAGATTAAATGTCAGGAATTGTGAGAAACGTAGTTTTAATGTATTTGGCTAAGGTGTATGAAAACGTCCCACTTCAACTGTACTGTATTTCATACAGTCTATAACATCTTGCCTATGCCGCTCTGTCATTGCTCATCCATATATTTACATGTATATATTCTTACTCCATTCCTTTACTCAGATTTGTGTGTATCAGGTAGCTATTGTGGAATTGTTAGATTACATGTTAGATATTGCTGCACTGTCGGAACTAGAAGCACAAGTATTTCGCTACACTCACACTCACATACACTGCTAACCATGTGTATGTGACCAATCAAATTTGATTTGATTTGATTTGACAGCATCCAACACACAGTGACTGGGCATAGGGAGAGATACTGGGAAAGTGGAGATGAGATGGACGGACTGAAGGACATGGGAGAAGCCAGCTAGACAGTGGATGTTCAGAGCATGGATTATTTGGGGAACATAGAGGGAGGGTACATTCGAGGAGGGAGGTCGAGGTGGGAGGTTGCATCCATTTGTGAGTTTGTTGTTCAACCTGGCCTCCCTAAAAGCCCCTCTTTCTCCTCCGTAAAGGAGAGAAGAAGAAGAAGGGGGAATGAAATATTCAACAAAAAAGGATATCTATTTTTAGAAGCAGGGGGAAAGCTTGAGTTGTATTATTGATGTTGGAGTGTGAGTGGGGCCTCTCGGGCTCTCTGTCTGACAGAAGAAGAAGAACAGGCAGTCCTGTCAGAGTGGACATGTGCATGTGTGTGTGCATGTGTGTGCATGTGTGTGTGTGTGTGTGTGTGCATGCATGTGTGTGCATGTGTGTGCGTGTGCATGTGTGTGTGTTTGTGCATGTGTGTGTGTATGTGTGAGCATGCGCTTGTGTGTACTCATGGACAGAGGATGCGAGCACAGCATGGGTTTGGTAAGGAGGCACTCCTTGGAATTGAGAAGGATAGAGTGAGAATTATTTTATTTTTTTAAGATGTGGAGAGGGTGGAAGAGATAAATAATATAAAATAAGAGCAACAATATCCAAGGAGAAAATAATAATAAGGAAAAATTAAGACAGGCTGAGAGTAAGAGAAAGAAAAAAATAGTCAGATAGTAGAGAGAGACAGTGAGCATGTGAGAGACGGAGAGAGGGAGAGAGGGAAAGAGAGAGAGAGAGAGAGAGAGAGGGAAGAGGGAGAGAGGGAGAGAGAGAGTGAGAGAGAGAGAGAGAGAGAGAGAGAGAGAGAGAGAGAGAGAGAGAGAGAGAGAGAGAGAGAGAGAGAGAGAGCAGGGGCCTATACTGCCTGAGCTGCATTCCCTCCAGACAACACAAGTGTATAAAAAACATCTGCCTCTGCTTTCTGCCACAACATTGTGATTCCACACAGGAGTGGAGTGGGATCACCTGGGTTCCGCTGGTGGTTTGGGGAGACGGGTGTTTCATGTGGAGACATTGATCCTGATCTGTTTTCAGACCAGCAATCGGAGCTGGAGGGGGGAGTTTATTGGGCTTCTACAAGACAATTAGACAGGTCTGGCTTAATAGCACTGCTCTGAGCACAGTCTGAGGACCAATGGCTGTTAAGGCCAAGATGTTGATGGACAGACTGTCCACGATCAATTCTAACCCTACTTCCATAAAGCCTTTTGTATTGTGCCTACATCTATTTAGGTTAAAACCATTATCCTTTCCACAGTTATTTTCATGCTTTCCAAGCTCAAGGAAGTGAGTGTATCTGTGTTTCTATTCACTCTCGGGTGTACAGTACACGTAATGTATTTCCAATCAGAGAGTTAGTAGATAGTTGCCAGAGACAGAGACAGATGGCCCCTGGTGGTAAGTGGAGCTACCCCAGTGAATCAATTCACTCTCAGTCACTTCTTCCCAAATGATCTTCTCCTACGTTACGTCACATTCATATCAGTGAGTTTACACCATCGACTCACAGTCACCCAGGCACAATGAACAGATGCAACATATATACAGCTCTGATCCATCTCACGCATGTTCAACAGTGCATTCAGTAAGATGCACTTTACACACATAGTACCAGTCAAAAGTTTGGACACACCTACTCATTCAAGGGTTTTTCTTTATTTGGACTATTTTTGCTTATTTGAGCTGTTCTTGCCATAATATGGACTTGGTAAATATGGTTAGCTTCTGTATACCACCCCTACCTTGTCACAACACAACTGATTGGCTCAAATGCATTAAGAAGGAAAGACATTCCCCAAATTAACTTTTAAAAAGACACACCTGTTAATTGAAATGCATTCCAGGTGACTACCTCATGAAGCTGGTTGAGAGAATCTTTGGATGTCTTCCTCTCATGCTCCCTGGACCTCCTCAATGTCCACCTCTTGAACATCAGACTCTGAGGGCTCATCTTCACTGTCACTTTCCAACCATGTTGAAGATGGCTCATTGTCAGGCTCAAAAAGCCTCAAATTTGCCCAGATGGCCACCAATTTTTCAATCCTTGCATTGGTCAGCCTGTTGGGTGCTTTGGTGTGTGTGTTCCCAAACAAGGACCAGTTGCGCATGGAGACGGCTGATGTTGGTAGGATTTGGAGGATGATGGAGGCAACAAGGGAAAGAGCCTCAGATCCACAAAGTCCCTTCCACCAGGTGGCTGATGAGATATGTTGGCACGACTGCCATATTGCATCTCCATCCCAAAGTCCTTGCTTGGAAGTGTACTTTGCCAGACTGCCAAGAACCTTGCCCTCATCCAGGCCATAGTAGTGATGACACCATGGGCCTTGTTGATCTCTGCACCAGACAGGATGCTCTTGCCAGCATACTTGGGGTCCAACATGTACGCTGCAGAGTGTATGGGCTTCAGGCAGAAGTCTTCATGCTTTTTGATGTATTTCAGAACTGCAGTTTCCTCTGCTCGGAGCAACAGTGAAGTGGGCAGGGCTGTAAGGATTTCTTCTCTGACATCTGCAAGCAGAGTCTGAACATCAGACAAGATGGCATTGTCTCCCTGCAATGGCTACTGCTATAGCTTTCAGGCTGCTTACCACTCTCTCCCAAAATACACCATCCACGAGGATCCTCTTTATGGGGCTGTCCATATCGGCAGACTGTGATATGGCCATTTCTTAGAGGACGCAGCCTGGGGAGTATTGCCATTCTAAGGAGGAAAATTCCCGGGTAATAGAGAAACGGCGACGATATGAGGGTACACGAGGAGGGGGCACACGAGGAGATTGGCTGAGTCAGGTAGGAGACCTGAGCCAACTCCTCGTGCTTACCGTGGGGAGTGTGTAACTGGTATGGTGTCTCCAGTGCGCTATTCTAGCCCGGTGCGCTCTATTCCAGGTCCTTGCATTTGCCGGGCTAGAATGGGCATCCAGCCAGGACGTATTGAGCCAGCTTTATGTTCTGGATCTCAAATGCGTCTCCACGGTCCAGTGTATCCTGTGCCTCCTCCCCACACTCGCCCTGAGGTGCGTGTCACGAGCCCAGTACCACCAGTGCCAACACCACGCACCAGGCTTCCTGTGCGCCTCCAGAGCCCAGTACGTCCTGTTCCTCTTCCCCGCACTCGCCCTGAGGTGTGTGTCCCAAGCCCGGTACCACCAGTGCCGGCACCACGCACCAGGCCTACAGTGCACCTCGGCAGTCCAGAGCGTCCGCCGACGGGCCACAGTCCGGGGTCTCCAGCGACGGGCCACAGTCCAGAACATCTGGCGATGATCCACGCAGCGAGGATCCCTATGGCGAGGATCCGCAGTCCAGAGCCTCCGACGATGATCCAATGGGTCTGTGCTACAAGAGCGGACTCGGTGTAAAGAAGGGGGGGCGGCGTCCAGAACCAGAGCCGCCACCAAGGTTAGATGCCCACCCAGACCCTCCCGTTTAGGTTTGCGGCCGGGAGTCCGCACCTTTAGGGGGGGTACTGTCACACCCTGACCTTAGTTATCTTTGTTTTCTTTATCATTTAGTTTAGGTCAGGGTGTGACGAGGATATAATGTGTTTTTTTTTGTATATCTATGGGGTTTTGGTATTGTCTAGGTAAATGTAGGTCTATGGTTGCCTGAATTGGTTCCCAATCAGAGACAGCTGTTTATCGTTGTCTCTGATTGGGGATCCTATTTAGGTTGCCATTTTGGTTTTGTGGGTTATTGTCTGTGTAGTTGCCTGTCAGCACTTGTGTTATATAGCTTCACGTTCAGTTTTTTTTCTATGTTAGTTTTAGTGTTTTCCTTCATTAAAAGAAGAATGTATGCTTATCACGCTGTGCCTTGGTCTCATCAATATAACGAACGTGACACTGGTGCTCTTTTTTAATTAATTAATACATTTTTTTTAAGGGGTGGATCAGCTTAATATTGCGGGAAGAATGTTGCTTCCATCAATGTAATTGTCTGCATCATTTCCAATCCCCCATATTTTTTGGTAAATATATATATCCATATGCGCATATGTGTATATATGTACATACTTAAAAAAAATATATATACCATTATTATTATTCCCCGCAAACCCTACCACCAATCCCCCCAATTGGGGTAAACTAATAAACACTTCTGCTTTTACCTTCACTTTATACACATTTTACAGACAGTCTACTTTACAATAGTTCTCTCTTGTTTGATGTTAAGTCCTTCCTCTATTTCTAATGTCCATCCAGTTTCCATTCTATTTGTAACTGTGCTATTTCACAAAAGTTCCGAACCTATATACATTTTACAGATCCCGTATGCTTTACATAGTTTATCCTGTTATTAGTCCCACCCTTCAGCTCCACTCAATCCCTCCCATCTGTCTCTTAACATCATCCATTTCGGATTTCTATTTGCCATATATTTTTCAACTGTGCTGTGATGCTTCGCAAAATAATTGAACCTTTGTATTCTCATAGCTTCTACAGAATATAAATTTTTTTAAAATGCTAAAATTATTATTATTGATTGATGGCTTTTCAAATCACCCAGTATTGCTATCTCCAGCGTTAGTTCTAGGCAAATGTTGCAATTCTTCAACTATTCCTGTGACCAGAAAATGCGCTACATATGGACAGAGCTGGGACGATTGTATTCCCCATATATATATATATATATATATATATAACATTCTAATTTTGTATAGTAATTTAAATTGAAAAATGTGAAGTTTTAAATCCGGCGTTATTTTGTGTATCATAAACCAATGTGGCGCTCTTATTCTTCTCACTTTGCTTGGTGAGGTAGATTGCTATAACTTGATGACCCTTCACATAGCTAACCATTTCCCTGGCGCTCTTGTAGAGTGCATCCATTGTTTTCAGAGCCATGATGTCCTTGTGGAGCAGATTCAACGCATGAACAGCACATCCAATGGGTGTGATGTGAGGGTAGGTCTCCTCCACTTTAGACCAAGCAGCCTTCATGTTCACAGCATTGTCTGTCACTAGTGCAAATACCTTCTGTGGTCCAAGGTCATTGACTGCCTTCAGTTGCCTGCAATGTAGAGACTGGTGTGTCTGTTGTCCCTTTTCTGTGCTCTTGTAGAATACTGGTTGAGGGGTGGAGATAATTATTCCTTGAACATTCAACCACCAACCAGAGATGATTGCATTACAATCTGATTTCTCTATGATTTGCTTGACATTCACTTGAACTCTGCATCCAGCAAATGAGTAGATAAAGCATGTCTGGTTGGCGTTTTTAAAAAAACGTTTTTTTGTCCTTATGGGGTATTGTGTGTAGATTGATCAGGGGGGGAAAACAATTTAATCAATTTTAGAATAAGCCTGTAACGAAACAAAATGTTGAAAAAGTCAAGGGGTCTAAATACTTTCCGAATGCACTGTATACCATCTGAAAAAACACTGTAACCTTCCCATGACCATCCACTTCTCTCGGGTCCTCCAGCAACTTGAGACAATGCTTTCCAAGGTAACAATGTGCACTTCCTGCGTTCCATCCATTGCCGCCAGAATATAATTTTGAATAATTGAGATGTAGCAGAAGTCATCCAGGTCAGAGCAAAGAGAACTCTAGAGAACCAGAGACACAGGTTAGTGGAAAACACATTCAGAAGCATTTCACAGAATCTTAAAAGCTGAATACATTTCTAATCAGCCATACTGAGGAAATCACCCATATGGGCTCTGTGCATTAGGAATCTTTATCTCATCAATACAGTGTGGGTGTTTTTGAATATCAATTACTTTACAGTGAAACTAACTTTGTTCATCTTTTTTTACCCAGACTTTGGAACACAGTTTGATGGACATGACTTCAGCAATTCCATCACAAGTACCAGACAGATTTGCTGGAGGAAGCCAGCTAGTTTCATTGTCTGTCTACATCCATTCATTAAACTGGACCACTTGACAGCTCTGCATGCTTCCTCTGTCTCTCTGACAGGAGACTGCTACATGCCCAGACATGAGATTCCCACCTACACATAACCTGCTGCCAAGAGTTTACATGAGTCATGACTGTATATGAGTTTTGAATGCATAATATACAACTTTTCATTGTGCATACTGTGTTGATGTGAACATGGATCCAATACCCACAGCAGCCCACAGTATTGGATGTATTTTTGCTATTATGTCTTTTCTCATATCCAAAAGTGTAAGAGAGGCTGATAGTGCCTCGAGCTGTGTGCTTCATATTCATGTGATGTGTTTGCACTGTTATCCACTTTTGCATATACTGTACATTACGCTGAACTCTCACCTTAGTTTGGGCGCTTCATATGCAAAATCCAAAACCAATTGAGGATTACCAGGGTTTGAGCCTAAAACTATGTGAGCTGAGCGTGAAGCGTTGGCACGGCTGGATTCATCTGGATTTGTCTAAAAAAACATGCAGTTATGCTTAGGTTGTCTCATTAGTAGCTGTAGGATAGTACTTACACCATACCGTGGCCTACAGGCCTGTAGTACTACATAGTAAATATTAAAAAACATGTTTGATTTAAATCATTATCTTACAGAAGCTGCTTATGCGATTTTCGAGAGCCAGGTTTCATCTTTGTTTGAGAGCAGTATGAGATTGAAATATAACACCCCCAGCTATGAGAATGAGAGAATGCCTGATGCCTAATTCAAATCATACCTGCAGGTTTAGAAAGATTATCTGACACGGTGTAATCGTAAAAAACAAACATTACACAGCAGTTGTCTCAGTTGCTGACTACACTGACTGCTTCAGGGGTGTACACTATCTACAGACAAATCAACTCGTTTACATTCCCTTACAGGAATATGGGCAGGCCAGGGTCATATGATAAATACCATTATAGGGGTACAAGCATATGCCCAATGTTCACTACACCAGGAAAAGGATCTAAGTCATGAAAGCTAATGATTCATAAATTAAAATCATACACAATAGCCAAGCATGTAATCTACAGAGGCAAGCTGAGAACATTACTGGAAGCCTGTTCGCTTATTCATGTCAAAATACCACATCAGAAAAATGGCAATGAATAACTTTGTAGATCATGTACTGTACATGTCAGCATTACAAGAGAGGGAGCAAAGTAATGATTGATCATGGCATAGTAAAAGGAATGCATCGCACCAGTATACCTAGACATTTAGATAACATTCTGCATCTCATCAAATTCCAACACGGCAATCAAAACATTCTGTCTTCCTCATCCAAGTTTGAGTGCATGGCTTAATGTTTCCTACTATCTCCAACAACCCCCCTCTGCACCTCAACACAGAAAGAATAACGTCGCATCAGCATGGAAACGACTCCAATGGCAGATGATGCATTGGATCATTTTCAGGTGGCCACCTTGCCCAAAGAAAAAATAATTAAATGATAACCTTTAATAAAACATAAGGGGACAGATGTATGAAAAACGTTTTCATCTGAGTGCAGACCATGGGGGAAAGACCAAACAAGAATGAGAAATAAGTAATAACGGAAATGGCTTAATTAGCTTCTCCAAGGCTATTCTTCAGAGTGTTACTACAGACTGTCATTTCCACTCCTCCCTTAAAGAGGCTCGAAACTGGAGCCCCGGTGACCCCAAAATTACTTCTGTTTTACCTAGTTGGCTGTAGCCCGGTAACTGTGGAGGCAGCTTTAATTGTAGATTGTATTATAATAACATAGTCATGAAATACAGTCCAATAACTGTCTGAGACAATTTAGCTCAGTCTCAAATTGCTGAGGGTTTTCTTTTCAGTTCTCCACCCTCCCCAGCTGCCTGGAAGCCTGGTTCACAGCTAACACCTCCGTTTCCCCCATCATCATCTGCTACAGTACATGCTGTAAGTGAAGGTATTCAGTAGAGAAGGGTGTGGTGCCCTTATTATTGTATAGAACATGAAAGACTTGATGTGAAATAAATAATGTCACCTAGCAAGCTGCCTGGAGGAAACTGTGGGGTCAGTCAATGTCAACCCTAACCTGGGTACCAGTCTGTGTCATATGCCACAGACTACAAGCAGTGGAATGTTAGCTAGAAAGACTGGTACCCAGGCTATATCAACCCTCCAAGGCTCAGATTCACGATCTGTTACACTCAGTTACCCAAGGAGCTGTACAACGCATTGTTTCCTCCAGTCATAGGGGAACAGAGCGCCTCCGATGGGCCCTGAGGACTCACAATTAAACAGAGCACTGAGGAGGAGGAAGATGAGGAGGAAAGATAGGAAAGGCCCAAGGGGCAGTCAGTCTTGAATGTGCTTCATGAGGGGAGAGAGGCAAAGAGGAGGCAGAAAGCTGGGGCTACACAATTCCCTTGCCAAGAAGCAACTTACCACAGTGCTTACCATTCATCATCACCATAGACTGCCTGCCATCTTATGCACATCAACCTCCATTTAAAAACTGGAAAAAAGCAGAAACGTTGTAGGTGGTGGAAATAAAAACCTCTGATAGCACTGGGTGTGCTCTTTTAAAATCTAATGGCCTCCACCACAGCAGAAGGTGGGAAAGTAAGAGCAATTTGAGGCCGGGTGCCAACATTTGAAATTACAGCCATTGATCTCCTGCATTCCAGAATGTTTCCACTGTGTGTGAATGCATTATTGAGGAGGTGCAGCCTAACAGGTGGACGGCGGTGCTCTGCTCTGGCAGAATAAGGCTCTATAGTGGTTCTCTACAGGGTGAAGGGAGGTGCTGAAGGATGTGGTATGAAAGCAGTGAGCATCTGTCTGTATATCTGTATGATATTAGCATCTCAAATTCTATGCATGTTATGTCTGGCTCAATAAACTGCCTTCCAACAACACAGTCAATTCAAATGAGCCCATTATTATTGCATGCACTAGTGGGCCATAACTAACAGCATTATGAATTCAACAACTGTTGTAAGCGCTTTTCCTCTGTTAAGAGGAGTCAGGATGTTGGCAGGTTTAACTTGATCCACAGGATGCGTTGTATAGAACAGATGAATTATTTTGGAGCAACACAGCACTTAAGTGAAGGTATTGTACGCCTGCAGGAAGGAAGGGATGGTGAGACACGGGAGGAGGTCAAGTGATGGAGGGAGGGATGGATGGATGCGTGTTTTGGGGATACCTGGAGCACGGAGGAATGGAGGAGGATGTGGATACTGTTCCGGTGTGTGAAACATATGGGCCAGTGATTTGTTTGTGTGGGCAGCAGAGAGATGAATATATAATGAGTGTTAGGCTCCTGGACATTTAGCTATGCTGGAAAATTTTGTCAAGGGGTCCCAATGGGTACATTACATGTAGGTGTGGATAACAATAATGTTATACATTTTAAATAGAAATAGAAATAGAAATAGTGTTTTCCCTATTAGCTAAAGAATTTGACATTTCTGCAAGTAGCCTAATGTAAATTGGGTAAACAGTAATCAGACTTAAATACAGCAATCAGCTTTTATTCATTTTTCAACCTATTCGATTAAATATAATCACCCAAATCAAATCAAAAATCAAATACAATTTTATTGGTCACATGGTTAGCAGATGTTAATGCGAGTGTAGCGAAATGCTTGTGCTTCTAGTTCCCGACAGTGCAGTAATATCTAACAAGTAATCTAACAATTCAACAACAACTACCTTATACACACAATGTAAAGGGATTGTAGAAACGGCACATGGAGTTGGTGGAAGAATCCTTTAATTCATGGCCACTTACTCAGCTGGGCCAGGGGCGCTTTAATTAGGTCAGGTGGAAATGTCCGACAGATCTCAACCCATGAAAAGGAGGAAATCACCATTGCCTGACCTCGCTATTGTTATTGTTTATAGTTATTACCGCGGAGCGAGGCTTGGAGCTCACGTTTCAAACCTATTGTGTAATGTGAATGGCCCTACCGATCATCACAGGCCAATTATGCAATCGATATATGGTTAATATGTAATGAAATTACATGTACATATAAAGACACTTGAAAGGGTGAAATATGAAACGTCATCGTTTACTGAACTGATCGATTCTGATATCAAACTAATGGGGATTATAGATTGAATAACTGATCACTGTTTTTATTATTCTTCTCATGATTATGATAAATTGTTACGAGCATAAATGACTAAAGGAAAACGACAGATTTTTACCTTGTCGGCTCGTGGATTTTATCTTGCAACCTTTCGGTTACTTGTCCAATGCTCTAACCACTAGGCTACCTGCCGCCCCGTATGTATATACTGTATAATACAGTACATACATATGAGATGATTAATGAAAGATATGTAAACATTATTAAAGTGGCATTATTTAAAGTGAATGGTGACCAATGTATTAAAGTGGCCAATGATTGAGTCTGTATTCCCTGGTTTAGGACAGTTAGGATCACTACTTTATTTTAAGAATGTGAAATGTCAGAATAATAGTAGAGAGAATTATTTATTTCAGCTTTTATTTATTTTATCACATTCCCAGTGGGTCAGAAGTAGCCTTCCACAAGCTTCCCACAATAAGTTGGGTGAATTCTGGCCCATTCCTTCTGACAGAGCTGGTGTAACTGAGTCAGGTTTGTAGGCCTCCTTGCTCGTACACACTTTTTCAGTTCTGCCCACAAATTTCCTATGGGATTGAGGTCAGGGATTTGTGATGTCCACTCCAATACCTTGACTTTGTTGTCCTTCAGCCATTTTGCCACAACTTGGAAGTATGCTTGGGGTCATTGTCCATTTGGAAGACCCATTTGCGACCAAGCTTTAACTTCCTGACTGGCGTCTTGAGATGAGATGTTGCTTCAATAAATCCACATAAGTTTCCTGCCTCATGATGCCATCTATTTTGTGAAGTGTACCAGTCCCTCCTGCAGCAAAGCACCCCCACAACATGATGCTGCCACCCCTTTGCTTCACCGTTGGGATGGTGTTCTTCATCTTGCAAGCATCCCCCTTTTTCCTCCAAATATAACGATGGTCATTATGGCCAAACAGTTCTATTTTTGTTTGTTCTTCAAAAGGTACAATCTTTGTCCCCATGTGCAGTTGCAAACCGTAGTCTGGCTTTTTTATGTCGGTTTTGCAGCAGTGGCTTCTTCCTTGCTGAGCGGCCTTTCAGATTATGTCGATATAGGACTCCTTTTACTGTGGATATAAATAATTTTGTACCTGTTTGCTCCAGCATTTACAAGGTCTTTGCTGTTGTTCTGGGATTGATTTGCACTTTTCACACCAAAGTACGTTCATCTCTAGGAGACAGAACATGTCTCCTTCCTGAGTGGTATGACAGCTGTGTGGTCTCATGGTGTTTATACTTGCGTACTATTGTTTGTACAGATGAACGTGGTACCTTCAGGCATTTGGAAATTGCTCCCAAGCATGAACCAGACTCGTGGAGGTCTACAATGTCTTGGCTGATTTCTTTGGATTTTCCCATGATGTCAAGCAAAGAGGCACTAAGTTTGAGGGTAGGCCTTTAAATAAATCCACAGGTACACCTCCAATTGACTCAAATTATGTCAAGAAGCTGCTAAAGCCATGACATAATTTTCTGGAATTTTCCAAGCTGTTTAAAGGCACAGTCAACTTAGTGTATGTACACTTCTGACCCACTGGAATTGTGATACAGTGACTTATAAGAGATGTAATCTGTCTGTAAACAATTGTTGGAAAAATGACTTGTCTCATGCACAAAGTAGATGTCCTAACCAACTTGCCAAAACTATAGTTTGTTACCAAGAAATTTGTGGAGTGGTTGTAAAACTAGTTTTAATGACTCCAACCTAAGTGTATGTAAACTTCCGACTTCAACTGTGTTATAGTATGTAAGAGTTAAACCTCCAATAAGAAAAACAATTGTGTGTATGTCACGAGTTCGACCGAGGGTGTTTCCCCTTCCCGGGCGGGTGGAGCTCGGCGGTCGTCATCACCGGCCTATTAGCTGCCACTGATTGTTTTTCCTCCCTCTCCTTGTATGTTTAGTGGTAGCACCTGTTTTTGTTAATTAGTTTGTCTTTATTAGTCAGCCGGCCCGCCTGGTTGTTGTGCGGGATTATTTCATTGTAACCTTCGGCTCTGTTGTAAAGGTAGGTGTTAGTGCCTGGTCGTGTATTTTTCCATTGTATTTTTTGATTCCCTGTGTTTTGGGAACGTAACTTTTGTGAACACCCTGTGGTGCGTTGGTGCTATTAAAAGACGCACAGCATTGAACTCTGTCTCCTGCATTTGACTTCACACCCACGACACCTGGAGCATTACAGTGTATTTGTTATTTTATAGTGTCAGAGCAGAGAACAGGGATAAGTCACTACAAAGACTATTAGAGACAGAGCATTTACAACCAACAAAAGTAGAATGACAGTGCAATGCAGTGTTCACTATCATCTTTAAAAATATGTATGTTTTATTATCACATACACCAGCTAGGTGTAGTGAAATGTGTTGTTTTACAGGGTCAGCCATAGTAGTACGGCACCCCTAGACCAATTAGGGTTAAGTGCCTTGCTGAAAAAGACAATACTGCACTCATAGTTTGAAAAACATTTGGTTCTGGTAAGAGGCATTAATGCGACTGTAAAATATTTACAGTGGCCTAGGGCTAGTTAACGGAAGAGGGTTAGATAGTTTGGACTTTTTAACCATCTTCCCTGTCCCTGCTGAAGAAAAGCTGGCCCAAACCATGATGCTGCCACCACCATGTTTGACAGTGGGGATGGTGTGTTCAGGGTGATGAGCTGTGTTGCTTTTACGCCAAACATAACGTTTTGCATTGTTGCCAAAAAGTTAAATTTTGGTTTCATCTGACCAGAGCACCTTCTTCTACATGTTTGGTGTGTCTCCCAGGTGGCTTGTGGCAAACTTTAAACAACGCTTTTAATGGATATCTTTAAGAAATGGCTTTCTTCTTGCCACTCTTCCATAAAGGCCAGATTTGTGCAATATACAACTGATTGTTGTCCTATGGACAGAGTCTCCCACCTCAGCTGTAGATCTCTGCAGTTCATCCAGAGTGATCATGGGCCTCTTGGCTGCATCTCTGATCAGTCTTCTCCTTGTATGAGCTGAACGTTTAGAGGGACGGCCAGGTTTTGGTAGATTTGCAGTGGTCTGATACTCCTTCCATTTCAATATTATCGCTTGCACAGTGCTCCTTGGGATGTTTAAAGCTTGGGAAATCTTTTTGTATCCAAATCCGGCTTTAAACTTCTTCACAACAGTATCTCGGACCTGCCTGGTGTGTTCCTTGTTCTTCATGATGCTCTCTGCGCTTTTAACGGACCTCTGAGACTATCACAGTGCAGGTGCATTTATACGGAGACTTGACTACACACAGGTGGATTGTATTTTTCATCATTAGTCATTTAGGTCAACATTGGATCATTCAGAGATCCTCACTGAACTTCTGGAGAGAGTTTGCTGCACTGAAAGTAAAGGGGCTGAATAATTTTGCACGCCCAATTTTTCAGTTTTTGATTTGTTAAAAAAGTTTGAAATATCCAATAAATGTCGTTCCACTTCATGATTGTGTCCCACTTGTTGTTGATTCTTCACAAAAAATATAGTTTTATATCTTTATGTTTGAAGCCTGAAATGTGGCAAAAGGTCGCAAAGTTCAAGGGGGCCGAATAGTTTCGCAAGGCACTGTATATATAGTGTACCTCATGGTAAGACCATCTAGAACTGTCAGTTGATAGGAGGTGAAACGCTTTGGCATTCAGGTGCAGCACTTACAGCATTCAAAGTAAGCACTAAACACGTATAGTATATTCATCTCAATAACTTGTACTGGGATCATTGCTCAGGGAACAAGTTGCCTGTAGGCACAAATCTAGGATCACTTCCCCAATAAAATGTGTTAGTGGCATGAGTTTCCCTGGGGATAGAAGGTGTCATTTGTGAAGTCAGTGAAGGTGTTGTAGGTTTAATGCCTGTCCGTCCTCCATGTCCTTCCATCACATAGACTCACATTGCCCATTGCACTGTACACATTCTGCAGTTGCCTAAAGTAAATCCATTTGAATCTAAGCTCCAATATGTTTTCATCACTTATTCAAGTTGTTTTCATTTGATTTCAACACTGATATAATTAATAAAGGCTGAGTAGGCAACCCAAAAAGTAATATTGCTCTCCCTGATGAATTGAAATAGCAAAAGGCTAAGGGATAGATTAAGTCATTTTTATGGACTGAGTTATTGAGATGATTACAAATACTGCATTCAAATACTGCAGACTGTGTTGACACTTTGCAGTATTGTTTTGCTTTCACCCCCGCCCCCCACCCCACCCCCAAATAAAGTGTCATGGATGTTGCACACTCAGGGAATCAGTGCACAAGCCTAGATGCCCGAAGGGCCTCACAGGCTGACACCCCATGGGACATCATTCTGGGTATTACCACTGAGGCACTTACAAACTACCATGCCTGTGTGAGGGACCTGACTTAAGGTGGACCAGCTTGACAACAGATGAAGAAGATTAGGAACATATTAATTTTGAGCATTCAATTATGTTCAAGTTTCACCACAATTATACTGTACAAGAGAAATACATGCAATGTACCAAATAAAGAAAACCACTTAACAACATACTAATAAACCTGGGTATGACAGTGAAAGAAGTGCAGCTATTGATGGTAATACAGCTGCTGCTAGTGTAATTATATTGATGCTAATGGCTGTGCTGGCAGCTGTAAACATGCAAACCATGTTATCTATTATAAATATTGTAACATGAGAAAATGTATATGGGGCTATCAGTGTCACAGGTCACAGGGGAATCAGCCATGCTGTGGAGGGTCCCTGAACTTCCTTTCGGTGTGAATTCGAGTTCTGTCGGTTTTGCCTATATGCACAAAACGAACACAGCTGACTCTCCTGATACCCAGTAATGTCATTGCTGTTTACCAATCCACACATGTTTGATGAATAATACACATGTATGAAATGACAAATTGTCGTTGTGATGAATGATTTAGCATCCGGGAGCCTCGAGTTTCATCTTTGAGCGTGAGGCTCCTTCCTTCCACCTTCACTTTGAGAGGCGATTAAGCTGTGAGAATGCGATTCCTCCCCTCCTCTCGGTGATGGGGTGAATCTGATCAGCACAGACCACGCGCGCTATATAAACCGGGCGCGCGCCACGGACGGATTACAACAAAAAGCGACAGCTCCGTGGCCCTGAAATCACTCGCAACACATCACCGCTGCTCCTAAACCAAATGCAACACAACACACACGGCGAAATGCAGACCATTAAGAAGGCAATCTCTTGGAAACTTTTGATACTTTCTTACTTATTCGTGGAGGGTTCGTGCCAAGACTTTGGTGGTGGTCAGACTCAATTTATTTGCACGTCGGTGCCCAAGGATATGGACATATGCGCCGCTACCTTACAAAACAGTATGCCTGGAGAGGATTTGAAGACCACTGTGATGCAGCTCCGGGAGACCGTCCTACAGCAGAAGGAGACCATTATGAACCAAAAAGAGACTATCAGAGAACTGACTTCCAAGTTAACTCGCTGTGAGGGCCAGAGTGCGCCCGAGCCCGGACCTGGGGGAAGGAGAAAAGAGACGGGGACCAAAAATACTATGGGGGATGTATCAAGGGGTCCCTCGGACACTTTGGCGCAACTATCGCAGACTTTACAGTCTCTAAAGCAGCGATTAGAAAATCTCGAGGTAATACGGAGAACCCTAATCTTAACGAAATAATAACCTTTATACATTTCACCAATAATTTGGGGTGAAAAACGACATGTTTACAATATGGCATAAATCACGTTGCACTGTCTTATCCAACTCGCACTGGCGCCCTCGGAATTTGTTTATCACATTTACTTCCAGGGGTGAACAGCCCTCCACCATGTAGGTTAATACTCTGCACTAATCGTGAAATGTAACAAGTCATGCTGAGACACCTTGCCGGAGACGAATTTAGTTGCTTGATGTAGGCTACCATGTTGCTAACTCCACAGGGCAATAAACCTTAAAGAAGTTAATCTGGCATTAGTTTTACGAAGTCCCTCAGCATATGGGTTGTAAATGTTTCTCAGTATTTAAAAATATATATATATTTTTAACTAATCATTATTTCATTCCACAGCAATTCAGTAGGAACAACAACTCGGTCCAGGCGAACAGTCTGAAAGACCTGCTACAGAGTAAAATCGACGATTTGGAGAAGCAGGTGTTATCCCGCGTGAACAGTATAGAAGATGACAAGCCTGGGCTGCGGAACGAGACGGAGCAGCGCGGTAGAGTGGAGTCGACTCTCACATCCCTGCACCAGAGAATCACCGACCTCGAGAAAGGTGCGAGCTCAAAAACGCGCCAAATACTTGGCCAGCATAGTTTAACTAATTAGTATCGCCGTTTAAAAAACAAAAACGAGCTATTCTGAAAGACCTTTCAAATCCAACTGAAGTGGTGTTTATTACTAATGAATAGATCCATGTCAATATACGAAATCAATTGGTAATATGGCTGGTGTCCATTGCATGGCAGGGGGGGGGATGGGATCCGGCGAATAGCTGCATTGCTTTGCATATCCAATTACACAAAGATGTGTGGTTTAAGGTGATTTACTGTTTAAGGCATCTGTAAAAAAAAAAAAAGGATGGTGCAACCTTCTGTATTCAGCACTTTTCCCTTAATTCATGCAGATCAAAATGGTTCAATTCTATTGTTACAGCCGTCTCCACTTGCACCACTAGCCGTTTGAGCAGAGCAAAGTTCGCCAGGACCCTATGGCGTAACGCTCCAGCTCCTTATAGCAGGCAACAAACACTGTTGTAAAGTTCCACCGAGGGAGGGGTGAGGAGAGACCAGGACCACTATTCCAACCTCTTTGCTCATGTGATGCCTATCATGCCGCAGAAAAAAACGTGGAACCACAATAAACATTATTTTGTTGTATAACCACATTAATCAGTCAACCTTCAGCAGCAATCTGTTGCAACTCTCCCCTGCACATTACGTGATGCTCAGCGACATATTTGACAACCTTCAAAAAAGTACAACTCAAATCCTCACGTTCATCTTGACCTGACAATCACAGTTGGTTGTTAAAGACAGGACAAATGTTCCACAATTGATGTCCAACAAATTGGTGTCACTCACATAGCCGATATAAAAGGCTCTAACTTCTATACAGTGATTGACTTGGTGTGAAATATGTTTCTGTACTAATTTTGGGTACTGGTACTGTTTATATTTAGGTTCAGGAGATCCACAATATGTCTTAGCTAATATTCTATAAGAGGAACAGGAGCTCAAGCAGTAGAACATTTGAGGTGCCAGTACTCAGTACCGGTGAGCTCCTGCCCAAGTCAAGGACTGCATCTATAGGCCTAGGCTAGCCCACAAAAATGATTGTGACAGGTGACATCTTTAACCTTGTCCTCTGCTTTGTTTACAGGTCAGAAAGAAAACAGGCCTCTGGATAAATTCCAGTTGACATTCCCGTTGAGGACCAACTACATGTATGCCAAAGTGAAGAAGAGTCTCCCTGAGATGTACGCATTCACTGTCTGCATGTGGCTCAAATCCAATGCATCCCCAGGGGTGGGCACGCCGTTCTCCTACGCAGTGCCAGGGCAGGCCAACGAGCTGGTGCTGATTGAGTGGGGGAATAATCCTATGGAGATACTCATCAATGACAAGGTATACTCACATATTATTTTACATGATGCATATATCACCAACAGTATACAAAATATTATTTGAAAGCAGAGTATTGCATCAAAATGATTCTTAATATATAAACATGCTGATTGTAGCATGAATGCCTGCACTGCAAAATACAAAGAAATATCATTTTTGAATTAGACCACACTGCCTATAAAGCCTCAAGCTTTTTAATAAGTATGCAAGGTTATTTATTTTAGTTTGCTGCAGTGATAAAAAATGTAAAACACTCCACCCACATGCATATACTAAAACAAATACTGAAATCCATTCCAGGTAGCTAAATTACCATTCATTATCAACGACGGGAAGTGGCATCACATCTGTGTCACATGGACAACTCGAGATGGAGTATGGGAGGCTTTCCAAGATGGAGTCATGAGGGGCAGTGGAGAAAACCTTGCTCCATACCATCCAATCAAACCACAAGGTGTTCTGATATTGGGACAAGAACAGGTATGTCCATTACAATTTTAATGGTCCGTTTTTAATCAATAAACTTTGGTACCTTAGGTCATAATATCAAAAGGGACATGGCCTATAGCATAAACATAGCATCAGTCAGACCTTGAGAGAGGAACAGGCTTATGTATCAATTAAAAAACCGAGCCGCTGACTCTCAGGTTCCATAATAAGATGGAGGAATTATCCCATTTAGGCATGAATTTGGATCAATTATCAAATTAAATCAATCAAATTAAATCATATTTGTCACATGCTTCGTAAACAACAGGTGTAGACTAACAGTGAAATGCTTACCTCCAGGCCCTTCCCAACAATGCAGAGAGAAAAAAAGAGAAATAATAGAAAAATAGACAAATAATAACACGAGGAATAAATACACAATGAGTAACGATAACTTGGCTTTATACACGGGGTACCAGTACTGAGTCGATGTGCAGGGGTACGAGGTCATTGAGGGAGATACCGTGCGTTCGGAAAGTATTCAGACCCCTTCTGCTTTTTCCATATTTTGTTACATTACAGCCTTATTATAAAATGGATTAAGAAAAAAACTTTCCCCATCTACACACAGTACCCCATAATGACAAAGTAAAAACAGATTTTTAGAAATTTTCCAAAATGTATGAAAAAACCCCAGAAATATACATTTACATAAGTATTCAGACCCTTTATGCAGTACTTCAGCACCTCTGGCAGCAATTACATGCTTTAGTATTCTTGGGTGTGATGCTACAATCTTGGCACACCTACATTTTGGGAGTTTCTCACATTCTTCTTTCCTTCGATCCTGCCTAGTCTCCCAGTCCATCCCACTTAAAAACATCCCCACAGCCATGAAGCATGGTTCTGCCACCACCATGCTTCACCATAGGGATGGTGCCAGGTTTCCTCCAGACATGATGCTTGGCATTCAGGCCAAAAAGGTAAACCTTGGTTTCATCAGACCAGAGAATCTTGTTTCTTATGGTCTGAGATTCCTTTAGGTGCTTTTTGGCAAACTCCAAGCGGGCTGTCATGTGCCTTTTACTGAGGAGTGGCTTCCGTCTGGCTACTCTACCATAAAGGCCTGATTGGTGGAGTGCTACAGAGATGGCTGTCCTTCTAGAAGGTTCTCCCATCTCCACAGAGGAACTCTGGAGCTATGTATGAGTGACCATTGGGTTCTTGGTCACCTCCCTGACCAAGGCCCTTGTCCCACGATTTCTCAGTTTGGCCAGGTGGCCAGCTCTAGGAAGAGTCTTGGTGATTCCAAACTTATTCCATTTAAGAATGATGTAGGCCACTGTGTTCTTGGGGACCTTCAATGCTGCAGAAATGTTTTGGTACCCTTCCCCAGATCTGTGCTTCGACACAAACCTGTCTCGGAACTCTACAGACAATCCCTTCAAACTTTCTGTTTTATATTTTAATACATTGGCAAACATTTCTAAAAACTTGTTTTCGCTTTGTCATTATAGGTCATTATAGGTGTGTAGATTTACAGAAAAATCTATAATTTAAGCAATTTTAGAACAAGGCTATAACAAAATATGGATAAAGTCAAGGGGTCTTAATGCTTTTCGAATTCATTGTATGTACATATACAGTAGGTAGGGATAAAGTGACCAGGCAACAAGATGGATAATAAACAGTAGCAGCAGCATATGTGATGAGTCAAAAGAGTTACTGCAAAAAGGGTCAATGCAGGTAGTTAAATGGTGAACCAATAGCTCCCCGGATTAACTATTTAGTGAACCAATAGCTCCCCGGACTAACTATTTAGTGAACCAATAGCTCCCCAGACTAACTATTTAGCAGTCTAATGGCTTGTAGTAAGCTGTTCAAGGTCATGTTGGTTACAGACTTGGTGCATTGGTAGCGCCTTCCATGCGGTACCAGAGAGAACAGTCTATGACTTGGGTGGCTGGAGTCTTTGACAATTTTTAGGGCCTTTCTCTGACACAGCCTGGTATAGAGGTCCTGGATGGCAGGGAGCTCAGCCCCAGTGATGTACTGGGCCGTACGCACTACTCTTTGTAGCGCCTTGTGGTCAGATGCCAAGCAGTTGCCATACCGGTGATGCAGCCAGTCAAGATGCTCTCAGTGGTGCAGCTGTAGAATTTTTTGAGGATCTGAGGGCCCATGCAAATCTTTTCAACCTCCTGAGGGGAAGAGGAATTGTCGTGCCTTCTTCACGACTGTGTTGGTGTGTGTGGACCATGATAATTCCTTAGTGATGTGGACACCGAGGAACTTGAAGCTTTCAAGCTGATCCACTACAGCCCTGTTTATGTGGATGGAGGCATGCTCAGCCCTCCGTTTCCTGTACCCACAATCAGCTCCTTTGTCTTGCTGATGTTGAGAGAGAGGTTGTTGTCCTGGCACCACATTGCCCCTAAGGTGATGGTCAGAGTGGTGGATCTGTTGTTCCCTACCCTTACCACCTGGGGGCGGCCCGTCAGGAAGTCCAGGATCCAGTTGCATAGAGAGGTGTTTAGTCCCAGGGTCCTTAGCTTAGTGATGAGCTTGGAAGGCACTTTGGTGTTGAACGCTGAGCTGTAGTCAATGAACAGCATTCTCACATAGGTGTTATTTTTGTCCAGACGGGAAAGGGCAGTGTGGAGTGCAATAAGATTGCATAATCTGTGGATCTGTTGGGGCGGTATGCCAATTGGAGTGGGTCCAGGGTGTCTGGGATGATGGTGTTGATGTGAGCCATGACCAGCCTTTCAAAGCATTTCATGGCTACAGATGTGAGTGCTACGTGGCGATAGTCATTTAGACAGGCTACTTTCGCATTCTTGGGCACGGGCACTATGGTGGTCTGCTTGAAACATGTAGGTATGACAGACTGGATCAGGGAGGGGTTGAACATGTGAGTGAAGACACTTGCCAGCTGGTCCGCGAATGCTCTGAGTACACGCCCTGGTAATTAGTCTGGCCCTGCTGCCTTTTGAATGTTAACCAGTTTAAAGGTCTAACCCACATCGGCTACGGAGAGCTTGAACACACAATCAATCGTCTGGAACAGCATGTGCTCTCATGCATGGTTCAGTGTTACAAGACTTGAAGCAAGCATAGAAGGTATTTAGCTCGTCTTGTAGGTTCGCATTACTGAACAGCTCGCGGCTGGGTTTCCCTTTGTAATCCGTGATAGTTTGCCAGCCCTGCCACATCCGACGAGCGTCAGAGCCGGTGCTTTGCCTGTTTGATGGTTCGTCGGAGGGCGTAGCGGGATTTCTTATGTGTCCGGGAATAGTGTTCTGTTCCCAAAAAGTGGCAGCTCTAGCCACTTGGAGTGTGTGAAATGATCCTTTTTACTCATGAAACCAACATAGTCTCGGGGCAATTCGTATTATTCTGTCGGTAAATCCGTGACACTCCATTTAGTATGATATATTACATTATGTACGTTACATTATGAATGGAATAGCGATCGTACAATATCATACGAATTATAGGATGTATATTGTACGTCTTACCCTGCCGTACAATAGCATATGAACTGAATGAAGTATTTTATACACACTTTGGGGGACGTATAGTATTTTACGTCTTTCTCTGGGACCAGGTTGCTTATTGCGCCATAACAACAAAGGAGAATTATGGGGAGAATTTATGTTGGTGGTTAGGGGAACTAACAACAAAGGTTAGGATAACTTTTGTAAAAGGTTAGGAGAACTAAAATTACACTGGTTAGTGGAATTTACGTAGCAGGTTAGGTGAAATTGGTTAAGTTTCAAAAAAGAGTTAGGGGAAGAGTAAGTTAAAATGCTACAGTTGTCCCCAACGCGACATGATCACACAACCTTTGGATTGCTAGACAGTTGCAGGTTACTCCCATCCATCCTCCACAACCAATCTCCCTTTCTAGCTAAAGTAACTACACCACTACTAGGTATCATATGTCTTGGAGGTGCAGAAATGCGTAAAGAATGAGGCAAGGCTGACGAAAAAGGGCAACCCCAATTCTGATTTATCAGCTCACACTGCAATGGCAAAATGAAAAGCTGTTTGCATGGTAACGTGATTCATTAGTCAAAACAGTAATCTGGATAAATGAAAAAGTCTACTAATTTGATATATGAGCTATCGTTGGTTTCCTCTAACAAGCCACATGGATGGACGCATGGATAAATGATTTAATGCACAAATTAACTCCAAAGGTTAACTTGAAATATTGTTTTCCTTTGTGTTAGCACAATATCCATCTTCATGAATTCAATATTATTTTCCACAGGATACACTTGGAGGGGGCTTTGATGCTACACAAGCTTTTGTTGGAGACCTGGCGAATTTTCATATCTGGGACCGGAAGTTGTCTATTGGAGAGATATACAACCTGGCAACTTGCAGCAGCAAAGCGCAGATAGGCAACGTGTTTTCGTGGTTGGAGAGCAGCATTGATATTTACGGAGGAGCCTCCAAGTGGACATTTGAGGCTTGTCGTCAACTGAACTGAACTGCAGGGAAAAGTGAAAAGCCAATGAGAAATGTGTGTGGTAAAGCCTCTGTTGATAATACGTCTGATTTGATAGATAAAGAAGCATTTATTTCAGTAAATGACATCTGGATTTGTTATAGATATTGAATTCTTTATGTGTGGACACTTACTAGATTTCTACCTGTCTAAAATAAGACTCTTGTGACCTTCTTGTTCATCTTGGATATTTCAGTTGGATAGTTTTGGCATCTGGTTGGATGCTTCAAAGCGCTTCGTTCAACTGGCCGGTTTGTTATCTCATGGTCTTCAGAGCAATTGACACATACAGGCCAGCATATCACCACAACGCAGTGCAGATGCAGACAGCACTCCCCGACAAAGGACCACTTAGAACGTCCACCATAAGTAGAATTGGTGACCATGTAGTTGTCCCCAACGAGGAAATCAGGGAGGGGACTGGGGATCTGTCTCCGTCCGTTAGTACATTAGTGCGTTCGTACATTAGTCACGCGTGACATCTCAGACAGCGCTGGCCTGGTTGTGACAAAACTTGAATGATGCGCCTTGCGTTAGATATCTGGCATTTACAAAATTACACTGATTGGCCAGATGGCGCTATAACAAGAAATGTTTCAAATGCAAACGTTGAAAGGTCACGCCCATTACCCCGTTTGACGTAAAGTCATGAAATTCGGGGGAAAATGTCCCTCTGCTAAAAAATAAACAAATTTGCCACAGGGACCAATAAGCTTCACCATTCTGGATTTCCATTATTTAGAATTTTGTGAAAAACACTGAAAAGCTACTCTTCTGGCACCGAATGAATGATCTGCATGATGACAGTATTTTCCAGACTAATACCTAAAACAACATGGCCACTATTGACCAATAAATATTCACTTGGGCATGGTCTGGCAAACATTAGTCAAGAATATTTGTATTGTAACAAATGCTGTCAAGACTCAACATATGAGTCTAGCTAACCCACAAGATATCTCAGACACCACTGGCCCGATTTTGGGTAAATGTTGCCTCTTGCCATAGAGATCCAACATTCACAAAATTACACTGATTGGTCCAAGGGGGGAATGCTATAGTAATCAACTATGTACGTTAGTCACACACGATATCTCAGACACCACTGGCCCGATTTTAACAAAACTTGGGTGAATGATGCGTCTTGCCATAGAAATCAGTCATTTGCAAAATTATACTGATTGGCCCAAGGGGGGTGCTGGATAATTTGTGGGGGACAACAAACATGCTTACTGTTGCCCTGTTTTTATTGGACTGGGGACACGCATTTCAACCAATCACACGATTTTGTTTATATTCCCACTGCCTGGGATTTTCACTGTGAACGACGGGTAGACTTGAAAAGGAATGTATACTTAAAAGGTTATGAAACAGGCACAGCTTTCTGCTCTATCGCTATCGTTTCTCGATCACCACCTGCTTGACGCAATTTTGTGTAAAGAATGACATCTTTTTTGCCAACATACAAGCCTGGGTGCCTTGGGATGTTGAAATAACTCAGCACATTCATTATGATTTGCAAAGTATTTTGTGTCGTATTTATTTTCCTGTAGGCCTACAACGAGATTTATTTCCAAAAGAGATGTTTATTATCATAACACATTGCGTTGGATAATAACATGATTATTGTACTTAAAAGCAATTCATTGAGGTGTTTGTACTTTAATGGGAATGTTATCTGTACAGTAACAGCATGACTTAACTAATTGCTGCAGCAGCATCAACAAAATCTGCTTTTACTATCCTCCTTTTGGGTTGAGATTTTATACTGTATTGTTATATGCTCAAAGCATGGCAACACTGAAATATGAAAAACTTCTAATTTTTTAAATAAAATTGTGATACCTGAATCTACCCCTGTGTGAGTGTGACATTACTGTCAAAGAGTAACCCATGCATGTCACAGGCCTACACATGTCTTTGAAACCATATGAGAGTCCTCTTACATTTCTCTATAGTCTCAATTAACATTGTGAAACCTATTGTCAAGAATCAATGGCAGGTTCAGAGACCTCTGTACACCACTCCCTTTCATTTCCTCATACTAGATATGCACAGACTGAGAGGCATTGAGAGACCTGGGTTTCAGTATGTGGCATCAGTGGATGAACCGGGTCGGTGGTGTAACAGCACCCTAACAGAAGCCTAAAAGTTTAACCCTAAACGTTGTGGCCAGGACTCGGAGAGGATAGAGAAGGTCAACACTATCTGCCCCCTCCTTAAAAGAAAATCTAGTCCTCATTACCACTGGATAAATCTCCCGGCCACCGCGACCCAGGCAACATCTCAAGGTGCATTCCATTGCCACCAAGTAAAGGGCTACCTGGGAAGTATTCTGTTCTCCTGACATAAAAATACAGACACACACGTAAGAACACACACCCACCAGTATTCCCGAAGCTTGATGTCTATTAGCAATAGCTTTGAGTCGACGACAGGTAGAGAGGAGTGTAAACTGAGATATGCAGAGGTAGTGAAATACTACAGGCAAAGCATTTAAAAACAGATATATCTAAAAACAAGGGCACATGTCACAATATCTTTTTTTTTTAACTAGGCAAGTCAGTTAACAAATTCTTATTTACAATGACAGCCTAGGAACAGTGGGTTAACTGCCTTGTTCAGGGGCAGAACAACAGATTTTTTTTACCGCAACCTTTCGGTTACTGGCCCAATGCTCTAACCACTAGGCTACCTGCTGCCCCATTGCAATGCATCCTGTATCCCATATACAATCACAGAAATACCATGTAAGACCAGTAGTATATGGTTCCATTGGCAGGGCTTGACCTATAGCTAGTAGGGTTCACAAACTCAGTAATGAGGCCAGGTCGGTAATTCATGTTTAACCACCTCAGTTGAGTGGTGGGTTTCCCATGATCCACCTCTGGGACATGGAACACATCTGAAGTCTTTTCCCCAGGTGCCATCCTGCTGTGGCCTATACATATCCCATAGCCATTACCACCTGCTGTTTTGGACACAGATGGAGTTGGGTTACAGAGATAATTCCTACTGTGGTGGAGAACAGCAGACAGGCTATCTATCCCCTGAGTGACCTCAGCCTCTGCGTGGCCCCTGGAGCACAGGCCAGAAATAGACCAGAGATATAATAGGTCAACCTTGTCTTCACCTCTGGACCATGTGTGTCTGGTCCGGATCAGGCTTTTTTTGGTCTGACCCAAATCCTGGCCCAGATGTTTTGAGGTGTATTTTTATCCTAGCTGGACAGGAGGGACTCTGGTCAGTACTACGTGGCCAATAGCACTACTATTCTGATGTAAGGTTCCTATCAGGGTCATCTCCTCCATGTCTGTTTGTCCTTATTATATCATGGTCTGAAATGTAACAACCAACTCCAGTCTTTCACCATATTCAGAGACACCTATTCTCTCTCCCTTGGCGTGATGCAGTAGGAGCAGTACGAATAACACTGGGGCGGTAATGAACAGGTAAAGGCTGGTAGCTGGAGGCTCCTGGATAACAAGCTCACAGTGCTGCACTGGGAACCCAATATCTTACTACAAGTGTACTTTAGCATCTCATTGCTTGAACTTCCATCCACAACTCGAAGGTAACTGGCTCTCAACAGACAGTCAACAAACAAGTAATATCTACCATGCTCCACACAACAGTACTACATATTCAACTATATTGTACATTATAAACTGGGTGGTTCGAGCCCTGAATGCTGATTGGCTGACAGCTGTGGTATATCAGACCATATACCACGGGTATGACAAAACATTTATTTTTACTGCTCTAGTTACATTCGTAACCAGTTTATAATATGGTAACCATTTTATAATAGCAATAAGGCACCTCAAGGGTTTGTGATATATGGCCAATATACCATTGCTAAGGGGCCAGGCGTTGCGTCGTGCCTAAGAACAGCCCTTAGCTGTGGTATATTGGCCATATACCACACCCCCCGTGCCTTATTGCTTAAATATACCCTGTCCCTGACCCTTTGACACACTCCACACTGGCAAGTCATCCCATTCACAGCTAATAAAGCATTTGACAGGTGATGTGTGAGGACGAGTACTGCATACAGTTGGCCCACTCAGAATGATCTGCCCTAAACGATGAATTGTATTTGTGTTTGTATGTGTATCCATAGCTCTGACCACTATGTTATTCTCACAGATGCCTGGTCCGGTTGACCAGCTTGGCCGGTTTGCCTGTGTGACCTTGCCGTCTGCATCCAGCTAGCTATGACTGTATGAAGGTGGCAGCTAAAAAGATCTCTCTCTCCTGCCATCTTCCACCTGCTTTGAATACATATTGAGAAAAGGCCAGGCACTGTCCCACCAGTGATCAGAGCCTGATGAAAAATGCATGACCAGGGTGGGTAAACAGCTCCTCAATGTGGGTCAGCAGAGAAGAAAGGAAGAAATTATGCAAAGGTCATATTGATGTTGAATATGATCCTCACTTCTTGTGATATTTAGAAAAACCTTTAGGAGGTGCGTATTGGATTGTTGATAAGAATTTTGATCCGTGACAGTACAAGTGGTTAGAGTAACAGAGCTTCTGATAGGTCAGCTGCAGAGCTTGGTAAACATGACATCATCAGAAAGAGGTCATAGAAGCACTACATCCAGTATGACTCTCTGTCATTAGTCAAAGTATCAATACTCTATGTGGGTGGGAGTGGCCTTAGACCAATGGGAGCGTTTCCTAGAGAGGCTGAATGAAGGGTGACCCTGAGAAGTCCAATATCACCAATTACCATTGATGTACACCCTACCATTAAAGGCCTTGTGAAACTCCTTTGTAGTTGGTTCAAAACTCCTTCCCAGCTCATTTGAGCAAGCACAAGCAGTAGATCACTGTTTCAATCAAATCTTATTATGATAAGCATTTCTGGTCAGCCTTATTAAATATGTACCCTATTCATAATTGCACAGCATTAGCAAACCATTCCCATTCATCTCTCTGGTAATTATTTCATGTTGGATTACAGCAGGCAGAGCTACAGTGGATCCCCACTGACTGTCCATAACAGAGGCCAACAGAGCCCTGTGGTAGACTGGCGGAGAGACAAGACAAGAGGCATTTGTAAGGCAAACTGAAACAGAATATACATGAGACACATCCATATTCGCCCATAATCTCACAGCCTTCTCTATGGCTGTCAGACTCATGCTCAACACTCCATGTCACTGAATGAATAATTTACTTCATCCCGGGAAGCAAAGGAAATTCTCCTTCAGATTTCTCTTCTGCCAGTGCACCATCCAGCCACTCAGATTCACTACTTCTTCCATCGCCGCAGTCGATGCTTTGCCTCTCTGGGGAAATACAAACACAAACATTAGGCTGGGTAGATTCCTTTGAAGAACCTTCCCCGAGCTATCCCAGATAGGCAGGTATCTGATAACTTCTCTAGGGGTAAAGTCATTTTGGACTAGTGCCTTGAAGAGAAGAAGCTAGTTCAGCATACTTTACATACAAATTACCTGCTCTTAGCACCATGGATGAATATCACTGCAGGTTGTATGAAATCATCAGCACAAATAAAATGTGGGGAGTATATAGATGGTAAGTATCAAACTGCAGCACCCTCAGAAGCCACCATTTGAGCAGTTCAGTGGGTTTTGGGTCGTGGCGTCTCTGGGGACCCATACAGTTTGTCTTGTCTAAAGGATGACAGTGCAGATTAATTGGCCAATCCAGCCCACTTCCTGTTGGCTCTTCCTCCCCTGGCACTGTGCCACACTGCAGCTCAGTGCCTGCTGGGAGGCCACAGCTCCCTAGAGGGGGTAGCAGAGTGCTGTTGCCACCAGGGAGAGGGGAGGGGAACACATGTTATGTTGTGTGTCCCCCACCATCCCCCCAGTAGGAGTAAAAGGGTCTACCGGGATGGGTGTTTAGAGACCAAGTGTATTGTAATACCATACACTTGCCTTGATCCTAGACCAGCTTTGCAGAAGCCCCCCCCACCCCGACCTTCTGGCTGCCTGCCTGCCACTGAGAGGCCTTTAGCCACGGGAGGTGTATGACAGAAGCCGACACCACAGGAATATTTTTCAAGACGTTGCCACAATCTCTGCACCCTCTGGGAACGATGCCAGGGGCTGTGTTTCATAATCAGGTCAATCAGAGACAGAACACCTTCCCACCATCTCTCACCCTCCCCAAGCACACCACCCTGCACCTCCTCACCATTCCTGGGTTTGGGCACAGAGCACAGCCTACTGGTGGCCCTGCTATGTGTGTGAACATACAGAGAAGGTGTGACAGGGCTGGTGCCAGAAGGGGGGAAGAGGGGGGAAGGAGGGGGAGCTTCACACCTAACCAGACAGAAACAGAAACAGGTGAGCTATACTGACAATTCTGTGTGTCTAAAAAACAGGAAATCAACAGCAACTCTCATGCATACAAATAAAACAGAAACTATAAATTAGTGGCAGCAGGCAGAATGTGAACAAAGTTCAACATCTGCTACGTTGGGCACATTGGTCCTTTTCATAAGAACCCCAACAAAAATAAAATATGAAGATAAGAACAAAAGCTGCAACCTTAATCATTTTTCTAGGATTGAAAAATTGGGATCTCACTCCAAAGGATTACAACTTCAAATGAAAACAGATTCTGTTGGGAAATGTTTTCTAAAGTATGACGAAAGCTAGCTGCAAAGCCAAAAGAGAGAGAAAGAAATACTCTAGTCTCTAGAACACACAGGGATGTATGTACCACAGTCTCTTCTGTACTGGATGGAACTCTTTGAAAGAATCTAAAGAATTTAAAGATTTCACAGGGCTGAGACACAATCAACCCAGCCCAGACAGTGTTGATAACTTGGATTAAATAGTGGCCAGGAGAAGATGTTGGCCAGAACCGCATACAGTACCACTTCTACACAATGGAGGACAGACACATAGATGGACGTACAGGGCAGGCAGTGTTAAAAAGACCAGCCTGTAGTTTCAACACCCCTGAACTATTAGTGAGCTGTACTCTCCCTATTACCCCTTATTTTCTTATTAGTGGTACCTACAAGTCACCCCACTTGTATCAGCCAATCATAGTTTCTGCCATCCGAGTGAGATCGTGGTCAGACGAGGATGGATGTCTTGGACATGTCATTGGTATTTTAGTTGGGTGTGGCTAAGGCAGTCGAGATATTTACCAGTTATTCCTTTTCCATGTGTGTCATGCTATTCCTAGCCAGCTAGCCTAGTCATGCTAGCTCGTCTACGCTTCTCACGCCTTGTTTAGGATAGCCTATTCATATTATTATGTTCATATTGTCTGTGTAGAGCCTTTTATGTAGTGCTCCTGTGCACTGGTCTAACAAGTAGCCTCATTTAGCCTTAGCCTCCCTCGTGGTGCAGTTACTATTCCACAGTGGTCGTGGTCTCGTGCTCATGCAGAATCTGGTTGCATTACGGTCATGGTTTCAGTTATATGCTTACCAGTATTTGAATCTTTATGCTGTAACTGCATTCCATTATTGTTTCTGTATTAGTAATCAGTAATTGAACATTGTAGTGCATAGATGTGTGTATTGATGTGCATACTACGCTAAGCCAGTCTATTGGTTGTATACAGGCCATACTACTATGATACGACAGGACAGGCCATAGTATATGCTAAGCTAGTTTATTAGAGGCCATATGTATCTGTGTATGATATTGTCCAACTGCGCTACTGCCAATGCTCTGTATAGTCATTACTGGAATCTATCTTAATTTCTTCATAGAACCACTCTTATACACTCACTTTTGTGAGCCATCATGACAGAGGAGTGTGGTGTGTTGAACCCAATATCTGCAATAAACCTGTTCTGAAGGCATCTGACTTGTTCTTGACGGACAGACCAGTGGCTGAACCTTATCAACTGGCAGCTATAGCTCTCTACTAATGCCCAGTTCTGGCTGGTCCTCCTGGGTCAGACTTTAGTATTTTTCAGGCAGACAGAAATTAGAGTTAAGGTTAACTCTCAAACGACATTCATGTAGAATGCAGGCATTATGAGGGTATGCTAAATAGACATTCATGTAGAATGCAGGTATTATGAGGGTATACTAAATAGACATTCATGTAGAATGCAGGTATTATGAGGGTATGCTAAATAGACATTCATTGGGGGTAAGAGATGTGTGAGATGGATAGAAAGGGATAGGACAAAATCATTCAGGAGACTTGTAACAATTTCTGCATTGTAGTAGTGGTGTGTTTTATAGAATGTAAGACTATCGAGAGTGCCAGTCAATGATCGACCAGAATAGACAACCTACCTTGAGACATTCTTATCTGTAAAGTGAAAGAGTAATGTATAACCATTCTGAATCACAAACCACAGGAGATTGCGGCATATGTACTGTTGGGTAACCATGACTGTCTAAAGGATATAATTGTAAATCTTAATAACACAGGGATATATTTTCGATGAGTTTCATCATGTAATTATTTTTAGATAAGTTTCCTCTTCTGCTGAAAGCCTGGTGCTTATTTTTGAACGGTGAGAGTAATGCAATCATTGAGAGTTTAAAGTTCCAAGAAGCTGACTGATGTTTCCAAAATATTCATATGCACCACAAACATCCACCCAAGTGATACTTCACTTCTCTGAACTCTGTGCGCACAACTGCCTTTTCGGGTGACTTGACGAAACCGGCATCATCATTGGCAGTCTGAGACACACACAGACTGCGCCATCACCGTCTCTCCTCTACGAATAATCCATGTCCTCAGAGAATCATACACCCCCCACCCCATGCTACTGAAGTGGACGTGAAAACAGTCAAATTTACATGAACTAAACATTTAAAAAAAAGTTATAACAGTTTTAGAGTTTATGGCAGCCCTGAAGTGATCTACGTCAATAGGAAGATAAGAGTAGAAGTGACTGAATAATTGTGTTTCCCTTTTCCCCTAACCCTATGCACACAGTGTGACCCAGCAGCACGCCACAGGCCATATCAGGGTCAAGGACACCTGGCCTTATGAGACAGAGGCGGTGGCCCTGCTTAGCACTTGGCTCCTGGCCTGGTGACATCTCTGTCTTCTGATGGGAATTAGCAGAACACAGTGATCAACACTCACTCCCACAGACCCAGAGCCGGCCCCTGTAGTCACAGACCCAGAGCCGGCCCCTGTAGTCACAGACCCAGAGCCGGCCCCTGTAGTCACAGACCCAGAGCCGGCCCCTGCAGTCACAGACCCAGAGCCGGCCCCTGCAGTCACAGACCCAGAGCCGGCCCCTGTAGTCACAGACCCAGAGCCGGCCCCTGTAGTCACAGACCCAGAGCCGGCCCCTGTAGTCACAGACCCAGAGCCGGCCCCTGTAGTCACAGACCCAGAGCCGGCCCCTGTAGTCACAGACCCAGAGCAGGCCCCTGTAGTCACAGACCCAGAGCAGGCCCCTGTAGTCACAGACCCAGAGCAGGCCCCTGTAGTCACAGACCCAGAGCAGGCCCCTGTAGTCACAGACCCAGAGCCGGCCCCTGCAGTCACAGACCCAGAGCCGGCCCCTGTAGTCACAGACCCAGAGCAGGCCCCTGTAGTCACAGACCCAGAGCAGGCCCCTGTAGTCACAGACCCAAAGCTGGCCCCTGCAGTCACAGGCCCAAAGCTGGCCCCTGCAGTCACAGGCCCAAAGCTGGCCCCTGCAGTCACAGGCCCAAAGCTGGCCCCTGCAGTCACAGACCCAAAGCTGGCCCCTGCAGTCACAGGCCCAGAGCTGGCCCCTGCAGTCACAGGCCCAAAGTTGGCCCCTGCAGTCACAGGCCCAAAGTTGGCCCCTGCAGTCACAGGCCCAGAGCTGGACCCTGCAGTCACAGACCCAGAGCTGGCCCCTGGAGTCACAGACCCAGAGCTGGCCCACAGCTGGCCCCTGCAGTCACAGACCCAGAGCAGGCCCCTGTAGTCACAGACCCAGAGCTGGCACAGAGCAGGCCCCTGCAGTCACAGACCCAGAGCAGGCCCCTGCAGTCACAGACCCAGAGCAGGCCCCTGCAGTCACAGACCCAGAGCTGGCCCCTGCAGTCACAGACACAGAGCTGGACCCTGCAGTCACAGACCCAGTGCTGGCCCCAGAGCAGGCCCCTGGAGTCACAGACCCAGAGCTGGCCCACAGCAGGCCCCTGCAGTCACAGACCCAGAGCTGGCCCTTGCAGTCACAGACCTCAGTGATCCCACTGCTCCAAAGGGTCAGGGGGCAAGACGGTCACCACCAGAGTTAATTTAGGCCACTTATGATCCTAGCCTTGGGACACTGGATGGCTCTGCAAAGTCTCATTACTAACTTCCCAAGTCAGCATACTTTTTTTGTCACGCTATGTGGAGACCATTATATGACATCCAATGGTGTGCTTTGCTGGAATGGAAAATTATTTTAACAATGTCCCCTCTGTCCCTGAACAGTCTCTGCAGCTCTGGACAGGCACACACACCGACTCACTGTAACACAGCTAATGAGAGTTGTGTGTGTGTGTGTGTGTGTGTGTGTGTGTGTGTGTGTGTGTGTGTGTGTGTGTGTGTGTGTGTGTGTGTGTGTGTGTGTGTGTGTGTGTGTGTGTGTGTGTGTGTGTGTGTGTGTGTGTGTGTGTGTGTGTGTGTGTGTGTGTGTTAGAAAGAAAGTGTGTGTGAGAAAGAGTGAATGTGAGTGTACCTGCAGCTCCTCACAGACACATTGATTCCATCTCCCCTTGTCAATCCCCCCTCCCACCCTCTACATCTCCTGGCTGCATTCCCTCACACACTGCTCCTTTCCTCCACTGTCATTCTGCCTCCTCTTACTACAGTCAATATAACAACATGGCTGCTCATTATGGGATTGCAATGGTAGAGTGTCTCTGGCAGCATGGACACATGGAACACCAGCCAGCTTCACAGATACAGCAGGTGAGCCTACAGCACCGACATGATGTTTACAGTGATTATACTATATGCATTCCAAGACAGTGTGGACACACTGGACAGGGATGTATACAGTGATGATGCTATATGCATTCCAAGACAATGTGGACTCACTGGACAGGAATGTATACAGTGATGATGCTATATGCATTCCAAGACAATGTGGACACACTGGACAGGAATGTATACAGTGATGATGCTATATGCATTCCAAGACAATGTGGACACACTGGACATGAATGTATACAGTGATGATGCTATATGCATTCCAAGACAATGTGGACACACTGGACAGGAATGTATACAGTGATGATGCTATATGCATTCCAAGACAATGTGGACACACTGGACAGGAATGTATACAGTGATGATGCTATATGCATTCCAAGACAATGTGGACACACTGGACAGGAATGTATACAGTGATGATGCTATATGAATTCCAAGACAATGTGGACAGGAATATATACAGTGGTGATGCTATATGCATTCCAAGACAATGTGGACACACTGGACAGGAATGTATACAGTGATGATGCTATATGCATTCCAAGACAATGTGGACAGGAATATATACAGTGGTGATGCTATATGCATTCCAAGACAATGTGGACACACTGGACAGGAATGTATACAGTGATGATGCTATATGCATTCCAAGACAATGTGGACAGGAATATATACAGTGGTGATGCTATATGCATTCCAAGACAATGTGGACACACTGGACAGGGATGTATACAGTGGTGATGCTATATGCATTCCAAGACAATGTGGACACACTGGACAGGAATGTATACAGTGATGATGCTATATGCATTCCAAGACAATGTGACACACTGGACAGGAATATATACAGTGGTGATGCTATATGCATTCCAAGACAATGTGGACACACTGGACAGGAATGTATACAGTGATGATGCTATATGCATTCCAAGACAATGTGGACACACTGGACAGGAATGTATACAGTAGTGATGCTATATGCATTCCAAGACAATGTGGACACACTGGACAGGGATGCTATGGACAGTGATGATGCTATATGCATTCCAAGACAATGTGGACACACTGGACAGGATGTATACAGTGGTGATGCTATATGCATTCCAAGACAATGTGGACAGGAATATATACAGTGGTGATGCTATATGAATTCCAAGACAATGTGGACACACTGGACAGGAATGTATACAGTGATGATGCTATATGCATTCCAAGACAATGTGGACACACTGGACAGGGATGTATACAGTGATGATGCTATATGCATTCCAAGACAATGTGGACAGGAATATATACAGTGGTGATGCTATATGCATTCCAAGACAATGTGGACACACTGGACAGGAATGTATACAGTGATGATGCTATATGCATTCCAAGACAATGTGGACAGGAATATATACAGTAGTGATGCTATATGAATTCCAAGACAATGTGGACACACTGGACAGGGATGTATACAGTGGTGATGCTATATGCATTCCAAGACAATGTGACACACTGGACAGGAATATATACAGTGGTGATGCTATATGAATTCCAAGACAATGTGGACACACTGGACAGGGAATGTATACAGTGATGATGCTATATGCATTCCAAGACAATGTGGACACACTGGACAGGGATGTATACAGTGGTGATGCTATATGCATTCCAAGACAATGGACAGGAATGTATACAGTGGTGATGCTATATGCATTCCAAGACAATGTGGACACACTGGACAGGAATGTATACAGTGATGATGCTATATGCATTCCAAGACAATGTGGACACACTGGACAGGAATGTATACAGTGATGATGCTATATGCATTCCAAGACAATGTGGACAGGAATATATACAGTAGTGATGCTATATGCATTCCAAGACAATGTGGACACACTGGACAGGAATGTATACAGTGATGATGCTATATGCATTCCAAGACAATGTGGACACACTGGACAGGAATGTATACAGTGGTGATGCTATATGCATTCCAAGACAATGTGGACAGGAATATATACAGTAGTGATGCTATATGCATTCCAAGACAATGTGGACACACTGGACAGGAATGTATACAGTGGTGATGCTATATGCATTCCAAGACAATGTGGATGCTATATGCATTCCAAGACAATGTGGACTCACTGGACAGGAATGTATACAGTGGTGTGATGCTATATATTATATCAAGACAATGTGGACAGGAATATATACAGTGGTGATGCTATATGAATTCCAAGACAATGTGGACACACTGGACAGGAATGTATACAGTGATGATGCTATATGCATTCCAAGACAATGTGGACAGGAATATATACAGTGGTGATGCTATATGCATTCCAAGACAATGTGGACAGGAATATATACAGTAGTGATGCTATATGCATTCCAAGACAATGTGGACACACTGGACAGGAATGTATACAGTGATGATGCTATATGCATTCCAAGACAATGTGGACAGGAATATATACAGTAGTGATGCTATATGCATTCCAAGACAATGTGGACACACTGGACAGGAATGTATACAGTGGTGATGCTATATGCATTCCAAGACAATGTGGACACACTGGACAGGAATGTATACAGTGATGATGCTATATGCATTCCAAGACAATGTGGACACACTGGACAGGAATGTATACAGTGATGATGCTATATGCATTCCAAGACAATGTGGACAGGAATATATACAGTGATGATGCTATATGCATTCCAAGACAATGTGGACACACTGGACAGGAATGTATACAGTGATGATGCTATATGCATTCCAAGACAATGTGGACACACTGGACAGGAATGTATACAGTGATGATGCTATATGCATTCCAAGACAATGTGGACAGGAATATATACAGTGGTGATGCTATATGCATTCCAAGACAATGTGGACACACTGGACAGGAATGTATACAGTGATGATGCTATATGCATTCCAAGACAATGTGGACACACTGGACAGGAATGTATACAGTGATGATGCTATATGCATTCCAAGACAATGTGGACACACTGGACAGGAATGTATACAGTGATGATGCTATATGCATTCCAAGACAATGTGGACACACTGGACAGGAATGTATACAGTGATGATGCTATATGCATTCCAAGACAATGTGGACAGGAATATATACAGTGGTGATGCTATATGCATTCCAAGACAATGTGGACACACTGGACAGGGATGTATACAGTGGTGATGCTATATGACAATTCCAAGACAATGTGATACACACTGGACAGGAATGTATACAGTGATGATGCTATATGCATTCCAAGACAAGACAATACAGTGTGATGCTATATGAATTCCAAGACAATGGACACTGGACAATGTATACAGTGATGATGCTATATGCATTCCAAGACAAGACACACTGGACAGGAATATATACAGTGGTGATGCTATATGCATTCCAAGACAATGTGGACACACTGGACAGGGGTATAATCCAAGACAATGTGGACACACTACAGGAATGTATACAGTGATGATGCTATATGCATTCAAGACAAGACAATGTGGACAAGACACTGGACAGGAATGTATACAGTGATGATGCTATATGCATTCCAAGACAATGTGGACACACTGGACAGGAATGTATACAGTGATGATGCTATATGCATTCCAAGACAATGTGGACAGGAATATATACAGTGGTGATGCTATATGAATTCCAAGACAATGTGGACACACTGGACAGGAATGTATACAGTGATGATGCTATATGCATTCCAAGACAATGTGGACAGGAATATATACAGTGGTGATGCTATATGAATTCCAAGACAATGTGGACACACTGGACAGGAATGTATACAGTGGTGATGCTATATGCATTCCAAGACAATGTGGACAGGAATATATACAGTGGTGATGCTATATGCATTCCAAGACAATGTGGACACACTGGACAGGAATGTATACAGTGATGATGCTATATGCATTCCAAGACAATGTGGACAGGAATATATACAGTGGTGATGCTATATGCATTCCAAGACAATGTGGACACACTGGACAGGAATGTATACAGTGATGATGCTATATGCATTCCAAGACAATGTGGACAGGAATATATACAGTGGTGATGCTATATGACAATTGGACACACTGGACAGGAATGACAATGATGCTATACACACTGGACAGGAATGTATACAGTGATGATGCTATATGCATTCCAAGACAATGTGGACAGGAATATATACAGTGGTGATGCTATATGCATTCCAAGACAATGTGGACACACTGGACAGGGATGTATACAGTGGTGATGCTATATGCATTCCAAGACAATGTGGACAGGAATATATACAGTGGTGATGCTATATGCATTCCAAGACAATGTGGACACACTGGACAGGGATGTATACAGTGGTGATGCTATATGCATTCCAAGACAATGTGGACAGGAATATATACAGTGGTGATGCTATATGAATTCCAAGACAATGTGGACACACTGGACAGGAATGTATACAGTGATGATGCTATATGCATTCCAAGACAATGTGGACTCACTGGACAGGAATGTATACAGTGATGATGCTATATGCATTCCAAGACAATGTGGACACACTGGACAGGAATGTATACAGTGATGATGCTATATGCATTCCAAGACAATGTGGACAGGAATATATACAGTAGTGATGCTATATGCATTCCAAGACAATGTGGACACACTGGACAGGAATGTATACAGTGATGATGCTATATGCATTCCAAGACAATGTGGACTCACTGGACAGGAATGTATACAGTGATGATGCTATATGCATTCCAAGACAATGTGACACACTGGACAGGAATATATACAGTAGTGATGCTATATGCATTCCAAGACAATGTGGACACACTGGACAGGAATGTATACAGTGATGATGCTATATGCATTCCAAGACAATGTGGACAGGAATATATACAGTGGTGATGCTATATGAATTCCAAGACAATGTGAACACACTGGACAGGGATGTATACAGTGGTGATGCTATATGAATTCCAAGACAATGTGAACACACTGGACAGGAATGTATACAGTGATGATGCTATATGCATTCCAAGACAATGTGGACAGGAATATATACAGTGGTGATGCTATATGAATTCCAAGACAATGTGAACACACTGGACAGGGATGTATACAGTGGTGATGCTATATGCATTCCAAGACAATGTGGACAGGAATATATACAGTAGTGATGCTATATGCATTCCAAGACAATGTGGACACACTGGACAGGAATGTATACAGTGATGATGCTATATGCATTCCAAGACAATGTGGACAGGAATATATACAGTGGTGATGCTATATGAATTCCAAGACAATGTGGACACACTGGACAGGAATGTATACAGTGATGATGCTATATGCATTCCAAGACAATGTGGACACACTGGACAGGAATGTATACAGTGATGATGCTATATGCATTCCAAGACAATGTGGACACACTGGACAGGAATGTATACAGTGATGATGCTATATGCATTCCAAGACAATGTGGACACACTGGACAGGAATGTATACAGTGATGATGCTATATGCATTCCAAGACAATGTGGACAGGAATATATACAGTGGTGATGCTATATGAATTCCAAGACAATGTGGACAGGAATATATACAGTAGTGATGCTATATGCATTCCAAGACAATGTGGACACACTGGACAGGAATGTATACAGTGATGATGCTATATGCATTCCAAGACAATGTGAACACACTGGACAGGAATGTATACAGTGATGATGCTATATGCATTCCAAGACAATGTGGACAGGAATATATACAGTGGTGATGCTATATGCATTCCAAGACAATGTGAACACACTGGACAGGGATGTATACAGTGGTGATGCTATATGCATTCCAAGACAATGTGGACAGGAATATATACAGTGGTGATGCTATATGCATTCCAAGACAATGTGGACACACTGGACAGGAATGTATACAGTGATGATGCTATATGCATTCCAAGACAATGTGGACACACTGGACAGGAATGTATACAGTGGTGATGCTATATGCATTCCAAGACAATGTGGACACACTGGACAGGAATGTATACAGTGATGATGCTATATGCATTCCAAGACAATGTGGACAGGAATATATACAGTGGTGATGCTATATGCATTCCAAGACAATGTGGACACACTGGACAGGAATGTATACAGTGATGATGCTATATGCATTCCAAGACAATGTGGACACACTGGACAGGAATGTATACAGTGATGATGCTATATGCATTCCAAGACAATGTGGACAGGAATATATACAGTGGTGATGCTATATGAATTCCAAGACAATGTGGACAGGAATGTATACAGTGATGATGCTATATGCATTCCAAGACAATGTGGACACACTGGACAGGAATGTATACAGTGATGATGCTATATGCATTCCAAGACAATGTGGACAGGAATATATACAGTGGTGATGCTATATGAATTCCAAGACAATGTGGACACACTGGACAGGAATGTATACAGTGATGATGCTATATGCATTCCAAGACAATGTGGACACACTGGACAGGAATGTATACAGTGATGATGCTATATGCATTCCAAGACAATGTGGACAGGAATATATACAGTGGTGATGCTATATGCATTCCAAGACAATGTGGACACACACTGGACATGCATTCCAAGACAATGTATACAGTGGTGATGCTATATGCATTCCAAGACAATGTGGACAGGAATATATACAGTGGTGATGCTATATGAATTCCAAGACAATGTGAACACACTGGACAGGAATGTATACAGTGGTGATGCTATATGCATTCCAAGACAATGTGGACACACTGGACAGGAATATATACAGTGGTGATGCTATATGCATTCCAAGACAATGTGGACACACTGGACAGGAATGTATACAGTGGTGATGCTATATGCATTCCAAGACAATGTGGACAGGAATATATACAGTGGTGATGCTATATGCATTCCAAGACAATGTGGACACACTGGACAGGAATGTATACAGTGATGATGCTATATGCATTCCAAGACAATGTGGACACACTGGACAGGAATGTATACAGTGATGATGCTATATGCATTCCAAGACAATGTGGACAGGAATATATACAGTGGTGATGCTATATGAATTCCAAGACAATGTGGACACACTGGACAGGAATGTATACAGTGGTGATGCTATATGCATTCCAAGACAATGTGGACACACTGGACAGGAATGTATACAGTGGTGATGCTATATGCATTCCAAGACAATGTGGACACACTGGACAGGAATGTATACAGTGGTGATGCTATATGAATTCCAAGACAATGTGAACACACTGGACAGGAATGTATACAGTGGTGATGCTATATGCATTCCAAGACAATGTGAACACACTGGACAGGAATATATACAGTGATGATGCTATATGCATTCCAAGACAATGTGGACAGGAATATATACAGTAGTGATGCTATATGCATTCCAAGACAATGTGGACACACTGGACAGGAATGTATACAGTGGTGATGCTATATGCATTCCAAGACAATGTGGACACACTGGACAGGAATGTATACAGTGGTGATGCTATATGCATTCCAAGACAATGTGGACAGGAATATATACAGTGGTGATGCTATATGAATTCCAAGACAATACAGTGGTGATGCTATATGCATTCCAAACAATGGACACACTGGACAGGGATGTATACAGTGGTGATGCTATATGCATTCCAAGACAATGTGAACACACTGGACAGGAATGTATACAGTGATGATGCTATATGCATTCCAAGACAATGTGGACACACTGGACAGGAATGTATACAGTGATGATGCTATATGCATTCCAAGACAATGTGGACACACTGGACAGGAATGTATACAGTGATGATGCTATATGCATTCCAAGACAATGTGGACACACTGGACAGGAATGTATACAGTGATGATGCTATATGCATTCCAAGACAATGTGGACACACTGGACAGGAATGTATACAGTGATGATGCTATATGCATTCCAAGACAATGTGGACTCACTGGACAGGAATGTATACAGTGATGATGCTATATGCATTCCAAGACAATGTGGACAAGACACTGGACAGGAATGTATACAGTGATGATGCTATATGCATTCCAAGACAATGTGGACACAGTGATGATGGCATTCCAAGACAATGTGGACAGGAATATATACAGTGGTGATGCTATATGCATTCCAAGACAATGTGGACACACTGGACAGGAATGTATACAGTGGTGATGCTATATGCATTCCAAGACAATGTGGACACACTGGACAGGAATGTATACAGTGATGATGCTATATGCATTCCAAGACAATGTGGACACACTGGACAGGAATGTATACAGTGATGATGCTATATGCATTCCAAGACAATGTGGACACACTGGACAGGGATGTATACAGTGATGATGCTATATGCATTCCAAGACAATGTGGACACACTGGACAGGAATGTATACAGTGATGATGCTATATGCATTCCAAGACAATGTGGACACACTGGACAGGGATGTATACAGTGGTGATGCTATATTCATTCCAAGACAATGTGGACTCACTGGACAGGAATGTATACAGTGATGATGCTATATGCATTCCAAGACAATGTGGACACACTGGACAGGGATGTATACAGTGATGATGCTATATGCATTCCAAGACAATGTGGACACACTGGACAGGAATGTATACAGTGATGATGCTATATGCATTCCAAGACAATGTGGACACACTGGACAGGAATGTATACAGTGATGATGCTATATGCATTCCAAGACAATGTGGCTATATGCATTCCACTGGACAGGAATGTATACAGTGATGATGCTATATGCATTCCAAGACAATGTGGACACACTGGACAGGAATGTATACAGTGATGATGCTATATGCATTCCAAGACAATGTGGACACTGGAGGAATATATACAGTGGTGATGCTATATGCATTCCAAGACAATGTGGACACACTGGACAGGAATGTATACAGTGATGATGCTATATGCATTCCAAGACAATGTGGACACACTGGACAGGAATGTATACAGTGATGATGCTATATGCATTCCAAGACAATGTGACACACTGGAAGGAATATACAGTAGTGATGCAGTATGATGCTATATGAATTCCAAGACAATGTGGACACACTGGACAGGAATGTATACAGTGATGATGCTATATGCATTCCAAGACAATGTGGACACACTGGACAGGGATGTATACAGTGATGAGGCTATATGCATTCCAAGACAATGTGGACAGGAATATATACAGTAGTGATGCTATATGCATTCCAAGACAATGTGGACACACTGGACAGGAATGTATACAGTGATGATGCTATATGCATTCCAAGACAATGTGGACACACTGGACAGGAATGTATACAGTGATGATGCTATATGCATTCCAAGACAATGTGGACACACTGGACAGGAATGTATACAGTGATGATGCTATATGCATTCCAAGACAATGTGGACACACTGGACAGGAATGTATACAGTGATGATGCTATATGCATTCCAAGACAATGTGGACACACTGGACAGGAATGTATACAGTGATGATGCTATATGAATTCCAAGACAATGTGGACACACTGGACAGGAATGTATACAGTGATGATGCTATATGCATTCCAAGACAATGTGGACACACTGGACAGGAATGTATACAGTGATGATGCTATATGCATTCCAAGACAATGTGGACAGGAATATATACAGTGGTGATGCTATATGAATTCCAAGACAATGTGAACACACTGGACAGGGATGTATACAGTGGTGATGCTATATGAATTCCAAGACAATGTGAACACACTGGACAGGAATGTATACAGTGATGATGCTATATGCATTCCAAGACAATGTGAACACACTGGACAGGAATGTATACAGTGATGATGCTATATGAATTCCAAGACAATGTGGACACACTGGACAGGAATGTATACAGTGATGATGCTATATGCATTCCAAGACAATGTGGACACACTGGACAGGAATGTATACAGTGATGATGCTATATGCATTCCAAGACAATGTGGACACACTGGACAGGAATGTATACAGTGATGATGCTATATGAATTCCAAGACAATGTGGACACACTGGACAGGAATGTATACAGTGATGATGCTATATGCATTCCAAGACAATGTGGACACACTGGACAGGAATGTATACAGTGGTGATGCTATATGCATTCCAAGACAATGTGGACACACTGGACAGGAATGTATACAGTGATGATGCTATATGCATTCCAAGACAATGTGGACAGGAATGTATACAGTGGTGATGCTATATGAATTCCAAGACAATGTGGACAGGAATATATACAGTGGTGATGCTATATGAATTCCAAGACAATGTGAACACACTGGACAGGGATGTATACAGTGGTGATGCTATATGAATTCCAAGACAATGTGGACACACTGGACAGGAATATATACAGTGGTGATGCTATATGCATTCCAAGACAATGTGGACACACTGGACAGGAATATATACAGTGGTGATGCTATATGCATTCCAAGACAATGTGGACACACTGGAAAGGAATATATACAGTGGTGATGCTATATGCATTCCAAGACAATGTGGACAGGAATATATACAGTGGTGATGCTATATGAATTCCAAGACAATGTGGACACACTGGACAGGGATGTATACAGTGATGATGCTATATGCATTCCAAGACAATGTGGACACACTGGACAGGAATGTATGTGACTATATGCATTCCAAGACAAGTGATGATGCTATATGCATTCCAAGACAATGTGGACACACTGGACAGGAATGTATACAGTGATGATGCTATATGCATTCCAAGACAATGTGGACACACTGGACAGGAATGTATACAGTGATGATGCTATATGCATTCCAAGACAATGTGGACACACTGGACAGGGATGTATACAGTGATGATGCTATATGCATTCCAAGACAATGTGGACTCACTGGACAGGAATGTATACAGTGATGATGCTATATGAATTCCAAGACAATGTGGACTCACTGGACAGGAATGATATATTCCAAGACAAGTGATGATGCTATATGCATTCCAAGACAATGTGGACAGGAATATATACAGTAGTGATGCTATATGAATTCCAAGACAATGTGGACACACTGGACAGGAATGTATACAGTGATGATGCTATATGCATTCCAAGACAATGTGGACTCACTGGACAGGAATGTATACAGTGATGATGCTATATGCATTCCAAGACAATGTGGACAGGAATATATACAGTGGTGATGCTATATGAATTCCAAGACAATGTGAACACACTGGACAGGAATGTATACAGTGATGATGCTATATGCATTCCAAGACAATGTGAACACACTGGACAGGAATGTATACAGTGATGATGCTATATGCATTCCAAGACAATGTGGACAGGAATATATACAGTGGTGATGCTATATGAATTCCAAGACAATGTGAACACACTGGACAGGAATGTATACAGTGATGATGCTATATGCATTCCAAGACAATGTGAACACACTGGACAGGAATGTATACAGTGATGATGCTATATGCATTCCAAGACAATGTGGACACACTGGACAGGGATGTATACAGTGGTGATGCTATATTCATTCCAAGACAATGTGGACTCACTGGACAGGAATGTATACAGTGATGATGCTATATGCATTCCAAGACAATGTGAACACACTGGACAGGAATGTATACAGTGATGATGCTATATGAATTCCAAGACAATGTGGACACACTGGACAGGAATGTATACAGTGATGATGCTATATGCATTCCAAGACAATGTGGACACACTGGACAGGAATGTATACAGTGATGATGCTATATGCATTCCAAGACAATGTGGACAGGAATATATACAGTGGTGATGCTATATGCATTCCAAGACAATGTGAACACACTGGACAGGGATGTATACAGTGGTGATGCTATATGAATTCCAAGACAATGTGAACACACTGGACAGGAATGTATACAGTGATGATGCTATATGCATTCCAAGACAATGTGGACACACTGGACAGGAATGTATACAGTGATGATGCTATATGCATTCCAAGACAATGTGGACACACTGGACAGGAATGTATACAGTGATGATGCTATATGCATTCCAAGACAATGTGGACACACTGGACAGGAATGTATACAGTGATGATGCTATATGCATTCCAAGACAATGTGGACACACTGGACAGGAATGTATACAGTGATGATGCTATATGAATTCCAAGACAATGTGGACAAACTGGACAGGAATGTATAGAGTGATGATGCTATATGCATTCCAAGACAATGTGGACACACTGGACAGGAATGTATACAGTGATGATGCTATATGCATTCCAAGACAATGTGGACACACTGGACAGGAATGTATACAGTGATGATGCTATATGCATTCCAAGACAATGTGGACACACTGGACAGGAATGTATACAGTGATGATGCTATATGCATTCCAAGACAATGTGGACAGGAATATATACAGTGGTGATGCTATATGAATTCCAAGACAATGTGAACACACTGGACAGGGATGTATACAGTGGTGATGCTATATGAATTCCAAGACAATGTGGACACACTGGACAGGAATGTATACAGTGGTGATGCTATATGCATTCCAAGACAATGTGGACAGGAATATATACAGTGGTGATGCTATATGCATTCCAAGACAATGTGGACACACTGGACAGGGATGTATACAGTGGTGATGCTATATGCATTCCAAGACAATGTGGACAGGAATATATACAGTGGTGATGCTATATGAATTCCAAGACAATGTGGACACACTGGACAGGGATGTATACAGTGATGATGCTATATGCATTCCAAGACAATGTGGACACACTGGACAGGGATGTATACAGTGATGATGCTATATGCATTCCAAGACAATGTGGACTCACTGGACAGGAATGTATACAGTGATGATGCTATATGCATTCCAAGACAATGTGGACACACTGGACAGGAATGTATACAGTGATGATGCTATATGCATTCCAAGACAATGTGGACTCACTGGACAGGAATGTATACAGTGATGATGCTATATGCATTCCAAGACAATGTGGACACACTGGACAGGAATGTATACAGTGGTGATGCTATATGCATTCCAAGACAATGTGGACACACTGGACAGGAATGTATACAGTGATGATGCTATATGCATTCCAAGACAATGTGGACTCACTGGACAGGAATGTATACAGTGATGATGCTATATGCATTCCAAGACAATGTGGACACACTGGACAGGAATGTATACAGTGATGATGCTATATGCATTCCAAGACAATGTGGACAGGAATATATACAGTGGTGATGCTATATGCATTCCAAGACAATGTGGACAGGAATATATACAGTGGTGATGCTATATGAATTCCAAGACAATGTGAACACACTGGACAGGAATGTATACAGTGATGATGCTATATGCATTCCAAGACAATGTGAACACACTGGACAGGGATGTATACAGTGGTGATGCTATATGAATTCCAAGACAATGTGGACACACTGGACAGGAATATATACAGTGATGATGCTATATGCATTCCAAGACAATGTGGACAAACTGGACAGGAATGTATACAGTGATGATGCTATATGCATTCCAAGACAATGTGGACACACTGGACAGGAATGTATACAGTGATGAGGCTATATGCATTCCAAGACAATGTGGACAAACTGGACAGGGATGTATACAGTGATGATGCTATATGAATTCCAAAACAATGTGGACACACTGGACAGGGATGTATACAGTGATGAGGCTATATGCATTCCAAGACAATGTGGACACACTGGACAGGGGTGTCTTGATCGGTCTATAGGCTTGAGGACATGGTGACTGCCTGGTCCCATTTCTTAACTTAGACCATTTACTATGTGTGGGTAGCTATTGAGAGCCTGGATGAAGTGATCCATTCGAGTGTAACTAGACTATGTCATGTCCATCTAATTGGCAGTTCAGTGGGAGCCAGGATGATCATTTTACTAATGGGCTGCTGCAGGCATTAAGACACCACAGAGATAATCAGCTGCCAATTAATGCCTCTAATGAAGAAGGACTGGCATCACTAGAAATGACCCCAGGTCAGCTTATTGGGGAAGAATACTGGGTAACATCAAATCAAACTTTATTTGTCACATGCGCCGAATACAACAGGTGTAGACCCTACCGTGAAATGCTTACAAGCCCTTAACCAACAGTGCAGTTCAAGAAGAAAATATTTAACAAATAAACTAAAATAATAAAAAAGTAAAACTATAAAATGACAATAACGAGACTATATACAGGGGGTACCGGCACCGAGTCAATGTCTGGGGGTACAGGTTTGTCGAGGTAATTTGTACATGTTGGTAGGGCTGATAATAAACAGTGAGTAGCGGGTCAGATGCTGAGCAGTTGCCATACCACGCAGTGATGCAACCGTTCAGAATGCTCTCAATGCTGCAGCTTTGAGGATCTAGGGACCCTTACCAAATATTTTCAGTCTCCTGAGGGGCCCCAGTGTTGAGAATCAGCGTGGCAGACGTGTTGTTGCCTACCACCTGGGGGTGTCCCATCAGGAAGTCCAGGATCCAATTGCAGAGGGAGATGTTTAGTCCCAGGGTCCTTGGAGGAAATGTCATTGAGTGATTGTATGTTTGGCTACTGGAGGAGTCAGACAAGGAGAAGTGTCATTGTCTGTCCTTCCTATTGTAACAGTGTCACTCAAATAACGTCTGTGTGATTCTGTGTGAGTACAGTACACTCCACAGTCATTGTTCTTGGGATATGTATTTTTGGTCAGCAAAGAAACATCATCCAGACGTTAGTCGTCTCTGAACAAAACCCCATTACTGATTTTCTATACAGAAGACTGAATCACTAACATTCACTCAAATATACAAAAACACATTGAAAACCATCTTGTAAGTGAATGAACACACATTTAATCTGCACAATTATGTGAGATGATTGGTGTGTGTGGTGTCTAGTGTGTCAGAGTGCAGATGATTGGTGTGTGTGGTGTCTAGTGTGTCAGAGTGCAGATGATTGGTGTGTGTGGTGTCTAGTGTGTCAGAGTGCAGATGATTGGTGTGTGTGGTGTCTAGTGTGTCAGAGTGCAGATGATTGGTGTGTGTGGTGTCTAGTGTGTCAGAGTGCAGATGATTGGTGTGTTTGGTGTCTAGTGTGTCAGAGTGCAGATGATTGGTGTGTGTGGTGTCTAGTGTATCAGAGTGCAGATGATTGGTGTGTTTGGTGTCTAGTGTGTCAGAGTGCAGATGATTGGTGTGTGTGGTGTCTAGTGTGTCAGAGTGCAGATGATTGGTGTGTGTGGTGTCTAGTGTGTCAGAGTGCAGATGATTGGTGTGTGAGTCCAGTTGATGATTCATTAGAAGACTTAATTACTTTGGTGGTTAGACACTGGGACTGGGCTAGAGCATGAGACACTATCTGTGTCACAGCCACTTAAGCAATAAAGACAGGATAACTGCTTGTGAAGCCTGTAGACGTCATCGCCGAAGCAGCGCTGGGGGACCTGTGACAAGGGTGGAAGGAGAGTAGAGGAAGAAGGATGGCAGCGGCTAACTGTGCCTCTCATAAGAGCATACAGGACAGATGAGAGAGAGGACTGTGACATGAGTTGGTAAAGAATGAAACAGGCTTGGGTTGTTGGACCACGGAATAATAATGTACAACTCCTCATCCCCATTCAAACTTAACAGCCTCCCTGTGGCACATGGGAAATAGGAGACTTGAACAACTACATGCCCTTTTCATCAGTGACACTCATAGGGCCATCTTTCTAGAGCAATTGTCATTGTCAAGGAAATGTCAATAAAGTTAGGTTTCTATTGAGTACAGGCCAAAGCCCCTGTGTGTTTCTCTGCAGTACTGCATGGAGCAAAAAATCAGTGCAATTAGGCATAGTCTCTGACACAGGTGGATGGAGAGAACACACTCTGGACTAATGATGCAGGAAAATGGCCTTTAGTATCTATCCAAACACCACCCAGCTCTGACATTAATACCCTGGATAGACACAGAACATATTAAATCTCTCCGGAGCCAGAACCAGAGCTTCCCACCAACCAAGAGAGACATCAATCATCTGGAGGCCGGGTCTGGAGCCACCGGGCCAAATCCAACTGAGAGACTCCACAGCAACTCCATTACAGACATATGGAGCAGTCATACTGTACCTTGCTAAACAATGCATACCAGCACAGGGATGACCTCAGCAGAGTATAAGTACCAGTTCTGCCCCACAGTCCTGGTGGTGTGAGTCATCACAGACACATCATGTAGCAAAACATTTGGCTCCTGACTAAGATACATAAGCCCCGTTTATACCTGGTTCTAACATGCGTCCCATGTTCTGATCTTGTCCACATTCTGATTGTACCAACATTTTTAGACAGGTGTAGATCATTAAAAGACGCATTGTGATCTGATTGTGATCAGATCTTATAAGTGTTAACAGACAAGATCAGGTCAAGAGTGCAGGAAGCGTGTACTGTGTTTAAATGGGGAAAACAAACTCCAGTAGAATCAAAGTTCAGTAGCCTACGGCAGGTCAAGGTGAGTCAAATTCGAAAGATGTGCCTTTCAAGTCAAAAAGTGAGCTGAATACATATGAACAGCCTTTCTAGGGATGGTGCCCAGTAGGAACCTGGGAGTAAACAGTGTTCTTGTAATGCACAAAGAATGTGTTTGCAGTGACAACACAAAATCTCCAGTCAAAAGCATGTGGCCTAAGACAGATTGTTCTCTGTCTGATCTCAGTCAGCACTACTCCTGCTCTACAGAAGCCAGGCTCTTGGACAGCCTCTTGGTTCTGAGAGGGACTTGACTGTCAGTCTCAGCCCACCAGAGGAATAGTGACAAAGCTGATGAAGGCTGCTGAGAGCTGAGCTGCTGATGAGACAGATGCTGAGGGTGTCAGAGACCCAAACTAGTAAACACAGTTTAGAGATGCTCACATGGCTGCTGTGGAAGACGGGGAGAGTGGCACGAAGGCTGGCACTGAAAATATGCCCTGACTGGTTGTCTATTAAGCCTCTTTTTAAAAAAGTAATGTTAAATAAATGTAATGATACAATTTAGTATCTTTATTAAAGAGGCTTTTACAATGAATGAGTGACCCATTTGTGTTACGTCTGAAATTATTACATATGATCATTGAACTAGAGCACATTCAAAACACATTTGACATCAACCCTGCGCAGGTCCTAAAACCTGGCACAGTGATATTGAATAATCCCTGGTATGACACAGGCAGAGGAGTGGTGTGACACAGCAATAATCCCAGGACGTGGCTCTCACCCCAGGTCACCATAGGGACCGGCTCCTAATCCAAGGTCAATTTCTCAACCAACCAGTCTGGTCATAACATAACTATGTTACAACAGGACAATAACTGAATACATGGGAAAATGTTCCATTAAACTGCTATCTTGGATTGTAGAGTTTGTTTACAATATCAGGCTACATACACCACAAACAATTTATGATAGGCTAAATCTATTTACAGCAAGACAAGAACACATTCCCCCACAGATTTATTGTGAGAGTCAAACTGTGAAGAAATACTGGACTTGAAAGTGAGAGACAGTGCCATAAAAATGCAAATCCAAGGTAATTGTAGAGAAGAAGCAAAACAAACCAGATTATTTCATTTTGGACAGAGTGAACTAATTCCTTATTGATGTTACAGAACTGACATCCCTGTGGCCTTTTACCAAGTTATGTATAGTAGATGTAAGGACATGTGCAGTATTTGAGACTTTTGTTTTCAAAACATACATATATACATATATAACATACATACATATGGGATCAAGTTACTAAGAAATTCGCCGGAAAGAGACTTGATTTATTGATTTGTGGAATAGTCATGACTGGTTTGAGACTATCTGTTGTGTCGTAGGACAATGGTGGGGAAGGATATCATTGTTTCTTAACGTGGATCCAAGTACAGTTTTGCGATCCACCGGCATCATTGGCGTAGGGTTAGCTGACTGAGAAACATACTGAGATACATACTGAGATACATACTGAGATACAAGCATCCCTCTCCCTACTTGGCTCCATGGGATATGAAGTGATTTTGCCAACACAGCCAGATATCTACACAGTCTTGTACCCTTAACTTTTTTTTTACACTGACTATCTGATTTGTTGATTAAATCTGACTTTATTAATATAATGAGCAATCCAGGAATGTCATGAGTTCATTGACACGAGAAAACTAGAGAAAATAGCAACTCTACAGAACGCCAATGGCTATAATGAATGGCTGAATTACTTCCTCCACCTCACCACCCAGCCTGACAGGGAGTTGTTGAGGGTTAACTTCTAGCTCGTCTGGAAAATAGACATCTGTCACTGAGAGGACATGGAGGGCAGACAGCTTGAGCTACAGTAAAATAAAAGTATGTGAGGAATTGCATGAATCAGTAACACCTCTAAGTTAGACTCTACTTGCAGAATGTTCACTCTCTCTCTGCCATTTTCTCCCAACCCTTAATTCAAGACAACTCTTACAAGTTAAGGTGAAGTAACTTTGCTGGCATGTGATGGCAGGCAAAGTTAACGAGGAAAGGCTGTGGGATCCAGAGACGGACAGCAGTACTGTATGTTAAACATGACACACTGTCAGATGCAATAGTCATTGTAGTCCTCTCTGCTGAGCTCTTGTTTTCAGAAGTGGGACAATATGAGAGTACTGTCCAAGGTAACATATCCTTGCTTGATCAACACTTCATGGCGCTCCTCATCAATCAAAGCCATTCTACCGTGTATTCACTCATGTTATTCTTCTCTTCACAAAACAAATGGGAGAAGTGCTCTAACAAATGAATCCAGGCTGCAGAGGAAGGTGTGCTGTAATGAATCATACCGACGCCCACTAGACCCACTTACTTGTGCAATCACACTCAGACACATGCAGACGCAGACACACACACACACGCACGCACACACCTAGATACATGTATGTTACACCATGGATGTCATTGGTAGAGGAATAGCATGAGTCCAGTGCCTTTAACGCACGGGTGACTGCACCTTGAAGGAAAGAAAGGGTACACATGCTGTTTTCCTTACAAATGTAATAGATGGTGTTATTTTTCCCTTGAACCAGGCTACTGTGTTGTGTAGTGTAAACTAGCTGTGGGTAATGGCACATGTGGGAGGCCTTCTGAGTGGAGGCTGGTTACTGATACATAAAGAGGATTGCAGAGCGTGAATGTGTTCCTGGTGCCTCGTCGTGGTGTTTGTTCATCGTTATGTCTGTGTGACTCTGATCCCCTGGCATCAGTCAGCCCCCTCTCTGTTCTGCCATTCAGACTCTGAGTAATGGCCTGGGTGACAAAGCCTGTCTGGGTGCCATTTGTGGCCAGCTTCACTGACTGGAAGAAGAGTGAAGTGATGATTCTTCCCAAAGTGGGGGATATTTAAAGATCAGAGCTGGCAACACTTCCCATGGCCTGGCCAAAGATGTGGGCAAGCCTAGGGTAGGGTACGTATGAAATCTACTGAGTTGTTTTGTAAATTATTATTTATGCACTGACCTGTAAGGCACCTGAACCAGTCAAGTGTTACTAACATGTCAAAGAGAACCCTTGAGATTTCACCAGTCCACATACTTTGTAAAACATGGCATCATACAACACCATTGAATTAAGAACCTTTATTTTGCCACATAACAATCTGCTATTTCTTCAGACTATAATAGACTGAAGGATAACAAATCAAAACACTGGTGTATGTTCACTACATTCAATGACCATACTTCCACCATCATTAGTAACTACAGGCAATACAACAGCTCAGCATGAACCCTGCCATACCTCAGACGGTAGCCATTAATAACCACAGAGGATTGTTCCTCTAATGGGAGGGATTTTAAGTTAATGTCACTGGACTCCTCAGCAAAGTCAGGGTAACTATCAGTTCCAATCGCTAATGTTTCTAATGCCCACTGACTTTCTATCCAGTCATTAACCCATTTACAAAACATTAGAATTGGTGGTGTTTCTTGGTTTGAAATGCAAGGCAAATACATACTGCAGCTACCCTGGTGAGAGTAAAATGTAAGACACAGGTAAGGGAGTTCCTGTCCGATGATTCAATATTTTTCAAAACACAAATAGATAAGGACTATTTACTTTGACTGAAAGAGGTGCCGATACTCAGCTCCGGTGAGCTCCTGCCCAAGTCAAGAACTGAGTATTTACCTGTTTATCATAAATCACATATGCTGGTGTTATCTACATAATTTGCACAACAGCAGGTGTCAGCTGCCAGCACAGTGTTCTGAAAGGGAGGTTTGACTCTCTTATATACCTGGAAGACAGCAAAGGTAATCCAAAGCATTCTGTTTACATCGCAGACACATCTGTTTGTGTCAGGTGGATGAGACAGGTGGCTCCAGACATGTAGAGAGGGAGGTGTGGTGTGTGTGCGAGTGTGTCCGCAGAGGGTAGAAAGTTGTGCTACAATCATGCGATGTCATCTGGGTGGAGCAGAGTACACACAAAGCATCTGGTCCTCAGCACAGAGAAAGGTTTGGTAGAGATCCCAGAGTCCCAGAGCAGAGTACAGTCTAATCTCTACCAGAAGGTACTGCGCCTGGAAACAAAATAACACAGATTGCTCCTCATGGACCCTGTATATACAATATACACATTCACACATACAGTACATGAATGGAAATGAACAAAGATCCCTCCCATTCACACAGTTTTCCCTTTGACAATACACAAATCACAATCTTTTCGGATGTGATGGAAGCACTCATCATAATAGACAAAGGGAACCATTGTAGCTACACTTAGCATGATGGATTTTAGCTCCACATTCATTAATAGAATGGCTGAACATTGTCGCGCCATTGTAATAACATATCTGCCGTTATTGTGACAATTTAGTTACAGATATGCATATGATATTCTAATGCCTTTAGAGGCCTTGGAGCTCTCTATTTCTTCACCTCTCAGTGTGTGTAACGATCTGAGTGTAGTGGGTGAGGAGTCAGGCGCAGGAAGCAGAGAGTTCAGGTGAGTGCTATTTTAATGTACAGAGAAACGGCGAACATAAGCCAACCCTCACGAAAACACAGGGCGTAAAGAACAAACAAATGCCCCAAACAGGGGGACTTAAACTGTCCAGGGAAAACCCACAAAATGGGAAAACACAAAACCCATAGACGTGTACACCAAACAGAAGGTCACAATAATTAATCCCGCACAAGGAACCAGGCGGGCCGACTGACTAATAAAGCCTTACTACTAACTTCCTAACTCAAAACAGGTGCACTCAATAAACACATAAGGAGGGGGAGGAAATAATCAGTGGCAGCTAGTAGGCCGGCGACCGCCGAGTGAACGGGAAGGGGGGTGTCCTTCGGTCGGAGTCGTGACAGTTCCCCCTCCTCGTCTCATATTGGTATTCCATCTCATGTACTTCAGATCTTTGCCATTGTTCTTTTTGTCACTGAAGATTCTGACGCAATGCTATTCACAAAGGCTCCAACAGTGCAGCCGAGGGGGAGGGAGGGGGCGGCGACAGCAGCCTTCATCTGTAAACTACTCAAAAGCCCAGTCCCTCATACTTACAAGTGCTGAAAACATCAATGCTTCCATCTCTGGTTTGTGATAAACATCAAACATGTCCAAAGCAAAATGTATAAGTTCATTTATGCTTTGGTCTTCTGTAAACAACGCCCTCACGTCCGTCTCTTTCAAATGCAAACAACGATACACGCTCGTACGCACACATGCATGCATGCACACACACGCGCACAAACACACAGAAAGAAAACATGTTAGTTGGTGTATTTCTACCTGGTTTACCCATCTGACGTTTTTTTTGTGTATCAACCATGTGTCATTTACAGTATCTTTATGCGATTGAAAATTGCCAACCATTTTGAATTCTAATATGTTTCTATGAGAAATGTATAAATGTTTATACAACGGCTGGTTTGGAATTCCCATTGTTAGAGCCTCTCCTGCCCATGATATATGAGACAACATACACATGGCCACATTCATAGTGGCATCGTTACCTAGCAATGCACTACGCTACTACTTTTACAACTACTAGCCTTAGTACCTGTAACTCGCCATGGATGATTTTAAAGTTATTTTCTTTTTTATTATCCACTAAAGTTTCATGAATGGTGCCAACAAGAAGGTGAGGATATTAAAGAAATGAAACAAGAAGAAGAGTTAGTAAATGTAGAATCACCTTTTGTTGAAAAATTGATAGTTTGGGAAATAATGTTGATTTTAATGCTGGTAGCTCGTTGTATAAAAGCAATAATACACTCGAGTCCATGTGTTATGACATTTTTATCATGGTAAAATGTCATAACTCATGGCCTCTCATGTATTATTGCTTAAATAGATCATTTCCAGTAATAGTTTCCAATAAATGTTCAGATAAATTCTGTTAATATTCTCTCCTATTTTACAACCCTACTCCGTGAATCCTTCCCGACCTTCTACCGTTGTCCTCAGCTACCCTGTACATCTCTCAGGGCTGGCCTGGGTATTTTAAATCAACCATCCCATTTACACTCCACCATCCATCCATCCTGTTCCCACTACTAATGCCATTATAGTTGAGGACGTAGCAACGGTGGATCAGTAGAACAATCAAAAACAACCCAGGCAGAAGTCAACCCAGGATGTCTATCTTCTCCCTGTCCTCTTCCTCCCAACACCACGCAGCCTTAAAACTACTCCACCCAGTCCACCCAGTAGGATCTGCCCATACAAAGACGACATCTGGCCAATTACTTGCATATAGAGGAGTAGAACTGGATGTGTTTCCACACACCGTGCTGAGCAGAGTGATGCTTTCTTTGCCTGGCTGGTTGGAGGTGCAATATTGATCCATGGGATAATACGGCAGCAGGATACTGTGTAGGAAAACATGAGATGGCTCCCAAGTCAATAAAACACCACCTTCTGCTCAGAAGGCTATTTACTGTGTAATGGTGCTGAAAGACACCTGGTTCCACACCTCATAGAGAGGGTGATGTGTTTTATAGGCTACGCCTCAGCCCTCAATGGGTGAAATGAAAACATATTCAACTGACCCACATTGAAATGCTGAAAGTGTTTCTGGGAAAAGCACTAATGTAATGAAAATGCTGAGTTCATCACGGGTTTGAACAGCAACTAATCAAACAAACAGCAAGCACAGCTTATAAATAATCATGATGAACAAGCATATACTGTATGAGAGCAGTCATACATTTTCTTCCATTAGTCTTGTTTTTGATATCAACAAAATTGAGAACAGAGCAGGAATAATATTCTGTAATAATCTATACCAAACAAATAGCAACTGCTATGATGGAGCTCAGTTCAAACACAGATGGTGTATTAACAATGCTAGGACAGGTTAGATAGAGTTCAATCCCAGACTTTACATGCAACTCTATACCCTTGACAAGTCATTCATATTAAGTCCCCCTTCATCCATTGATATAAAGCGGTCTCCACCCCTCACATGCACTGGTCAGCCCTGGACCAATAGTTGGAGAGGTCAAAGTAACATCAGTTAACCAGTGTGGATGGAACAGAGGCTTATCTGCAAGGCCAGTTATTCTCAGAGTTGTAACCTTAACAGTACACTCTTAGAAAAAATGTGTGCTATCTAGAACCTTAAAAGGGTTCTTTCAGCTGTCCCCATAGAACACTTTGAAGAACCCCTTTTGGTTCCAGTTAGAACCCTTTCTACAGAGGGTTCTACATGGAACCCAAAAGGGTTCTACCTGGATACCAAAAAGGGTTCTTCCTAGAACCAAATAACACTTTTGGAACCTGTTTTTCTAAGAGTGTAGCTGTGAGACCAAACAGCACAGCCAGCCACAGAGCCGCAGTAGTAGTAGGCAGGTAGAGTTTGGTACTTAGACCTCCCATTAGTCAGGCTTTCAGTCAGGTAGTCAGTTAGGCAGTCAGTCAGTCAGCCAGTGTGAGGAAGAGTGAGCTGGGCACTGCCCTCAAACTGTCGTCCCAGCCTCACCCCACTGACCCTCATTCCCAGACTCGCCCAGGTGCCCGCTTGCATTGCTGTGCAATTGAAACCTGGTCTGACTAATTTGGGCCACAGGAGCAAAACCCATAAATCACCTTCCCCCGCTCTGTCTGTCACTAAAAAAACCTTCCGCCAGCTGGGAAGCACAGCTTGGCTCGCAGGTTAGCAAGACAGGAGAAGAAAACAATAACTCCAGCAGGTATTACCTCGTTATAGACTTGATAGGCTGGCAGGATTCAGAGGGAGGGCAGCAAACATGGGCACCACTGATTGTTTTATTAATAGCGAATTGATTGTAGCTCATAAAAAAGGATTTACAGCAGAGAGAGCATGGCTTTGATTCAGGTATTAAAAAGGCAGTTCACTATCCTCAACACAAAAACAATATGCCTATTGTTTGTTATCCAGACCTTGGTAAAGTATCTGTTAAACATCTGTACATTTGGCACATGGTCTTCAGTCTATAGGTGTGAGGTGGGAGCCACAAATAAACAATACAGGGCTAACATAGATAGGAAGCCTAATGTAAGTATAGAGAATACAGACCCTAGCCTGATCAATTCTAACATCCGTCACATCTTATCAGTAGATTGCACCTATGATTCCCACATAAGGCGCCAATCATGGCTCATGCTTGACTAAGTATGATTTATATGTGCACACTCGTGCCTACACTCCCCTTGGACACTCGTGCCTACACTCCCCTTGGACACTCGTGCCTACACTCCCCTTGGACACTCGTGTCTACACTCTCCTTTGACACTCGTGCCTACACTCCCCTTTGACACTCGTGCCTACACTCCCCTTGGACACTCGTGCCTACACTCCCCTTGGACACTCGTGCCTACACTCCCCTTGGACACTCGTGCCTACACTCCCCTTGGACACTCGTGCCTACACTCTCCTTGGACACTCGTGCCTACACTCCCCTTGGACACTCGTGCCTACACTCCCCTTGGACACTCGTGCCTACACTCCCCTTGGACACTCGTGCCTACACTCCCCTTTGACACTCGTGCCTACACTCCCCTTGACACTCGTGCCTACACTCTCCTTGGACACTCGTGCCTACACTCCCCTTGGACACTCGTGCCTACACTCCCCTTGGACACTCGTGCCTACACTCCCCTTGGACACTCGTGCCTACACTCCCCTTGGACACTCGTGCCTACACTCCCCTTGGACACTCGTGCCTACACTCCCCTTGGACACTCGTGCCTACACTCCCCTTGGACACTCGTGCCTACACTCCCCTTGGACACTCGTGCCTACACTCCCCTTGGACACTCGTGCCTACACTCCCCTTGGACACTCGTGCCTACACTCCCCTTTGACACTCGTGCCTACACTCCCCTTTGACACTCGTGCCTACACTCCAATTTGACACTCGTGCCTACACTCCCCTTTGACACTCGTGCCTACACTCCCCTTTGACACTCGTGCCTACACTCCCCTTTGACACTCGTGCCTACACTCCCCTTTGACACTCGTGCCTACACTCCCCTTTGACACTCGTGCCTACACTCCCCTTTGACACACTGAGCACGGTTAGATGCACACAATAATACAATTATTGTGGATAGTCACATTCATATATTAGTTTGTTTAAAATGTTTGCATGCTTGGAAGAATAACAATTTCCCTAATATTATTGTTTACATGGACACATCTGACTGAAATCAGGCTACTGATGGGACTCAAAAAATCGACAATCAAAATAAAAGTTCTACCACAGTGACCATGATATTTTTTGGAATACTGACTTTGGACATATAAAGTTTGTATGTGAATACTATTTCTAAGAGAGAGAGAGAGAAACTTTCAGCTTTTCCGAACTCACTTCACTCGCCCATAAGAGGGAGGCTTGTGTTACCGGTGCTGGCACATGTACAGATCAAATATACCGCAGGAACCGCAACCTAGACTCACACACGCTGTTATGAGATCCTGTGGTATAATGGCAACAAAAAACATACTTAATTAATTCAAACAGATGACAGTGCATGGCATGAAACCAGCAATCCGAGCACTTGTTGTTAAGCAGACTGAACGGGTGTCATTCGGACAACTGCAACGACAGCAGGGGGAGAGATGGGGCTCCAGCTTGGAGGGTTCAGATCGGAACAGACACCTCAATAACATCATTGATTTAGTGACACTTTATTTTAAGGGTCTGTAATAAACCATTTATATGGCATGTATAAAGTGTGTGTTAACCATTTATTAACCATTACTCACATATTTATAAACAATTGACTAATCATTAGTAAAGTATTTTTGCAGCCCCTAATCTAAAGTGAGCGCTGTTTATGCTTTATTAATACTTTATAAATGTATTGAGTGAACAGTGTAATTTCTCACAAAAAGATGGGTATGCTATTGGTAGACATTCCAGCAGCACCTGGTCATGGAATAAGCACACAGCATAGGATATTTAAGGAAATATATATACAGTTGTGAAGTACCTTACTAACTTTTTTAATAAATGGTGAGCAAACTGTTGGTAAATGCCTCATAAATGGTTTATTACGGACCCTTAAAACAAAGTGTTACCTTTGATTTTCAGTGAGCAACAAACTGATTGGATTCGTATCTGAATCTTCAAATCAAATGTTTAAACGAGACAGGTTGTTAGCAGTGAACTGACGTAGTTACACAGCAACATGTAGTCATTGAATGTCTTGAACACAAAGGGCTGAAGTGGAAGCACCCAGATCAGGACACAACCGTAGGGTAATGGGGCTGGGCTAGATAATAACACTGGTAACTGCTCCTTTCTATTGCTCTGCACAAGGCAAACCTCATAGGTCTGAGGAAACTATTCAAACTGAAATTACAATTTAGCACTGCAGCCCTCAGGAACATTACAATGAAATTCTGCAAATTTCCGACACTCACCTGAGGCAAAGACCATAATGAATTTTTATTGTTCTGTGCAGGCAATCAGTACAGAATTGAGTGAGGACTGTGAGCATTTAAAGCCACAATGGATAATTTCCATTTCTGCAGTGGGGGTCCATTTCTGCAGTCAGAGAGAAGGAAATGGACAGTGGGGGTCCATGTCTGCAGTCAGAGAGAGGGAAAAGGACAGTGGGGGTCCATTTCTGCAGTCAGAGAGAGGGAAAAGGACAGTGGGGGTCCATTTCTGCAGTCAGAGAGAAGGAAATGGACAGTGGGGGTCCATGTCTGCAGTCAGAGAGAGGGAAAAGGACAGTGGGGGTCCATTTCTGCAGTCAGAGAGAGGGAAAAGGACAGTGGGGGTCCATTTCTGCAGTCAGAGAGACGGAAAAGGACAGTGGGGGTCCATGTCTGCAGTCAGAGAGAGGGAAAAGGACAGTGGGGGTCCATGTCTGCAGTCAGAGAGAGGGAAAAGGACAGTGGGGGTCCATGTCTGCAGTCAGAGAGAGGGAAAAGGACAGTGGGGGTCCATGTCTGCAGTCAGAGAGAGGGAAAAGGACAGTGGGGGTCCATTTCTGCAGTCAGAGAGAGGGAAAAGGACAGTGGGGGTCCATTTCTGCAGTCAGAGAGAGGGAAAAGGACAGTGGGGGTCCATGTCTGCAGTCAGAGAGAGGGAAAAGGACAGTGGGGGTCCATGTCTGCAGTCAGAGAGAGGGAAAAGGACAGTGGGGGTCCATTTCTGCAGTCAGAGAGAGGGAAAAGGACAGTGGGGGTCCATTTCTGCAGTCAGAGAGAGGGAAAAGGACAGTGGGGGTCCATGTCTGCAGTCAGAGAGAGGGAAAAGGACAGTGGGGGTCCATGTCTGCAGTCAGAGAGAGGGAAAAGGACAGTGGGGGTCCATTTCTGCAGTCAGAGAGAGGGAAAAGGACAGTGGGGGTCCATTTCTGCAGTCAGAGAGGGAAAGGACAGTGGGGGTCCATTTCTGCAGTCAGAGAGAGAGAAAAGGACAGTGGGGGTCCATTTCTGCAGTCAGAGAGAGGGAAAAGGAAAGTGGGGGTCCATGTCTGCAGTCAGAGAGAGGGAAAAGGACAGTGGGGGTCCATGTCTGCAGTCAGAGAGAGGGAAAAGGACAGTGGGGGTCCATGTCTGCAGTCAGAGAGAGGGAAAAGGACAGTGGGGGTCCATTTCTGCAGTCAGAGAGAGGGAAAAGGACAGTGGGGTCCATTTCTGCAGTCAGAGAGAGGGAAAAGGACAGTGGGGGTCCATTTCTGCAGTCAGAGAGAGGGAAAAGGGCAGTGGGGGTCCATTTCTGCAGTCAGAGAGAGGGAAAAGGACAGTGGGGTCCATTTCTGCAGTCAGAGAGAGGGAAAAGGACAGTGGGGTCCATTTCTGCAGTCAGAGAGAGGGAAAAGGACAGTGGGGGTCCATGTCTGCAGTCAGAGAGGGAAAAGGACAGTGGGGTCCATTTCTGCAGTCAGAGAGAGGAAAAGGACAGTGGGGGTCCATGTCTGCAGTCAGAGAGAGGGAAAAGGACAGTGGGGGTCCATGTCTGCAGTCAGAGAGAGGGAAAAGGACAGTGGGGGTCCATGTCTGCAGTCAGAGAGAGGGAAAAGGACAGTGGGGGTCCATTTCTGCAGTCAGAGAGAGGGAAAAGGACAGTGGGGGTCCATTTCTGCAGTCAGAGAGAGGGAAAAGGACAGTGGGGGTCCATTTCTGCAGTCAGAGAGAGGGAAAAGGGCAGTGGGGGTCCATTTCTGCAGTCAGAGAGAGGGAAAAGGGCAGTGGGGGTCCATTTCTGCAGTCAGAGAGAGGGAAAAGGACAGTGGGGGTCCATTTCTGCAGTCAGAGAGAGGGAAAAGGACAGTGGGGGTCCATTTCTGCAGTCAGAGAGAGGGAAAAGGGCAGTGGGGGTCCATTTCTGTAGTCAGAGAGAGGGAAAAGGACAGTGGGGGTCCATTTCTGCAGTCAGAGAGAGGGAAAAGGACAGTGGGGGTCCATGTCTGCAGTCAGAGAGAGGGAAAAGGACAGTGGGGGTCCATGTCTGCAGTCAGAGAGAGGGAAAAGGACAGTGGGCGTCCATTTCTGCAGTCAGAGAGAGGGAAAAGGACAGTGGGGGTCCATTTCTGCAGTCAGAGAGAGGAAAAAGGACAGTGGGGGTCCATTTCTGCAGTCAGAGAGAGGGAAAAGGGCAGTGGGGGTGCATTTCTGCAGTCAGAGAGAGGGAAAAGGACAGTGGGGGTCCATTTCTGCAGTCAGAGAGAGGGAAAAGGACAGTGGGGGTCCATGTCTGCAGTCAGAGAGAGGGAAAAGGACAGTGGGGGTCCATTTCTGCAGTCAGAGAGAGGGAAAAGGACAGTGGGGGTCCATGTCTGCAGTCAGAGAGAGGGAAAAGGACAGTGGGGGTCCATGTCTTCAGTCAGAGAGAGGGAAATGGACAGTGGGGGTCCATGTCTGCAGTCAGAGAGAGGGAAAAGGACAGTGGGGGTCCATTTCTGCAGTCAGAGAGAGGGAAAAGGACAGTGGGGGTCCATGTCTGCAGTCAGAGAGAGGGAAAAGGACAGTGGGGGTCCATGTCTGCAGTCAGAGAGAGGGAAAAGGACAGTGGGGGTCCATGTCTGCAGTCAGAGAGAGGGAAAAGGACAGTGGGGGTCCATGTCTGCAGTCAGAGAGAGGGAAAAGGACAGTGGGGGTCCATTTCTGCAGTCAGAGAGAGGGAAAAGGACAGTGGGGGTCCATTTCTGCAGTCAGAGAGAGGGAAAATGACAGTGGGGGTCCATTTCTGCAGTCAGAGAGAGGGAAAAGGACAGTGGGGGTCCATTTCTGCAGTCAGAGAGAGGGAAAAGGACAGTGGGGGTCCATGTCTGCAGTCAGAGAGAGGGAAAAGGACAGTGGGGGTCCATTTCTGCAGTCAGAGAGAGGGAAAAGGACAGTGGGGTCCATTTCTGCAGTCAGAGAGAGGGAAAAGGACAGTGGGGGTCCATTTCTGCAGTCAGAGAGAGGGAAAAGGACAGTGGGGGTCCATGTCTGCAGTCAGAGAGAGGGAAAAGGACAGTGGGGGTCCATGTCTGCAGTCAGAGAGAGGGAAAAGGACAGTGGGGGTCCATTTCTGCAGTCAGAGAGAGGGAAAAGGACAGTGGGGGTCCATTTCTGCAGTCAGAGAGAGGGAAAAGGACAGTGGGGGTCCATTTCTGCAGTCAGAGAGAGGGAAAAGGACAGTGGGGGTCCATTTCTGCAGTCAGAGAGAGGGAAAAGGACAGTGGGGGTCCATTTCTGCAGTCAGAGAGAGGGAAAAGGACAGTGGGGGTCCATGTCTGCAGTCAGAGAGAGGGAAAAGGACAGTGGGGGTCCATTTCTGCAGTCAGAGAGAGGGAAAAGGACAGTGGGGGTCCATTTCTGCAGTCAGAGAGAGGGAAAAGGACAGTGGGGGTCCATGTCTGCAGTCAGAGAGAGGGAAAAGGACAGTGGGGGTCCATGTCTGCAGTCAGAGAGAGGGAAAAGGACAGTGGGGGTCCATTTCTGCAGTCAGAGAGAGGGAAAAGGACAGTGGGGGTCCATTTCTGCAGTCAGAGAGAGGGAAAAGGACAGTGGGGGTCCATATCTGCAGTCAGAGAGAGGGAAAAGGACAGTGGGGGTCCATTTCTGCAGTCAGAGAGAGGGAAAAGGACAGTGGGGGTCCATTTCTGCAGTCAGAGAGAGGGAAAAGGACAGTGGGGGTCCATATCTGCAGTCAGAGAGAGGGAAAAGGACAGTGGGGGTCCATTTAGAATCATCTCCGTTGTCACACAATGGGACGAATACACTAAGCTCAACACAGTTCAAGTCAACCAGGAAGATATACATCTGCATTGCAGATCAGTAGTGTGCATTGCAGATCAGTAGTGTGCATTGCAGATCAGTAGTGTGCATTGCAGATCAGTAGTGTGCATTGCAGATCAGTAGTGTACATCTGCATTGCAGATCAGTAGTGTACATCTGCATTGCAGATCATTAGTGTACATCTGCATTGCAGATCAGTAGTGTGCATTGCAGATCAGTAGTGTACATCTGCATTGCAGATCAGTAGTGTACATCTGCATTGCAGATCAGTAGTGTACATCTGCATTGCAGATCAGTAGTGCACATCTGCTTTGCAGATCAGTAGTGTACATCTGCTTTGCAGATCAGTAGTGTACATCTGCATTGCAGATCAGTAGTGTACATCTGCATTGGAGATCAGTAGTGTACATCTGCATTGCAGATCAGTAGTGTACATCTGCATTGCAGATCAGTAGTGTACATCTGCATTGCAGATCAGTAGTGTACATCTGCTTTGCAGATCAGTAGTGTACATCTGCTTTGCAGATCAGTAGTGTACATCTGCATTGCAGATCAGTAGTGTACATCTGCATTGCAGATCAGTAGTGTACTCCATCAGTCACAGTGCATGCGCCACTTTGAAGACTTCCTCTCTAGCTCTAATCACGTTGAGTAAGGAAAACGTTCAGTAAGGGAAATCCCCAGCCTTGGCATGAGCACACCGTACACCGGTCCCTGCCACAGAGGGCCAGTCTGAACCCTTTGATCTACTGAGAGTGTGAGATGCTTTTAATCCGGACCCGGCTGCCCTTGATTCTAACTGACGCTAGGATCAATCAGATTACACTGAAGCATGCTGGAACAAAGGAGAGGAACGCCAAGGCATCTTGTCATACTATTCACTTTACAAGTACAAGTTATAGGATACAATTCTGACAGTACTGCTAAGAATAATGTAAACTGCTGCTTAAGTATAGGTTACACACTTCCAGCAATTTAAAGTGATGGTACTGTACTCTGACCCCCCTCACCCCTCTCTCTTTCTCTGTTGTGATTAACCAGGCATGGTCTAATTGTCTCAGTTGAAGATCCAACAGACTGATCTAACCATAGAGATCCTATTCAAATGCTATTATTATTCTAATTCCTAATTATATGGTTCTAACCATGAACTTGTTGTTGAGTCAAGCTCAGAATGATTGAAATGCCCACCAATGACACTCAGTCAGTTTGTGATCCAAAACAATATATTAATGCAGTGGATGACATGACAGGAGTGAGATAACAGGGTTTGACAGCCAGACAGAAATATTTGCGTCTGTAAGATGTGGATAATAGTGGAGATAAAAAGCTTTGTTTGACTGCGTGGAATAAGAAACCCATGGAATATGCATGACGTTGTTGGGCTCACTGCTCAAGACATTTCTTATGAAAAGACTGAGGGCTTAGAGATGACCGAAAAAGATAGATGGAGAGAGAGAGAGAGAGAGAGAGAGAGAGAGAGAGATCATGAGGACATACAGTATTGTACAGACACAAACGTGGGGTATGGTTGGCTGTGATGTACACAGGGCTCCTGTCTGGTGCAGAAAAGCAGAGAGGTGACATCCGGTCCAGACATTGCTGCAGTGCAGAGTACAGAGCTGCTGTTGAGAATGGAAACAGCACAACCAGATGGCTGAAAAACAGCTTAGTAGCTTGCTCAACCACAGAGCTGTACTTGCCCCCAAACCCTAACACAACGATGGCATATCAATATTTGGCACATCTGAACTATATTCCTGTACTATCCAGTATATCTAACTGTGGCTTAATATGTTTTGGATTAAAGCGTTGATTAATGCTGGTCAATTATTTCCTCAGACTATGTCCTACATCCTACCAATAGATATCACTCTGTCGAGCACTCCATCGCTACAGTTTCCCACTTTGATAACAGGGGGATTCACTTGAAACTTGACAGGTGAGAGCATGATCTTATTATGCTATTTACAAGGTCACCTAGTCCTCCTCAACACCGGATGTTATAACGAGCCTTTTAACTCCGTTTACTGTAATTCCTCAGCACTCCTGGATTTACAGGACATCATAGAAATCAATTGTCAAGTCAGACGTTTGCTCTCTATAACCTGGACGGGACCTGCACATTTCGTAGCGAATTGCTTCCAATAAAAAGCCAGTAAATGTGGTTGAGCGAGGCTATTAATGTACTCCCTGTTTAGTGCAGTTCACCACGTTGTTGTGTTGGCCCGAGGGAGGAGCACTGGGAGAGGAGGTCTGAGAGAGGAAGACTGGGAGAGGAGGTCTGAGAGAGGAGGTCTGAGAGAGGAGGTCTGGGAGAGGAGGTCTGAGAGAGGAAGACTGGGAGAGGAGGTCTGAGAGAGGAGGTCTGAGAGAGGAGGTCTGGGAGAGGAGGTCTGGGAGAGGAGGTCTGGGAGAGGAGGTCTGGGAGAGGAGGTCTGGGAGAGGAGGTCTGAGAGAGGAAGACTGGGAGAGGAGGTCTGGGAGAGGAGGTCTGAGAGAGGAAGACTGGGAGAGGAGGACTGGGAGAGGTCTGAGAGAGGAGGTCTGAGAGAGGAGGTCTGAGAGAGGAAGACAGAGAGCCCATTTGGATCTGCTTAGTTTTATCAGTGCATCAGGATGTAAGGGCAATTTCATGGAACAGGCTTGAAAGCACTTGCCTTGAGATGCTGACGGTGCAGAGGTTCATCACTCAATACGCCCAGACACAGAGCCTAGTGATGTCCAGTGAGGACACACACAGGGTGTCAACGAAATAGAAGTAGCAATGTGTTCACTCAGATCAATTCAGTCAAGAGGTAGTTGAGTTATTTCACCTGATCCAGAGAGCAAATTGAAGATGACAAGGGAACTTTATACGTTAAAGATTGGTCATGTGAGGACATGCCATCCATAACATGTCTCTCGGTGCTCGTCTGCTAGATACACAGGCATGTTAACCATCAGGGTAACTATACAGCCAGAGCCATCGAACAGATGCACCATGTCTCCTATCAGACCTGCAACATTGAGTCCCACAGCATCCATCATGTCTGCTGTGGTGAGCCACTCCTCTTAGCCCGCCTGCTGAGAGTGACTGGGGGCATAGCAAATACTACGTACACACGCTGACAAAAGGCTATTTCCCATGATCCATCAGACTTAGACGGCTTCTTTAGGTGGGATGTAGGAAAACGTGGAGTATCCAGACTAACGCTAATATCAGCTTTAAAGAGAACCTGGCAGCAAGATCAAGTCTCATGTGTAATTGTCTGAGATGTATATCTAGCGGTAAGCCCCTCCCTCACTCTCAGGCTCTAACTGGCTTGTTGGGAGATAGGTGATACAGACACACTACCATGACCAGATGACCAGACTGGACACCTGCAGTTGTACAGCTCCAAGTGAAAATAACTCTCCATTGAACGCAGATTGTGTTGCCAAATAACATCTAATATAGATTAAAAAGATTGAGTCCAGCTAAACAGTGATTAAACATGTTGAATAGGCATGTGTAGTAATTCTCTGTCTCCTCCGCCAGATCATCAATCAGACAGGATTGTCCTTTCCACAATAAGTGCATAATAGGTTTAGCAGATCAACACTGCACAAAGACTCTGGATGTACAGTCTTATCCTATCTTGACAGGCTATTTACAGCAGCCCGTTCAGGCTGCATGGTGATGGGGCTCAAGCCTTCATCCCTGTCAAGAATTCCCAGCCAGCCAATATGGGTAGTTATTGAGTGTGGAGCTTGTTCATTTCCTAAACAGGCCATTACTGGCAAGAACATGGTGGCAGAAATCTAATGTAATGTAATTCTGTGCCAGACAGATGACATTTTCCCTTCAAGCACTGCAGAGCCTGTCAGACTCCATCTACTGTCAGTCTGCTGTCAGAGCCACTCTTCTCACTGTCCCCACGGACAGACAATAACAACAGCCCCATCTGCATCTCTGGGAAGAATGACTGTTCCTCTTTTGGACAGCAGAGGAAACGTTGGGTGCATCTCAATTGTCTACAATGGCTTCCTCTGTCCATCTCCTTTCCTTGCTTTGCACTGATTAGAATGAGCAGGGCAGGTGAAGCAAATTCCCAACAGACACCTACCAGGTGTTAACCTGTGTTATAAGATTAGTTCAGATGAAGGAGAGGAGACGAGGGGAGGAAGCCACTTTAGACAATGAAGATGTCCCCCCTGTCTCTATGAATATACAGTCCAATAACCCTTCCTGACAAGAGTCTACCCATACCACTACCCTGGGCTACAGCCCCTCAACCAGATGGACAATTAGTGTCACAGTGGATAGCAAATTGGGCCAACGGGCCTATCAGTCTCCTCCACTGGCCTTAACGATGTGTAATCAGGCCCAAACTGATGGTGTACTTACTGTCAGTGGGCCACATAAACACCAGAGAGGAAAGGCATCCCTCCACGGCCTGAAATGAATGATCTTAATCAACAGTTATGATGAAGCAGTTTGTTCATACGAGCTAGGAAGACACGCGGGCCACAAACACAGACAGATTGAGTTGGTTGCCAGCATGCATCATGGGAGCGGTTACGGCCTGGCTTACAGTAACGACCTCATCAGTATAGTGAGAGGGTGCGGACATAATCGCTGCCAAAAAGCGTTTACCTCACAGAGCTGTGCTGCTTCTACCTTCTCTCACTTCTCCCTCCCGGGTCTCTGCTCCATTACAGCTGCATGGAAAGTGCATCTAAGGGCTCAGTACAGGTAACTGCCAAAATAAAGGAAACACCAACATAAAATGTCTTAATAGGGTGTTGGGCCACCAGAACAGAGTCAATGCACCTTGACACAGATTCTGCAGGTGTCTGGAACTCTATTGGAGGGATGTGACACCATTCATCAACGAGAAATTCAATAATTTAGTGTTTTGTTGATGGTGGTGGAAAACGTCTCAGGCGCTGCTCTAGAATTTTCTATAAGTGTTACATTGGGTTAAGATCTGGTGACTGAGACGGCCATGGCATATGGTTTACAACGTTTTCATGCTCATCAAACTATTCAGTGACCACTCGTGCCTGGTGGATGGGTGCATTATCATCTTATGGGGGCATAGCCATGGTAGACAAAATAATGGCCTGCCCAGCATTTTTATTCATGACCCTAAGTATGATGGGATGTTAATTTGCTAATTAACTCAGGAACCACACCTGTGTGGAAGCACCTGATTTCAATATACTTTGTATCCCTCAATTGCTCAAATGTTTCCATTATTTTGTCAGTTACCTGTACAGAACACTTCCAGAGGTTGCAGAACACAGTTGAATACTTTTTATCCATAGAGACTGAGGGGGAGAGTACTTTTTACCCATAGAGACTGAGGAGGGGGAGAGTACTTTTTACCCACAGAGACTGAGGAGGGGGAGAGTACTTTTTACCCACAGAGACTGAGGAGGGGGAGAGTACTTTTTACCCACAGAGACTGAGGGGGAGAGTACTTTTTACCCACAGAGACTGAGAAGGGGAAGAGTACTTTTTACCCACAGAGACTGAGGAGGGGGAGAGTACTTTTTACCCATAGAGACTGAGGAGGGGGAGAGTACTTTTTACCCATAGAGACTGAGGAGGGGAAGAGTACTTTTTACCCATAGAGACTGAGAAGGGGAAGAGTACTTTTTACCCACAGAGACTGAGGAGGGGGAGAGTACTTTTTACCCATAGAGACTGAGGAGGGGAAGAGTACTTTTTACCCATAGAGACTGAGAAGGGGAAGAGTACTTTTTACCCACAGAGACTGAGGAGGGGGAGAGTACTTTTTACCCACAGAGACTGAGGAGGGGGAAGAGTACTTTTTACCCATAGAGACTGAGAAGGGGAGTTCACTGGATGAACAGACAGAGGGCTAAGCAGAGTGGGAAGAATAGTGGCATTGTTGAGACACCCAGCCACTAAAACAGACATAGTCACAGGGCTCCAAAACAGAAGCCCCTGACAGGAGTCCTGCAATACACCCTCCAAAATGACATCTCACCACAGCATGAGACGGGAGAGAAAAGGACCAACAGTCAACCTGCCAATCCCCAAGGATGCCCAGAAGCTAGCTGTCCTGAATCTCTCTCTCTCTTTATCATCCGACCTCCAACCCTTTCTTTTTCTCTATTTCAGTCATCCACCTTGTCCCAGAGTATTGAAGGCTGCCATGCAGCCCGCAGCTTGCCGATACAATTAGCCTGTGTTCACTGGGGCTTGGCAGGTAAGCCGGGGGAAGAAGGATGTCTTAGACACCGCCCTCTCCTCCCTTCCCCACAGTCTGATTGGCCCCGCTGGCAGAGACAGATCTGTAAAGGTAATCACAGCAGACTTTTCCCTCCTCTGCACCAACCATGGTTCCATCTAGACTGGGCTCATTCTAATGGGTCAGGGAACACAGACTGAGAGCAGACTGCTCTGAGCTACACAACTGGGCTCTCAGTATACCCATGCAGTCCACGTACTGACTGTCCTCATACACAGGTAGCCAATAGCTTTTCAGCCACTGGTTTGTTCCTGCTTTAAGTTCTGCTTTAGAAAATCACTAATCTGTTTACAGAAAATCATCTGCAAAATAATATTCTATCTATATTGACTTTCATGTCTTGTAGTAAGTTCAGAATGTTTTTCAGTTAGTCAGTACCTACTGTAATTCAAAGAGTCTACATTTCTCTATTGCTATTTCACAACATACCAACCTGAGCCATTAATAATTGAAGAAACAATATATTAATGAGCGGAGCCTGGCATTCAGGCTGAAATTGATGGGTGCCCCACGTCAGGGAAAATGGATGGCTTGATGTTCTCGTAACATTTAGGAAGGGCCAGCCTATACCTGACGCACCAGTCCTGCCCTCGGTTTAAGGGGTTATGGAACGGAAATGTGAAGTCTGGACGGTGGTCGGCCAAGAAAACACAACAGAGAAATAACACCAGGACTGATCTTCAGGAACCAAGAAAAATTTTGACTTAAACATAACAGAGACAGTTAGCTGCAAACAAGGGCAATGCTTGGAAAAGTGTCCTAAATTGAGGATAGATTGATGGCACTATTGTTCCAGGGAAAGCAATGCAGTAAGCTATGAGAGAAAGGATGAGGAATCACAGAGTAATAGACTTGACTGTATCTATCTTGTTGTGGACAAATAAAGCAGGCCATCATAGTGTATTACAGAATATGAGTTTGGTTATTAGACAGCTTTTAAAACAACTTAGATACTCAATGTTGTCTGAGAATATGTGTTCACATGGTTAAAAACTGTGATCAGTATTCTCTTTTTAGACTAACCTCAATCAATGCGCTGAGGCACTGAGTCAGAGTTGTAGAAACTTTAGACACTGCATACTAACATAGCACATGCATTACCTTAAACGTTTCTGTTCAACTTCTTCTTCCCTAAAATGATTTACCAGACACATCCGGAATTCTCCTTTTCAATAAACAGGAAGGTCAGGCTTTTCAGATGGAAGCGAAGGAAACACATCCCTGGGTTTTAATGAGAAGCCACACTCTGGAATGTGACTTTCTAGCCGTCTGTCTGGTTACACTGTCTTAATATGGTCACATGGAGCACAGGACTGAGAGATGGAGAGAATGTAGCCTGGGGTGAGGAAAGAGAAGAGAGAAAGAGACAGAGAGGGACATAGAAAAGCAAACACATACAATGACATCAAACAGAATGAGGCACAGTAAATCAGGTACAGCTAGCAATCCAACATGAATAGCACACAGCATACAGGAAACAAAGTGCAGAGTGGCAGCAGTGACATGAGGGCATCACTCTATTCTATATCAATGGCTTCCTAAGAGATGTACATTTCAGACAACTCTGGAAAGTGGCACATGGTATGGAATCATCCCCACAGCACTATGCTCATAATAGATCAACAAATCAACATCAGTGACTGATCTTGGCAAGATGGCAGCACTCCTCCCCAGTCTGGACTGTGTGTGCATCCTCAGCATACGGTCTACAGAGGTCCTCTCTAACCGCTGCAGCATGTCTATGGTTGAGATGCCACTGCAACTTGGCCAATGCATACGCAACCATGGAGATGGTGATTGACTTCAGGAAATAACCTTCACCATCTCTCCCATTTGAAATCAATGGCTCAGCTGTAAGCATGGCTGATACATTCAAATTCCTGGGGTCCATCATCTCCCACAACCTCAAGTGGGAGGACAACACCACAGCAATCGCCAAGGCGGCACACCAGAGGAAGGTTCAGGTCAATCATGACCCAAACCTCTCACCACATGGTTCATGATGATCTTCTCATTCATGGACTATGTACCCTGCACTATCATCCTAGTACCATGCTATATCATCCTAGTACCATGCTCTATCATCCTAGTACCCTGCACTATCATCCTAGTACCCTGCACTATCATCCTAGTACCCTGCACTATCATCCTAGTACCCTGCACTATCATCCTAGTACCCTGCACTACCATCCTAGTACCCTGCACTATCATCCTAGCACCATGCTCTATCATCCTAGTACCCTGCACTATCATCCTAGTACCCTGCACTACCATCCTAGTACCCTGCACTATCAACCTAGCACCATGCTCTATCATCCTAGTACCCTGCACTATCATCCTAGTACCCTGCACTATCAACCTAGCACCCCGCCCTATCATCCTAGTACCATGCTCCATCATCCTAGTACCCTGCACTATCAACCTAGCACCCTGCCCTATCATCCTAGTACCATGCTGCTCTATCATCCTAGCACCCTGCACTATCATCCTAGTACCATGCTCTATCATCCTAGTACCCTGCACTATCATCCTAGCACCCTGCCCTATCATCCTAGTACCATGCTCTATCATCCTAGTACCATGCTCTATCATCCTAGTACCCTGCACTATCATCCTAGTACCCTGCACTATCATCCTAGTACCCTGCACTATCATCCTAGTACCCTGCACTATCATCCTAGTACCCTGCACTATCATCCTAGTACCCTGCACTATCATCCTAGTACCCTGCACTACCATCCTAGTACCCTGCACTATCATCCTAGCACCATGCTCTATCATCCTAGTACCCTGCACTATCATCCTAGTACCCTGCACTATCAACCTAGCACCATGCTCTATCATCCTAGTACCCTGCACTATCATCCTAGTACCCTGCACTATCAACCTAGCACCCCGCCCTATCATCCTAGTACCATGCTCCATCATCCTAGTACCCTGCACTATCAACCTAGCACCCTGCCCTATCATCCTAGTACCATGCTGCTCTGTCATCCTAGCACCCTGCACTATCATCCTAGTACCATGCTCTATCATCCTAGTACCCTGCACTATCATCCTAGTACCATGCTGCTCTATCATCCTAGCACCCTGCACTATCATCCTAGTACCATGCTCTATCATCCTAGTACCATGCTCTATCATCCTAGTACCCTGCACTATCATCCTAGTACCCTGCACTATCATCCTAGTACCCTGCACTATCAACCTAGCACCCTGCACTATCATCCTAGCACCCTGCACTATCATCCTAGTACCCTGCACTATCATCCTAGTACCCTGCACTATCATCCTAGTACCCTGCACTATCATCCTAGTACCCTGCACTATCATCCTAGTACCCTGCACTATCATCCTAGTACCCTGCACTATCATCCTAGTACCCTGCACTATCATCCTAGTACCATGCACTATCATCCTAGTACCATGCACTATCATCCTAGTACCCTGCACTATCATCCTAGTACCCTGCACTATCATCCTAGTACCCTGCACTATCATCCTAGTACCCTGCACTATCATCCTAGTACCCTGCACTATCATCCTAGTACCCTGCACTATCATCCTAGTACCCTGCACTATCATCCTAGTACCCTGCACTATCATCCTAGTACCATGCTCTATCATCCTAGTACCCTGCACTATCATCCTAGTACCCTGCACTATCATCCTAGTACCATGCCCTATCATCCTAGTACCCTGCACTATCATCCTAGTACCCTGCACTATCATCCTAGTACCCTGCACTATCATCCTAGTACCATGCTCTATCATCCTAGTACCCTGCACTATCATCCTAGTACCCATCCTAGTCAATAACACAATAGAAAAGTCTGTGTGAGCAAATGGAGTAAGGAGGTAAGGCAATAAATAGGCCATAGTAGCAAAGTAAGAACAATTTAGCAAATTAACACTGGAGTGATAGATATGCAGATGATAATGTGCGTAGAAATTCTGGAAATACTGTTGTGCAAAAGAGCAAAAAGTAAATAAAACAATATGGAGAAGAGGTAGTTGGATGGGCCATTTACAGATTGAGGTGGAGCTAGTTTGTCTGTATATCTTGTATATTGTATATATACAGTTGAAGTCGGAAGTTTACATACACTTAGGTTGGAGTCATTAAAACTCATTTTTCAACCACTCCACAAATTGATTGTTAACAAACTATAGTTTTGGCAAGTCGTTTAGGACATCTACTTTATCATGACAAGTAATTTTTCCAACAATTGTTTACAGATTATTTTATTTATAATTCACTGTATCGCAATTCCAGTGGGTCAGACGTTTACATACACTAAGTTGACTGTGAAAATTCCAGAAAATGATGTCATGTCTTTAGAAGCTTCTGATAGGCTAATTGACATTATTTGAGTCAATTGGAGGTGTACCTGTGGATGTATTTCAAGGCCTACCTTCAAACTGCCTCTTTGCTTGACATCAAGGGAATTGTAGACCTCCACAAGTCTGGTTCATCCTTGGAAGCAATTTCCAAACGCCTGAAGGTACCACGTTCATCTGTACAAACAATAGTACGCAAGTATAAACACCATGGGATGATGCAGCCGTCATAATGCTCAGGAAGGAGACGCGTTCTCTCTCCTAGAGATGAAAGTACTTTGGTGCGAAAAGTGCAAATCAATCCCAGAACAACAGTAAAGGACCTTATGAAGATGCTGGAGGAAACGGGTACAAAAGTATCTATATCTACAGTTAAACAAATCCTATATCGACATAACCTGAAATGACACTCAGCAAGGAAGAAGCCACCATAAAAAAGCTAGACTACGGTTTGCAACTGCACATGGGGACAAAGATTGTACTTTTTGGAAAAATGTCCTCTGGTCTGATGAAACAAAAAATAGAACTGTTCGCCCATAATGATCATTGTTATGTATGGAGGGAAAAGGGGAGGCTAGCAAGCCGAAGAACACCATACCAACCGTGAAGCACAGGGGTGGCAGCATCATATTGTGGGGTTGCTTTGCTGCAGGAGGGACTGGTGCACCTCACAAAATAGATGGCATCATGAGGCAGGAAAATTATGTGGATTTATTGAAGCAACATCTCAAGACATCAGTCGGGAAGTTAAAGCTTGGTCTTCCAAATGGACAACAACCCCAAGCATACTTCCAAAGTTGTGGCAAAATGGCTTAAGGACAACAATGTCAAGGTATTGGAGTGGCTATCACAAAGCCCTGACCTCAATCCCATAGAAAATGTGTGGGCAGAACTGAAAAACTGTGTGCGAGCAAGGAGACCTACAAACCTGACTCAGTTACACCAGCTCTGTCAGGAGGAATGGGTCAAAATTCACCCAACTTATTGTGGGAAGCTTGTGGAAGGCTACCCAAAACATTAGACCCAAGTTTAAATTATTTAAGGCAATGCTACCAAATACTAATTGAGTGTATGTAAACCTCTGACCCACTGGGAATGTGATGAAAGAAATAAAAGCTCAAATAAATCTCTATTATTCTGACATTTTTCACATTCTTCAAATAAAGTGGTGATCCTAACTGACCTAAGACAAGGAATTATTATTATTTTTTTTACATTAAATGTCAGGAATTGTGAAAAACTGAGTTCAAATGTATTTGGCTACGGTGTATGTAAACTTCCGACTTCAACTGTATATTGTATACTCCGTGCTCTTACATTGAGGCGGAGCTAGTACATTGAGGCGAAGCTATTTTGTCTGCCTGTATATTGTTTATTGTGGCAGTACCATTTCACCAAGTTAAATTCCTGTACATGTAAATGTGTTTGGAAAATAAAGTTGAATACTAATGTTTATCGACAGCTTGGATATGAGAGATTTTGTTGACCCCAACTCAATGCGGCTGGTTACCCAATCAAGAAAACGGAATTAGACTGTAAAGGGCACAAAGTTCAATAATTAACTGGCCAATGAGACTTGAGGAAGTATGGCCCCGAGCTGGAGTTTGTAGACAACATGCGTCCCAGGAGGTCATTAGAGCGGAATGAAATATTCAGCTAACATCCCACTGGTAACAACAGACAGCACACTTCCTGTTTTACCAACACTGACAACCCAGCAGGGAGCCCAACAACCAAGCACTGTCAAGCAGGCCGCCTCTCAACCAAGCACTGTCAAGCAGGCCGCCTCTCAACCAAGCACTGTCAAGCAGGCCGCCTCTCAACCAGCAGGCCGCCTCTCAACCAAGCACTGTCAAGCAGGCCGCCTCTCAACCAAGCACTGTCAAGCAGGCCGCCTCTCAACCAAGCACTGTCAAGCAGGCCGCCTCTCAACCAAGCACTGTCAAGCAGGCCGCCTCTCAACCAAGCACTGTCAAGCAGGCCGCCTCTCAACCAAGCACTGTCAAGCAGGCCGCCTCTCAACCAAGCACTGTCAAGCAGGCCGCCTCTCAACCAAGCACTGTCAAGCAGGCCGCCTCTCAACCAAGCACTGTCAAGCAGGCCGCCTCTCAACCAAGCACTGTCCAGGCCGCCTCTCAACCAAGCACTGTCAAGCAGGCCGCCTCTCAACCAAGCACTGTCAAGCAGGCCGCCTCTCAACCAAGCACTGTCAAGCAGGCCGCCTCTCAACCAAGCACTGTCAAGCAGGCCGCCTCTCAACCAAGCACTGTCAAGCAGGCCGCCTCTCAACCAAGCACTGTCAAGCAGGCCGCCTCTCAACCAAGCACTGTCAAGCAGGCCGCCTCTCAACCAAGCACTGTCAAGCAGGCCGCCTCTCAACCAAGCACTGTCAAGCAGGCCGCCTCTCAACCAAGCACTGTCAAGCAGGCCGCCTCTCAACCAAGCACTGTCAAGCAGGCCGCCTCTCAACCAAGCACTGTCAAGCAGGCCGCCTCTCAACCAAGCACTGTCAAGCAGGCCGCCTCTCAACCAAGCACTGTCAAGCAGGCCGCCTCTCAACCAAGCACTGTCAAGCAGGCCACCTCTCAACCAAGCACTGTCAAGCAGGCCGCCTCTCAACCAAGCACTGCGGCCGCCAGCCATTTGATTGTGTACGTATCAGCAGCTACTGTATAACACAATACAGTCAAGGGCAACGGAACAACAAAAGGAAAAATAAATTAGTCGGCTTTAGCTAGAGGCATCTGATGAGTTTATGGAAATTAAAAGTTTTATGTAAATCACAGCAGACTGCAAGGCCTCGCGCACAACCACAAGGTGGGCGAAGGAACGCAATACTGCATTTAAATGAGCAGGGAATAATAAACATGTAACAACCCAGTAGCCTGTACCACCTCGTTGACACAAGGTCAAATAGTGGTTTAGACAACACATGGCGGAGGTTTAGGAACCTCTCACAGTAAAATCGCTGATCGGTCATATCAGTTATAACTTATGTCTTTCTCTATTTCAGCAACACAACTTTAAAAGGTTGAGTACAAAGGAAGGAGTGACAGAGTGGCTGGTAAGACAATCACTGGCTGGAGAAGGGCTAATGTAGTATGGCTGTGTGTAGCACCGTTCCTCATGAACACACTGACATCCTATGGTGAATAAGGGTAACTTCAACAGTACCATCCGAAACAGTAGTCATCATTGTTATTACATAAATGCTGAAAATAGGAAGTGCTTTATTGTTCAGTTTCAATAAAATGGGAAACATTTCTGTCACTTCCCTTAAAATAAGAAAGAATAATGGTATTGAAAGAAAGAAGAGGATGATGATGGTTTGCAAGACATCTCCATATGCATTTATTCATTCAGCAGATGCTCATATAGCAGATGTTATACTTCCAGAGCAATCTTAATGTCACTAATTATAGATACAGATTAAAAAATGTACATGTATATTTTAATAATATATTCCAGTTCTTTAAATGCAAGTACTAGGAACTCCAGTGTTCCACCACATGGCATTAAGGATAGGCGATCCTTGTTCCATACAGTTCATAACACTTCTCTCATCCCCCTGGGTAAGGTTAAGTCCTCATTGGCAGGTGTTGGTACAGCACTGGATTTTCTTTAAGGCAACAGGGCAGAAGTCAACAGTATCAGAAGTCAGTTAGATCCCAAATGGGATCTCCATGTAGCAAAACTCAAACTCCTTCACCTCCTATTGGCTGGATGCTACCTTGATACGGTGGAGCTGGACTGTGATTGGCTAGAGGTGGTGGTGGTGGCACTCAGCTGGGAGAAGCCACTGTGACTGGATTCCAGACTGGTCATAGAGCCCCTGGACAGACAGACAGACAGACAAACACACAGACAATAGATTAAATATCCATCAAACACCTTTTTCGTAGAGCACTGTTTCCCTAAGAATCTTTATAAACACTCTTATAAATTATCACAACTACATTTTCCCCACACAACTACACACGGCCTAAAAAACAAGCTGGCCTAAAACATTTACTCACTGACATGCAGCAGCCCTACACACTAAGCATCACCATAACAATACACTGCGTTATACAGTATAGTGAATGGTGACTGACCTGAAGTCTTCGGAGCCCAGCACCTCGGTGTAGAACATGACCTTACACTTGTGGGAGGAGACCTGCAGGGAGGCCAGCACGTCATCCACCCGGGGCAGGCTGGAGGTAGAGCAGGCCGGGGAGCAGTGGAACCGCCATTGGAGGATGTAGAACCCGGGCCACCGCGTCACATGGGAGCCCTGGGGAGAGGAGGAGGGGACAGGTGAGGTCAAAGGTCAGAGCCAGGCTATAACTAATAGCAAATTCAATATCTAAATGACAGACTTTATGTAATAGAAACCCATTAGAATTCCTTCACATGTAGGCAAATACTTTTGAAGGCGTTGGTCCACTGCCGAATGACACCACATAGAAGTGACTGCAATGATTATTGAGCTACGCAAGGAGGAAGAAGGATAGCCTACAAATTGAAAGTCAGCTCCTTGCATGTCTCCCTCTGTCCCTCTGGCTACTGGACCAGGCATTAGATTAGAAGAGGGAAGCTAAATGACTTAATCTAAATTCTCCTCCTTGGTGGACTTGCATGACATCTCTGTAAATGGTATATTAGAGAGATTCATCTAGCAAAATGTAATAAAACACTTGAATATTTATCCTCTGTATTCACACAGCTTTGTCTGTTAGACTCACTGGCACGGAAACTTAGCGGGACGGTACCAGTTGATAAAATGTTACAAGTTTGCTAGTGAGAGTGTGAACTGAAGACAGACAGCCGGAGTAGACAGGTGATGGGATTGAAAGACAACCTGAACCAACTTCCATGCATTGCAATGTTTGGTTTTTTTGTCGGCTTTTAGGTATATGTCCAAAAGCCAGCAATTGCCAGCGAACAGAAACACTGGTCAGAGACACTGCCAAGGGATGGAGACCAGTTATGAGCACTGCACAGAACTCCTATTGACATCAGTGGATGTTTCAGTTACACTCACGTCTTAGGATTCAGATCTGAGGTTGGTGGTGAGTTTCCTCAGTGGTATATTGTAATTACTTCACCACCATGGCCTATTTATTGCCTACACTGTATATAGACTTTTTCTACTGTATTATTGACTGTTTTTTTTTGCTCCATGTGTAACTCTGTGTTGTTCTGTGTGTCGAACTGCTATGCTTTATCTTGGCCAGGTCGGAGTTGTAAATGAGAACTTGTTCTCAACTAGCCTACCTGGTTAAATAAAGGTAAAATAATTTTATAAAAAATAAAAAAATTAAATAGCGGTTATCATGTTCGCCTCAGACACGAAAGGTCCCCGGTTCGAAACTGAGCGAAAACATATGTTTGGGGAGCTCCCAATTGGCACAGCGGTCTAAGGCACTGCACCTGTAGTGATGCTAGAGGCGTCACTACAGACCCTGGTTCATTTCCAGGCTGTATCACAACCGGCCTTGATTGGAAGTCCCATAGGGGAATACAATTGGCCCAGCGTCGTCCGGGTTTGGCCGTCATTGTAAAATAAGAATGAGTTTTTAACTGACTTGCATGGTTAAATAAAAGGTTAAAAAAAATTATACAAATAAAAAGTTGTTATCACGAACACATATATTCGGAAGCGTTCAGAAACACAACCAATTGAACAGACCCACTTACACAAATCCAAATGAGGTACTATCAATCATCAGACCCACCTGTACCAGCTGTGGATGTGACGGTGGCTGTTTCAGTCTCTTACCTGAACACTCTCTCCCTCCTTGCAGGTGAGTGCTGTCTCCACCATACTGTAGTCTTGCCCCAGAATCCAGGATCTGTCAATCAGCTGCATGTTGTTGGTGGCTGGCGATACGATGCTGCCGTGGGCCCCCTGGACGTCCCTCTTGGGGGGCTGGGGCGCCCTCCGGGAGTGGTAGATGTTGAAGATGACGTCCCCTTTACACACGTCAAAGTCCCAGGTGATCACAGAAGAGGACTCGGAGATTTCGATCAGCAGCTGGAAAAGGATCGGTAGTGAGTGAACACAGTAGGACAAAACTACAGACAAATGATCGTTAAAAATCACAGTAATGGCTTTTTATAGCTTTTTGCTGTAACGTATTTCTCCACTAGAGGGAGCAACCTAACCCACTGTTTAAGCGCAGTCAACTGAGAAGCTGGAAAACACATACTGTAGTTACTGTTTAGATCAGGTTACCTCATGTGGGGCCCCTTTGAAGACACTGGCAGTCTTGTAGATGGTATCTGTCCACAGCCGCAGCTCCTCACTTTCCAGCACCTCTGCTGTCCTGTACAGAGATTTGGGGACCATACCTCCTTCAGGGATCTCACACTGGAGATGACATGACAGAGGACACAAGAGACACAATCAGCCCCCAGTTCTATCAGCACACACAGCAAGGAAAATGTCTAATAAGATGACCCAATGTTAACTATATTATGTACTAGCAGCATTAGCCAATATTAATTCATATGCATGTAGAAGGGTACTGTCTACAACAGCCAGTTGAGACTCTGTTTTGACAGACAGACTCACCAGGCAGTCTCCTCCCAGGAAGTCAGGGATGACCTCTCTATCGATGTAGTCCACCAGACCTCCAGGCCCCTGGTAGTCATTCGCAGCATACACCAGGAACTTCTTCCTGGTGTTCTCGTCAATGAATGGACTGACCTGAGAACAGTGTACAGACACTCAGGGTCAAAGGTCGTCTCATATGTTTGCTCTGCACATGCAATTGAATACAACTGAACGTGATCAAGTTGGAGAGAGAGAGCGAAAGCACTGTACAATGTAATGTACACTACAATGTGTGATGTTAAAGGCTCTTACCAGGGTCCAGAGCACAGGGAAGACCCGTGGAGCCCTCAGTATGAGCAGACATCCCAGGGTCTCTGGGTAGTTGGCCTCCACCACCTCTATGATCCTCAGCAGGGCTTTAACCCCCGGACGCCACAGGTGACGCATGTTTAACCCCTCCAGGTCCACCAGGCACGTCCAGCAGCTGACAGATAGACACAGGAGGGTTATAGGACATACTGTATTCAGGGATGAGAGACATAAGAGGAGTGAGTGTGAAATGGTAGCTACCTGATGGGTCGGCCAAAGACTCTGGTGTTCTCTTCACAACGCCTCAGCCCTTCCTCGTTGATTGAGAGGACCTGAGGGAGAGTGAAGAGGTGAGAGGTTAGGCGAAGAGAGAGCATTTGCAAATAGTATGTGTTTATGTATTTATGTGTGTGCTTATACCCAGCATCTGGATGTGTGTGTGTCATACTCACTTGTCTCAGAAGGGACTCCTCGCCCAAGGCGCGTACTAAATAAACCCTTGGTATCCATTTGACCGAGTCGCAGAATATACAGAGGGCATCCATCTATAGACAGACGAGGACACAAACACGTGACCTCACTGTTAAAGCTACAAGAGGATCAGTAATGATCATGACATTAAACAGATGCTGAGAGTATTCAGGTAAATCAATAGAGAAACCGAGTCAGATTGTGTTGACCATAATCACATCAACAGTATATACATTTACAACTCACATTAAAGTCATTCATGTAAATATAGGCGTTTTACTACCAGCTGTATTTGCTTTTAGGTGGGGGTTATTGTTATTATGGTTAATATGGGCCATTTCCTGGTCTGAGGTCCTAGATGTCCGATTGGCTATCAGCTAAGTGGAGATAATAGGTCATTTCCTCTGCCCAGATCTTACAATGCCTGGACAGGTATTTTATGTCTCTGCTAACCACATCATATGCTATAGCAATCTGTCAGTTGCTGATGTTACGCCCCTGAAAACAGGGGAGAAATAATCACGAGAGTGATACGGTGTTGTATTCTCAATTCAACTTTTAGTTCAATCTTTACAAAAGTAACACATTACAAAACAACAGAAAAACCATTATACAAATAACACAGCAAAATATCTTATTAACAACGAACATGTTCAATCACAATCAACATAAAATGGCAGCTACTCTCAGTACGATGCTATTCTTCACTTCAACCAAGCAGGGCTCATATTACTCTCTTCAAACTTAACTCTAATTTCCTCAAGATGTTACTAAGACACACCTTAAACGGCTCATAGATTAAGAGCATTTCAGAGATCACAGATTAACACTTTTAGGCACCACAAAATAAAGTAATCAATATAATGTTGACACATTACTTTCACAATTCGTACCCTTTGTACGCTTGACGGATTTGAACTTTAACACAATTATATGAATGTTATCAATCTCTATCAACTAATACTGAATGCATCTTTTTAACCTTAGATGTTTTAAGATCCTCACATACTATGAACTTACGAATACTTTTTAATGTATAACAGGCTATGAATATTTCCTTTAGCCTGTCACACTGACACAGCAGGACTCATGCCCACAGACTGGGAGATTTCCCTTGACACATAGTAGGCAGGTTTCCATTGACCCAGGTTTATACAAATATAAAAACCTTGTGGCAGTGTAATGGAAACGGCAGCTGTAGGAGAAGCGTTCTAAAGATCAACAACATTGTATCATCTGGGGCGGATTTTTATTTTGTCCAACATTCTTTGTGACAAATGATAGAAACGGTGCTTTCGAACAAATAATGATTGCCCAATCATTTTGACGGTACGCGGGTCACGAGACGTCATCGTGTAACTATAAAGCTCCACTCCACATTTCACTCTAAATGCCTACTGCTTGCTAAATCAAAATGTTCAACTATATAAATCATGTTTCTTTGCAGGACAAGAATGCCTGAATTGCTTTGCCTTGCTTTTCTGGTTGTTTCACCATCCAACTACTTCTGAGCTAGAGGAAGTTTCACCATGACACAGTCTGACATACATCGGCACATGAGAAATATTTGTAATTTCTTGCATTCTATCCATGCTGACTTTTGCAAGCTACCTGAGACATGAAACGGATCGGTGGGAGTGGGCATACAGGCTTATTATTAATGCACAATTTGCAAAAATGGATAATGAAAACAATTCAATCACTTAAATTTGTGTTCAACACTAGGTTTTTGCTAAATATCATATTTTTAATTTTCTAGGTGTGACGTCATTACATCCAGCTGTTTTTATCGACACAAAACAGTTCAACAGAAATGCATCATAGCAGGCAATTGTTGCAACTATTTTTTATGTAAAATGCCAAAAAAATAAACTACAAATAATCACTGGACAAGTTCATGGAAACATAGCTAGTGATGTCACTTCCAGAGAAGCAACCAGACATTACAGTTAGTCATTACCAATACATATAAGAGCTGGGATACATTCACTAGAAACCAAGCGGAAGAAAAGACTGTGAAACTGGTGGTGCAGTACTTCCTGAATTTGTGCAATAAGAACACTACTTTCACATTTCTTCTGTCTGTGCCCGTTGAACACAACCCTGCCGTTAAAACCCTATCCTGCTCCGAGAGGAACCTACCTTTGTCGTGGTGGTGCCAGCCCCCGGTGTAGTAGTCGTGTAGCAGCTGGGGTCTCTCCCAGGAGTCCAGCAGGAAGTCCACCTGGTGCTGCTTCCTCCAGGAGAGCGACTGACACAGGATCTCCCGGGCCTTCTCCAGGTTAAAGTCCCGGGCCCGCAGGAAACGCAGCACGTGCTGGTCCTTAGGGATCTAAGGGAGGGAGAGGAGATTGTGTTTATTCAGATGTTGTGGTGTGTGTGAGTCAGATGTGAGTGTTACTTACATCTATGTTCTTTGGATTCAAGTTTTGCTCTTGTTTGCAGCTATTTGAGTCAGAGTTTGAGTGTTAGGTGTGTTCATACACGTGTCCAACCTTGCCCTTGTGGGTCTCCTGCAGCCACTGGCGTAGTCTTATAAGACAGCTCTCCTGCAGCGGCGTCAGGTCTCCTAGGTAACGCCTGATGTAGTCTGCATCCAACTTGTCTGCAATCGAAACACAGACCGTCAATTCACACACATACCCAAATGCATAACCACAGTCTACCAGCCCAATGCAGCCTAAGGCAAGGCCAGAATGTTTGCTTTCAGAGCCAGTGGAATGGGATTGGAACTTCAGCCATGACAGATCCTTCAGATTGTGTGTGTTTATTATTGTGTTGATTCTGACTCGGAACACTGACCATCTGGGGAGCCAGCCGGTAGATCTGTGGGGCTGGCAGTGGGGGTCTCTTTGGCAATGGGCACAGGGATGGCATTGGAAGGGGCACGGGTGAGTGGCAGCTGGAGCCTGGCAGTGGGTGGGGGGGCCTGAGGGGGGCTCCAGCGGGGGACGTGGGTCACCCCCTCATCCTCCAACTCCTTCAGGTAATACTCTATGATCTCTTTGCCCTGGAGGACAGAACACATGACTGCATCAGGACAGTACAGGTAGCTAGTGTAATGAGCAAACACTGTGAGCAAATACTGCAGGTTTGTTTAGACACGCGCCTGGCCGCATACGAGCACAGCCCATTGCATGACAAAGCTGAGCAGGATATATGGCCCAACAGGCAAATGTGAGAAGATCCTGGTTAACACACTCAGTTTACACAAATCTGCCAGACTGGATCACAGAAGGCCTGGAAATAAACTGCGCAAGCATGCTCATGTAACACTGGGTCTGTATGGGGGAGCAGCATGCTGGATGATGATGGTATATCCTATAGCCTCATCCATCCCCCACACTGACATGTATACTGTACTCACAAGCTCACAGACTGACACATGAACACACCTTTTTAATACTGTTGGCATATTGCTTCATGGCTAGCTTCTCAGCTGCGTTCTCAAAGCCAAAGAAGGACTTGATGTCCAGACTGGCTGTCTGCTCGAAACACGTCCACTCCTCATTCTCTGGGTGAACCTGTGGAGGAAGCACAACTCATCACAAAACAGACGCCAAATGGATGAACCCTTTACACTGGTGGGAATTGGCCTATATGGACAGGGCTAAATTGAAATGTTTCTTACAGAAGCATAAGCATAAGCATGGTAGCAATTGAAAGGGAACAGTTTGGAGATTATGGCGAAATTGTTAGGCCACAACCATTACACTGTTGATTTTACATTTACTATATTTTCAGCACATGTGTTGATCAAATCTGTAAATACTCTGGATACATTCAGTAACATGAGATTATTCCTGGAAAATGTGGGTTGGTGCAACATAAGAGGAAAAAGTGACAAGGGTTTGAGTGGGAGGGCTAACTGTCTCCAAGCGACCACACACCTCTCCACAGTGTGCAGTCCCTACGTAACTTCCATATACTTAAGACTCAAATAACAGTCCTCAACTATGAGGTGCTTTATTTTGGCTCTCTTGTAGTTGTTATGTAAGGAACACAACCCTGCATTCCTACCATTACAATGACTGTTGTTGCTTACACAATCCAAAAATGTCAGATTATAAATTGCAATCTCGGTCAGGTGGGCATCGATTGAAAGCTTGTTCTATTGCCACCATGACTAGCTAAGTTATAAAATAGGATTTTACAGTGTTAGGCTTTCACAGGGTAACTCATAGAAAGAGATGGCAATTTTGGTACATAGAAGAGTCACGCATGCATTCACGTACGTGTTCCACTGAGATTTTTCTTCACAATAGAACATTTACATTTACATTTAAGTCATTTAGCAGACGCTCTTATCCAGAGCGACTTACAAATTGGTGCATTCACCTTATGACATCCAGTGGAACAGCCACTTTACAATAGTGCATCTAAATCTTTTAAGGGGGTGAGAAGGATTACTTTATCCTATCCTAGGTATTCCTTAAAGAGGTGGGGTTTCAGGTGTCTCCGGAAGGTGGTGATTGACTCCGCTGTCCTGGCGTCGTGAGGAGTTTGTTCCACCATTGGGGCGAACAGTTTTGACTGGGCTGAGCGGGAACTGTACTTCCTCAGTGGTAGGGAGGCGAGCAGGCCAGAGGTGGATGAACGCAGTGCCCTTGTTTGGGTGTAGGGCCTGATCAGAGCCTGGAGGTACTGAGGTGCCGTTCCCCTCACAGCTCCGTAGGCAAGCACCATGGTCTTGTAGCGGATGCGAGCTTCAACTGGAAGCCAGTGGAGAGAGCGGAGGAGCGGGGTGACGTGAGAGAACTTGGGAAGGTTGAACACCAGACGGGCTGCGGCGTTCTGGATAAACACCGTCTCATTCTGTTCAGAACAACCAGGGTATGATGCCATGTCTCATTCTGTTCAGAACAACCAGGGTATGATGTCATGTCTCATTCTGTTCAGAACAACCAGGGTATGATGCCATGTCTCATTCTGTTCAGAACAACCAGGGTATGATGCCATGTCTCATTCTGTTCAGAACAACCAGGGTATGATGCCATGTCTCATTCTGTTCAGAACAACCAGGGTATGATGCCATGTCTCATTCTGTTCAGAACAACCAGGGTATGATGTCATGTCTCATTCTGTTCAGAACAACCAGGGTATGATGCCATGTCTCATTCTGTTCAGAACAACCAGGGTATGATGTCATGTCTCATTCTGTTCAGAACAACCAGGGTATGATGCCATGTCTCATTCTGTTTCAGAACAACCAGGGTATGATGCCATGTCTCATTCTGTTTAGAACAACCAGGGTATGATGCCATGTCTCATTCTGTTTAGAACAACCAGGGTATGATGCCATGTCTCATTCTGTTTAGAACAACCAGGGTATGATGCCATGTCTCATTCTGTTCAGAACAACCAGGGTATGATGCCATGTCATCTGGTAACTGTACATCAAACATGGTGATCATAAACACTGACACTGTAAATGACATGAGTTTTATGATGAAACGTGATGTGCACATTTGGACTCACGGGTGTTTTGCTTGTACGACATCAAAGCGGTATTTATTACCATCTTCAACGTCTCATCCTTAAAAATACATAGAGTCTTCTTAATTTACAGCATTTTCCTCACTCAGACAGCAAAAAATTTGCACAAGTTGTCCAATTAAGCAGGAGGGATGGGGGCAACTTCCTGTCGCGTGCTGTGCTCAAGTTCAAAACCCATACTGAGCTGTGAAGTTCAGAGCCTGAGCTCCGACAACATTAATAGGCGCTTATCAGTCCTCAAATCTGACGTTTTCAACCCATATATGGTTACGAGTATAAAGGGCTACAAACACTGTTGCAGTGATAGAGAGAGTATGTCTGTGTTTACACAGGCAGCTCAATTCTAATATATTATAATCACTAATAGCCTTCACACATTTAAGAAAGAGTGTCAAACACACACAACTACTATATGTTGCTAGTCTTTTGACCAATCAGATCAGCTCTGAAAAATATCTCATGTGCAAAGATCTGATGTGATTGGTCAAAAGAGCAATGAGTGTAAAAAATGCCTGTGTAAAACGCAGCCCATGTAACCGATGATTATTATAGTTGTGGGGCACACCGTGTAGTTGCAGATCTCATGGACGATGACTCTGTTGGAGAAGGTCTCGTTGACGACCTCTATGTGCAGCGCCCTCTCCCTGCGGTCCAGAGTGTTCTTATGGATGAAGTACAGGTAGTCCACACCAGCCATCTAGACACACACAGTAGACCACGGTCAATCAACCCTGGACAACAGTACCACAACAACATCAACACAACGTCCCTACCAGGATATTCAGGTCTGAGGGGAAATAATCACTAATAGCATTCACATTAGAAAATAAGAGAATCAGACACTATTATACATTGCTAGCTTGAGTAGCTTCACTGCTCAAGGGAAAAGTTAAAGCTGAAAAGGTAAGATACCCTTTTGAACAGCCGAGGGGCGTCTGCCTCCACCTTACAGCGCCTCTCAATGAACACAGTGGCTCCGTCATCACTGTGCTCCTCCTTCACCACCTCACTGTCCACAAAGATGGGGATCAGGGGGCAGTTTGGAAACCTCCGCACATAGGCCTAATGGGAGAGAGGGAAGGAGGAAGAAAATATACAATATTACTCACATGATGAAAACAAAACAGGAATCCATGACATACAGTGAAAGTATTTTCTGGGTTATAATGTGTATAATAATAAAAAATGTGTATAATGTCCACCCTAAGGCCACCGTTACTGTTTTTGTTTCCATGGCGAAGCAGAGGTGGGGGGAGTTGCGCATCGAGGTAAAACAAATTGCATTACATGCTGCTGTTCTATCACGCCTGCAATGATGTCCGACAGAAAAACATCTTCGTTGTTTGCAGAAACATCTTCGTTGTTGTAATATTGCAAACGGACGTGGCAGTTTCAACATTAAGGATTCTAGCTTTAAGTGCTGGTAATCAAACAGCAGTCGTCTGGCTCTTTAAAGTGTGCTCTCTCTTTGATTTCATGGCTTATATGACGACCAGGCCAAGACAGACCTACCGGGCTTCCTCTGTCAAGATTGGCCCCCGGACTGAGTGATATCTTTATAAATCTGCTGAGGCCCCTGGAGGACTCCCTCTGGACAAAGGTCACCAGATAAGTTAGTAGTTCATGTGACAATCACAGAGTCCAACCAGAGTCAATGTCAAGAGCTGACAAAGTTGTCACACACGCACACGCACACACCAGGCCTGACCAATACAAAGAGCACCCATGTTGATTACACATGATGGTTCTCAACTGAACCCGTAACTCAATGAGTCCCACTGTAACTCTGGCACGTTTTGGACTTCTACCCCTTTTAAACATGTGTTTCAGCTAGACTACTAGGTTGTACCATTGGATTTGTCCATTTCTTCTCTGTGGTAATAACCACGGGGGGGGCTGGGTCTTTTATACAAAAATGGCTGTAGAGTCTGAATGGTTTGAGCTACAAACTACAAAAAGCTATATATGAAAAGCTGAGTCTGTTTTGCCCTATGACGCTCACAAGCTGCACATGAGTCGTTAGAAGGTAAAGGGTTCTTCTACATCCCAGTACATTTATTTCATGTAACCTTTACTTAAGGCAAGTCAGTTAAGAACAAACGCTTATTTACAATGACGGCCTACACCGACCAAACACTAACGATGCTGGGCCGGATGTGATACAGCCTAGAATCGAACCAGGGTCTGTAGTTACGGCTCCAGCACTGAGATGTAGTGCCTTAGACCGCTGCGCCACCCGGCCGCACAGTGTCTACATAGTGTCTATAAAACTGAAATAAGCTCACATTGTTGTTGTCCAACTCCAGACTCCACACAGTTGTCAGTGACTTGTTTGATAATCATTTCAGTGTGCAAACAATTTCTGTACGTACAGCATTCGTATAAATTCATTTGATCAGGTTTTTGATTTGGCGGACCTTATTGTCCCCAACAAGGAAATTTGGGAGGGGACTTTGGATCGGTCTCTGTCCAGCCGTCTATCCGTACGTTAGTCACACGCGATCTCGACAGCACTGGCCAGATGTTGATGAAACTTGGGTGAATGATGCGGCATTTACAATGCATCTTTCGTGGGGGACAACATGTTTACTGTTGTTTTGTTATTGACATTTGTCAATAAAACTCATGAATGCAACGGTTTATTAAAAATGGTTTAGTGTTCTACTTGTATCCCTGGTTGTCCTGAAAAGAAAATGGTAAAACACTTGACTGTGAGGTTAAATATAAGGGCTGGACATGCAGATCAATGAAAGTCATAAACAAAAAGCTGATTTTTGCTGGAATCTGATAGGGTGAAACCCCAAATTAGCACAATGGTGCAGAGTACACAGAGGTCAATCTGCTGACACACACATAAAACACCCACCCTTTTCAGAGTCACTATCTAGGTTTCCATCCAATTGGCGACAGATTTTCATGCAATTATTAGAATAGAACATTTCCCACCAAACTGACTTGTTGTGGATAAAAATCCATTTGTGATCACGTAGTGCACAAAACATGTATTTTTTTGGCTTAAGTTTTAATGTACCAAATAAAAATTGAAAGTTCAATGTGTTTCTGTGGCATTTTCAACTCTACTAATAATTCTGTCACAAAAACTGTTGTATTAAATAGAAATTGTGTCTACTCTGGTCTTGGCACATGTACTCTAGCCAACAACTCACAGATAGTGAGGGTAGGGTAGTGTACATGATGAGTTTACTATGGATAAGACCGAGAATATTTATATTTGTCAAATGGCAGTCAAGCACTGATCATGTCACCAGAATAAAACCATCTATATTTCATCAATATTTATTGGAAAGGAGCATCAATCTCATCACAGTGCACTTTCACCACCCTGTGAAGTTCATCGTAACTTAATTATTTTGTAGCCTAATAAACTGCATGGTTTCCCAAGTAGTAGTGGGAGGACCACATACCATACCATAACGTGACTTCAATATGATGGTTATTTTATAAATATTTACGCATAAAGGAATTTCCTACGTCATTTCTCGCATAATTCATTTTACAGATACAAAAAGATCCCAACGAACAAATGATCTGAAGGCATTTATAAAATTGGACCGGTACTTCCGGTTTCCATCACAACGTGGTTAATGACAGTGCAACAGTGCAAGTCTTTATGGATCAAACAAAGCTGGTGTGCAGACTGATCGATAGAATGACGAGGCACGAAGACATCATCCGTGAATATTGATTGAATAACATGACAGAAGGATATACAGTTGATTACAGTTACACAACCAAGACATGTAACTATCTTCCAATGCTTGGGAAAATAAGATACGGAGTCCATTTCCTTCTTCCCCATTACCAAGCCAAAACACTAAAGTAGTATATAGGCTTCAGTGCATAAACCAAGAAGCTTACAGTTAGATAGTTGGGTGCATTGTCCATTGTCTCTAACAGTGCCTGCATTCAGAAAACCAAACTGCCTCAGACGTTCTGAGCCTACATGCATATTCTAAATATTTAGGCCTATATTCAGGATAGATAAAACATATCTATTATTTTGTCTGGATTGTCTGGATTTTGTGTTATTAGCCAATGATACTGGTTTCCTGTTAAGGCTAGGGCTGATTTCAAGGTTTTACTGGTAACCTACAATGCAATACATGGACTTGCTCCTACCCATTTGGTCCTGTTGTACATACCTAGACGTACGCTACATTCACAAGACACAGGCCTCCTTATTGTTCATAGAGGTTCTAAGCAAACAGCTGGAGGCAGGGCTTTCTCCTATAGAGATCCATTTTTATGGAATGGTCTACCGATCCATGTGAGAGACGCAGACTCGGTCTCAACCTTTAAGTCTTTACTGAACACTCATCTCTTCAGTCGGTCCTATGATTGAGTGTAGTCTGGCCCAGGGGTGAGAAGGTGAAGGGCAAGGCACTGGAGTGACAAACCACCCTAGCTGTCTCTGCCTGGCTGGCTCCCCTATCTCCAATGGGATTCTCTGCTTCTATTGTGGGGGCTTAGTCACTGGCTTGCTCGTCTCTATCTCCCATGCCATCCCTAGATGGGGTGCATTGTGCTAGGCTTTTTTCCACTCCACCCTACTTGAATGGGTTGAGTTACTAACGTGATCTTCCTGTCCGGTTTTGCGCCCCCTCAGGCTCGGGCAGTGGGGGAGACCTTTGTGGGCTATACTCTGCCTTGTCTCAGGGTAGTAAGTTAGTGGTCTGTTGATATACCTTTGGTGGTGTGGGGGTTGTGCTTTGACAAAGTGGGTGGGGTTATATCCTGCTTGGTTGGACCTGTCCGGGGGTAACTTTGAACGGGGCCAGTCTCCCCCCCTCCCTGTCTCAATCTCCAGTTTCTATGCTGCAATAGTCTTTATGCCTGGAAGCTAGGGGCAGTCTGTCCTATCTGGTGTACTGTGTGATCTTAGGTATGATCCCTCTAAAGCCCCCCTCCCCAAAATCAGCCAAAACAAGTCATGGTATCAACAACAAGCTGAAATGATCCATTTACGATTCCCCACATGGCAGCTTGTCATTCTTGTTAACAAATCTGTCCATCCAGAATCACAACAACACGCTGACTTCTGCCCCATGGAAGCGCGCACATTGTTTTCATGACGTTGTCAGCTAACCCATCTATGGAACCCTGACCTGTTCACCAGACGTTGCTACCTTGTCGTGCTGCTGATCCAGTTTCTGCTGCTCTGCCTGCGGCTATGGATCCCTGATCTTTTCACTGGTCATGCCTTGAACCGGACCTGCTGTTTCCATCCTCTCTCTCCAGCACCGGCCACCCCTCAGAGCCTGGTTCCTGTCTAGGTTTCTTCCTAGGTTCCAGCCTTTCCTGGAAGTTTTTCCTAGCCACCGTGCCACATCTGCATTGCTTGATATTTGGGTTTTTATTCTTATTCATTCCTTTACACTTGTGTGCAAAAGGTAGTTATTGTGAAATTGTTAGATTACTTGTAAGATATTATTGCATGGTCGTAACTAGAAGCACAAGCATTTCGACTGGCATTAACATCTGCTAACCATGTGAAGGTGACCAATAAAATTTGATTTGAATATGGAAAACAAATCTGTTTACATAAACATTTCCGAGAACGGAGGAATGTTGTCGTCAGTGATAAGCGGTAAACCAACATGCCAGGTTTGGTGTGATGATGGTGTCAGGACAGGAGTGATACTGTAATGGCTGTCAGTGGGCCAAACCAAGGATCAGTCAGTGGGATGGTCAGTCAGAGGACAGAGGAAGCCTCTAGTCTGGCTAGGCCCTCTATCTAGTGTAAACTGCTATCATTAGAACAGGCTTTTTACAGACAGGTAGCCCCACAACCTTTAAATCAACTGACAATCTTTGAACTGCCTTTGAATCACGCTGACAGTGTGTGAATGGAAGTATAACAAAAAACATTCACAGACATTTAACAGAGGTTGCCGAGACTAGAACTCCTGGGGGTCAAAGGTTGGGTTTTTTGGTATTTGGTGAAGCAGAGCCACGGCTGCAGTTAGAGAAAGAACAGAGCACCCGACTTCCACTGTAATCAGGTTGCGTAACACAGGACACTTACAAAATAAACCATTTCAGTGTTTTTAACGAGTAATGACCTTTTCCAGCGCTGACCTTCTTATACAATTTAACTTGCTTCTGGCTTAATAGATAACCCCAAAGAACAGGAAGTGGCACAGCGTCTCAAACAGAGCAGAAACAAGGTAAACAGATGCCGAGCCAAGACAGAGCCAAGAGCTTAAATTCAAGAGTTTAGAAAATAAAAGTGGATATAAATCATAAGATATACTGATTGCATTTTAATGGACTTTGGGCCAAACTATTCACCGTAAAACACCGAGGCTGTGCACTGAACAGATGTGGGGGTTGATATGATATAAACAACCCTTCGTACGGCGTGTTCTGTCTGAGGGAAACTGTACTAAGCCACAACTTCCCCCGGATGGAGCAGTCCTATCAGCCCTAACAGGGCAGACCAGCTGTGGCAGTAGGCCAGGCAGCAGACGGGACCAAGCACAGCGAGGGGAGGCCTAATGACACCCAGGGCCTCGTTCAGAGAGCAGCCAGTCAACCACAGCTAAGCAGGAAGTCACAGTGGGAGCAGCAGACACAGACAGTACTGTACTACTAGGCCCAGGGGAGAGACGAGAGAAGATAGAAATGAGAGAAGAAATGATAGGGGAGGAGGAGCGGCGACTGGAGTACTGCTTGTTCTGTGTCACAAGTCAGAATGCACCCCATAACAGAATGAGAAGACTAGCACATCCAAAATAGATAACCTTCCCAGGCAGCCACACCAAAGCATGTTCTTAAACATAAAACCCATACAGCATGATGGGGCCTCTGACAGATGATCCTGAGACAGACAGCTGGTGGCGTGGTAAGAGAGGCAGACTTTGGGAGGCTCATAGAACTGCATAGAGCCATGGCTACATGGAACTCTATTCTACATCAGGTAACTGGAGGTAACTGATGCAAGCAGTACAATTAGATACAAAAAAAAACAGATAGAAATACACCTTATAGATCAGCGTGGACTGAAGAGACGCACAGGCACAGACACATGATAAGACACGCACGTACACATGGATTTTGTGTTGTAGATATGTAGTAGTAGAGTAGTGGCTGGAGGGAACACACTTAATGTGTTGTGAAAAGTGTTATGAAATGTCATGTAATATTTTAAATACTATATAACTGCCTTAATGTTGCTGGACCCCAGGAAGAGTAGTGGGGGATACTTAATAAATATCATGGTTAAACATTGTGTTTTGGACCTGAATTCCCCTCCAGTTAGGATCTGACTGTTAGAACACTGTGCCCCAACCCACCCTGTCTGAAGCCCTGCGATCTGATCTCTTCACTGAACTGGGATTAGAAGACTGCTGACTTCCTGCCAAGTCACAAGATACTCATTTGTATTTATTTATATATATATATATACACACACACACACACACACACACACACACACGTTTGGGGTCACTTAGAAATGTCCTTGTTTTTGAAAGAAAAGCACATTTTTCTAAATTAAATAGTACCCGCAAAACACCAGTCTCAACATCAACAGTGAAGAGACGACTCCGGGATGCTGGCCTTCTAGGCAGAGTTCTGTCTGTGTCCTTTTGCCCATCTTAATCCTTTCTTTTTATTGGCCAGTCTGAGATATGGCCTTTTCTTTGCAACTCTGCCTAGAAGGCCAGCATCCCGGAGTCACCTCTTCACTATTGACGTTGAGACTGGTGTTTTGCGGGTACTATTTAATGAAGCTGCCAGTTGAGGACTTGTGAGGCGTCTGTTTCTCGAACTAGACACTCTAATGTACTTGTCCTCTTGCTCAGTTGTGCCCTGGGGACTCCCATTCCTCTTTCTATTCTGGTTAGCGCCAGTTTGCGCTTTTCTGTGAAGGGAGAAGTACACAGCGTTGTACGAGATCTTCAGTTTCTTGGCAATTTCTCACATGGAATAGAGTTTGAGAAGAAAGTTATTTGTTTCTGGACATTTTGAGCCTGTAATCGAACCCACAAATGCTGATGCTTCAGATACTTAACTAGTCTAAAGAAGGCCAGCTGTATTGCTTCTTTAAATCAGAACAACAGTTTTCAGCTGTGCTAACATACTTGCAAAATGGTCTTCTAATGGTCAATTAGCGTTTTAAAATGACAAGCTTGGATTAGCTAACAATGTACACCTATGTAGATATTCCATTAAAAAAAATACAAATAAAATCAGCCGTTTCCAGCTACAATAGTCATTAACAACGTCTACACCGTATTTCTGATCAATTTGATGTTATTTTAAATGGACAAAAAAAAGTGCTCTTTCAAAAACAAGGACATTTCTAAGTGACCCCAAACTTTTGAACGGTAGTGTGTGTATGTATGCATGTAACATTGTGGATTGGTGTATTTCCTATGACTTTTGCAACCATCTGCAGAACTACTACTGTATCAGTACATCTATGCAGTGGTGATCGGTCACTGAAATCAAGAATGATGTATATTACAGCAGGGCAGGGGGAAAAGCTAATATATGGTATTGCATTTAACAGAGAGCATCGCTTTAGTCAAGGTGCCTGCAAAAATACTAAAGGCAAAAACTTACTAATTAAATCAAATTGTATTTGTCACATACACATGGTTAGCAGATGTTAATGCGAGTGTAGCGAAATGCTTGTGCTTCAAGTTCCGACAATGCAGTAATAAACAACGAGTAATCGAACCTAACAATTTCACAACAACTACCTTACACACACAAGTTTAAAGGGATGAAGAATATGTACATAAAGATACATGAATGAGTGATGGTACAGAACGGCATAGGCAAGATGCAGTAGATGGTATAGAGTACAGTATATACATGAATGAGTGATGGTACAGAACGGCATAGGCAAGATGCAGTAGATGGTATAGAGTACAGTATATACATATGAGATGAGTAATGTAGGGTATGTAAACATTATATTAAGTGGCATTGTTTAAAGTGGCTAGTGATATATTTTTACATCAATTTTTACATTATTAAAGTGGCTGGAGTTGAGTCAGTATGTTGGCAGCAGCCACTCAATGTTAGTGGTGGCTGTTTAACAGTCTGATGGCCTTGAGATAGAAGCTGTTTTTCAGTCTCTCGGTCCCTGCTTTGATGCACCTGTACTGACCTCGCCTTCTGGATGATAGCGGGTTGAACAGGCAGTGGCTCGGGTGGTTGTTGTCCTTGATGAGCTTTATGGCCTTCCTGTAACATCGGGTGGTGTAGGTGTCCTGGAGGGCAGGTAGTTTGCCCCCGGTGATGCGTTGTGCAGACCTCACTACCCTCTGGAGAGCCTTACGGTTGTGGGCAGAGCAGTTGCCGTACCGGGGGTGATACAGCCCGACAGGATGCTCTTGATTGTGAATCTAAATGTTTGTGAGTGCTTTTGGTGACAAGCCAAATTTCTTCAGCCTTCTTCACCACGCTGTCAGTGTGGGTGGACCAATTCAGTTTGTCCGCGATGTGTACGCCGAGGAACTTAAAACTTACTACCCTCTCCACTACGGTCCTGTCGATATGGATAGGGGGGTGCTCCCTCTGCGGTTTCCTGAAGTCCACGATCATCTCCTTTGTTTTGTTGAGTGTGAGGTTATTTTCCTGACACCATACTCCGATGGCCCTCACCTCCTCCCTGTAGGCCGTCTCATTGTTGTAGGGTTAGAGGCGTGCATGGCCACGCAGTCATGGGTAAACAGGGAGTACAGGAGAGGGCTCATAACGCACCCTTGTGGGGCCACAGTGTTGAGGATCAGCGGGGTGGAGATGTTGTTACCTACCCTCACCACCTGGTGGTGGCCCGTCAGGAAGTCCAGGACCCAGTTGCACAGGGCGGGGTCGAGACCCAAGGTCTCGAGCTTGATGACATGTTTGGAGGGCACTATGGTGTTAAATGCTGAGCTGTAGTCGATGAACAGCATTCTCACATAGGTATTAGTGTTGTCCAGATGGGTTAGGGCAGTGTGCAGTGTGGTTGCGATTGCGTTAAATCGTACTCTTACGGTTTCATACTCAATAATAAATATGATATTGTGTTATCTGCTGCCACGACTAATTAGGTTGGGTGAACAGAAATACCGCAGACTGTTTCCAAAACAAAAAGGTGGATAAACAATGATCTCACCAACAAAACACTAGAACATTACATAATACAGTGTATAGAGATATATTGTATGAGATGAGGTTTCTATGCAGCCAAACCACACTTTGTTCCTGCAGCACAAAACACTGGCAGTCTGACTGCCTGGGCATCTGGGTCCAATTTGCACATGAGCACTGCAACCTCTCACAAACATCCCTCACTACCCACCTACACATATACGCATAGACAAAGCAGCAGCCTAAACACACAAATGTACATAACTTACCGCCATTATCAGCTCAAAGGGGTGTTTGTAGACCCTTACAGGTGACTGGTATTGTTGCACCATGGCTGTAGCTCAATCTCTGGCGCTCTGCCTTGAAATGTACAATAGACAAACCTGAGTGTTAGAGATCACTTGACACAGCACTAAAGAACTGTAACTAACAAAACATCCTCTGTACATCATACGTTCACATCATCATGAAGCAAAGGTCAGAGGAATGGGATTTGTAAAGACAACAAAGAGAAATGCTGTATCATCAGCTCTAAAACCAACTAGACAGCTGGCTTGATGCAAAACGCTTGATTGTCCTCAATTGCAAAGGCACTATTATTTAGGTCATAAACTGTAGTAGCTGTTGATCGGTTAACATGCTGAGATCAACGGTAATCACAGGATGATGACCATAATGATACAATCAGCTACTGAGTCAGAACAAAATCATCTACCTTGCTGGGATTTGAGAAAAGTGGCATCTATCATCTGGGCTAAGCCTACAAACTCACAGTGGCATTGTGTTATTTTCTTATTTGTAATGACGTTAGTCCATTTTATACAGTGAACAGCTGACACAGATACGGTACAGTAGACTAGCTGTAAATTGGACTTCAAAATAAAGAGTGGCTTTGATGGCATAGATTTCTAGTTATAAAAATAAAACATTTACAAAAGTACATTAGCTACACTAATCACTTTCAGGAAATTCCCTTGTGCACGTTATATCCATTCATTGAGTTTATGAACAATTGTATTATAGATCATAACTATTACAATCCACAACACTAGCTTGCCTGTTTCTCGATACGTAAGCGGCAAGTTATTTATGTCTCTTGACAACTTCATTTTGATGACAGTCAAATCGGCAAAAAAAAATTTTTAGATGGTCGACATTTTCAGAACGAATTCTACTCCGTCAGACATTAGCGAAATGACTAGGCCTTACACGGCGAAAAATGTACCTAAAAACTTACCAGATCGATGACTTTCGGAGATAAGTCAAGTGAAGTGTCAGTATACGAGCTACTTATATTAAATCCATGGTACACTCCAAAAAATACGTAACTAAAGCGACTTTGAGACGGGTTTGATGTTGAATCCAAGGCAAGCCGCCGGCGTAGCTAACGCCGCCTCTTTTGACTACGTCACATACTTGTGTAACATATTGTCTTGGAGCAGTGTATTTTTCAAGTGAGGATAGACATTACTGGGAATAAGCTAAGGTAACATTGTTGAAACCATTGACAGAAAAGTAAAAGGTTGCAACATTGTATATGCTGTCATGAATGAATGAAACCATCCAAGTAGCCTGTCCTAAACCATATATGTGTTTGTATGGAAATATACAATGTTAATCAATATAATTTCAGGTTTTGATGTATTTTGTTTTTAATTAGTTACAGTTACAGTAATAGTAAAAAACATAGTGACTCAAATATGATCAAATGTAACTTGATCAAGGGGAATATACTGTGTGAACTGGTTACATTTTAAGAAAACGGTCTGTAGATGGAGCGAGTGATTCACTGTTAACACTGCATCAAGACAGTATAGCTGTTTCCATTAACTTGTCCAGCGATTTTTTTGTCAACATAAAAAAGTTTGCATAGAAAATACACTGAACAAGAACAGCAACGTGTAAAGTGTTTTCCCGTTTCATGAGTTGATATAAAAGATCCCAGAAATGTTCCATACAAACAAAAATGTTGCTCCAATTTTGTGCATAAATGTGTTTACATCCCTGTTAGTGAGCATGTATCATTTGCCATAATATAATAATTATATTTTTGACAACTTTTACTTTTACTTTACTAAAGAAAATAATGTACTTTTTGCTCCATACATTTTCCCTGACACCCTAAAGTACTCATAACACTTTGAATGCTTAGAAGGACAGAAAATGGTTCAATTCACACACTTATCAAGAGAACATCTCTGGTCATCCCTACTACCTCTGATCTGGCGGACTCACCAAACACAAATCATTTTGAATGTTCAATCAACTCAGAATTCCAAGTCGGAATTTCTTGACTCTTTCTAGAGCCCACAAGAAGGACTGCCACGCCATCTTCCTGATCAGGTGAGCACAGCACAACAAGGTGAGTCCAAAATGTATTTTATGCTACTGCATAAATTAAGGAATATGCCAAGGAGAAAGTAATACTATGTGTATGTTGTGAAGTAAGCTGTTAGTAGCCCATGTGCCTCACCCTAATAATTTGATCCCTTTCCTTCCTCATAACCTACGCTGCTTTTCTGACTTGATGGTACACATGTAGCCTATTTTAGAGAAATGTAATTTTATTTATTTATTTTATTTCACCTTTATTTAACCAGGTAGGCAAGTTGAGAACAAGTTCTCATTTACAATTGCGACCTGGCCAAGATAAAGCAAAGCAGTTCGACAGATACAACGACACAGAGTTACACATGGAGTAAAACAAACATACAGTCAATAATACAGTATAAACAAGTCTATATACAATGTGAGCAAATTAGGTGAGAAGGGAGGTAAAGGCAAAAAAGGCCATGGTGGCAAAGTAAATACAATATAGCAAGTAAAACACTGGAATGGTAGTTTTGCAATGGAAGAAAGTGCAAAGTAGAAATAAAAATAATGGGGTGCAAAGGAGCAAAATAAATAAATAAATTAAATACAGTTGGGAAAGAGGTAGTTGTTTGGGCTAAATTATAGGTGGGCTATGTACAGGTGCAGTAATCTGTAAGATGCTCTGACAGTTGGTGCTTAAAGCTAGTGAGGGAGATAAGTGTTTCCAGTTTCAGAGATTTTTGTAGTTCGTTCCAGTCATTGGCAGCAGAGAACTGGAAGGAGAGGCGGCCAAAGAAAGAATTGGTTTTGGGGGTGACTAGAGAGATATACCTGCTGGAGCGTGTGCTACAGGTGGGAGATGCTATGGTGACCAGCGAGCTGAGATAAGGGGGGACTTTACCTAGCAGGGTCTTGTAGATGGTAAAACGGGTCCGGATAGGTGACTGCAGCCCAGGAGTGATTGACGGAGCTCAGGAGCGACTGACGGAGCTGGCCAGCTCCGGAGCAACCGATGCTTGCTCCGGAATCGACGAGTGCAGACAGACACACGGACAGCAGCCAGCCAGCTGTGAGATCCGGGAATGAATGTCCAGAGAGCAGCCGAAATCCAAGGACATGGAGAGAAAAATTGGTCCGGTATGTTCCGTTCCGAGCCGCGCCGTACAAAAACTGGCGATAGATTTTCGAGCTAAAGGATAGCTGATGACCACAAACCGTGGTTAGCTGAATACTAACGATTTGCCAGTAAAGAAGCTAACTAGCTTCTGAACTAGCTTCTGATTAGCTTCTAGCTAGCTCCTGGCTAGCTTCTGGTTAGTTTCTGGCTAGCTTCTTGGAGCTTCTGGCTAGCTTCTGGCTAGCTTCTTGGAGGATTGCAGATTTGAGGTAAATAATACTTATTTCTAAATATAAATTGGTGAGGCGGGTTGCAGGAGAGTGTTTTGAAGATGAGTTGATGGAAAATAAAAATAAAATGTATGTGAAAAAAAGTTGTAAATATATATATATACAGGACACGACAAGACGAGGACAAAAGACGTCTGAACTGCTATGCCATCTCGGGTAATCATTGAATATTGTAAGAGTTTTCATTGTCTGTTTATATGCCCCCTTTATTTATCTCACGGTTCTGACTTGGTGTACAGCGAGAATACTGTAAGAACAACCCATGTTCTGAATTCTGTTGCTGTACATTTCAAAAGTGCTGAACAAATAGTTATTGACTACGTCCGTCCTAGCTCGCTCATGTCTTAATCAAAATTTCGGATTGCCCCTTATCCATTCATGCCATAGTTTTTACATCTCAAATGTCAGTAGAAACCACATTTGTTTAAGCAAGTCAGCCATATCAGCTACAGTGGCAAGAAAAAGTAGGTGAACCCTTTGGAAATACCTGGATTTCTGCATAAATTGGTCATAAAATTTGATCTGATCTTCATCTAGTTTAAACTAATAACACAAACAATTACACATGTTCATGTCTTTTTTATTTTACTAGGCAAGTCAGTTAAGAACATATTCTTATTTTCAATAATGGCCTAGGAACAGTGGGTTAACTGCCTTGTCCAGTTCAGGGATTAGATCTTGCAACCTTTCGGATACAAGTTCAACGCTCTAACCACTAGGCTATCTGCCGTTCTTTATTGAATACACAGTGTAAACATTCACAGTGCAAGGTGGGAAAAGTATGGGAACACTTGGATTTAATAACTGGTTGACCCTGCTTTGGCAGCAATAACCTCAACCACACGTTTCCTGTAGTTGCAGATCAGACCTCCTGACAATGGTCCGGAGGAATTTTGGACCATTCCTCTTCACAAAACTGTATCAGTTAAGCAATATTCTTGGGATGTCTGGTGTGAATTGCTCTCTTGAGGTCATGCCACAGCATCTCAATCGGGTTGAGGTCAGGACTCTGACTGGGGCACAAGACGAGGCATATTTTCTTCTGTTGAAGCCCATCTGTTGTTGATTTACCTCTGTGTTTTGGGTTGTTGTCCTGTTGCATCACCCAACTTCTGTTGAACTTCAATTGGTGGACAGATAGCCTAACATTCTCCTGCAAAATGTCTTGATAAACTTGGGAAATCATTTTCCCGTCAATAATAGCAAGCTGTCCAGGCCCTGAGGCAGCAAAGCAGCCCCAAACCATGATGTTGGGAGGAGGTTGATGTGCCGTGCCTTTTTTTCTCTACACACATAGTGTTGTGTGTTCCTTCCAAACAACTCAACTGTAGTTTAATCTGTCCACAGAATATTTTGCCAGTAGCACTGTCGAACATTCGGGTGCACTTTTGCAAACTTCAGACGTGCAGCAATGTTTTTTTGGAAAGCATTGGCTTCTTCCGTGGTGTCCTCCCATGAACACCATTCTTGTTTAGTGTTTTAGTGTCATAGACTCATCAACAGAGATGTTAGCATGTTCCAGAGATTTCTGTAAGTCTTTAACTGACACTCTAGGATTCGTCTTAACCTCATTGAGCATTCTGGGCTGTGCTCTTGCAGTCATCTTTGCAGGATGGCCACTCCTAAGGAGAGTAGCAACCGTGCTGAACTTTCTCCATTTATAGACAATTTGTCCTACCGTGGACTGATGAACGTCAAGGCTCTTAGAGGTACTTTCCAGCTTTATGTAAGTCAAAATTCTTAATCTTAGGTCTTCTGAAATCTATTTTGTTCAAGGCATGGTTCACATCAGGCAATGCTTCTTGTGAACAGCAAACTCAAATTTTGTGTTTTTTTACAGGGCAAGGCAGCTCTAACCAACATCTCCAATCTTGTCTCATTGATTGGACTCCAGGTTAGCCGACTCCTGACTTCAATTAGCTTTTGGAGATGTTATTAGCCTAGTGGTTCACATTCCAACCTACACTGTGAATGTTTAAATGATGTATTCAATATAGACAAGAAAAATAAAATAAAATAATTTATTAGTTTGTCTATGTTTGAAGATCAGATCAAATTTGATGACCAATTTATGTAGAAATCCAGGTATTTCCAAAGGGTTCACATACTTTTTCTTGCCACTGTATGTTTTTGAAAAAGGCAGTAAATGAGGCTGAATTAACTGTTTTGCTGCCAGACATGGCTCCGCTGATAGCCAGGTGTGGCAGTGGTAATGTGTTGGGACTTATGTAGGCCCTAACACTTTGTGGACACCGCTTGTCACCATTATAGTGCAATTAATGTATTGTTTAGTGCTGTGTTGTGTAGTGGCTTTGCTGGCATGCATCAAAACATAACCCCCCACCAAGATGTACATAAAATGGCCACTGCTCAGGTATCCCACGAAAACCAGCATGGATAGAATGCAATAATTGACTAATATTTGCCGTATTCTAATAATTATCATGTGCCAGCATATCACCATGGTCCATGCCAAGGTGCACCCCTGAAGACCAGAAATAATTGGATGGTGAAACTGGCAAGTCAACCAGTAAAACAAGACGAAGCAATTCAGGCATTATTGAAGGTCAGGACAATCCTTGTCCTACAAAGAAACACAATTCTTATAGTTGTAAATTAATTTGCAAACAGTAGACATTTATAACTGCATGTGGAGTGGATCTCACAGTTACGTGATCACCACCTGCCTTGCGTACCTTCAAAGTGATTCGACAATCATCATTTATTTGAAAAACACAGTTTCCATCATAATTTTTTCGCAATAAAGAAAGTTCAACAAAAGAACAATCCACCCCTGTCGAACGGATACAAATGTTGTCGATCTGTCAATTTTTTTGTTGCTGGGTCAATGGAAACCTGGTTACTGTTGGACTGCCTACAGTACACAAAATACAATACTAAACCCTAGTACCTATCTTTCGACCAGTCACAAAACATCTAACCTATATTATTATTTCAGATTTTCTTCAGTTATTAATTCAATTGTTTCAAGACAATACATTCACTTACTGGCTATGTCCATTGAGAACCTCTTTCATTGAGAACTGCTAGAGGCACCATTACTGTATCTGTATGCTTAGTTAATGTACCTAGACTATGAAGACCTCTCTACTGTCTTCTCTAAAGAGTAACAATAGTTTTCGTTGATATCACTGACGATTAACCCAAAAGTGATATTTTGTATTTTGTTACGTTAATTCTGTTTATTGTCTTTCCTTCTTAACTTGGCATAGATTATGGGAAGAACACAGCTGCAGAGATAAGAACTGGTTTATGTGGCAATAGCACTTATCTTGTAGTGCTGCCTTTTACAGCTTGTTTATATCTCTTAGTGAGGGTAGAGAGAAATACAATAACACCTCTGATTTCTGTGTCTTTTTTTGCCACATACACTGACTAAACAGCCTCACAGATGACATAGGTCAATAGTTCATTGTATACCATTCATTTTGAGGTGATGAGGGTTCCATGTCCAGAAATGATCTACCAATGATATCCCGCCTAGCAACCAACCTTGTCCAATCCTCTCTAAATGTAATAAAAGCCTGGCACAGTGAACCTCTCACCCTATCAGCCCCGTACACAAGAGCAGAGCTGCAGATCCCAGCAGCTTTTCACCATGTTAGTGCTCCACTGTTTCTTCTGTCTCTTCAGCCTTGCTGTAGGTGTTCTGTCTGGCCAGGATGGAAAGCTTTTCCAGGGCTCCTGCTCCATGGGCTGGTACAGCTCTAATGGCCGTTGCTTCAAGTACATTGCCATGTGTGTTGATTGGGCCAATGCAGAGTCACACTGAGTGTCTCAGAAAGCTAACCTGGCCTCTGTTCACTACCTGGATTAACACTACATTATAAACAACCTGATCAAGATCTACGACCCAGCTGAGAGTCTCACCTGGATCGAACTGAGTGACATCCACAAGGAGGGCAGGTGGATGTGGTCTGACGGCTCCCAGGTGGACCCACTGGAACGGAGAGCAGCCTAGATAATGACCAAGACACTGAAGACTGTGTTCTCATTAACTGGCCCGGTGGAATGCAATGGAATGATCTCACCTGTTCCAACCTGTTTGCCTTTGTCTGTGCCAACTGACTCAACTAGATGGTCACAGTACTGGTAGTACTGGAGGATACTCAGACTGTGTCTAAAATCTGCCTTGATTTTCAATAATAAACCCCTTTTTGAACAAATGTTGTTTGTGTTGTTTGTCACAATAATGTCTTGAATTATATAATCCATTGTTTAAAATAGTCTTCATCATCACATTGCACTCAGTTGTAAAATGACAGCTCACCAAAAATGTACATTGTTTTTTATGGCTATGGTTGCAGCTGTCTTAACTGTGTATCTGGACATCCTTTGCCTCAGCCTGGCTGTGGCCTTGGTTCTGGTTAGTAGAATGGCTCTTAAGTCAGCATCTGCAGAGGGATTCAAAGCTGCTGGATCAAAGATGTTCTGGCAGAAGCAAAAGCATAATTTGCATAGAGCAGGTGCAGGAAGAGGGAATGGAGTTAAAACAGTTTGAAACTCTCTTCTAGTCAGCTCAAGTCTAAGTGTATAACGCCATCTTGTGCTACTAAGCCCTCCCAAAGATCTTCTAGACAAAAAGAGATTGCATCATAACATAACACTGTTTTGGCATTGAGGGGCTTTTATGTGATAACACAGCCCCTGGTTTTAGATCAATTAAGTGAAATTGTGCCATCTTTGGTATCAGTTAAGAATGCTTTAAAATACAAATGGCCAAAACAAAGGCAGAATATTACTTCTCGCCCAGCTAGCACATAACATTCTGAGAACCATATGCTTCTTAGCGCTTGGTGAGAGCGTGTTTGTCCTATGGTTCTTTTGCATACAATCTTCCCACAACTTTCTGGGAATGGTGAAGGAAAGTTGTGTAGCTTTGGAACATTCTCAGCACATTTAAGGAACTTGACAAGTTATTTTCTTGATATTTCATTACTTTAACAGAACGTTTCCTAAAGGTTGAAAGATGGTTACATTTAATTTCAATTTGGTAATGGTCTAGGACGTTTGTCCAACTGGAATGTTCTAAAATAGTTCAGAGAACATTAAGGAATAACGTTCTTCTGTGGAAGTACTTCAGCATAACGTTTCCTCATGTTTCTATTTAAAGTCATATTCTCAAATCATTCCTAGAACGCTAAGAACACTTTCCATAAAAAACACAAAACTTCCGTAACGTTCTAAGAAAGTTATTTAAAAAGATACACATTCCATTCTTCTTAACATCAACAAAACTCTATCCTTTATCTTGTTAAGTGGGTTCAGATTTGTTGGCTGCGCCCACTAATTGGCCACACCTGATCCTAATGAGTGCTTTATTCCTTTGAAATGAGGTCTGCTTGAATAGAGTAAAATTAACAACTGTACGAGTTTTTAAAAAAAACATATCATGCCAGCTTCATCCTGGAGGCGCAGTGGACTAATTCCATGGATAGAGAACAGAATATCTACAATAAAAAAATAAATTTGTTTGCATGATTGATCCCTAAGCAAATGAATTTCCATGTGTCCCATCTGTGCTTGGAGGTTAATCCAAACTAAGCTAGGAGGTCTAATAAATGTCTTATTGAGACATGTTCTCAGAAAGAAATTGAATTACCTTCAAGTAACCTATAATTTCCGTTCTCAGCACAAATGAATAAAACTTTCAGTGAACCACAGTAAAATATTCTCACAAACTCCCTAAAAATGTACATTCCCAGAACAGGTGAAATTCAGAACATTTAAAAAAATGTTGTGTTTTACTGGTCAGGAACCATATGGCTTTGTTCCAGAACTAATGGAAAAACTCAAACGTACGTTCACACAACTTCCAAGAAACCAAATATTCTAGCCGGGGCAATATGGCATGGTTTTCAGGAGGATCCTGGTTGGGTTTGTGTGTTAACAGATCTCCCTTCAACATACTGCACAAAATAAATGAGTGGAGGTTACTTAACAGCTGGAACAGCAGAGGAAAATGCAACAATGTATTTCACAGTCCTGTTTCAGACTCTATTAACCTGGTACTTAGTCATAAAATCACATGGTACAGTAACAGTTTGTACATTGTTATTTACCAAACGATACAGAGGGCTATTTTCTCCATGAATCCCAAAGAAACCAAAAGGTAGTTATAATAATCATAATTTTGTCCAAGACATTTCAAAGAAAATTCCAGGTAAATGTCAGACTGTATAATAAAACACCAATGCATAAATGTTATTTTTAAACACCACTGAAGTACACAGCTGGAGCCTGTGATGGGCTGGCCATGCCAATATTTGAAGTATGCTTCCGCATTTTTCTGCTATTACTCCCACAACTGCATTTGCTTGTCAACACAGATAATGATCACTTAAAAGACGATAGTCTGAGTAAACAATAAAGCTCTATATCTATAGAAATGTCATTAAGGTAGCCACAGCACCAACAGATCTATTCTCTTTCTCCAGCCTTCCTGTATTAACCCTTTCATTGCACACATATGGGTTTAGCCCCCATCCCTTGTTCTCTTTCATGTCGGGGTTACTGTTCCTATCCCCATTTTGAAAGCAGCTCAGTGAGCATCTCTGTAGACAGTCCTGTCCAAAGGGAGGTTCCAGACCTGCAGTATTACACTCAGCTCCTCTCTCCCCTCCAACCTGACCTTATCATCCTCATCACAGACATATTATCTCTCCTGTCTGATTAGCTGTAATTCTGCAATTGGCTCTAATTGAACGTTGTCCTCCCCTGTACGCCGCCTCCAGATCTCACACACATCCAGAGCGTCACGTCTCACACACACACACACATTGTGTAGTTTCTGTTGTCACCATCTTTGTATCTTTGCTCCGTGTAATTCTCCCTCACCTCAACCTTAATGTGATGTTCATGATGTTCATGTCCTGGGTGACACCATCCTGTTTCATCTCCTTATTCTAGTCTTTAAGTTCCCTCTTTTAATTAGCAGCAGTGAGATCAGTGTGGTAGATAAGGCTTTCCCCTGGTGATTCAGTGTCACCATTGTGCTTTCTTTCAGCTCAGTATAGTTCTCTGTATTTCTCTATAGTAGTTTTTGGGAAGATACCCTAAGGGAAGTCAGTTGAAATAATAACTTCAGCCCTCTCAGAAAACGAAAAATACAAAAGGTTTTGAAGGAATTTAACTCGCTTCAGAACCAACAGTAAACTTGTTCCAAAAGCCTCACACTGTGGAATGGATCATTCAAAATCCAATTAAAATACCCCCCCCCCACTCACTCTCAACAAACAGCCCAGGAAATCCCCTCATAGAAAGAGAATGTGTGTGTGTGTCCAACATGAAAAGTACTATTGGCATCAGAGTGAGAGAAGTGTGCCCGAGGCTGAACTGACTCAGGATGATAGCCAGTTGATCTGTATCAATAGCTAATTAAAACAATTCCCGATAGACACACAAACACAAAGTCTAAAAGGTTTTTGTCTCATTACAATCCCCTTAATTGTAGAGAGCTCTTTGTCTCAGTATGAAGCTGGAACCTGTTTGTGTGGAGTGATTGACAGCTCGGTGTAGAAGGCACGGATCTAGTAATTACTTCAGAGAGATTGGGGTTTCTGGTTTGATTGCTTGCCTTGCTTTTAAATTATGTTCAGTCTTCAATCAGGTAATTAACTAGTTTCACCCAGCCCTTCTTTGTTCTGCAGAAACAGCTTCTTCTACATAGATGTGATTTAGAGGGAATCATAGAGGGAATTACTATTTAGTGCCAATAGCCAATGAGTCATTGAAGAAAGTACTGCAGGTTAAAGCTATGTCCAAGAGCATTTAGAATTATATTTTTACAGTAGTGCGCACTGATGAACTCATAATTGAGGAAAGGCTATCTGACCATAGTAGGTAAATGTTACACCCAATGCAAATATCCATGATGAAGAGAGATTCTAATGAAAGCAATTTCAGCCATAATAATAAACAATATACAGTATGTAGGGGCTAGCGCGTCAGGAAGATTACACTTCAGTGTGTGTGCAGTACAGGTCAAGATATATGAAGGAATGAACAGAAGCAATTTATCAGTCCCTTAAACCCAGTCAGCCTTTTTCTATGAGTGAGAGGAGTGAGAGATGGGGCTAATCTCTCCATTCAGCAGCTGGTTTGATGGGGGGGCAGTGAAAGCAGCCTGACCAAACACCAATAGCATGGCTGTCCCCCTGTCCGTCCTCCATCTCCCCTGTGAGACAGACAGCACACCATCGGTGATCAACTGGGTGATTGACTCAGGGTTCATTTATTGTACAGTGACTGTAATTAAACTACAGTCCACTAGAGGTCCTTACACCATAGTCAATTTAGGACTCCCAGGCAGGTACTTTGTCAATGACAAAAAAAACTGCATAGTTACCATCTGTGAGATTTGCTCAGCCACACACACAAACTCACACTCACACACTCCCAGCAAGCTGGTAAACAAAACTATGATTCTTTCAGACTTGCAGCAGCAGTGTTCAACGTAATACACAATGCCAAAGACAGAGGCAGATTGTAGCATAAGCATGATCTTGTCTGGGTGCAGGAGGTTCAATCTCTCAAGGAATAGTTTTAATGATCTATTATCATTACTTGTATATTGAAGAGGCCAGAAAGCACTTACAGAAATAATCATATATTATAATTCCTCCATGGATGGTTCATGAATATATGGCTGCAGTACAGATACTCTGTTTTTAAGCGGGATTATTTCTTCCCTCAGTCAGTGCCACCCCCACACTAACCTCTTACTGTACATGCAACATGATGTTCCAACAGCAGTCAGGAGTCTAATCTGAAGTGATGTCTGATGGGAAAGTAATTTCTGCACAAGGAGAAAGAGGCCAAGAATGAACACTTACATAAATTGCAATTGCTTGACAAATGTAATTAAGTTATTGATGTGTATAAGCCTACATTAAGACTGATACCCACTTTAAAAAGGTCAGGGTGGATAAGTGGTCTGGGAGGGGGGGCATTTACTGTATGTGTGTGGGTACAGGAAGAGACTTAGAAGACATGGGTGACATTAGCCAAACAACATGGAGTCCACAGTACCAATACATTTACACTAATGGATGTGATGCGAAATTTCACTACATATTTACAGTAATGGTACATTGGGACTGCTTGTCAAGTGTAGAATGGGTCAAATATATGGTGAAAATGTGTGAAATTGTGGGAGTAATAATTTAATAATTTATCAATTTCATTGTATTCCCATTGTGAATTCATGCAACATATGTAATTTGACTACATCAGTGCATTTGTTACGATAAATTAATATAAAGTACAGTAATTTGTTAAATGACAAGTATTTGTGAAAGTGAAACCATTGTTGAAATACAATTGAGTTGTATATACAGTTGAGATAATGGAAAATAGAATGAGTTGAGAGCTCAAGGGAGGCCTGCTTGGTGGAGAAGATGGCAGACAAGGAAAAAAGGATGAAAGTAGAACATATTATGAATACATATGGAGTGGGGATTGCACAAGCCTTCTGGAAGATCTGGTAAAGGAGAAGATAGTGCATAAGGAAAAAAAGTGGAATATGTTTTGAGGGAATATGGAATGGAGGATCGCACAGAACTTTTGGAAAAGCTAGAGAAGGAAAGTGAACGTGACGAGTGAGGGTGAATTAATTATAGTGGCAGGTGCAGTGATGACCTCTGAGAAGGGGATGAAAAGGATGATTCTGGCCCAGTGGGAGTGAGATTTGTGGGTCCTTGCATTTTGGCTGATCCATATTGGGTGGTGAAGAGGTTGGGGAACTGTTGAGTGGTGAGTGTAACTCGGGAGTGGACTAGTGATGATTTATTGTGTTTCTTCAGTCCAGAGGGAGCGGGTGCTCCGGATCACGTGATTAGGGAAAATAAATGTGTCTTGGTTTGCTCTTTGGAGCACGGCGCCATTGAAAGGAATAATATTGGGGTGGTATTAAGTGTTGAGGAGGATCAGTTGAAATTGAAGAAATTCTTGGTATCTGTGATACCGGCCGTTTGGTGCGACACAGATCCGATGGAGAGTGTACGAAGAAGACATTGTCTGTCCTGCTGAGTTTTGATGTAGAGTCTTTGCCCAACAATGTCATGTACGCTATCCCGTGAGAGCATTGTTCAAAAAATACTGGTGTTTTAGTTGTCAAGTTCATGGGCATGTTGCAGCACTGTGTAGGAGGGAGATTCCTACATGTGAGAAATGTGCAAGAGGTGATGAGACGAAGGAATGTGTCGTTTCGGTGGAGAGAGTTGTGTGTGTAAACTGTGGGGGTGTCCATGGGGCTGGACATTGGAGGTGCTTGGTGAGAGAAAGTTGTATGTGTTAGCTGTGGGGGTGTCCATGGGGCTGGACATTGGAGGTGCTTGGTGAGAGAAAGTTGTATGTGTTAGCTGTGGGGGTGTCCATGGGGCTGGACATTGGAGGTGCTTGGTGAGAGAAAGTTGTGTGTGTTAGCTGTGGGGGTGTCCATGGGGCTGGACATTGGAGGTGCTTGGTGAGAGAAAGGCAGGCTGAGTTTGCTATGATTAGACTTGTACAGAAAGTGTCATATGCCGAAGCAGTGAAGAGAGTGGTAGAGGAAGATGGGTACAGGGTGAGGGATACTTAGAGGAGTCCTGTGAGTAGGCAGAGACCAAGCAAGAGACATGGGAAGAATATGTGCTTCAGTAAGGTGGGCTTTTTAGCATTCATAGCCATGGTGGTCAATTGTAATGCAGAAATGGATCAGAAGTCACAGAAAATAGAGGTTGTGGTGGAAGAGAAGTACTTGGAATTGTGAGAATTTACTGCAGAATACTTCCAGGGGGTTTAGAATGGTAGTGTTCTGTCCTCTCAGACCGTTGGTCTCAAGTAGGATTAGATAGGGTTAAATAGTGGAATGGTGGTGGTGTTTTTTTAGAGAGGGCTAGTAGTTGGCAGGACAATTTTCCTTTTCCCCAATTTTGTATGACCAAATCAAGAATTTAATGGAGGTAGGCCGTGCGTGAATGGCCTCACACACCAGTACAGTAGGGGGCGGTGTATGCACCTAACAGTTGGATGTGAGCCGCCAACCAAATCCTAAAGAAGAAATCGAACGAGAGATATTTGATCTTGTTCTGTTTGAGGATTTGACACTCCACATTTAGCAGAGATGGCATTTTTAGAGACAGGTGGGTCTTTCTGCAAAAAGTACAGATTGTCTCAGCAAATATTGTTTCCAAAAAACCAATCGTTAGGATTTTTACAGAGATTTAAGACAAACACCAAAAAGGCAAACACATGCCAGCCATTCCAGTGCACATCCAGGTTTATGGTTTTTGGCAACGGCACTTTTCAGTAGGAACTTGCCGACAGACATCTCACAGCCCTCGATGAGACAATGTTTTGGATGCAATCATCAGCAAAAGCAACAGTAACACATACAATTTCCATACACCATCGCACAACAGGTTGGTCAAGAGGGGTTTCTTTGCCATGATGCCATGGGTTCCCAAATACGAACAGAGCGAAAGACGGCACCCACACCCAAAACAAAAAATACCATCGCAAAATGGTTTTAACTATGTGAACAGAAAAGGCTTCCACTTTTTATGTGCAGGTGATGCGATGCGTAAAATACCCTGCTGAATGTGGTGGCAAAGTGGCCCAACTTGTTCTGCAGAACAGCAATGTTGGCCTATACGCCTACAGGAGAGAGCTGTTGAGGATGGATGGCTTATTGGTGAGTGTTGCCTCCTCATTTCAAGTATATTTTCCATTGCTGAAGCAACTTGAATCGTCAAATGGTCCTCTTTGTAGCCATGTTTTAATATTTACTGGTCAAGCCACAACTGCAGGGAGCCAATTAAAACATTTTGGTTGTACTCAATCTCTGACACTAGCACCTCCATTTCAGTCTCAGAAAAGTAAAAAGATATTTGCTTTTTTTGGTTAGGCCTTTCTATTTCATGGTACGGTGTTGTATATTCCGCACAGGCTTTAAATGAATGATTTGACAATATGTTTAATTAGGGGTCATGGTCATGTACGACCACTAAGGCTGAGAAGAATTGGTATTTATCAATGGTTATCGCCTACCAGTGTGCATATGAAGCATGTAGGATTGTTTGATAAATAGCTACTATTCTATTCTAAATTCCATTCGTAAGTAGTATTTTAGAATAGTTTAACAATATTGATAAATGAGGCCCATGGCCTGTTTAAATTTCATTGATAGCCTCAGAATATATTAATAGTGTCATGACGTTGGCCTGGGGGTAGGTTTATGACAGTCATAAATATCTCTTCCCCCCTTTTTCCTCTCTCTACACTACTGATGTGAAATTTGAAAACCCCTTGGTTATAACATAGAGATTCTAAGAACATCGGAAGGTGGGGGGAAATGAACTATATTCTGGTAATCCGACCAATTGAACATATGTGGTGGTACTTAATGAATATGATGTCAGTTCGGTTGTCATCTGGGACATTCTCATCAATGATAGGATGACATAAACTCTACAGTGGAAAGTCTACACATCAGAGTTATCGGATTCACATGGAATTGTTTTTCAATTTAAATGTTTGAATATAAAATTATTGGTGAAGAGATGAAATGAAATTTTAGCTTCCAAATGAGAGATGGGTTTTCATAAGATTAGGGCTCTGCTCAATCAGTGACCCGCCCCTGTGAAGAGACATACAACTTTTCAGACACACCCTTCTCGCTCCATTATATAAAGCCTTGACGAAAATGTAACCTCCTGTTCCAAGTACGTGAGGTCTGCAGCCTCTGCGTTAAAAGGACTAACATGTCAACTACAGAACTAAGCCAACCTCAGCATGAGCTTTGGTTGAGAATGGTATAAACTTTGAACTCTTATTCACTACAGAAGTGATACCTCCCGTCTACCACCAACGACGTTACTACAACGTATACAATTGACCACCAAAGACATTCTTCAAAGGACTCAAGGCAACACGGCCTTCCATCTACCACCAACCTACCGAAGCGCAGCTCAGAGTAAATATTTCTTGCATTTTCCTTTTCCAAATGGGCGGTAATTTAGAATGCATAATATACTGTATTTACGATAGCACAGCTTCTCCCTTTGTCCCTCAGTCTTCCCGCTCTTTCACTCAAACCCAGACCCCTTTCTTTTGTGTAACCAGCTGTCATATCTGTTCTGCCCGCTAGGGACGTTTTCCTTTATGACGTAATTTGTAATCAAGTTAGAATTCATTCTGTGTATATGTAATTCTGTGTGATTAGTTAGGTTTAAATAATTAAACCCAATTTTGTATTGCTGATTCAACTTGTTAGCCAGGGTTAGTGAAGATAACCAAGAATTTACAACTTTCAGATGAGACTGAATTAAGGTGACGATTAATATTGACTGCTATTGATGTAAAATATTACTAGGTCTTTAAGAGTTTATTCGGAAGATAACAGCTCTATAAATATTATTTTGTGGTGTTTCGACAATCTAGTTAATTACATTTACATGATTAGCTCAATCAGGTAATATTAATTACGGAGAAAGGATTTTATAGAATAGCCAAAGACACGACAATAGTAAATCCATAATGTGTTGGTTTTCAAATAGAGAGATGATTGGAATTTGTTAAACTCAAAATTAAAATTGAACTTCCTTCAATCTCTTCCGGATCAATCATGATGAACGCACAAGTCCTTCCACATTGAAATGAGAAAGATGTAGCCTTCAAAGGGCTGCCTGGCCATAGTAAGCGAAGTCTTCCAAAAGACCAGAGAGAGAGAGAGAGAGATGAGCTCACTCCGTGTCTGTCAGCTCGGCTTTATCTCATCAGGACATTAATACACTGGGCACCTGAGAGGAGTCACGCATTGTGACCTTTTCTCAAACAGCGGCTCAAAGACATCAATGCCTTTTATAATGGGCCACTCTAGTCTGCTCACCTAGATATCTACAGTAATGGAGAGCCTAGAAGATTTAGCCCTACTCACCATATTATTCCATTCAATATTTTAGTCTGCATAGTAACCCAATGTAACATGCCAGACCACAGGTAGTCACAAAGAAACAGGCATTAACCATAGCTAGATAGGCTTTCAGATATAAGTGTTTATCAAGTATCCAGTGTTTATCTGTGCTGGCTCTAATTAGCAGGCCCTGACAAGCTGGGTGACAGCTGTTTCTGCTGCAGCTGAGGCGGCCTTAACCAGCGCAAATGAGATCAATTAGGCCTGATCAAAGCAGGAGATTACAGCTGTTTGTGAGACGGGCCTGAGTCATGCCATCCTAATTCATTATTCAGCCTGCCTCTGCTCTGCCACCCAGGCACAGACACCCATCATTCAGGCCCTCTACGTCAGCGCAGACAGGGAACGTGTGAAGCATAACATTAACTGTTTTGTTTGTTTTTCAAGTTATCACGCACTTATTTCCTTTGGGAATAGTTTTTTAGAGTATCCTTATTTACAAACTTGGTGGCGTGGTTTTATATATTTTAATTGTTGCTTATTTCTGGGGCTTTGCTTGGCTTGCTTAAGTGACAATAACAGATCAAAGACCGTCCACTGGGAATAATTGTTTGATACCAAGCGGCAATATTAATTTTCTTGAGGCGAAAAGGTGAATTGAATAGAGAGAAAGACAGAGCGAGACAGAGGTGTGTTGCAATGAGGAGAGAGACAATCCATAATCACAAGGTTCACTATGTTTCCCCGGGAGATCCATCCTTAGTGAGATTGCTGCAGTCACTTCTAACGCTTGGCCATCTCATTTGGAGAGATCAAAGGGGATCAGACAGTATCAGAGGCTGGCGGAAGCATCTCCACAATCAGAGCAGACGACTGGTGACTACTGATCATCTTTGCTGCGGCTTCACAGTCTACAGGAACACTATCATTGTACTGAGGTTCTATCGAGTTCTGGATCAATCCACTACATGCTGAAAATCAAGGATAAATATATGCCGGGCATATAATGAATCATTAATTAAGGTAAGAGCAGTGAAAAACCTCCCCCCCCACTCCTAGCTAGCTTCCTTTAACTCTTATATTTCAGGGGCAGCACGGAGACTGAATGGGACTTTTTTGTTTCACTCTCTCTCTCCTCTCTCTCTTCCCTTTCAATGAATTGGACCCACAGCTGTGCCCTGTTCCCTGTGGCTGCACCATGTAAAGTGGGAGATACTAGAGTTCTCTTCTGCTGCGTTGCTGTGTCTGAGGATGGCTCTGGGGATATGCCTGCCAGTATGTAGTACAGCATATCCCTTCTCTCTCTCACACACACACTGACTCCCCCTCTCACTCCATCAATCCACAGCATGCTAAATAACTCATGAGAACAAGTGGGCTGGAAACAAGCTGGCTCTGAAATTCACACAGGCTTTGATCTCTACCAAGACTTTTACATCAAGGATCTAATTGGATGGATTTCAGAATTTTGCCTTTCTGTGAATCCCGTTTGAGGCTTCTTTCCTTCATATATTCTGGATTTGGATCAGAAAAGATCACTCACCCTGTGCTGTTTTCCTTTGAATGTGAAAGTTATCTTGCTTGAAAGGGTTTCATGAGATCATTGTTGGGTAATGAGAGTGTATTTCTGACCAGTCAGTTCAAGACAACCTGGTGAGCTGCCAATGGATCAGTGGTGCTGAGACTTTGAATAAGTCCAGAACAATAGCAAATACCCACTGGACACAAACGTCAATTCAATGTCTATTCCACGTTGGTTCAACAAAATTGTATTGACATGATGTGGAAACAACATTGATTCAACCAGTGTGTAGCCAGTGGGTAGGAGTGTCTTCAGTTTACCTCTCTCCCGTTCTCTCCCTCACTAATTCAGTCTAACTCTCTTCTTCCACTATTCTAAACTCAGAAAAAAAATAAACGTCCTCTCACTGTCAACTGCGTTCATTTTCAGCAAACTTAACATGTGTAAATATTATTATGAACATAACAAGATTCAACAACTGAGCTATGAACTTAAGAAGTTCCACAGAAATTGAATAATGTGTCCCTGAACAAAGGGGGGGTCAAAATCAAAAGTAATTGTCAGTATCTGGTGTGGTCCTCCTCATGGACTGCACCAAATTTTCGGACAATTCTCGGGGGAATGGCCCTAGCCCTCATCCTTCCATCCAACATGTCCCAGATGTGCTCAATGGGATTGAGATGTGGGCTCTTTGCTGAACATGGCAGAACACTGACATTCCTGCCTTGCAGGAAATCACGCACAGAATGAGCAGTATGGCTGGTGGCATTGTCATGCTGGAGGGTCATGATGAGGGAGGAGGGAGGAGGATGTCTTCCCAATAACGCACAGCGTTGAGATTGCCTACAATGACAAACAAGCTCAGTCTGATGATTCTGTGTCCCAGACCAAGACGGACCCTCCACCTCCAAATCGATCCCGCTCCAGAGTACAGGCCTCGGTGTAATGCTCATTCCTTCGACGATAAACGCGAATCCGACCATCACCCCTGGTGAGCAAAACCGTGACTCGTCAGCGAAGAGCACTTTTTGCAAGTCCTGTCTGATACAGCAACGGTGGGTTTGTGCCCATAGGCAACATTGTTGCCGGTGATGTCTGGTGAGGACCTGCCTTACACCAAGCCTACAAGCCCTCAGTCCAGCCTCTCTCAGCCTATTGTGGACAGTCTGAGCACTGATGGAGGGATTGTCCGTTCCTGGTGTAACTCGGGCAGTTGTGGTTGCCATCCTGTACCTGTCCCGCAGGTGTGATGTTGCAGGTGTTGTTACACGTGGTCTGCCACTGCGAGGACAATCAGCTGTCCATCCTGTCTCCCTGTTGCGCTGTCTTAGGCGTCTCACAGTACGGACATTGCAATGTATTGCCTTGGCCACATCTGCAGTCCTCATGCCTCCTTGCAGCATGCCTAAGGCACATTCACGTAGATGAGCAGGGAACCTGGGCATCTTTCTTTTGCTGTTTTTCAGAGTCAGTAGAAAGGCCTCTTTAGTGTCCTAAGTTTTCATAACTGTGACCTTAATTGCCTATCGTCTGTAAGCTGTTAGTGTCTTAACGAACGATCCACAGGTGCATGTTCATTAATTGTTTATGGTTCATTGAACAAAGATGGGAAACAGTGTTTAAACCCCTTACAATGAAGATCTGTAAAGTTATTTGGATTTTTGCTAATCATCTTTGAAAGACAGGGTCCTGAAAAAGGGACGTTTCTTTTTTTGCTGAGTTTATTTTCCACATCTAAGTGACTATTTTACTCTTTTAATCCATCACTCTTGATTTCTGTCCCGTTTATATGCCATTATTTTAATTCAGCCTTACGTGTCCCTCTTACTGTGTTCCCTCATTCTTTCTCTGCTTGTTTTCCCTTAGCGCTCTCCTTCTCATCTACTTTCTCCATCAATACAAGTGGACTCAGACATTTTGGCAGGCCACTCAGACACCAGGATCATGTGAAGGGAATGTCTTGGGATTTAGAAACCTCTTCTCTATCTACCTGTATCTTCTCGCTCTCTCTTTATCTCTCTCTGCTCCACCTCTCCAGACAGTCAACAGTCACCACGCCACACACTTTTCCTAAAATCCAGACCACAGATGCTCTTCAGTCCTTCAGCAGCACCTGATTTACCACTGAGAGTGGCTATGCCGTCTGTGTGTCATGCTGCTAGATCGCAGTCTATAAACTCTGTAATTGTGTGACCTTTGCAGTGACAGTGTGTCTGTCAGAACAGTGACAGATGCAGCATGAATAGACTGGTCCTGGATCTGCCAGCTGGCCCGAGCTGCACAGGCTCACCTGCTGATGGGTATGTCTTCTGTCCTCAGCTCATTTCCACTGTCAGTTAGCACACACCTTTACGGCTTGAGCTCTAGCTATCATTCCACGCACCTTTACAGCTTGAGCTCTAGCTATCATTCCACGCACCTTTACAGCTTGAGCTCTAGCTGTCATTCCACACAACTTTACAGCTTGAGCTTTAGCTATCATTCCACGCACCTTTACAGCTTGAGCTCTAGCTATCATTCCACACACAACTACTTTGGGTGGGTAGCATGCGTGCAGGATGGCATGCACCACTGAGCCTGCTTGATCGGATAGCATGTACCATAGTATACGTCAGTGACCAGGCTGAGTGACATCAACCATAGATGACAACAGAAGAGGAGTGAAAGGGCATTTTGAGTGAGTGGGCTGATATTTGAGGGCATTTTCCTGGAGAGCCTATTTCCTCAGCTCTGTGGAAGACTTTGCTGCCTCTCTGGACTTTGGAAAATATTAATGTGTAAATATAATACATATAGCCCAGAGAGAGGTATCCAAAATAAGAATGATTGGTGAATATCCCCTTCCAGATTAGTTTTAGCCCATCATTTCAGGCCAAATGAACTTTAACAGTAGTTGTGATTTGAACATCTCTGCACTCGCTTACCGAGTCAATCGCCTTGGATATGACCCTGAGCAGGGAAGCAATTAAGTCAGCCAGGATGGAGACTGCATTAGCCAATGTGATTACCACCTTACATATGAAAATAACCCCCATCCGTAGAGGTGAACTGCCCGAGTGTCCAGCGGGGTAACTGACAGATTGCTAATGAGGTGAAGAGGCAGAGACACGGTCGGGTCCAAACTCAACCTTCCTCTTTTCAGATGCCTCTGGGCAGACTCAGCACCAGTGGCCCAGATCTGGATGATACTACCCAGCTAGCACATTTGGTTCCTTGGGAGTTGTGGGAAAGTATGTTTTTGGTTTCCTGTTGGTTCTGGGAACAAAGCCATATGTTTCTGACCAGTAAAACAGAACTTTTTTTTAATACATTCTGAGAACGGAAGTGATCATTTCGGCTGTTCTGGGAACATTTATTTTTAGGTTGTTGGGAGGTTCTGAGCATGTTTTACTCTGGTTTCTTGAAATAAAATTCTGGGAGGTTTATTAACGCTTTGAGATCGGAAATTATAGATTATTTGGAGGTTTATGAATAACTTTCAATAACACAACATAACGTATTTCCTCAGGCATTAATAATGCAAACATTTATTTTTTGTGACATGGCATCAGTGAAATTCAAACCTATAGTCATCTGTCCTCTATCCATGGAATTAGTCCACTGCACCACCAGGATGGAGCTAGAATGCCATTTCTTTGTTGCATACATAGCTGTTCCTCTTAGTCATTAAAACAGACCCCATTTCAAAGGGAAACAAGCATTCATTAATATCAGCTGTGGCCAATTAGTGGGCGAGGCCAACCAACCTGAACACACTTAACAAAATAGAGGATAGAGATTTTTGTTGATGCTGAGAATGTTATTTACAAATATATACATTCCAATCTTAGAACGGTCTCTGAACGTTACAAAAATGTTATTGTGGTTTTAATGGTAAGTTTTCTTAACATTCTTGGAACAATTTGAGAACATGACTTAAAACCTCTTAGGGAGGCTGCGAATTTTCGCAGCTTTTTGTTAAAAATCGCGCAACATTTCAGCGCCCTGCTATTCATGCCAGGAATATAGTATATGCATATGATTAGTATGTGTGGATAGAAAACACTCAGACGTTTCTAAAACTGGTTAAATCACGGCTGTGACTATAACAGAACGTGTGTTTCATCGAAAAGTGCAGGAAAATCTGATCACTGAAAATGGGAAAATATATCCATGCGCCACTTCAACCAATTGTTAAAAGTGACCCACATTAAATGGGGCCGAGGTTGCAATACCTACAGCTTTCCACACGATGTCAACAGTCTTGTCATTTGTCTCGGATTTGTTTCTTGGTCAAACCGAAACAAGGGAGCCGATTTCTTCCGGTCTCCGACAGGATGTTTTGGTTGAGAAATATCCGGACATGATTTCAAGACTTGGAGCTAAAGGATATACATGGCCCCGTGATTTTGATAGATTATTAACGTTTACTAATACCTAAAGTTGCATTACAAAAGCATTTTGAAGTGTTTTGTGAAAGTTTCTCGTCGACTTTTTTAATTTTTAAAAATGACGTTACGTTATCAAACTCAGTTTTTTCCTTGATTACACAGTCTTCATAGATCGATATCTAGGCTATATATGGACCGATTTAATCGAAAAAAGACCCAAATAAATGTTTATGGGACATCTAGGAGTACCAAGAAAGAAGCTCGTCAAAGGTAATGAATGTTTTATATTTTATTTCTGCGTTTTGGGTAGCGCCGGCTACCGCAAAATCTGTCGTGTTAGGTGACGTTGCAGTATTTTGGGGGTACATGCTATCAGATAATAGCTTCTCATGCTTTCGCCGAAAAGCATTTTACAAATCTGACTTGGTGGATAGATTCACAACGACTGTAGCTTTAATTCACTACCTTGAATGTGTATTTTAATGAAAGTTTGAGTTTTATCAAAAACTATAGGTGGCGCTCTGAAATTCCGCTGAGTGATGTTCCGGCATGGGAACTGTATTCTGTGTCATCCTTAAGAAGTTTTTAAAGTAGAACCATGAGGCAGCCAGTAGGAAACGTTACAATGTACTGAAATTCCGTTGTTCCTTAACGTTCACTAAACGATTTGAAAACATTTCCAATGTCAAACCAGTTGGAGAATGTTGCTAGAACATTACCAGAATTTAAATGAAATGTAACCATGTTTGAACCTTTAGGAAACGTTCTGTTAAACCTTCTTGGCGCACCCATCCCGTAAGCGGGATCATTTGTCAACATCCGCTGAATTGCAGAGCGCCAAATTCAAATTAAATTACTAAAAATATTTAATTTTCATGAAATCACAAGTGCAATACAGCAAAACACAGCTTAGTTTGTTGTTAATCCACCTGGCATGTCAGATTTCAAAAAAGATTTACAGCGAAAGCAAACCAAGCGTTTATGTGAGAACATCTCTCTCAGCAGACAAACCATTACAAACAGCTAGCAGCCAAGTAGATTGGTCATGAAAGTCAGAAAAGCAATAAAATGAATCGCTTACCTTTGATGATATTTGATGTTTGCACTCAAGAGACTCCCAGTTACACAATAAATGTTCCTTTTGTTCGATAAAGATTATTTTTATATCTAAAAACCTCCATTTGGTTGGCGCGTTATGTTTAGTAATCCACAGGCTCGTGTAGGTCACGACGGGCAGATGAAGAATTACAAATAGTATCCAGAAAGTTCAAAGAAACATGTCAAAAGTTTTTTATAATCAATCCTCAGGTTGTTTTTACAATAAATAATAAATCATATTTCAACCGGACCGTAGCTTTTTCAATAGGAGAGAGAGAGAGAAAATGTCTGCTCCAAACTGTTGGAGCATGCAAAACTCTGCTGGTACCTAGCCATTCACTGACGAGATGTGATCGTTCTCGCTCATTTTTTAGAATAAAATGCTGAAACTATGTCTAAAGACTGTTTACACCACGTGGAAGCCATAGGGAAATGAGTCTGGTTGATATCCCTTTAAATGAAGGGAAGGCATGCAATGGAACAGGGAGTTTTCAAAATAAGAGGCACTTCCTTGTTGGATTTTCCTCGGGTTTTCGCCTGCAATATCAGTTCTGTTGTACTCACAGACAATATTTTGACAGTTTTGGAAACTTTAGAGTGTTTTCTATCCTAACCGTACAATTATATGCATATTCTATTTCTAGACCTGAGAAATAGGCAGTTTCATTTGGGTACGTTTTTCCATCCAATCATCAAACACTCAACAGGTTACAGTAATGAAATACCAAAAAAATTACATATTTTTGTCAAGTTCCTTAAATGTGCTGAGAATGTTGCAAAGCCAAGCAACTATCCTGCACCATTCCCAGAAAGTTGTGGGAAGGTTGTATGCAAAATAACCATAGAACAAGCATGGACAAGGACAAGCATAGGAAAAGCATGCTCTCACCAAGCTCTAAGAAACATATGGTTCTCAGAATGTTATATGCTAGCTGGGTATAGTCTAGAGCTGTTTCCCACCTGTTTAGACTGCTCTCTCTCTACCTACCTGCCTGCCATGTGTCTTGCCTCTGGCAAGTACAGACGTAGACAGTGATTGTGTCTGCATGCTCTGGGTCCTGCATTTTTATACATGCTATAAATGTTTTGGTGATAATCACATTACTGTATACGTTATGTACATATGTGGGTGTGCATGATTATGCAATATCCTAATTTGCATTTGGGGTATTTTTCTACACACAGACTTTTAATGAGCTCTGCCCCCCAAAAATACAAAAATTGGTTCATCAAGACCGGACCGAATCTGAATCAATCATATATTTCACAAGTTTGGACATCAAAGTACAGCACAGTAGAGCTTAGTACAGGACAGAGCAGCACGTCTGTACTTGCCAGAGGCAAGACACATGGCAGGCAGGCAGGCAGGTAGGTAGAGAGAGAGCAGTCTAAACAGGTAAAGCGTGCATTGGGGAGGGAAATTGGCCTGTTTTTCTTAGTGTTATTTAATGAGCTGTGGTTTGCTGCTGGTCATTTCCATGTAAAAAGACCCAACACCAACATGTGAAGTTCATATGCCAGCAGCACACCACCCTGCATCCTAATGCTGGCTTGCCGCTGAAGCTAAGCATGGTTGGTCCTGGTCGGTCCCTAATTGCGAGACCAGATGGTGTTGGAGGGCCAGTAGGCGGCCCTCTTTCCTATGGTCCCCCCCAAAATATCCCAATCCCCCAGAGCAGTGATTGGGGATATTGCCCTGTGTAGGGTTCAGTCTTTCAGATGGGACGTTGAACGGGTGTCCTGGCTCTCTGTGATCACTAAAGATCACATGGCACTTATCGAAGAGTAGGGGTGTTAACCCCGGTGTCCTGGCCCTCATAGCCACCTAATCATCCTCAGCTTCCAATTGGCTCACTCACTCACCCCCCCTCCCCTGTAACTATTCCACTTTGCTGTAAATGAGAATGTGTTCTCAGTCAACTTACCTGGAAAAATAAGGAGATTTGTTTTTATATACAGTGGGGCAAAACAGTATTTAGTCAGCCACCAATTGTGCATGTTCTCCCACTTAAAAAGATGAGAGGCCTGTCATTTTCATCATAGGTACACTTCAACTATGACAGACAAAATGAGGGGGAAAAAATCCAGAAAATGACATTGTAGGATTTTTAATGAATTTATTTGCAAATGATGGTGGAAAATAAGTATTTGGAGCTTCTTTGAGAGGCTCCTCTGTCCTCCACTCGTTACCTGTATTAATGGCACCTGTTTGAACTTGTTATCAGTATAAAAGACACCTGTCCACAACCTCAAACAGTCACACTCCAAACTCCACTATGGCCAAGACCAAAGAGCTGTCAAAGGACACCAGAAACAAAATTGTAGACCTGCACCAGGCAGGGAAGACTGAATCTGCATAAGGTCTGTTGAAAGTGCATGTCAGAGCAAAAACCAAGCAAAGAAGTCGAGGGAATCGTCCATCGAGCTCCGAGACAGGATTGTGTCAAGGCACAGATCTGGGGAAGGGTACCAAAACATTTCTGCAGCATTGAAGGTCCCCAACAACACAGTGGCCTCCATCATTCTTAAATTGAAGAAGTTTGGAACCACCGACTTTCTGCCTAGAGCTGGCCACCCGGCCAAACTGAGCAAAGTACAGACAGATCCTTGATGAAAACCTGCTCCAGAGCACTCCACCCCAGTCTGAGGTCCTAAGGTTCACCTTACAACAGGACAACAACCCTAAGCACACAGCCAAGACAACGCAGGTTTCACGATCATCGTTGTAAGAATCGGACCAAAATGCAGCGTGGTTTGGGTTCATCATCATCATTTAACGTGAACCTGCAAAAAACAATATAGAAGAAAGAAACGAACGTGAAGCTATGTAGTGCTAACCAGCAACTATACACAAAACAAGATCCCACAACCAACAGGTGGGAAAAGGCTGCCTAAGTATGATCCCCAATCAGAGACAAGGAAAGACCGCTGCATCTGACTGGGAACCATACCAGGCCAACCTAGAAATAAAGAAACTAGAATGCCCACCCTAGTCACACCCCGACCTAACCCAAAATAGCAAATAAAGGATCTCCAAGGTCAGGGCGTGACAGCAGGAGTGGCTTCGGGACAGCTCTCTGAATGTCTTTGAGTGGCCCAGCCAGGGCCCGGACATGAACCCGATCTAACATCTCCGGAGAAACCTGAAAATAGCTGTGCAGCGACACTCCCCATCCAACCTGACAGAGCTTGAGAGGATCTGCAGAGAAGAATGTGAGAAACTCCCCAAATACAGGTGTGCCAAGCTTGTAGCGTCATACCCATGAAGACTTGAGACTGTCATCGCTGCCAAAGCTGCTTCAACAAAGTACTGAGTAAGGGGTCTGTATATTTATGTAAATGTGATATTTCAGTTTCTCGCATTATAAATTTGCAAACAATTCTAAAAACCTGTTTTGCTTTGTCATTTGAGGTATTGTGTTTAGATTGACAAGGGGAAAAAACTATTTCATCCATTTTAGAATAAGGCTGAACATTTAAAAAAAGTCAAGGGTCTGAATACTTTCTGAATGCACTGTACAGTGGTAAGAAAAAGTATGTGAACCCTTTGGAATTACCTGAATTTCTGCATAAATTGGTCAGCAAATTTGATCTGATCTTCATCTAGACATAATATAGTGTGCTTAAACTAATACCACACATATTATTGTATTTTTCTTCGCTGTACTGAATACATCATTTAAACATTCAGTGTAGGTTGGAAAAGGTATGTGAACCCCTAGGCTAATGACTTCTCCAAAAGCTAATTGGAGTCAGCTAACATGGAGTCCAATCAATGAGATGAGATTGGAGATGTTGGTTAGAGCTGCCTTGCCCTATAAAAAAAACACTCACAGAATTTGAGTTTGCTATTCACAAGAAACATTGCCTGATGTGAACCATGCCTCAAATAAATAAAGAGACTTCAGAAGACCTAAGATTAAACATTTTGACTTGCATAAAGCTGGAAAGGGTTACAAAAGTATATCTAAAAGTCTTGATGTTCATCAGTCCACAGTAAGACAAATTATCTATAAATGGAGAAAGTTCAGCACTGTTGCTACTCTCCGTAGGAATGGCCTTCCTGCAAAGATGACTGCAAGAGCACAGAGCAGAATGCTCAATGAGGTGAAGAAGAATCCTAGAGTGTCAGTTAAAGACTTACAAAAATCTCTGGAACATGCTAACATCTCTGTTGACGAGTCTACGATACGTAAAACACTAAACAAGAATGGTGTTCATGGGAGGACACCACAGAAGAAGCCCCTGCTGTCCAAAAAAACATTGCTGCACATCTGAAGCTTGCAAAAGTGCACCTGGATGTTCCACAGTGCTACTAGGACAGATGAAACTACAGTTGAGTTGTTTGGAAGGAACACAACACTGTGTGTAGAGAAAAAAAGGCTTCAACAGAAGAAAATATGCCTTCTGGAGTGGTCCAGTCAGAGTCCTGACCTTCTGGAGTGGTCCAGTCAGAGTCCTGACCTTCTGGAGTGGTCCAGTCAGAGTCCTGACCTTCTGGAGTGGTCCAGTCAGAGTCCTGACCTTCTGGAGTGGTCCAGTCAGAGTCCTGACCTTCTGGAGTGGTCCAGTCAGAGTCCTGACCTTCTGGAGTGGTCCAGTCAGAGTCCTGACCTTTTTTTTTTTTTTTTTTTTATTTTTTATTTCACCTTTATTTAACCAGGTAGGCTAGTTGAGAACAAGTTCTCATTTGCAACTGCGACCTGGCCAAGATAAAGCATAGCAGTGTGAACAGACAACACAGAGTTACACATGGAGTAAACAATTAGCAAGTCAATAACACAGTAGAAAAAAATGGGCAGTCTATATACAATGTGTGCAAAAGGCATGAGGAGGTAGGCGAATAATACAATTTTGCAGATTAACACTGGAGTGATAAATGATCAGATGGGCATGTACAGGTAGAGATATTGGTGTGCAAAAGAGCAGAAAAGTAAATAAATAAAAACAGTATAAAAACAGTATGGGAATGAGGTAGGTGAAAAAGGGTGAGCTATTTACCTATAGACTATGTACAGCTGCAGCGATCGGTTAGCTGCTCGGATAGCTGATGTTTGAAGTTGGTGAGGGAGATAAAAGTCTCCAACTTCAGCGATTTGCAATTCGTTCCAGTCACAGGCAGCAGAGTACTGGAACGAAAGGCGGCCAAATGAGGTGTTGGCTTTAGGGATGATCAGTGAGATACACCTGCTGGAGCGCGTGCTACGGATGGGTGTTGCCATCGTGACCAGTGAACTGAGATAAGGCGGAGCTTTACCTAGCATGGACTTGTAAATGACCTGGAGCCAGTGGGTCTGGCGACGAATATGTAGTGAGGGCCAGCCGACTAGAGCATACAAGTCGCAGTGGTGGGTGGTATAAGGTGCTTTAGTGACAAAACGGATGGCACTGTGATAGACTGCATCCAGTTTGCTGAGTAGAGTGTTGGAAGCCATTTTGTAGATGACCTTCTGGAGTGGTCTAGTCAGAGTCCTGACCTTCTGGAGTGGTCCAGTCAGAGTCCTGACCTTCTGGAGTGGTCCAGTCAGAGTCCTGACCTCAACCCAATTGCAATGCTGTGGAATGCCCTCAAGAGAGCAGTTCACACCAGACATCCCAAGGACATTGCTTAGCTGAAACAGTTTTGTGAAGAGAAATGATCCAAAATTCCTCCTGACTGTTGTGAAGGTCTGATCTGCAACTACTGAAAACATTTGGTTGAGGTTATTGCTCCCAAAGGAGGGTCAATCAGCTATTAAATCCAAGTGTTCACATACTTTTCCCACCCTGCACTGTGAATGTTTACACGGTGTGTTCAATAAAGACATGAAAAAGTATAATTGTTTGTGTGTTAGTTTAAGCAGACTGTGTTTGTCTATTGTTGTGACCTAAATGAAGATCAGATACATTTTTATGATCAATTTATGCAGAAATCCAGGTATTTCCAAAGGGTTCACATACTTTTTCTTGCCACTGTATGAAGCTTCATTCTTGTGTGTTTAATTTCTCATGTGTTTTTATTTTCTGTATTGTTGAGGAAGAGCTTGTAAGCATTTCACTGTGAGGTCTACCTGTTGTATTCAGCGCATATGACAAATACCATTTGTTTTGATAAGACCTGTACAGTAATCTGAAGGAGGCAGTTAGGTGAGCCAGAACTACTGCATGGCATTTAAATGACCCTTTCTACGTTTGGTTCTTGACCATGACAGTTGAACACTCTCCAGAAAACAACACACGTATAAATTCAAAGACAGCCTCTTGAGAGTCAAGATGCTCCAACCTGTGCGGTTGGCTTTCTACAGTCTAATCCTCTTATCTCCTGACCAGCAGAGATGCACTGTAGCTTATGAGATAATAATACATTATAGACCTCTCTGCTTCTTCAGTCCACTTTCACCTCGCAAAGTCACAGTTAGACCGCTGCTTAACGCATGGTGGAGGTACACCAGCTGGGGAATGTGACCTGGCTATTACCTGCAGCATTAGAGAAACACACATGGTCTGTAATATAGTTATGTCATTGGCAAAGGTAGTGTGAGGGGATGGGATTTGTCTTTAGTGACTACAGAGTAAGGACCTCAGATGAACATCTCAATCAAAAGGACGGTTGGGCGAAGGGAGAGCCTCCCCACTGGGCACAGACGTCGGTCAGTCTAGTTTGGATTTACATTTGGTTAAACTAACACGAATTCAACGTGAATTCAACAAAAGATATCACCATGTCATTGAATTTAGGTTCAAAGTTAGGAACAGGAAAAGCTCATCGGCTCCCTCGCCCCGTTCCCATCTCTATCCTCTCCTCCTCGCCATCCTTCAGTTCTCACTCCTGTCTGTGCTTTTTCAAGCTAAAGTTCAACTTGAGTTCACAGACAGGAAAATGATGATTAGAATGGGCTTAAATGTGTCTCCATTAAACTCAGGTGACAATGGAGTATAAGCACCTTCATTAAGCTGGCAAATTCCAATCATCTTCTCTCAACATATCTCATTAAAACCTCTCTTATCTTGGCTAAGAGTGTTCAGCATTTCTGGAGCAGGTATGATGAGTGTCTTTCACGTCACCTCAGCCATTTTGTGCATGTCAGGCTAGCGTGGTAAAAATAGTTGGCGGATTAATTCTGGCACTATAAAATGTTATTAAATCCCATATCACCTAAATCATGTAACAAAAACATACCGTACAATATGCCGCACCAAGTCAACAAAGCAGTGTACTGTAATTGTGATTCAAGTCAGTAGTAGATGTATCCACTGGACAAAACATTAAAGGAAGAAAGACCCATTTGGAAAAAGTTTCTCATTGCAGATTGAAATGCACTTCAGAATGCACATATTTCACCATTCCATTAAAAAATGTACACTGTTGGACAGAATGAGCCATTTTCCTTTTTAATATCTGGACAGACTGCCACAAAACACTTGTGCAGACATGACGTTGGCGATAAAAGTTTGATATAGCTCTCAGGACTATGAATGGCCTGGTTCCCAACTCTGTATGGTAGACACCTGTTTGAAGTTAGAGCTTGCAGGTAGACATCTTCCCCCTCTTTTTTTCAGGCCTGAAGGTAGGTTCATCTTTCTCATTTCTACCGTCTCTATTTTCCCCCTGCAGAGTTTGCGAGGCTCTGTTACCTCCAGAGGAGTGATACACAACCTGGCAATGGCATCTTAATCAGGACAACCACAGGAGGGAGAAGACCATTGGAGGACTAAACATTTGTTTGGTCATCAGAGCAAATTGTCTGTGTAAGTTAATGTCATTCTCTGAAATGATAGAATCAGTCATGTGTTTCAGAGTGTCTTCCATGTGTTTTATGAAAGAGTGATCTACTTGTCTATACCAGTGGAAGAATCGTAAAATTCACATCAGATGTTGTAGAAATGTCTCCATCAGTTTCCTCACTAAATCCATATTGGTGCCTCTATATCAAAATCTATGTAAATGAATACAAGTACATTATTGGCAGCCTCAACAAGTGAATGATGACGCTCATTTTACACCCAGGTCAGGGAATGGGAAATGCTGATGAGAGCTATCAACCCTGTTGATTGCAAAGGGATAATTGAATGATTGTCTACAGTATATGGGCTTTCTCAACATCTACCTCCAGGTCAATCTCCCTCAGACAGACTGGGGCATGGACCGGCTCCCCTCCAAACTCACTTTACTGGGTCTCATCATGGTATTGGGGTATGTCAACTGTGGAGTATAAGTTTGTGTTTGACGGTTACTTCAGTAAATCATTGGTGTCTACAAGACTGAAAATCCTGAAGTCGGACAGACAAAAATAGCAAAGAACTGTAGAGCTGCTGGTTGTGGTGAGATGAGTGAGAGGTGGGATCTATTGCACCAAGACCCATGGATAAGCCAACACTACTCTCCGTCCCAACAGAACTCACTAAGATCTGCACCATCTAAATGCAGCCTTCCTCCCACTGGCAACCTTCTCGCAAATTGTCTGTGGGTATTTAAGCACCACTCCATGAACTGAATGAGTCCAAGCCAACAGTGCCTGCAGAGAAATCACTAACTCTGAAAGAAGTCATTAGAACATTCTCTTCCATTTGGCTTTGTGAAATTGACCAAAAAAGATGGATGACAGCTTTACACTCAATTGCTTTTCTAAATCTACAGACTCATTCATGACTCAAGACGTAACCTGGCTCTGTTTTAGAGTTGTATCAGAATGTTTCAATTGTCTTTTTTATTAATCAACATGTATGTACAAATATATGAGACATGGAAAATATTACATCTAGTAGTGCATCTACTGTACAAATATCCCAACTGCATTATGATTTCACAGAACATTACATTCCATACAGTATCTGCATGTCACTTGAAGCAATGCGGATATTAGCAACTATAGCATTGCAGTACAATTATCAGGGATATCTTTTTGAATCCCCTCATTTCTGTGTTCCTCATAACTCCACCCCCTAACATTCCTGTTGTTGGACCCAATGTAGTCCATAAAGACTATTGTAAAACGTTCACCTTATAGCAGCGTCATCACTTTAGCAGGGTACAGTACAATCATGCATTTCCCTGATGTGCATTATGTCAGCCACACGTCTTGTTTGGCAGCAATTTTGTGGGTTTGGCGACCGGATATTCTAGTAATTTCAGAATTGCCAATGCACTGAGCCTCCGGTCAGAGCAGCAGATAGGGAGTCTCATTGTAACATTATCCAGCTGTCCAGTTCCGTGAAGCATTCCCCCCTGTGCTATAATGATACCAGCAGTGATCTTTTGTACAGCTGCTCCTCTACCCCATGGCGACCGACCCTACTGGTACCTCTGTGTCACCCACATTGACCTCCAGCAGGGGCCAACTTCCTCAGTGTCCCTCCCACCTATAAAAAGGGCCCCTGGGATGGCCAAGGCTGAGGGAGTGGTGGCAGGTCATCTTCCCCCAGGTGCTGGTCACAGTCATAAGCAGTCCCTGCATAGCGCCACCTGGCCCTTACGGTAGTCCCTGCAGGGACAGAGGCGGTGGTACTTGGTGTTGGCCCCGGCACAGCTGAACAGCAGAGGGTCTTTCTGGAGGCCACACTCACTACTATCCACTGAGAAGGCTGGGAAGATGTGGTTGATCTCAGCCTCCACCCCCTCACACTGCACCTCCAGCCTGGGCGGAGACACCAGAGAGATATTTATTTATATATCATTATTCATATTAAGTCATGTGATTTACATTATAATCAATGCTTTTAAAAAAAGGCTTAAGTACATTGGGTAGTGCATTAGAATGAGGGAGGATATTCAGAAGAATTTAAGATGCTCATATTCATTGTTTGTTTCCTCAGTGGTTGTGCTGTATAATATGCTGAATGTTAAATTACAAGATGAATGTTGTGTAACATATGGTAGTGTGATCACATGGTGGTGGAGGGAGGCAGCAGCAGCTCACCCACTGAAGGCCTCTTTGATATTGATGAAGCGGTAGAAGGCGGGCTCACAGATGAGGCCTGCGCTCTGGCACGCATCTATACATGACTGGCCCTCCAGGGAGGCCAGCAGCCTCAGGGCACTAAGCGGGGGCCAGGAGGGGGGAGTGCTGATGTTGGAGGCCCAGGCCAGGGCACTGGAGTTGGGCAGCAGGACAAAGGGGCTGGGGGGGCTGCCTGGCCAACTGCTGGAGTTATTCGCTGAGGGAAATGGAGCTTCGGGTGCACAGAATTCCTGCCGAGTACAATACAACAGAATAACTACACAATCTGGCTATTGTGTAGTTAGTTAATCTGGCTATTCAGCATTACATTCATCAATCAATTCTACTGTAGCCTACATTCAGCATTGAAGCGGCAGGTAGCCTCGTGGTTAGAGCGTTGAGCCAGTAACCAAAATACCCAAGCCGACAAGGTGAAAAATCTGTCGGTGCCATTGAGCAAGGCTTAACCCTAATTTGCTCCAGGTGGGCTTTGCTAATATGACTGACCCTGTAAAACAACACATTTCACTACACCTGTCCTGTGTGTAATTCAGATGTGAACTATACATTCATTTATTTGCTATACATTCTGATGGGTTATGATTTTTACAGAATAATAAAAGCCATAGCTCTTATGACATACACATTGCCTTCCAGCCTCCTGGAATAATATGAATATACAGTACCAGTCAAAAGTTTAAACACCTACTCATTCAAAGGTTTCTTTCTTTTTACTATTTTCTACACAAGTAAAATAATAGTGAAGACATCAAAACCAGGAAATAACACATATGGAATCATGCAGTAAACAAATCCAAATACATATTATATTTGAGATTCTTCAAAGTAGCCACCCTTTGCCTTGACAGCTTTGAAAACTATTGGCATTCTCTCAACCAGCTCATGAGGTAGACACCTGGAAAACATTTCAATTAACAGGTGTGTGTTGTTAATTTGTGGAATTTCTTTCGTTCTTAATGCGTTTGAGTCAATCAGTTGTGTTGTGACAAGGTAGGGTTGGTATACATAAGATAGCCTTATTTGGTAAAAGACCAAGTCCATATTATGGCAAGAACAGCTCAAATAAGCAAAGAGGAACGACAGTCCATCATTACTTTAAGACATGAAGGTCAGTCAATACGTAAAATTAATAACTTTTAAAGTTTCTTTAAGTGTAGTCGCAAAAAACCATCAAGCACTATGATGACTGGCTCTCATGAGGACCGCCACAGGAAAGGAAAACCCAGAGTTACCTCTGCTGCATTAGAGTTAACTGCACCTCAGATTGCAGCCCAAATAAATTCAAGTAACAGACACATCTCAACAACTGATCAGATGAGACTGCGTGAATCAGGCCATTGTCGAATTTCTGCAAAGAAACCACTACTAAAGGACACTAATAAGAAAAAGCGACTTGCTTTGGCCAAGAAACACGATCAATGGACATTAGACTGGTGCAAATCTGGCCTTTGGTCTGATGAGTCCAAATTTGCGATTTTTGTTTCCAGACGCCATGTTTTTGTGAGACACGGAGTAGGTGAACAGATGATCTCTGCATGTGTGGTTCCCACCGTGAAGCATGGAGGAGGTGGTGTGATGGTGCTTTGTTGGTGACACCGTCTGTGATTTATTTTGAATTCAAGACACACTTAACCTGCATGGCTACCATAGCATTCTGCTGCGATATGCCATCCCATCTGGTTTGCATTGAGGGGGACTATCATTTGTTTTTCAACAGGACAATGACCCAAGACACCTCCAGACTAAGAGTTATTTGACTAAGAAGGTGAGTGATGGAGTGCTGCGTCAGATGACCTGGCTTCCACAATCAAATCAAATCAAATCAAATTTATTTATATAGCCCTTCGTACATCAGCTGATATCTCAAAGTGCTGTACAGAAACCCAGCCTAAAACCCCAAACAGCAAACAATGCAGGTGTAAAAGCACGGTGGCTAGGAAAAACTCCCTAGAAAGGCCAAAACCTAGGAAGAAACCTAGAGAGGCTGCTATGTGGGGTGGCCAGTCCTCTTTGGCTGTGCGGGTGGAGATTATAACAGAACGTGGCCAAGATGTTCAAATGTTCATAAATGACTAGCATGGTTGAATAATAGTAAGGCAGAACAGTTGAAACTGGAGCAGGAGCATGGCCAGGTGGACTGGGGACAGCAAGGAGTCCTCATGTCTGGTAGTCCTGGGACATGGTCCTAGGGCCCAGGCCAGTTGAAACTGGAGCAGCAGCATGGCCAGGTGGACTGGGGACAGCAAGGAGTCATCATGTCAGGTAGTCCTGGGGCATGGTCCTAGGGCTCAGGTCCTCCGAGAGAGAGAAAGAAAGAGAGAAGGAGAGAATTAGAGAACGCACACTTAGATTCACACAGGACACCGAATAGGACAGGAGAAGTACTCCAGATATAACAAACTGACCCTAGCCCCCCGACACAAACTACTGCAGCATAAATACTGGAGGCTGAGACAGGAGGGGTCAGGAGACACTGTGGCCCCATCCGAGGACACCCCGGACAGGGCCAAACAGGAAGGATATAACCCCACCCACTTTGCCAAAGCACAGCCCCACACCACTAGAGGGATATCTTCAACCACCAACTTACCATCCTGAGACAAGGAGTATAGCCCACAAAGATCTCCGCCACGGTACAACCCAAGGGGGGCAGACAGGCCGACCACAACAGTGAATCAACCCACCCAGGTGACGCACCCCCCCCAGGGACGGCACGAGAGAGCCCCAGCAAGCCAGTGACTCAGCCCCCGTAACAGGGTTAGAGGCAGAGAATCCCAGTGGAAAAGGGGAACCGGCCAGGCAGAGACAGCAAGGGCGGTTCGTTGCTTTCCGTTCACCTTCCCACTCCTGGGCCAGACTACACTCAATCATATGACCCACTGAAGAGATGAGTCTTCAGTAAAGACTTAAAGGTTGAGACCGAGTTTGCGTCTCTGACATGGGTAGGCAGACCGTTCCATAAAAATGGAGCTCTATAGGAGAAAGCCCTGCCTCCAGCTGTTTGCTTAGAAATTCTAGGGACAATTAGGAGGCCTGCGTCTTTGACCGTAGCGTACGTGTAGGTATGTACGGCAGGACCAAATCAGAGAGGTAGGTAGGAGCAAGCCCATGTAATGCTTTGTAGGTTAGCAGTAAAACCTTGAAATCAGCCCTTGCTTTGACAGGAAGCCAGTGTAGAGAGGCTAGCACTGGAGTAATATGATCAAATTTTTTGGTTCTAGTCAGGATTCTAGCAGCCGTATTTAGCACTAACTGAAGTTTATTTAGTGCTTTATCCGGGTAGCCGGAAAATAGAGCATTGCAGTAGTCTAACCTAGAAGTGACAAAAGCATGGATTAATTTTTCTGCATCATTTTTGGACAGAAAGTTTCTGATTTTTGCAATGTTACGTAGATGGAAAAAAGCTGTCCTCGAAATGGTCTTGATATGTTCTTCAAAAGAGATCAGGGTCCAGAGTAACGCCGAGGTCCTTCACAGTTTTATTTGAGACGACTGTACAACCATTAAGATTAATTGTCAGATTCAACAGAAGATCTCTTTGTTTCTTGGGACCTAGAACAAGCATCTCTGTTTTGTCCGAGTTTAATAGTAGAAAGTTTGCAGCCATCCACTTCCTTATGTCTGAAACACATGCTTCTAGCGAGGGCAATCACCCAACCTCCACCCAATTGAGATGGTTTGGGATGAGTTGGACCGCAAAGGGAAATAAAAGTAGCTAACAAGTGCTCAGCATATGTGAGAAACCCTTCAAGACTGTTGGAAAAACATTCCAGGTGAAGCTGCTTGAGAGAATGCCAAGAGTGTGCAAAGCTATCATCAAGAATCTAAAATATATTTTGATTTGATCAACACTTTTTGGTTTACTACATGATTCCATATATATTATTTCATTATTTTCTACATTGTAAAAACTAAGAAAAACCCATGAATGAGTAGGTGTGTCAGAACTTGACTGGTACTGTATATACAGTGCCTTGCGAAAGTATTCGGCCCCTTGAACTTTGCAACATTTTGCCACATTTCAGGCTTCAAACATAAAGATATAAAACTGTATTTTTTTGTGAAGAATCAACAAGAAGTGGGACACAATCATGAAGTGGAACGACATTTATTGGATATTTCAAACTTTTTTAACAAATCAAAAACTGAAAAATTAGGCGTGCAAAATTATTCAGCCCCCCTAAGTTAATAGTTTGTAGCGCCACCTTTTGCTGCGATTACAGCTGTAAGTCGCTTGGGGTATGTCTCTATCAGTTTTGCACATCGAGAGACTGACATTTTTTCCCATTCCTCCTTGCAAAACAGCTCGAGCTCAGTGAGGTTGGATGGAGAGCATTTGTGAACAGCAGTTTTCAGTTCTTTCCACAGATTCTCAATTTGATTCAGGTCTGGACTTTGACTTGGCCATTCTAACACCTGGATATGTTTATTTTTGAACCATTCCATTGTAGATTTTGCTTTATGTTTTGGATCATTGTCTTGTTGGAAGACAAATCTCCGTCCCAGTCTCAGGTCTTTTGCAGACTCCATCAGGTTTTCTTCCAGAATGGTCCTGTATTTGGCTCCATCCATCTTCCCATCAATTTTAACCATCTTCCCTGTCCCCGCTGATGAAAAGCAGGCCCAAACCATGATGCTGCCACCACCATGTTTGACAGTGGAGATGGTGTGTTCATGGTGATGAGCTGTGTTGCTTTTACGCCAAACATAACGTTTTGCATTGTTGCCAAAAAGTTCAATTTTGGTTTCATCTGACCAGAGCACCTTCTTCCACATGTTTGGTGTGTCTCCCAGGTGGCTTGTGGCAAACTTTAAATGACACTTTTTATGGATATCTTTAAGAAATGGCTTTCTTCTTGCCACTCTTCCATAAAGGCCAGATTTGTGCAATATACAACTGATTGTTGTCCTATGGACAGAGTCTCCCACCTCAGCTGTAGATCTCTGCAGTTCATCCAGAGTGATCATGGGCCTGTTGGCTGCATCTCTGATCAGTCTTCTCCTTGTATGAGCTGAAGGTTTAGAGGGACGGCCAGGTCTTGGTAGATTTGCAGTGGTCTGATTCTCCTTCCATTTCAATATTATCGCTTGCACAGTGCTCCTTGGGATGTTTAAAGCTTGGGAAATCTTTTTGTATCCAAATCCGGCTTTAAACTTCTTCACAACAGTATCTCGGACTTGCCTGGTGTGTTCCTTGTTCTTCATGATGCTCTCTACGCTTTTAACGGACCTCTGAGACTATCACAGTGCAGGTGCATTTATACGGAGACTTGATTACACACAGGTGGATTGTATTTATCATCATTAGTCATTTAGGTCAACATTGGATCATTCAGAGATCTTCACTGAACTTCTGGAGAGAGTTTGCTGCACTGAATGTAAAGGGGCCGAATAATTTTGCACGCCCAATTTTTCAGTTTTTGATTTGTTAAAAAAGTTTGAAATATCCAATAAATGTCGTTCCACTTCATGATTGTGTCCCACTTGTTTTTGATTCTTCACAAAAAAATACAGTTTTATATCTTTATGTTTGAAGCCTGAAATGTGGCAAAAGGTCGCAAAGTTCAAGGGGGCCGAATTCTTTCTGTACACACATACCGGTATACATAATTTTGATAGCAGGACACTGTAAAGTCCATTATCCCTCTGAAGAGTATGAATCCTAAGCAACCTGCCTACACATAGTTTGAAGAACAACATAGCTACTGTATGTGCTGGAAACCCTAGGTAGCGCATGGGTGAAAAAGGCAATGTGGTGCTCATGGGAATTTCCTTTATTTTTTCAGCTTCAGACCAATGCCTATTCTCACTTAAAACCTTGTTTTTAAATTCCAAGGTTTTTACACTGGAAGGTGATTATGCAACATTATTATACAACATAATTAAGCAATAAGGCCCGGGAGGGTGTGGTATATGGCCAATAAACCACAGCTAAGGGCTGTTCAACATCTCATCCACTATTTGTATCAGTTTGAATCACTTTCAATGGGGGCATTTATTTTGAAGGTGTACTGCAAATTCCACTATTATGGCTAGCTTCACACAGGTGTCTGAGACAAGAGTTGAAAAATAACCAACACTTGGCAGAGTTGTTAGTTTGGCACTGTGTAAGAGTGTCCTGGAATGTATTATGGATATTAAACTGATGAGTTTCTCTGATGCTAGCAAACATGGATTTGCACCGCTTACATATTCTTTCAGAAATGCTACTAAAAGGTATTTTAGGCACTTAACGGACAGAAATGAGCACATGAGAGCGATAAATGATAAATTGACAAAAAACTGTTTCACCTACAAAATGTAGTCAATCTGGCATTTTTTAAATCCCGATGGTCGCTTTATGGACGCTATAGTCCCGTTTTAATCCGACGTCTAGAATTTTAGCTGGGTAAGCACAAGACAGACATTTACATTACATTTACATTTACATTTAAGTCATTTAGCAGACGCTCTTATCCAGAGCGACTTACAAATTGGTGCATTCACCTTATGACATCCAGTGGAACAGCCACTTTACAATAGTGCATCTAAATCTTTTAGGGGGGGGGGGTGAGAAGGATTACTTATCCTATCCTAGGTATTCCTTAAAGAGGTGGGGTTTCAGGTGTCTCCGGAAGGTGGTGATTGACTCCGCTGTCCTGGCGTCGTGGGGGAGTTTGTTCCACCATTGGGGGGGCCAGAGCAGCGAACAGTTTTGACTGGGCTGAGCGGGAACTGTACTTCCTCAGTGGTAGGGAGGCGAGCAGGCCAGAGGTGGATGAACGCAGTGCCCTTGTTTGGGTGTAGGGCCTGATCAGAGCCTGGAGGTACTGAGGTGCCGTTCCCCTCACAGCTCCGTAGGCAAGCACCATGGTCTTGTAGCGGATGCGAGCTTCAACTGGAAGCCAGTGGAGAGAGCGGAGGAGAGAGAGCCACCGCCTTGATGTTAGTTGAGAACGACAGGGTGTTGTCCAGGATCACGCCAAGGTTCTTAGCGCTCTGGGAGGAGGACACAATGGAGTTGTCAACCGTGATGGCGAGATCATGGAACGGGCAGTCCTTCCCCGGGAGGAAGAGCAGCTCAGTCTTGCCGAGGTTCAGCTTGAGGTGGTGACTTTGTTATGTGGTTCTCAGTAACGGCTCATGGCGGGGGAGTGTGTTGAGTACCTCCAATCAAGTTGATTTGCGAATTTTCATTGAGATTGGTGTCATATTGGCTTAGATATGATGGTTGGGAGATTTGAATTTAACACTGAACTATCGTCATGTCTATAATACAGTTATGCCACCAATAATCAAATGAGTTTCAGACAGGAATCAACCCTGGGAGAGCACCTCCCCCAGTCAGTCCTATTCATAAGGAACAGGTAATAATATTTCTGTGACATCTTCCTCTGACCCCCAGTCCAGTTTATTAAACAGGCTCCCAGCGCCCTGCTGCAATAACCAGGCCTCCTCCACTCCACCACACCCCAGCCCTGGGCTACTGCTCAACAGGAAAACAGGGCGAGCGATCAGACACCTCATCCGGAATCTGTGTGTGTGTGTGTGTGTGTGTCATGAGAAAGCAGTATAAAAATTCTCAATAAAGAATCCACGAGGATCATGGGGGTCAGTGCTGCCCACGGAGGAGGATAGAAGGGTTGTCGCTGATTGGGAGTCTGGTCTCGTACATGCCAGGCGGGCAGTCTCAGTCAGTCACAGCCCACTGAGCACACTACTCTGTGTGTGATGGACAGATGGGGGAGTGGATCAGAGCTGGGCATAGGCCACCCTATTTCCTCCTTTCTCCCACTGCCTTAACCAGACTAGCAGACAGGCCCCTCGGTGCACCGCACAAATCATCTCAGTATGATGAACGTACTGGAGCATGACAATGTGTGTAATTGTGCAAATAAATATTAAAAAGGCTTTTAGTGTGTGCGTGGTTGTGTGTGTGGACGTGTTTAACTATACTTGTGGGAAGCAGAAGTCCCCACAAGATTAATAAACAAAAACACTTGACCAACTGGGGACATTTTGTTCGTCCCCACAAGGTCAAATGCTATTTCTAGGTGGTTTGGGTTTAAGGTTAGAATTAGTGTTAGGTTTAGAATTAGGTTCAGGGTTTGGAGCTAGGGTTAGTTTTAGGGTTAGGGAAAAGAAGATTTTGAATGAACTGAATTATGTGTCCCCACAAGGTTAGTTAAACAGGACTGTGTGTGTGTATGTTCGCTCTTTTATATGTATAGGGTACAGTGTGACTTCATCTTGCCTGTGCATAAATAAATGTGGATGAGGTTGGCTGCACCATCTCCGGGGTAATGAAGGCCGGTGTATGCAACACAAACCCACCTGGTTCTGGATGTAAGCATGCACTCTCTCCAGCATCCCCTCACAGGTGTACTCATAGGGCAGATATGGCTCCACCTGCAGAAAGGGAATCACAGACCGTCGGCTTTAGACCTCTAACACCACAGCCATAATAGTACTGCAACGGTTTACCGTTAATCAAAGCTGACGTATTCATTAAGGTCACTGTGAACGGCTTCATTATGAGCTGCGTCATATTAGAATCAATGACCTCATACATCACAGGTGACAGCCTTTGACTTGATTTCATTACTCTATTAACATCGACTACATCAATATGACAAACAATGGATTAAGCTGACAACCGACCACAGGTTATGTACGAGCTTCTAAACCGAGTGTCTGAATCTTTTTAACAACTCACTGGGAGGATGTGATGACCATCCCACTTTTGACCTTTACCAGATGATGTGAAAACCTTCTCCAGAGCTGGCACATTTCATAGAGTTACAGGTGAGAACGTATGTTACATACACGACAGATGCTGTGACACTGCAGTGAAAACAGCACAGAGAAGGCACCTCTTTTCAATGCAGCAGTAAACACACGTTAGTCATCAGTGTCAAAGGATGAAGTCCTGGTCAATGCTTTCTATTTTTGCTGTTATCCAAAGCCTATTTGGGTTCGATTACATGAATAAGTATGATGGAGTGGGAAATGTTCAATCAGTGTGATGGTACTGTAGTCCCATTCCACATCACCTAACCTAAGATGTCTGTGCCATTTAAAAGAGATCTCATTGTTTACCATCAGGCCTCTCAGAGGCACTTGGGCTTTTAAATTGATAAATGGTTCCTTTTAGCATTCACTTCCTTTTAGCGCTCACTTACTCGTTTATTTCATCTGAGTTTAATGAAATGTATCTGGCACCTCATCATCTATTCCAGAATGCAATTTGCCTTTTGGGCATCTTTATATAATGGAAAGAAAGGAACAGGAAAAAAACTGCTCTCCATGGAGTCGGAATTGAATTCAGCTTTAAAATACATTAACATCTCTAAACCGACCGCATTTACTGCATACATACTCATCATGTCTGACCAGTATACCTGATTACAATATCACCAGTGGTGTAAAGTACTTAAGTAAAAATACTAGAAAGTATTACTTAAGTCGTTTTTTTATGGGGTATCTTTACTTTAATTTACTATTTAAAGAAAAGAAAATAATGTACCTTTTTACTACATACATTTTCCCTGACATTTTCCCTGACACCCAAAAGTACGAGTTACATTTCAAATGCTTAGCAGGACAGACATATTTGCCAATTCACACACTTATCATGAGGACAACCCTGGTTATCCCTACTGCTTCTGCCTCAGTAAACACAAATGCTTGGTTTATGAATTATGTCTGAGTGTTGAGGTGTGCCTCTGGCTCTGTAAAATAATAAAACAAGAAAATCATGCCATCTGGTTTGCTTAATATAAGGAATGTGAAATGATGTATAATTAAAACCAAATCCTTTTAGACTTTTACTGGGTGACTTTCACTTTTACTAGTCATTTTCTATTTAAGTATCTTTACTTTTACTCAAGTATGACAATTGGGTACTTTTTACACCAGTGAATACCACAGGGATTAGTAGTTGTTCACCCGCATTGGATCAAAGAGGGGACATGTTTTTCTTCACCTTCAGTGTGTACTGTATAGCACAGTGCATTTGGAAAGTATTCAGACCCCTTGACTTTTTCCTCATTTTGATACAGCCTTATTCTAAAATGTATTACATTCATTTTCCCCTAATCAATCTACACACAATACCCCATAATGACAAATTAAAAACAGATTTTTAGACATTTTTGCAAATGTAGTGATTACAGTCAGTGATTACAGCCTTCCGTCTTCTTGGGTATGATGCTATAAGCTTGGCACACAAGTATTTGGTCAGTTTGTTATATCTGGAGTACTTCTGTCCTATTCGGTGTCCTGTGTGAATATAAGTGTGCGTTCTCTAATTCTCTCCTTCTCTCTTTCTTTCTCTCTCTCGGAGGACCTGAGCCCTAGGACCATGCCCCAGGACTACCTGACATGATGACTCCTTGCTGTCCCCAGTCCACCTGGCCGTGCTGCTGCTCCAGTTTCAACTGTTCTGCCTTATTATTATTGGACCATGCTGGTCATTTATGAACATTTGAACATCTTGGCCATGTTCTGTTATAATCTCTACCCGGCACAGCCAGAAGAGGACTGGCCACCCCACATAGCCTGGTTCCTCTCTAGGTTTCTTCCTAGGTTTTGGCCTTTCTAGGGAGTTTTTCCTAGCCACCGTGCTTCTACACCTGCATTGCTTGCTGTGTGGGGTTTTAGGCTGGGTTTCTGTACAGCACTTTGAGATATCAGCTGATGTACGAAGGGCTATATAAATAAATTTGATTTGATTTCTACCACTTCTCTGCAGATTCTCTCAAGCTCTGTCAGGTTGGTCGGGGAGCATCGCTGCATAGCTATTTTCAGGTCTCTCCAAAGATGTTTGATCAGGTTCATGTCCGGGCTCTGGCTGGACCACTCAAGGACATTCAGAGACGTGTCCCGAAGCCACTCCTGCATTGTCTTGGCTGTGTGCTTAGGGTCGTTGTACTGTTGGAAGGTGAACCTTCACCCCCAGTCTGAAGTTCCTGAGGGCTTTGGAGCAGGTTTTGATCAAGGATCTCTCTGTACTTTTCTCTGTTCCTCTTTCCCTCGATCCTGACTAGTCTCCCAGTCCCTGCTGCTGAAAAACATCCCCACAGCATGATGCTGCCATCACCATGCTTCACCGTAGGGATGGTGCCAGGTTTCCTCCAGGCTTGGCATTCAGGCCAAATAATTCAATCTTGGTCTCATCAGACCAGAGAATCTTATTTCCCATGGTCTGAGAGTCCTTTAGGTTCCTTTTGGCAAACTCTAAGCCGGCTGTCATTTGTCTTTTACTGAGGAGTGGCTTCCGTCTGGCCACTCTACCACAAAGGCCTAATTGGCGGAGCGCTCCAGAGATGGTTGGCCACTGTGTTCTTGGGGACCTTCAATGCTACATCATTTTTTTGGTATCCTTCCCCAGATCTGTGCCTCAACACAATCCTGTCTCAGAGCTCTACGGACAATTCCTTTGACCTCAGGGCTTGATTTTTGCTCTGACATGCACTGTCAACTGTGGGACCGTACTGTATATAAACAGGTTTGTGCCTTTCCAAATCATGTCCAATAAATTAAATTTGCCACAATCAAGTTGTAGAAACATCTCAAGGATGATCAATGGAAACAGGATGCACCTGAGCTCAATTTCAAGTCTCATAGCAAAGGGTCTGAATACTTGTACATGTAAAATGTTTTTATTTGTAATAAACTTGCTAACATAAAAAACTGTTTTCACTTTGCCATTATGGGGTATTGTGTGTAGATTGATGAGGAAACACATTTATTTAATACATTTTAGAATAAGGCTGTAATGTAACAAAATGTGGAAAAAGTCAAGGGGTCTGGGGCCTCCCGGTAGGTGCAAAGGTTACCCAAGGCATCACTACAGACCCGGGTTCGATTCTAGGCTGTATCACAACCAGCTGTGAACGGGAGTCCCATAGGGCGGCGCACAATTGGCCCAGCATCGTCCAGATTAGGGAGGGTTTGACCGGGGGGAGCCTTACTTTGCTCATTGCACTCTAGTGACTTCTTGTGGCGGGCCAGGTGCCTACAGCCTGACTTCGGTCATCAGTTGAACGGTGTTTCCTCCAACACATTGGTGTGGATGGCGTCCGGGTTTAGTGGGCGGGTGTTAAGGAGCATGGTTTGGCGGGTCATGATTCGCCTCTCCCGAGCTCGTTGAGGAGTTGCAGCGATGAGACAAGATCGTAATGGGATATGACAAAAAAAGTGGGGTAAAAAATTCATATTACGAAAAATGTCAAAGTCAAGGGGTCTAAATACTTTCTGAATGCACTGTATATCAACATATTGAGAAGTGCTTGTGTCCTGTATTATTTAGTTGTTTTGTTTTCCTCCTGCCCCTCTCCTCCACTCCTAACCCATTACATGCACGTGTTCTACCACAGCATTACGTCAAGTAGATGCTCCGTTTTGGTTCCCTCAGCAGCAAGTCTGGGCTATATTTAACCTGCCATTATTCCCTGTGTGTTGGGGGATCGATTGGACGTACCTTGCATGTTGGCCTGGCGACAGATTGAGCACAGCATGATAGATTAATATCATCTTCAGTAGACAATGGTTAGTGCATGGAGAAGACAGTATGGGCCCTCTGGAAGACTGCCATGCTAACCCAGGTGTCTGCTGCCCAGTTTACCTACTAAGCAACTCCATCTCTGAAGCAATCAGGACTAAAGTCCTTGGAAAGATCCCAGCTATGCAGTTTGCAGTTACACTGGATCCTGTGACTAACAGCTCAATTAGCAATGTGAGAGAAGTGGGTCACAACTGGAAATACAGTCTGTGGAAGAAGAGATTATATACCTCCATGGCACCATTAATCATATGCGTAGGTAATGTTAATACTCAAGACTTTCTTTAACATGAGATGCAGTGAAGATAATACATCTGAAAGGTAATTTGTCTCTGAACAGCCACGCTTATCTCTGTGAAAATCATGTGGTCCACTGTAGCCAGAATAGTGGGTTTGATTCCCGGGACCATCCATACTTAAAATGTATACACACATGACTAAGTCGCTTTGGATAAAAGCGTCTGCTAAATGGAATATATTATATTGTCATCTCAAGTGAAATTAGCATACTAACTTTGGTCCTCAAGATGTCCCGTATGGCAGACTCAAACTCTTGGGAGTTGTTGAAATCCACCGTGATGACATGTGGCCTGCCTATATACTGCTCAGCATAGGGATGCTGTGAGGAAACCTGATGGAGGAATTAACACAATACTATATCAGTCAATACAGTCTCCATCCAGACAATACATGGACACAGCCACGAGCAGAGAAGCACACGAGTCAGGTTGAGGCCTACCTTGCACTAATTCACAGACTAACATTAATTTTCTCAACAGTATGGAGACAGTCCACTGCCACCACAGAGACAACCTGCTCACCTGTCTGGAAGTGGGCTTCCCTTTGAAGAACTCATGGTTGAGGGAACTGTGAGACGGCTTAAACATGGGCTGCAGGAAGATGCAGCCGTTGGCTATGGCCTCTAAAGGGGCTGGCCCTTCGTATGGGAAGCCAAACCCAATGAAGAGCTTGTTTGAAAGAGGAAAAGAAAAAGATGAACCAAGGGTCATAGGGTAAGGAAAGGTTCCTGGCTGCTGTTTACTGGCAACTTGTACTTGAAGTATATTATATAAAAAGGTATTGAAACCCTCCATACCTTAGCCTTTCTGAGCAGCTGTTGCAGCTCTTGTTGGGGCAGCAGACCGTGGTTTTTGACAAAAGCAGGCACCTCTGGAGGGCGCTGTGTCTCATAATAGACAGTCCCATGGATATCCATGTAGCGGTGCAGAATGGCCAGGAACCTTTCCTTACCCTATGAGTCAATGGAACAAATCGTTAGGACGGACTGGGCACACAGTATAATCTACCTGTCCCCCCCAAATATGCAGAATGTAACTCCTTTTTTTAACCAATTCTGTAAGAGTTCAAAGTTCTTCTCAAACATAAAGTTATGTTCAGTGTGTTGGTTGCAGGCATAACCAAGACAGGGGCAAACATGTTATTCATGACATTGGCTGTCAGCCTCTTCTGCTTAGAGATTCCTCCATATGATCTGTGTCACCCTCCTGGGACTGAAGAGCAACGGAGAATGTGCTCAACCTGTGAAGACTACAGTAGCATGGAGGTCATCTCTCTAAAGAGTTTTAAAAAACCTTGACTGATAGGCCTCTCACCCTAGAGAGATTCTGATTGGTGCAGGGCAGTGTGGACAGAAGCCTGTATGACTGACTGTTACTAGGATTAGTGGGGTGGCTACTGGGGCCTCTGGTGCATACAGACTGGCATAGCCAATTAGAGGGGTGATCTGATTTCCTACACCAAGCTACAGCAGCACCAGGGGCAAATTATACGAGAATGGCCATAGAGTGTGAAGAGTAAGCATGGGTTTCACCTTGGCTACAGCAGCACACTGGTCGCTAATCATAGAGATGTATTGGGTGAGCATGATTTACATATAGTGGTGAGAATGTTGTACGTTTCAAATCTTCAGTGGCATACTTAGCCTAACAAAGAACTTTTGTACGGAACACAATAGAAATAAATATGCATGAGCTTTCCCTCTGTAGACTAAGAACCCTTCCACCAACAGTTGTAAATAGAACCACTGATGTCATTGCAGATGCTCCATATAAAAGAGCACACAAAGTAAAACTATCATTAGTAGAGAGCTGACATTCTGAGTATTGATTAAAACGCCACCTTTTGTATTTTCCTAAACCTGTTATAGGGCAGCAGTTTATTGATCTGACAGGGGGGTGACAGAAGATGCAGATCGACCAGGATGAATGCATAACAAACCTCAGGCCTTTTTATAAAAACTCTTGTATCTTTATGGTAGATAAAGATGATTCACCTGAAACATCTTTCTGTGTCTGAAGAGCTAAAGCTGCTGACTCATTCCAAAATAATTGTAGTTAACTGTCTGGCACATTTAATGGAACATTAACACATTCATTGTGCATGAACAGTATCAATCTCTATAAAAGGAATCTGCAGAGAAACCAAACACCAGGGACAGTCTGTACTACGGCTCAATGTAAAACAAAGTTTCCGAGGGTGTTCAAAACGTCAATCAATGACAGGAAGTGCAGGTATCCTTACTTGGAGCTGGAGATGATCCATCAACATGACATGAGAGCAGAATAGGAGGAAACCATGTGGGAAGGAGGAAAGACAAGAGAGAGTGAGTGGGAGAGATAAAATTATAGTCATTTTGTCTCCTTGTGGACATACAGCTGTAGTACAACACATAGCTGACAAGCATGTGAACCGGAGAGCTGAGGATGATGCCAGAAGCAGTGAGGGGTAGTCAGTGTCAAGGGAGAGCCAGACACAGATGGCATTCACACTCATAAATATTATACCTCGCACCGCCGTACCTCAAACTGTTCAGAGTGAGGGGGATTTCAATAAGCATAGAGAGTGAGAGAACAAATGCAGCTGATTCAACCACGGGGAGGCGGCCAGACACATGAATAAGTGATGCCTTTTTCCTGTAGCTTGGAGGGAGAATTTACGCTAAACAAAAACAATTGCCGCTTCCACAACACTCACACCTCTCTGGGCGTACATACATATACCTAGCAGATTGAAGTGTCATGCTTGGCAGATAGGAGAGAATAACTTAGGCACGTTTCAACTTGTCTCTGGAAGTGGGGTGCACTCCATTTATCACATCATGACAGAATACACTGCAGCGTATAACAGACTGTTGTGTAAATATGTTGAGACGCCACCTCAACTGGACTGCACATCTTAGTAAGGAAAAAGTAATTTGTTTGTTGATATCTTGTAGACAGGAGCAGGTGATACGCCCATTGGGGTGTCAGTCAAATGCACTCTCAGCAATATGGTTTTCTTTAGAGGTTCTAGAAATTGAACATTTATATCCATATGATCACCTTCCACATGCTGGCCTCTTTGCCGTACACCACTGCCATGCTGTCCACCTTGTTCCTCTGGATGCTCAGCCTCTCTGTGTCATTCAGCTCCTCAGCCACAAAACCCATGAAGGAGTTGTCGGGAGTGTGTGCTGTAAGGGACGAACATAGCAAAGTGTCAAGCTCAATAAGTCAAAGTCAATGTAACGACGTGCTCTGAGAGTCGGGAAGCAAGTGCAGGGAGTGTTTTAATAAAATTAACAGAACATAATACAAATACAAAACAAGAAAAACTAACAGCACACAGACATGAAACAGAAACAATAACGCCTGGGGAAGTAACCAAAGGAAGTGACATACAGTTGAAGTTGGAAGTCTACATACACTTAGGTTGGAGTCATTAAAACTCAAACCACCCCACAAATGTCTTGTTAACTGCTTTGGGGCGGCAGAGTAGCCAAGTGGTTAGAGTGTTGGACTAGTAACCGGAAGGTTGCAAGTTCAAACCCCCGAGCTGACAAGGTACAAATCTGTCGTTCTGCCCCTGAACAGGCAGTTAACCCACTGTTCCTAGGCCGTCATTGAAAATAAGAATGTGTTCTTAACGGACTTGCCTGGTTAAATAAAGGTACATTTTTTAAAAGGGGGGACGCTCTTTTAATTTTTGGATAAAAAATCGTTCCCGTTTTAAACAAGATATTTTGTCCCGAAAAGATGCTCGACTATGCATATCATTGACAGCTTTGGAAAGAAAACACTCTGACGTTTCCAAATCTGCAAAGATATTATCTGTGAGTGCCACAGAACTGATGCTAAAGGCGAAACCAAGATGAAATTTCATACAGGAAATGCCCCAGATTTTGAATGCGCTTTGTTCCAATGTCTCCTTATATGCGCAAGGAATGAACCTACACTTTCTGTCATTTCCCCAAGGTGTCTGCAGCATTGTGACGTATTTGTAGGCATATCATTGGAAGATTGACCATAAGAGACTACATTTACCAGGTGCCCCGCTTGGTGTCCTCCGTTGCAATTATTGCGCAATCTCCAGCTGCGTGCATTTTACCATTTGCTTCAGAGGAGAAACCAAACTGCCACGAATGACTTATCGAATAGATATGTGAAAAACACCTTGAGGGTTGATTCTAAACAACGTTTGCCATGTTTCTGTCGATATTATGGAGTTAATTTGGAAAAAAGTTTGGCGTTGTAATGACTAAATTTTCTGGGTTTTTTCTTAGCCAAACGTGATGAACAAAACGGAGCGATTTCTCCTACACAAATAATATTTTTGGAAAAACTGAACATTTGCTATCTAACTGAGAGTCTCCTCATTGAAAACATCCAAAGTTCTTCAAAGGTGAATTATTTTAATTGAATGCTTTTCTTGTTTTTGTGAAAATGTTGCCTGCTGAATGCTAGGCTTAATGCTATGCTAGCTATCAATACTTTTACACAAATGCTTGTGTAGCTATGGTTGAAAAGCATATTTTGAAAATCTGAGATGACAGTGTTGTTAACAAAAGGCTAAGCTTATGAGTGAATATATTTCTTTCATTTCATTTGCGATTTTCATGAATAGTTAACGTTGAGTTATGGTAATGAGCTTGAGGCTATAATTACGCTCCCAGATATGGGATTGCTTGACGCAACAGGTTAACAAACTATAGTTTTGGCAAGTCAGTTAGGACATCTTACTTTGCACATGACACAAGTAATTTTTCCAACAATTGTTACAGACAGATTATCTCACTGTATCACAATTCCAGTGGGTCAGAAGTTTACACGCACTAAATTGACTGTGCCTTTAAACAGATTGGAAAACTCCAGAAAATGATATGACTTTGGAAGCTTCTGATAGGCTAATTGACATCATTTGAGTCAATTGGAGGTGTACCCGTGGATGTATTTCAAGGCCTACCTTCAAACTCAGTGCCTGTTTGCATGACACATGGGAAAATAACAAGAACTCGGCCAAAAAAATTGTAGACCTCCACAATTCTGGTTCATCCTTGGGAGCAATTTCCAAACGCCTGAAGGTACCACGTTCATCTGTGCAAACAATTGTACGCAAGTATAAACACCATGGGACCACGCAGCCGTCACATCACTTAGGAAGGAGACGCGTTCTGTCTCCTAGAGATGAACATACTTTGTTGCGAAAAGTGCAAATCAATCCCAGAACAACAGCAAAGGACCCTGTGAAGATGCTGGAGGACAGGTACAAAAGTATCTATATCCACAGTAACAACGAGTCCTATATCGACATAACCTGAAAGGCCACTCAGCAAGGAAGAAGCCACTGCTCCAAAACTGCCATTAAAAAGCCAGACTACGGTTTGCAACTGCACATGGGGACAAAGATCGTACTTTTTTGGAAAAATGTCCTCTGGTCTGATGAATCAAAAATAGACCTGTTTGGCCATAATTACCATCGTTATGTTTGGAGGAAAAAGGGGGATGCTTGCAAGCTCAAGAACACCATCCCAACCGTGAAGCACGGGGGTGGCAGCATCATGTTGTGGAGTTGCTTTGCTGCAGGAGGGACTGGTGCACTTCTCAAAATAGATGGCATCATGAGGCAGGAACATTATGTGGATATATTGAAGCAACATCTCAAGACATCAGTTAAAGCTGGGTCACAAATGGGTCTTCCAAATGGACAATGACCCCAAGCATACTTCCAAAGTTGTGGCAAAATGGCTGAAGGACAACAAAGTCAAGGTATTGGAGTGGCCATCACAAAGGCCTGACCTCAATGTGTGGGCAGAACTGAAAAAGCGTGTGCGAGCGAGGAGGCCTACAAACCTGACCTCGTTACATCAGCTCTGTCAGGAGGAATGGGCCAAAATTCACCCAATTTATTGTGGTAGGCTACCTGAAACGTTTGACCCAAGTTAAAATTGTTTAAGGCAATACACTCAATTAGAATTTGGTAGCATGTAGACTTCTGACCAACTGGGAATGTGATGAAAGAAATGAAAGCTGAAATAAATCACTCTAATATTATTCTGACATTTCACATTCTTAAAATAAAGTGGTGATCATAACTGACCTAAGACAGGGAATTTTTACTAGGATTAAATGTCAGGAATAGTGAAAAACTGAGTTTAAATGTATGTGAACTTCCAACTTCAACTGTATATAGGACAGGTAATCAAGAAAGTGATGGAGTCCAGGTGAGTCTGAAGACCCGCAGGTCCACGTAACGATGGTGACAGGTGTGCGCCATAACGAGCAGCCTGGTGACCTAGAGGCCGGAAAGGGAGCACACGTGACAGCCAAACACTAAACTAAATATTGACATTCAGTTTCAGATGAAAGTCAGAAGCATGTTGAGTAAGTTATAGGAATAAAGAGACAGTGGTTAAAGGAATTGATTAGGCCAGCTGGGACCACATCACCTAAGAGAAGGACAGTGGTCACTCTATAAACCAGGAAACAAAGCAAGGAGTATTCCCAGTATGCATAAAAAACAAAATAGCCATGAGAATCATATATATATATATATATATATATATATATAACGTGTTCCTATTTCAAACCCAATATGAGTGTGGCTTGCAATTACAATGTGTATTTCCAAAACAGCAGTACTTCCACAGAAGCTATGCTCACTGAGTTAATTGGAAGACCACAAACACAGCTGAAGTCTCCTCTCCTTCCACTGATCCCAGCTGGATGTTTGAGCTCTGTGTGTGTGCCAGTGAGATCCTATGGTGCTAAGTTCTAGTGTCTAGCTCTAGGCATCGGTTTGGCCACAACTGCTGTTACCCTCCCAGGCTCCTTCTCGTCTCTCTGACCCTGAGCTTCCACTATGAGAGGCCAGAGGCCCACACAAGTGCCCCACAACATCTGTGCCCATACACACACTCCAAAAGCCAAACCTCCACTAAAATCCCTATTACCCTTTCTCACTTTCTCTCTTTCTGAGGTTGATACCTGATAAACAAGCGCAACACCATTCCCCTCACATCCAGTGTCAGAAGAGAGATTATGCTCAGAGTTCACTCACGGAACATGGTCATGTACTGCCTGCAGTTGAGATTCCAGTAGCCCCAGTTGGTCCTGTAGCCGTGCAGGGTGGCGTAGTCCTCATGGTTGTATGCCGGCTCTGTGCCAAATGTGTCAATCACACGGATGTGGCACCTGAGAGACAGAGGAAAGAGGTGGGAGAATGAATGGGTTCTGTATGTCAAAATAGCAGAACATAGATAGACATTGCCTCCTGTTGCGATGATAGAATATTTATCTGGTAAAAGCCCATGTCTAACAAGCAGTGGTATGGGAATCAAGCCCAGGAGACTTGAACCGTAAAGTAGTCAAAGGTGATGGATGTCACCGTGCCTCTCCTCTCCCTCAGTGTGCTGGGCTCAGCCTGCCCTCCAGATGGGGGGAAATTGACTTCAAATCACAAGCTGCTAGGCTACTATACACCACAGGGGAGATAAATGGAGAGCTCTTACTCACAGCAATATAACCATGTCCAGACACCGCAAGTATACCTCCCTTCTTTGGTGGGTCTCTGACATTGCTGGGGCATAATGTGTGAGGGGCTGCTTCCTAATAGGCGGCTCTTAATAATGGCTGGAACAGAGCAAATGGAATGGCATCAAACACTTTGGAAACCGCTCCAGCCCTTACCACGTGGTCATCCTCCCCTATTAAGGTGCCACCAACCTCCTGTGTTGGACAATGGATGAACATACTCCAAACTTTTAAATGTTTTATAATCCATCAGATATTGACTGAATTATAGCTCATAAAACAGTATAGCTTCCGTCCCTCTCCTCGCTCCTCTCTGGGCTCGAACCAGGAACACATCGACAACAGCCACCCTCGAAGCAGCGTTACCCATTCAGAGCAAGGGGAACAACTACTCAAAGTCTCAGAGCGAGTGATGTTTGAAACGCTATTAGCGCACACCCCGCTAACTAGCTAGCCATTTCACATCTGTTACACCAGCCATTAGGCTGATAGGCTTGAAGTCATAAACAGCGCTGTGCTTGTGAAGAGCTGCTGGCAAAATGTACGAAAGTCCTGTTTGAATGAATGTTTACGAGCCCGCTGCTGCCTACCATCGCTCAGTTAGACTGTGCTATCAAATCATGGACTTAATTATAATATAATAACACACAGAAATACCAGCCTTTGGTCATTAATATGGTCGAATCCGGAAACTATCATTTCGAAAACAAAACGTTTATTATTTCAGTGAAATACGGAACCCGTACGTATTTTATCTAAGGGTTGGCATCCATTAGTCTAAATATTCCTGTTACATTGCACAACCTTCAATGTTATGTCATAATTACGTAAAATTCTGGAAAATTAGTTCGCAATGAGCCAGGCAGCCCAAACTGCTGCATATACCCTGACTCTGCGTGCAATGAACGCAAGAGAAGTGACACAATTTCACCTGGTTAATATTGCCTGCTAACCTTTCTTTTAGCTACATATGCAGGTTTAAAAATATATACTTCTGTGTATTGATTTTAAGAAAGGCATTGTGGTTAGGTACAGTCGTACAATGATTGTGCTTTTTTCGCAAATGCGCTTTTGTTAAATCATCCCCCTGCGTTGCATCGATTATATGCAACGCAGGACACGCTAGATAAACTAGTAATATCATCAACCATGTGTAGTTAATTAACTAGTGATTATGATTGATTGATTGTTTTTTATAAGATACGTTTAAATGCTAGCTAGCAACTTACCTTGGCTTCTACTGCATTCGCGTAACAGGCAGGCTCCTCATGGAGTGCAATGAGAGGCAGGTGGTTAGAGCGTTGGACTAGTTAACTGTAAGGTTGCAAGATTGAGTCCCCCGAGCTGACAAGGTAAAAATCTGCCGTTTTGCCCCTGAACAAGGCAGTTAAACCCACCGTTCCTAGGCCATCATTGAAAATAAGAATGTGTTCTTAACGGACTTGCCTAGTTAAATAAAGGTGGAAAAAGATATATATATATATTTTTGGACACCGATTATGCCAATTATTTTTTTTATATATATATTTAAAAAAAACAATCGGCAAAAATTGTTATGGAAACTTGAAAATCGGCCCCAATTAATCGGCCATTCCGATTAATCGGTCGACCTCTAATCCAGAGCATCCCAAACATGCTCAATGGGTGACATGTATGGTGAGTATGCAGGCCATGGAAGAACTGGGACATTTTCTAGGAAATGTGTAAAGATCCTTGTAACATGGGGCTGTGCATCATCATGCTGAAACATGAGAGGTGGATGAATGGCATGACAATGGGCCTCAGGATCTCGTCACGGTATCTCTGTCCATTCAAATGACTATCGATAAAATGCAATTGTGTTCTTTGTCCGTAGCTTATGCCTGCCCATACCATAACCCCATCGCTACCATGGGGCCCTCTGTTCACAATGTGAACAGCAAACCGCTTGCCCTCATAACGCCATAAACGTGGTCTGCGGTTGTGAAGCTGATTGGACGTACTGCCAAATTCTCAAAAATTACTTTGGAGGCGGCTTATGGTAGATAACATAAAAATGTATCCGGCAACAGCTCTGGTGGATATTCCTGCAGTCATTGCACGGTCCCTCAAAACTTGAGACACCTATGGCATGGCATCGTGTGACAAAACTGCACATTTTAGAGTGGCCTTTTATTGTCCTTAGCACAAGGTGCACCCTGTGTAATGATCATGATATTTAATCAGCTTCTTAATATACCATAGCTGTCAGGTGGATGGAGTATATTTGCAAAGGAGAAATGCTAACTAACAGGGATTTAAACAAATTTGTGCAAAACATTTCAGAGAAATAAGCTTTTTGTGCGTATAGAAAATGTATGGGATCTTTAATTTCAGCTCATGAAACATTGGACCAACACTTTACATGTTGTGTTTATATTTTTCTTTAGTGTATGAATACATTAATATAAAAGGTGAGGAACAGGGCTGCAACCACCAAACACCTGCTCGGTCTACCCTACCTGCACTCACCTGCTCCGTCTCCCCTATCTGCACTCACCTGCTCCGTCTACCCTATCTGCACTCACCTGCTCCGTCTACCCTATCTGCACTCACCTGCTCCGTCTACCCTATCTGCACTCACCTGCTCCGTCTACCCTATCTGCACTCACCTGCTCCGTCTACCCTATCTGCACTCACCTGCTCCGTCTACCCTATCTGCACTCACCTGCTCCGTCTACCCTATCTGCACTCACCTGCTCCGTCTACCCTATCTGCACTCACCTGCTCCGTCTACCCTATCTGCACTCACCTGCTCCGTCTACCCTATCTGCACTCACCTGCTCCGTCTACCCTATCTGCACTCACCTGCTCCGTCTACCCTATCTGCACTCACCTGCTCCGTCTACCCTATCTGCACTCACCTGCTCCGTCTACCCTATCTGCACTCACCTGCTCCGTCTACCCTATCTGCACTCACCTGCTCCGTCTACCCTATCTGCACTCACCTGCTCCGTCTACCCTATCTGCACTCACCTGCTCCGTCTACCCTATCTGCACTCACCTGCTCCGTCTACCCTATCTGCACTCACCTGCTCCGTCTACCCTATCTGCACTCACCTGCTCCGTCTACCCTATCTGCACTCACCTGCTCCGTCTACCCTATCTGCACTCACCTGCTCCGTCTACCCTATCTGCACTCACCTGCTCCGTCTAACCTATCTGCACTCACCTGCTCCGTCTACCCTATCTGCACTCACCTGCTCCGTCTACCCTCACCTGCACTCTAACCTATCTGCAGTCACCCTATCTGCCCTCACCTGCTCCGTCTAACCTATCTGCACTCACCTGCTCCGTCTACCCTATCTGCACTCACCTGCTCCGTCTACCCTATCTGCACTCACCTGCTCCGTCTACCCTATCTGCACTCACCTGCTCCGTCTACCCTATCTGCACTCACCTGCTCCGTCTACCCTATCTGCACTCACCTGCTCCGTCTACCCTATCTGCACTCACCTGCTCTGCCTACCCTATCTGCACTCACCTGCTCTGTCTCCCCTACCTGCACTCACCTGCTCTGTCTCTCCTACCTGCACTCACCTGCTCTGCCTACCCTACCCGCACTCACCTGCTCAGTCTACCCTACCTGCACTCACCTGCTCCGTCTACCCTATCTGCACTCACCTGCTCTGTCTACCCTATCTGCACTCACCTGCTCTGTCCCCCCTATCTGCACTCACCTGCTCTGTCTACCCTATCTGCACTCACCTGCTCTGTCTACCCTATCTGCACTCACCTGCTCTGTCAACCCTATCTGCACTCACCTGCTCTGTCTACCCTATCTGAACTCATCTGCTCTGTCTACCCTATCTGCACTCACCTGCGCTGTCTAGACTGCCTGATTAGTAACGGTTGTTGTCACATTCTCTTGCATAATTCAGTAAGTATGTCAATAGCAGGTTACCCTCGGATAAAAGGGTATCAACACGATTACGCCTATCTAAACATACTTTACATTGTTTGCGAGATCAGACATAATATCACTATAATCTGAGTGCATTTTCAGAAATCGCTTTCATTTCAGTGCATCTAATTTGTAAAGATTTCAACTGTATTAAATTACAACTTTATTCAATTCCACAAAAAACACCCATCAAAATAAAGTTATCTTCTCTTTCTGTAAGTGTCGAGACGATACGTTCAATTCCAGATGAAGCTTTAGTGTTCTTCTCGATTCAACTAACAGCCAATGTATCCCATTGAGCCCATTTCAACCATTACCGGGGTGGGGTGTGTTTGACATGTCTTTACAAACATTTCCGTTGTCGTAACATTAACGGGGGAAAACGACAGGTGCAAGCAAGAGTATGAACAGTCACAAAAAGCAATCAGTCCACGGAGATGTATGTAACAAATGGATTTTGCAGCCCTCAAACACAGGAAATAGATGGCTGAAAAAAACAGATCCTCAGATGGGTGGGGCATGCGCTTCCCTACTTTAGATTAGATGAAAAGGAAGAAAATAGGAAGGATAGGGAAAGAAAGAAGGACAAGGAAAGGAAGAGGACGGATAGGGAAAGGAAGAAGGGGGATAGGGAAAGAAAGGATAGGGAAAGGAAGAAGGACAAGGAAAGGAAGAGGACGGATAGGGAAAGAAAGGATAGGGAAAAGGAAAAGAAGGGGATAGGGAAAGGAAGAGGAAGGATAGGGAAAGGGAAGGAAGGATAGGGAAAGAAAGGATAGGGAAAGGAAGAAGGATAGGGAGGAAGAGGAAGGATGGATAGGGAAAGGAAGGGAAAGGAGGGGGATAGGGAAAGGAAGGGACGGATAGGAAGGATAGGGAAAGGAAGAGGAAGGATAGGGAAAGAAAGGATAGGGAAAGGAAGATAGGGGGATAGGGAAAGGAAGGATAGGGGAAGGATAGGGAAAGAAGGAGGAAGGATAGGGAAAGGAAAGGAAAGAAAGGATAGGGGAAAGGATAGGGAAAGGAAGAGGGGATAGGGAAAGAAAGGAAAGGAAAGGAAAGGGGATATGGAAAGGAAGAGGATGGAAGGAAAGGAGGATGGATAGGGAAAGGAAGAGGAAGGATAGAGAAAGGAAGATGAAGGATAGGGAAAGGAAGAGGAAGGATAGGGAAGAATGGACTGATAGGGAAAGGAAGAAGGGGGATAGGGAAAGGAAGAGGACGGATAGGGAAAGTAAGAGGACTGATAGGGAAAGGAAGAAGGGGGATAGGGAAAGGAAGAGGAAGGATAGGGAAAGGAAGGATAGGGAAAGGAAGAGGAAGGATAGGGAAAGGAAGGATAGGGAAAGGAAAAGGGGGATAGGGAAAGAAAGGATAGGGAAAGAAAGGATAGGGAAAGAAAGGATAGGGAAAGAAAGGATAGGGAAAGAAAGGATAGGGAAAGGAAGAGGAAGGATAGGGAAAGAAAGGATAGGGAAAGGAAGAAGGGGGATAGGGAAAGGAAGAGGAAGGATAGGGAAAGGAAGAGGAAGGATAGGGAAAGGAAGAGGAAGGATAGGGAAAGGAAGAGGAGGGATAGGGAAAGGAAGAGGAAGGATAGGGAAAGGAAGAGGAAGGATAGGGAAAGAAAGGATAGGGAAAGGAAGAGGAAGGATAGGGAAATAAAGGATAGGGAAAGGAAGAAGGGGGATAGGGAAAGGAAGAGGAAGGATAGGGAAAGGAAGAGGAAGGATAGGGAAAGAAAGGATAGGGAAAGGAAGAGGAAGGATAGGGAAAGGAAGAGGACGGATAGGGAAAGGAAGAGGAGGGATAGGGAAAGGAAGAGGAAGGATAGGGAAAGGAAGAGGATGGATAGGGAAAGGAAGAGGACGGATAGGGAAAGGAAGAAGGGGGATAGGGAAAGGAAGAGGAAGGATAGGGAAAGGAAAGGAAGAGGGGAAGGATAGGGAAAGGGGAGGGAGAGGAAGGATAGGGAAAGGAAAGAGGAAGGATAGGGAAAGGAAGGGAAAAGAAAGGATAGGAAAGGAAAGGAAAGGATAGGGGAAAGGGAAAGGAAGAGGAAGGATAGGGAAATAAAGGATAGGGAAAGGAAGAAGGGGGATAGGGAAAGGAAGAGGAAGGATAGGGAAAGGAAAGGATAGGGAAAGGGAGGATAGGGAAAGGGGAAGGGAAAGAAGAAGGGGGATAGGGAAAGGAAGAGGAAGGATAGGGAAAGGAAGAGGAAGGATAGGGAAAGGAAGAGGAAGGATAGGGAAAGAAAGAGGACGGATAGGGAAAGGAAGAGGAAGGATAGGGAAAGGAAGAGGAAGGATAGGGAAAGAAAGGATAGGGAAAGGAAGAAGGGGGATAGGGAAATGAAGAGGACTGATAGGGAAAGGAAGAGGACAGAATGGGAAAGGTTGAGGAAGGATAGGGAATGGAAGCCATTTGAGAATACTGAGAGGGTGAGTCGAGCACGGAGCATTGTTTTATCTCCCAGCTTCCTCAGTTCTGCATATCCAGACTGAAGGAATCAAGGGATATTATCAGATCTGGTTGATTTATCAGTGTCCTGCATCTCTAAGCAGTCTGGGGGGCCTGCAGAGGAAATTAAAGTATTAGCCTGGACAGTTGCTATACATCGGCTAATCAAGTGACCTTGAGTGAGCTTCATTGTGTGATCGCAAACAATAGTGTGTGCACTTCAAATATTGTGCTGTGTTTGCATGTCTCTATCACAGGGGGCTGCTGAGGGGAGAACGGCTCATAACAATGGCCGGGAAAAGGAGCAGATGGTTAGCAGGTGTATGATGCCATTCCATGTGTTTGATGTATTTGATACCATTCCACTCATTCCGCGCCAGTCATTACCACGAGCCAGTCCTCCCCAGTTAAGGTGCCACCAATCTCATGTGGTCTCTATAATAATATTAGTGTGTGTGTGCGTGCGTGTGTGTGGGCGCGAGATAGGGTAGGGCAGTACCCAGATTTGCACACCTTCATACCGTTCCTGTACCATACCGGGGTATACTGTGTTACAGGCAGTGCACACAGTAGATGGAGCTGGAGAAAATGTATTTGTCTCATCTTAGATAGTTAAAGGTAGACAGTGAAATTATGTTGCCAGATAATGCGATGAGCGAAATGCACGACTTTGCTTTCACACAGTCACGCAACATATGCACAGGTTCGCTTCCCACTTTTGTAATGTGGTAGCCACAGGACAAAAAAGGAGAAGTTAAGACTCTTAGTTGTCGTGGAAATTGACCACTATGCTGTATTCTTTCTGCATCTTTGACATATTAATGTCTACTTTTAACTTATAGTTAGTTATAAGCAGTGGGGGAGCTTTAGGGTGCACATGCAAGTGTGCTGATGTTTGAGTGCATGCATGTGTATAATGAGCTAAATGGTTGTGGAACAGGAAATGGTTGTGGAACAGGAAATTGAATATGCAGCTAGGGACAAAACAGACTGGAACACTACTCCACAGTATAATGTAATATAACAGAACAGATTTATCACACCCCAGACATATTAGTTTCTCTCCAACCAAGAAATGGAAACATTATCATTTTCACTTTTACAATCATATCACTTAAAATTGTCCTGCAATAACTAGGACCAATAATTACATGTTTTATTTGCTTAGTCGACACTTTGCGGGCCTCGGGCAAATTCCTGTTCATTGCAAAGTTCAAAATGTATACAGAGAACTCAGCGTCTTTAAGCGGGGCCATTTCTCCACTGTGCTACTTAGCATTTCTATTAGTCAATCTGGGACTCATTATTTACCCAATTGATCACTGTGTGGGCTGCTCTCATGCAGTGCTATGGTGACTCACAGGGGACCAACCAGCTGACCAAATACCAGCCAATAAGGGCAGCAGGCCAATAAGCCAATGATTAACCAGCACAACAGAAATGCCAGCAACAAAGAAACACACAGACAGTTTAACTTACGCATCACATGGACAAGTCTGTTCCTCCTTCAGAAGAGATTAATTCATTTTTGATATGGTGCATAGTACATTCCATGCCTCCACTCACAGTAAGCACACACCCACAAACACACATACAGTTGTGGTCAAATATTTTGGCACCCTTGCACGATTCACAAATTCTTCTAAATAAGACACTTAAAAAACCTTTGGTGTTCACACGTGTATTTATTTGATTTAGAACTGCACAGGACCAAGAAAGATAAAAATCTAAACTGAAATTGAGATTTTTCTCTTCAAGTAAAAAAAAAAAAAAAAAAAAAAAAAAAAAAAAAATGGCCTGGACTAACTTATAAAATATTCTAATTAATTTTGTTGGAGGCGAGTGATTCTCGTTTTTGTGTAATCTATCTCACCTGTGGTAAGTTGCAGGTGCCTACAGGGTAAAAATGGCCATTCAACCAGTTTTGAAAAGAGAAATCAGACCATTCTGCTCCATTGCACTGCATTGTAAAGTGCAGATATTTGACCGCAACTGCATATAAAAAACATATAAAAACCCACTGACTTGTGCTTCCTCAGAGAGAGACCCATGTGCTGCCTCATCTGCTGCAGGCCATGGTAGTCTGTGTAGATGAGGTCAAAGGGCAGAGGTCCTGTCAGGGGGCAGCTTCCTCTTCCAGGGGGGACCCCAAGAAACCTGCACACACACACACACACACACAGAAGCTCGGCTTAGACACCGCAAACATGTCACAACACAACTTCATCACTGTACATACAGTACCAGTCTAAAGTTTGGACACACCTACTCATTCAAGGGTTTTTCTTTATTTTCACAATTTTCTCCATTGTATTATAATAGTGAAGACATCACAACTATGAAATAACACATATGGAATCATGTAGTAACCAAAAAATTGTTAAACAAATCAAAATATATTTTATATTTGAGATTCGTCAAAGTAGCCACCCTTGGCCTTGATGACAGCTTTGCACACTCTTGGCATGTGTTACTTCATAGGTTTGATGTCTTCACATTTATTCTACAATGTAGAAAATAGTAAAAAGAAAGAAAACCCCTTGAATGAGTAGGCGTGTCCAAACATTTGACTGGTACTGTATGTCCACTGTCAATATGAGAGGAATGTATATTAACAATCAACACAGAGAATAACAACAGACTTGGAAAATAAATACTACACATTGTCCAGTTCCCTATAATATAAGTAAGACTGTATATCCACACAATGAAGGGAACAAGACACAGTAAAAAGCAGGGACATACTCTGCTCCTGTAAAAAGCAGGGACATACTCTGCTCCTGTAAAAAGCAGGGACATACTCTGCTCCTGTAAAAAGCAGGGGCATACTCTGCTCCTGTAAAAAGCAGGGACATACTCTGCTCCTTAAAAAGCAGGGACATACTCTGCTCCTTAAAAAGCAGGGACATACTCTGCTCCTTAAAAAGCAGGGACATACTCTGCTCCTTAAAAAGCAGGGACATACTCTGCTCCTTAAAAAGCAGGGACATACTCTGCTCCTTAAAAAGCAGGGACATACTCTGCTCCTTAAAAAGCAGGGACATACTCTGCTCCTTAAAAAGCAGGGACATACTCTGCTCCTTAAAAAGCAGGGACATACTCTGCTCCTGTAAAAAGCAGGGACATACTCTGCTCCTTAAAAAGCAGGGACATACTCTGCTCCTTAAAAAGCAGGGACATACTCTGCTCCTTAAAAAGCAGGGACATACTCTGCTCCTTAAAAAGCAGGGACATACTCTGCTCCTTAAAAAGCAGGGACATACTCTGCTCCTTAAAAAGCAGGGACATAACTGCTCCTTAAAAAGCAGGACATACTCTATGTAAAACAGGGACATATCTAAAAGCAGGGACATACTCTGCTCCTTAAAAAGCAGGGACATACTCTGCTCCTGTAAAAAGCAGGGACATAACGGATAGGCAGGCAGTATGTACAGGGATATCTAAACACCTGATTTACCATATCAGTGACCCACAATCACCCCAGAGAGATAACAGATAGGCAGGCAGTATGTACAGGGATATCTAAACACCTGATTTAGCCATATCAGTGACCCACAATCACCTCAGAGAGATAACAGATAGGCAGGCAGTATGTACAGGGATATCTAAACACCTGATTTACCATATCAGTGACCCACAATCACCCCAGAGAGATAACAGATAGGCAGGCAGTATGTACAGGGATATCTAAACACCTGATTTACCATATCAGTGACCCACAATCACCTCAGAGAGATAACAGATAGGCAGGCAGTATGTACAGGGACATCTAAACACCTGATTTACCATATCAGTGACCCACAATCACCCCAGAGAGATAACAGATAGGCAGGCAGTATGTACAGGGATATCTAAACACCTGATTTACCATATCAGTGACCCACAATCACCTCAGAGAGATTACAGATAGGCAGGCAGTATGTACAGGGATATCTAAACACCTGATTTACCATATCAGTGACCCACAATCACCTCAGAGAGATAACAGATAGGCAGGCAGTATGTACAGGGATATCTAAACACCTGATTTACCATATCATTGCTGTCCGTAATGCATGGCTGAGTAGGGAGAAGCTTCCAAATGACACCCTGTGGAAGAGGTAGTGAGGCATTGGAATGAAAATGACAGCTATCTGCCTCCTATCCAGACTTTTATCTCTCTGGCTGTCAGAAATGCACACCGTTCTGCAGCTACAACTTATGCTAATGACCGTAACACCAAGAATTGGAGTCCAGGAAATTGGCCACTCGTTACAATTTCCAGAAATAGCTGGGGGGAAACAATAATGACAGAGTCTTTGTGTTCTCTGACTGACTGTGAAACAGTCTAAGTCTTGCTATTCAGCTCAGGAGCCTCAAAATCAAGCACCACACACACTGACATTAGTCCAGGATACAAGGTAAACATGTTAATTGCAGGTCTTGATTAATTCCTCCAGATTCCACTTTACAGAGTGGCTAGGTTTCTAATGTTGGAGTGTTCTTCAGATGCAGTGAGATTGCCCTAGTCAGCAGCCAGAGTAATTGCTTCCCTTTGCTAGAGCCGAAGTTTCAGTAGCCTGTCAGACACAAAATGGCCCCTGCAATCAAACGGTTTTCAGCTGAATTATGTCTGCCTCTAAATTATATGATTTTTTTGTGATTGCACTGCAGACGGGAATATTGTGAACACATTGCCTTTTTAAAGGGAGATGGACAGCCTCTGTGGGAGAGGAAATGTAATTGCAGGGGGAGACAGGGAGAGCAGTTCTGTAAATGACATGGTATAAGCAGAGGTAGAGATAATGGTAGCTAAAAGATGAGATGTTATCCACCTCAAAATTCAATGCAACTTATTTTTATACTATCAAACTAGTTGAGTTTGTTGAATTTGACCCAGATCTGGTCCATACAGCACAACACGTTTGTCCATAATGTGCATTCTGTAGACACAATCTTGTTGATTACATATGAACCTGATTGCACAATTTCCAGGCTAAGTTGTATAGATCTATGTAGATGAAGGATGACAGTGTTTGTGTGGTTGATTTAGATGCTTTGCTGTGTGGTCTTCTGAATGCGTTCATGCTCACAGCTGTTCTAGCGGAGCTTTGCGATAACAGCAGAAAGGCTTAGACTGCTATTGTATAAACAGTGTGAATAAACAGACACAAACAGTCAACACACACACACACACACACCCCTGCAAATAAAAGCTATCGATTTTGCTTTTGTTTGCTCAACTGATTTAGTCGGAATTGCAAACTGGTGGAAACAGGCACGGTAGAATGTTTCTCTGCAGTAGATTTGATAATGAGCAGAGAGGCTTTGTCAGCCATCCCTGCTTTAGACTAGAGCTTCATCAGTCAATTGTATTGTCATGACGTTGCCCTCTTTGGACACAGTGAGCACCATCCCCCTACCTCTGCACCATCTGTCTCCTACACCCAGGCTGCTGTGGTCAGAGAGGTAATAAATTCCTGGAGGAGACCATCTCCTCATGGCCACTGTATAGAGAGTGAGTTTTCATAGAGAGAACAAAGGAATTTCTTCCACCTCACAGAACTGGAGGTCCAAACAATATTTATGTTCTGGGCCTCCCGGGTGGCGCAGTGGTCTAGGGTACTGCATCGCAGTGCCAGCTGTGCCACCACTCTGGGTTCGCGCCCAGGCTTTGTCGCTGCCGGCCGCGACCGGGAGGTCCGTGGGGTGTCTCATTGCGCACTAGTGACTCCTGTGGCATGCCAGGCGCAGTGCACGCTAACCAGGTGCACGGTGTTTCCTCCGACACATTGGTGTGGCTGGCTTCCGGGTTGGATGCGCACTGTGTTAAGAAGCAGTGCGGCTTGGTTGGGTCGTAATTCAGAGGACGTATGGCTTTTGACCTTCGTCTCTCCCAAGCCCGTACCGGAGTTGTAGCGATGAGACAAGATAGTAACTACTAACAATTGGATACCATGAAATTGGGGAGAAAAGGGGGGTAAAATTCAACAACAAAAATATATATATTTATGTTCTGGAGAAGGTATAGAAGATCAGTGAAGAATCCAGCTACGAACTGGTCCGTTTGGTACAATTTTGTGAAACTCATGAGAGACAATACCGCCACATTACCATAACGCTGTTTATACAATAGCCTCATCTAGTTGTTGTACAAAATGAATGAGTAAAGATGATACTATTTGTGAAAGGACGGGTGCTATGTAATGATGTTAATGTGAGAGAATTGTATTTCTGTTTAAAGTTTCACTAAGTCATTGGCACACCCCCAGGACCACAGACAGGACCACAGACAGCCCTTTTCGATGTTCCGAATAAAACCCCCACCTGGGTTTTCTATCACTAGACCAGCTTACCTCGATAACGAGAGGGCCAAGGTTTGAGACCATACCAGTACCTCTATCACAGAGGGAAATAAGGGTTGGAATAGATTGCTGAATCTTTTAACCATCCCACGTGGTTAAACTCTTAGACTATCGATAGCGACAGACTAAGGACAAGTCTTTGATATTAATTACTAGTCTGCAGCTAGGAATTCGGTAGCATTGAACGCGAAGACCGCCAACCGCCGAAACAACTATTCTATAACGACATGAATGAATGTCACTCTGAACTAGCCATTATAACCAGGGCAGAGAGAGAGAGGACAAACTCTCCAACAGAAACAAACTTTTCAACAGAGATCCCGATGACACACTGAGCGTAAAAATATATATTGATTGCAATTATTCCCGAATGAGTAAGCGTTCATGTGCAAAGGATTAGCATTTCAATTGTTAGAATTATCAACTTTGTAGTGTCTCATCTCAGTTGACCCCCACTTCCTTTCTGTCCACCAAGCCGCGATACCGGTTTATCCCACTAGGGAAACTCCGTTATCATTTCCTTGTAACTATCTACGGTTTGTGTAGTAAATAAATTATTTAAGACAATTGATGTATTGATGACTCATAGTGAAGACTGGGTTCATGCAGATAACCAACTATTTACAACGTTTGGAATGAGACTAACATGAGGTAAAGAATAATTAATTAATTAGAGGACAAATTGATCAGATAATAAATATCTTAAAGTTATATTAGGAAAATTATAACTTTGTAATCTGAATATTTTCCTTGGTGCCCAGACTTCCTAGTTAATTACAGTTACATGATTAATCAGCTTAAATCGTGTAACAATAATTACAGAGAATTATTTGATAAATAGTTGTAATGATGCCAAAGACACGACAGTATAAAGGCAAAAACAAAAAGGGGTCTTCACTCAAGAGTGGATTCAATTCTCTTTGCCAGCACCCCACTCAAGAATACAGAGCACTAGTCAAGCCCCTTGTATGGATGTATGCCTGTGTGTGCATCCAAACAGCACCCAAACACAAGCCTTGTACACTTCACCTGACTGAAATTAATCTGATTGCAGTGTGGGCCTGCATAGTAACCCAAAGACCTACAGTAAAATCATACCCTGGGTCTGGCATTCAAATAACTCAACTTGGACAGTTTGCATTTTTGTCGGGTAGTGTCATGTTTTACTATTGGAAATGAACACGCCAGGCTTAATTTCAAGCATGACTGCTCCTAAATGGGGTGATTTGCCCCCACTATGGTCTACTGTGGCAAACTTTCACTCCCAAAATGGCATTGGCATGCCTCACCCTTCTCTCTGTGTGTGTGTGTGTGTGTGTGTGTGTGTGTGTGTGTGTGTGTGTGTGTGTGTGTGTGTGTGTGTGTGTGTGTGTGTGTGTGTGTGTGTGTGTGGAGGGATTTGCTCTGTATTTTATTAAGGACAGATACACTGTAGCAAAGTCAGAATGGTCGATCTAATACACCCCACAAGGGAAGTGAAGGAGCTGCGAGACATTCTCTCACCTTGAAAAGCTAGAGAAGTCATTTAAGCTCACCATGGCTCAAGCAGTGACATACCTACCTTCCCCGGGGACAGCAGTAGATTTAACAATATACAGCTTTCTATTCCATGTTATATTATGACACATGTAGTGTATCTGACAGCAACATACTGTTCTAAATACTGTGGCTTCACCTGTGTATAGGGCCTTGTGTCATGTAAAAATTTTCCCTGCGTGAAAAAGTTCCCAATCGTTCCGATTATGACCATGTTGTAAAATTCCGTACAGCGTCAAAATGTTCCCAGTTTAAGAATTAAAAGGCTGAGCTCGTTCGGATGCCTCTCTAACACACCCATGACACCTTGCAGCAGTTCAGACAGGTGGAACTCATCTAAAAGTTCTGAAAAGTGGCATTTATAACCTTGAATATCACATTTCATTTAATTGTATTAGTCACATGCTTTGTAAACAACAGGTGTGGACAACAGTGAAATGCTTACCTTCCCAACAATGCAGAGAGAAAGAAAAGTGAAATAGAAAAGTTAAACACGTAATAATAAAAGTAATAATAAATACATAATGAGTGATATAACTATATACACAGTGACAGTACAGAGTCGATGTGCAGGGGTATGAGGTAATATAGTGGTCCTGGATGGCAGCTAGCTCGGGTCCAGTGATGGACTGGCCTGTAAGCACTACCCTCTGTAGCACCTTATAGGCAGGTGCCAAGCAGTTGCAATACCAAGTGGTGATGCAGCTCTAGAACTTAAGAATCTGAGGACCCGTGCCAAATCATTTCAGCCTCCTGAGGGGGAAGAGGCATTGTTGTGCCCTCATCACGACTGGGTTGGTGTGTACATCCTTTGCTATGTGGACACCGAGGGACTTGAAGTTCTCGACGCACTCTACTACAAGCCCCGTTGATGTGAATGGGGGCGTGTTCGGCCCTCCATTCCCTGTAGTCCACAATCAGGTCTTTTGTCTTGCTGACATTGAGGGAGAGGTTTTTCTCCTGGCACCCCACTGCCAAGTCTCTGACCTCCTCCCTATAGGTTCTCATCGTCGTCAGTGATCAGGCCTACCACCGTTGTGTCACCAAAAACATAATGATGGTGTTGGAGTTGTGTGCAGCCACACAGTCGTGGACTAAGCACGCATCCCTGAGGGGCCCCTGTGTTGAGGGTCTGCGTGGCGGATGTGATGTTGCCTACCCTCACCGCCTGGGGAGGCCTGTTAGGAAGTCCAGGATCCAGTTGCAGAGAGAAGTGTTCAATCCCAGGGTCCTTAGCGATGAGCACTTTGATCTTGAACGCTAAGCTGTAGTCAATGAACAGCATTCTCTCAGCATTCTTGCACAGGTGAGAAAGGGCAGTGTGGAGGGCAGTGTGGAGTGCAATAGAGATCCCCTCATCTGTGGATCTGTTGGAGCGGTATGCAAATTGGAGTAGCTCCAAGGTGTCTGGGATGATGGTGTTGATGTGAGCCATGACCAGCCAAGCATTTCATGCCTACAGATGTGAGTGCTACAGGGCGATAGTCATTTAGACAGGTAACCTTGGCGTTCTTGAGCACAGGTATGGTGGTCTGCTTGAACATGTACAGTATGTATTACAGACTGGATCAGAGAGTGGTTGAAAATGTCAATGAAGACACTTGCCAGCTGGTCAGCACATGCTCGGAGTATGCATCCTGTTAATCCATTTGGCCCTGCGGCCTTGTGAATGTTATCCTGTTTAAAGGTCTTACTCACATTGGCTACGGAGAGTGATCACACAGTCATCCAGAACAGCTGGAAGCAAGCATAGAAGGCATTCAGCTCGTCTGGCAGGCTCGTGTCACAGAACAGCTCTTGGCTGGGTTTCCCTTTGTACTCCGTTATAGTTTGCAAGCCCTGCCACATCCGACAAGCATCAGAGCCTATTCGATCTGTTGTATTGACGCATTTCCTGTTTGATGGTTCATCGGAGGGCATAGCGGGATTTCTCATAAGCGTCCGGATTAGTGTCGCGCTCCTTGAAAGCGTCAGCTCTAGCTTTTAGCACATTGCGGATATTGCCTTTAATTCCTCTTCTGGTTGGGATATGTGCCTACGTACATACGGTCACTGTGGGGATGTCATTGTGCACTTATTAATGAAGCCGGTGACTGATGTGGTAAACTTCTCAATGCCATCAGATAAATCACGGAATATATTCCAGTCTGTGCAAGCAAAACAGTCCTGTAGCTTAGCATCCGCTTCACGGACCACTGGTACTTCCTGTTTGAGTTTTTATTTAAAGCATGAATCAGGAGGATTAAGTTATGGTCAGATTAGCCAAATGGGGGGTGAGGGACAGCTTTGTATGTGTTTCTGTGTGTGGAGTAAAGGTGATCTAGAGTTGTTTTGCCTCTAGTTGCACAAGTGACATGCTGGTAGAAATTAGGTAAGAGGCATTTCAGTTTTCCTGCATTAAAATAACTTGCCACTAGGAACACCATTTCTGGATGAGCATTTTCTTGTTTGCTTATGGCCATATACAGCTTGTTAAGTGTGGTCTTAATGCCAGCATTGGTTTGATGTGGTAAATAGAAAGCTACGAAAAATATAGGTGAAAACTCTTGCTAAATAGAGTTTACAGCTGATCATGAGGTATTCTTACTCAGGAGAGCGGAATCTTTAATATTACAGATCGCGCGCCAACTGTTGTTAACGAAGAGACACGCACCTCCCTCTTTGAGTTTACCCGACACTGCCGTTCTGTCCTGCCGATGCATAGAAAAAAACTGCTAAATGTATATAGTCCATGTCCTACTTCAGCCACAACTCAAAGACATATTACAGTTCTTCAGGTCCCTTTGAACGTATAGTCTTGAATGGAACTCATCCAGTTTGTTCTCCAGCGATTGTACGTTCGCCAATAGAACGGAGGTACTGTATTTATTAGAACATGTAAAACAATGATTTAAGGGATAGATCAGATAAAAGACGTGGTGTGATAATGTGAGAACAAATGTATAATAATTGCATTATGTGACCCCATGAGGCAGTATTGCACACAAATGCACTAAATCTGCTGTGTTCAGGGCTTTAATTGGATATATGCAAATCCCTGCACACTTGGAGAGAACAGGGGGATTACATTTGCAGTTATGGAGCTGAAAATGAGCAGCAGTTGAATAAAAAGCAACACATGCACACAAACAAACACACACAAACTGAGTCTGACGCACACACTAGAGGAAAGACATCTGGGGCTGACTGTCCTGCTGAGAGTTCGGCAGGAGTGGGAGAGAGTAGGTGAAGAAAGGGGGAGGGAGGGAGAAGGAGCGGAAGAAGAGAGGAGGATGGACTGGCACCCCATGAGAAAAGAACCAGCTACATGCACCAGGCCATCTTGGTGTATCCCACTGAGTGGACTGGCCACCTGCACCGTGCTGCCAGATATCAGAGAGAGAACCTTATACTGTAGCTGAGCAGAAGCCTATCTAACAGAGAGGAGGAAGTCAGACGGTGAGGAGAATTGGCCGTGGCAGATGCCGTGCCACATTCACAGGAAGGAGGCCGGGGTGAGGCCATGGGGTGCAGAGGGCTCAGTGTGGAAGAAAAGAAACAGGCAGAGAGAGGGTAGTGGCAGCATGGAGACCTGCTTGGCAGAGCAGAGCCAGGCATAGTAATGAGCCAGTTGCGAGAGTTGGGCATAAGAGACTGAGAAGCTGCCTCCAACAACAAAAGCACAGCTTCCTCTTAATGTGGAACACCCAGTTGTTATGCTATTTCCGCACTTTTATTCACTGATTGCTTATTGTTAGTGTTGAATGTCGACCGCCCACTTTTTGGCTCTGTACAGTCAGTCCTGTGAGTCAAAACCTCAATGTGGAGAAGACTGAGTGGAGCTAGCAGACACTACTGCAGCTACTGTGAACTGTGTTTGAGCTCTCCTGCTCCATGTCGACTGCAGGATATATACAGTATATTTGGTCCTATTTTTCAAAATACAGGGTGTGTCCAATTAAATGTCACAATGTTCAAGTGGAACAAATCAAAAGAGCAATGTTACAATGTAATCTCAGCAAAAAAATAAATGTCCTCTCACTGTCAACTGCGTTCATTTTCAGCAAACATGTGTAAATATTTGTATGAACATAAAAAGATTCAACAACTGAGACAATCTGAACAAGTTCCACAGACATGTGACTACCAGAAATTGAATAATGTGTCCCTGAACAAGGGGGGGGAGGGTCAAAATCAGTATCTGGTGTGGCCACCAGCTGCATTAAGTACTGCAGTGCATCTCCACCTCATGGACTGTACCAGAGTTGCCAGTTCTTGCTGTGAGATGTTACCCCACTCTTCCACCAAGGGACCTGCAAGTTCCCGGACATTTCTGGGGGGAATGACCCTAGCCCTCACCCCCCGATCCAACATGTCCCAGACGTGCTCAATGGGATTGAGATCTGGGCTTTTTGCTGGCCATGGTAGACCACTGACATTCCTGTCTTGCAGGAAATCACACACAGAATGAGCAGTATGGCTGGTGGAATTGTCATGCTGGAGGGTCATGTCAGAATGGGCCTGCAGGAAGGGTACCACATGAGGAAGGAGGATGTCTTCCCTGTAACACACAGCGTTGAGATTGTCTGCAATGACAACAAGCTCAGTCCGATGATGCTGTGACACACCACCCCAGACCATGACGGACCCTCCACCTCGAAATCGATCCCGCTCCAGGGTACAGGCCTCGGTGTAATGCCTCCTTGCAGCATGCCATAAGGTACGTTCACGCAGATGAGCAGGGACCCTGGGCACCTTTCTTTTGCTGTTTTTCAGAGTCAGTAGAAATGCCTCTTTAGCGTCCTACATTTTCATAACTGTGACCATAATTGCCTACCGTCTGTAAGCTGTTGGTGTCTTAATGACCGTTCTACAGGTGCATGTTGATTAATTGTTTATGGTTCATTGAACACTGGGAAACAGTGTTTAAACCCTGTACAATTAAGATCTGTGAAGTTATTTGGATTTATACAAATTATCCTGAAAAGGGGACGTTTCTTTTTTTGCCGAGTTTACAATACAGCATATAGTACTGTAGCGATTCAAACTGGATGAAAACTGACATGCAACACTGTCAAAAACACACCATGTAGTCCTTTGCTCTCAATCTCATTTAGGCATCACGCTACGACTCATGGATGAAGTCGAATCCCTCTCGCTGCAGCTAAATCAAGTCACATGATTCTATCATGTTATCGTGCCATAACCCAAATGCTTTGATCACTGCGAACGATAAAACTCTGCCCTCAACTCTGATTCTGTAAAAGTGCTGCGCACTGCAACATATTGTAAACACACAGCAATCTGTTTTTAACAGGGATGCTTTAGATTGGCTTTTCAAAGCCAAGAAACAAAAGCACATCGTTGGAAAGGCTGGAGGGTGAGAGAGCGCAGTAGCACTTGCAGGCACACACAGCAGCCCCCATTCTGGAAGCTTAATCAGCCTCAAATGGTGATTTGATAGGGGTAAAACGACAGAGAGAGTTATGTTTCTTAGTGCCTCCTTCCCAAACACATAGTGGCTGTGCTCTTATCGATGCCATTTCTGATTCCAGATCAGTTTGAGCTCACTCGTCATTTATTGCATGGCTATATCATGCTTCTGATTGGACTCGTGCTGAAGGTTCAAATGATGTATGTTCCTCATATTGTGGAATCACCCCCTCTCTTTCCCTCTCTCTCCCTCTCTCTCCTACTGGTCTCGGAGGGTGGAGGACAGAGTCTGTGAAGGTGGAGACAGACAGAGCTGCTGTAGCAGGGGAGTTCTCAGTATTCTCCTGGCCCTGTCGTCACTGCAGAGCCAGCCAGCCAGCCAACTCTGTCAGGCTGTTATCCCCTCCCTCTCTCCTCTCCCTTTCTCCTCCTCTGGTGCTGGCTAATTACTCACGTCGCACTGGGAGGAACAGGGGGGAGATCCCCTGGAGGAAGTGACAGCTGTCTGCACTGCTTGGCTAACCGGCGCCGGGCACCTTTTAGCACATGTGATGCTGTTCCCGACAAATATGATGTCACAACCACTGAGGCTCCCCCTTCAATTAACCTCACCTCCGTTGACAGAGACTGGAGCGTCATCACTTCCTCCCATCCCCACTCTCAGCCTAGTGACTCATCTGCCCATCAAGGCAACACAGCAGGATTGTCTCAGGATGGTAAGTTGGTGGTTGAAGATATCCCTCTAGTGGTGTGGGGGCTGTGCTTTGGCAAAGTGGGTGGGGTTATATCCTTCCTGTTTGGCCCTGTCAGGGGGTGTCCTCGGATGGAGCCACAGTGTCTCCTGACCCCTCCTGTCTCAGCCTCCAGTATTTATGCTGCAGTAGTTTATGTGTCGGGGGGCTAGGGTCAGTTTGTTATATCTGGAGTACTTCTCCTGTCCTATTCGGTGTCCTGTGTGAATATAAGTGTGCGTTCTCTAATTCTCTCCTTCTCTCTTTCTTTCTCTCTCTCGGAGGACCTGAGCCCTAGGACCATGCCCCAGGACTACCTGACATGATGACTCCTTGCTGTCCCCAGTCCACCTGACCGTGCTACTGCTCCAGTTTCAACTGTTCTGCCTTATTATTATTCGACCATGCTGGTCATTTATGAACATTTGAACATCTTGGCCATGTTCTGTTATAATCTCCACCCGGCACAGCCAGAAGAGGACTGGCCACCCCACATAGCCTGGTTTCTTCCTAGGTTTTGGCCTTTCTAGGGAGTTTTTCCTACCGTGCTTCTACACCTGCATTGCTTGCTGTTTGGGGTTTTAGGCTGGGTTTCTGTACAGCACTTTGAGATATCAGCTGATGTACGAAGGGCTATATAAATAAATTTGATTTGAGCAGAGGAAGAGGGTGACCAATAATGGGATGTTTCCATTTTTTTTTTTTAAATGTTAGTCATTTACCAGAAGCTTTTATCCAGAGTGACTTACACTGTAACATAGAAAAACATACTGCACCATCCTCAACTACTACCACAACTTGACCTACCGCAACAGAAAAATGGGCTTACATTAATCATGAAAAAATACAGATGAAACAGTCCTTGGAGAATGTCTTTTCAAGCTGTTTTTCTGTGCGAAGGCGGACTTGATGAATCTGGCTGCATGCAGAGGAGCGTCCTCCTCTCTGTCCAAAAATATCACTAAAAATATACCAAAGCAACTTAGTTAAGCATCTGCAAGCGACGTGAGCCAGAAGCTTATACCGAGAAAAAAGACCCTCAGCTGAAGTAGCGAGTAGAACGGAGACGTCTGAATAAAAAAAGATTGTATGAAAAAAAGAGAGCCAGAGGACTAGTCCATAAAGCTGGCAGGGGAAGTGACAACCACTCAAGCAAACTGCTGGTTTCATCCAAACCACCATGTACTGTAGCTACTACTAATCTATATCTAACTTAGAGTAGTAGTAGCTACAGTATCTGGTGGTTTGGATGAAACCAAGCAACCCATGATCTGCAAAACAACAATATCAACCATCGTCCTCTCATAACAGCCGCTGCAGATCATGGGCTATTAGGATGACATGTTTCCCAGGCTGAGTGGGGGAGATAGGAGGAAGAAATCTAAATAGATACAACCCTGGGGGAATCTGTGGGAGCTCAACCCATATAGCAATCTGTCAACTTAATAGTCAGAGAGAGAGAGAGAGAGAGAGAGAGAGAGGGAGGTAGAAATGGAGAGAAATGTCCGATTTTCCTATTCATTAATGATCCTGGAAAGAAATGTATTGGACATTCAGCATCTCTTCTATTGGCCAATTTGAGAAGATAGAATCATAAAAAGAGTGGGAAATGTACTGCGCCTCTTTTCTCTGCGAGAAAAAGGGGGAAATGGTCTGTCTGATAAATCCAATAGGCTCCAATTTCAACCTCCTATTATATTTTCTCTAAGGCTGCACATTCCATTTCCTGACAAATAGAGAGCTGCATGGGCCTTACAGTAGACCATCACATTCACATATACCAATAAACAAACACACGAGAACACACACACTTTCAACATTTGGAAACAGAGCCTCTTGGCTTTAGCACAGCTCCAATTTGTTTCTGATTGACAATTACTGTCAGTCTCATGCGGTTTCATCAACATTCACAAGACACATTCCCTGTGGTGACTGAATGCAGTAATTCAATACTCCATGACACCAATTAGTGAGGTAAATAATAGCGTGGGCAGAAGAGGCAGAATCCCATCCGCTCTCACTGATCTCCAGTCTACCCTTATCAAAGCCGCTTTCTTCAAAACTCCAATTTGAGATCACAGGGAAGCTATAACTCTGACGCTTCCCCACAGTGAGGAATATGTGTTCAATAACAGAAGCCACACCATATGCTGCTGCCTGTCCAATTTCTCTCAGTCTCACGTCTGCACTGGCAGGAATCGACAATATCCAATATCTCCAGTCCGACTTAAACACTGCAATTTAGACCAGGCCGGGTGAAACTGGGAAAGGGTAAATGATAAAAGGAGAGGCAGGGACTGGGTCCTCCAAGACGTTTATGGCATTTACTCCCAGATTGAACCATCTGCTCTCTTAACTCCAGCAGTCACACCTGGCCGACTTGAAAATCAATAGCGTTATCTTTTCAGATGGATAAATAAAGCCTTGGTTAGACTGGATGTTGCTCTGTGGCCCAGCCAGCCACTGCTATCAGTCTGGGGTCAGTAAGCTGGGAGAGGAACACATAAACGCTGTCTGTCTGGGGTCAGTGAGCTGGGAGAGGAACACATAAACGCTGTCTGTCTGGGGTCAGTGAGCTGGGAGAGGAACACATAAACGCTGTCTGTCTGGGGTCAGTGAGCTGGGAGAGGAACACATAAACGCTGTCTGTCTGGGGTCAGTGAGCTGGGAACACATAAACACTGTCTGTCTAGGGTCAGTGAACATAAACGCTGTCTGTCTAGGGTCAGTGAGCTGAGGGTCAGTGTCTAGGGTCAGTGAGCTGGGAGAGGAACACATAAACGCTGTCTGTCTAGGGTCAGTGAGCTGGGAGAGGAACACATAAACGCTGTCTGTCTGGGGTCAGTGAGCTGGGAGAGGAACACATAAACGCTGTCTGTCTGGGGTCAGTGAGCTGGGAGAGGAACACAAACGCTGTCTGTCTAGGGTCAGTGAGCTGGGAGAGGAACACATAAACTGTCTGTCAGTGAGCTGGGAGAGGAACACATAAACGCTGTCTGGGGTCAGTGAGCTGGGAGAGGAACACATAAACGCTGTCTGTCTGGGGTCAGTGAGCTGGGAGAGGAACACAAACGCTGTCTGTCTAGGGTCAGTGAGCTGGGAGAGAAACACAAACGCTGTCTGTCTAGGGTCAGTGAGCTGGGAGAGGAACACATAAACGCTGTCTGTCTAGGGTCAGTGAGCTGGGAGAGGAACACAAACGCTGTCTGTCTGGGGTCAGTGAGCTGGGAGAGGAACACATAAAACTGTCTGTCTAGGGTCAGTGAGCTGGGAGAGGAACACATAAACGCTGTCTGTCTGGGGTCAGTGAGCTGGGAGAGGAACACATCAAGCACTGTCTGTCTAGGGTCAGTGAGCTGGGGAACACATAAACGCTGTCAGTGAGTCAGTGAGCTGGGAGAGGAACACATAAACACTGTCTGTCTAGGGTCAGTGAGCTGGGAGAGGAACACATAAAAAGGGTCAGTGAGCTGTCTGTCTGGGGTCAGTGAGCTGGGAGAGGAACACATAAACGCTGTCTGTCTAGGGTCAGTGAGCTGGGAGAGGAACACATAAACGCTGTCTGTCTGGGGTCAGTGAGCTGGGAGAGGAACACATAAACGCTGTCTGTCTAGGGTCAGTGAGCTGGGAGAGGAACACATAAACGCTGTCTGTCTAGGGTCAGTGAGCTGGGAGAGGAACACATAAACGCTGTCTGTCTGGGGTCAGTGAGCTGGGAGAGGAACACATAAACGCTGTCTGTCTAGGGTCAGTGAGCTGGGAGAGGAACATAAACTGTCTGTCTAGGGTCAAGCTGGGAGAGGCTGTCTGTCTCAGGGTGGGAGAGGAACATATAAAGTCTAGGGAACACACTCAGTGAGCTGGGAGAGGAACACATAAACACTGTCTGTCTAGGGTCAGTGAGCTGGGAGAGGAACACACGCTGTCTGTCTAGGGTCAGTGAGCTAAACACTGTCTGTCTAGGGTCAGTGAGCTGGGAGAGGAACACATAAACGCTGTCTGTCTGGGGTCAGTGAGCTGGGAGAGGAACATAAACGCTGTCTGTCTGGGGTCAGTGAGCTAGGAACACTGTCTGTCTGGGGTCAGTGAGCTGGGAGAGGAACACATAAACGCTGTCTGTCTGGGGTCAGTGAGCTGGGAGAGGAACACATAAACGCTGTCTGTCTGGGGTCAGTGAGCTGGGAGAGGAACACATAAACGCTGTCTGTCTGGGGTCAGTGAGCTGGGAGAGGAACACAAACGCTGTCTGTCTGGCTGGAACTCCAGTCCACAGGAAGACAGGTGGCTTATCAGGGTGAGACCAAACACACTGTGTGGGAATGAACCCTAAGATGGGCTGCCTTATACATGGTTACACATCATCATAAAAAGGTAAGACGGTATAAATAGAGATGGGTTTATAAGATATGTATGACATGAGTGCCAGAGAATTTAAGCTTGTTTGTTCATCCAAATGTGTGTGCAAAAAACAATCTCAAATTGGGAAAAATATCATGTCACGACAAATCACATGACTCTCAATAAATATATAAATATGTCACAGGACTAGAGCATTCGTGAGGGGATTAAGAATTGACAGAACAGTTCGAATTGCCACAGTACGGTTCTCCCTGGAGCAATCCATGGTGCTGAAAAAGTCCTCTCTCATGCATGACTTTATATAATCTGAGCCAGAGGAAGAAGTTCTGAACCACTAGACTCAGTCTGAATACTGTGATAGGTCCCATCCATACATATTGATATAGACATAGATAGAACATGACATCATCTGACTCACCCCTGCAGCTCCTTGAGCGAGACGGAGATCTTGAGGTTGTGTCCCAGGATGTGCAGGGCTGTGAGGATGTCAGCCCACTGAACCATCTCCCCCAGAGGACCTCCCTTCAGGACCTTGGGGCTGAACACGTCCCCTGACTCCTCTGTCAGGAAGCCTACGTGCACCAGGATCTGAGAAGAAAACAGACGGTTGAGGGGTTGGAACCATAGGATTGAATTGTTTTCAGTCTCATTCTGATGAGCTCCCAACTAATAGGACTGATCCATGATTCTTATCCATAGCTATCTATATTAGCTTCATTCATGTCTGTACATCTCAGAACCATTGTTCTTGGAATAGAGATAAGAGAGATGAATTGCAACAAACTGAATATTTATGCTAAAAGACAGGAAGAGCCATGAAACATTCATCCCCAAGCAAATCTTGAAAAACACTATTTCTGAATCTGAATAGTGATTGATCTGCTGAAGATAATTAATATGCCTAATGGTACAAGACTGTTTTAATTGCTGATGGGAGAGGATGGGACTTCCAGCCTGTTAACTGTGTAATGAAATCAGACTGTGTGATTTCTCAACAGATGGCAGCCTTTAATTCTTCCCCAGTTACTTTTGACTCACAAAACTTTCTCATCTTACTTCTAAAGAGTAAAGTAGCAAACCACTCTGGGGTTCGTGCTCCAAACTAGTTTAACCATTCTCACTAAAGATGGAAGAAAATGAAGGACTCAGTGAAGGCAGCCAACACAGACCCATTGAATATTGCACAATGCAGGGAAATTGCTAGAGGACAAGATGACTGCACAGTGCATACTCAATACAAAGAGGGAAATCGATGACAATCAATTGCGATTTATTGCTCTGCTTTCATTAAGAGTGGACGCAACACAAAAACCTCACCATGACCAGGCAGAAATACCGCAACAGGCATCTATGATGCCAGTGAATCCTCATGTCACTGTAGTACCATGGTACTTATGCCAGCCACACAATACTTGTCACGTCACCATAACTACATGAAATAATTCATTTTCAAATGACAACAAAAGGAATTGGAAGTTTAAAAAGTTGTCAACAGCAATTTTGCCTTTATGAAAGTACAGTTCATGTGTAGAGAGAGAAAGACACAGAAAAATCAAGGTTGCAGACAGAGAGGAGAGAGACAGGTGGGGTAGACGGCTGCTGTCTAGTTCCACTCCTCTGTGAAGTCTCCCTTCAACGAGTCTATTTCCATCGGCAGATTATCGTTCTCTCATCTGCGTTTTCACAGCAGCGCAGCAGTTCTTCCTCGTCTGTTTTCTGAACACTGTTCTGTCAGAGACGCTGCAGCCAAGCCCAGAGGGGCCAGTTAATGGACAGAAACTATTACTGTTGAACTCACCGTTAAAAAAAAATAACAAAGAGACTCTTCTTTTTGGAGGCTGATCAAGGAACAGGCTTGGGAAGGATGCTGTGTGTTGACAGCGCTGGTGCTGTCTTATCCAAGCTAATAGTTCTCTAAAGAGAGACTGATGAAAAGAAGAATCCTATATGTTCTGAAAGCATCTCTTGGCCAAAGACCAGACTGTCCTGCTTTCCCAAAGCAAAGCAAACACCTATCAATCCCTGCGTCTCATGTTCACTCAGGCGTTTGAAGTTATGAGCTTCTTTTTAACTAGAGAAGGATTAAAGGAGTGGGGTTTGCACAAAGAGAATGCTCAGAGTGGTAAACTCAAAGAATACTGCAGTCAATCTATACCTTTCCCAGCCTTGGTTTTGTGAATAATTCAAGCTTCATGTTTTTAACACCATGTGCACAAGTACAGTGAAATGCCTTTCTTGCAAATCCAGCAATATAGTAATCAATATCATTATAGCACTAAAAATAACAAGGTAGAGCAGAAAGAAACACATGAGAAATAAAAATAGAAAGAACAGACTTTATAAAAGTGTCAGTTCCAATGTGCAGGGATACTGGAGTGAAATAGGTAGATATAGAGGTAAGATGACTAGACATCAGGATGATAGAGTAGCAGCAGCGCAAATGATTGTATGTGAGTGTGTGTGCATGTTGTGTGTGTGTTGGAGAGTCCTGTGAGTGTGCATAGGTGTCAGTCTTGATGCCCCGGTACCACTTGCCGTGCAGAAGCAGAGAGAACAGTCTATGGCTTGGGTTGCTGGAGTCTTTAATGATATTCCGAGCCTTCTTTTCATACTGCCTGTAGAACCTTTTGAGGGTCTGTCATGAGGGCCCATGCCAAACCTTTTCAACCTCCTCCCTTCTCTCAGCACACATCCAAGCTGCAGGTTAAGGTTAAATCTAGACTTGGTTTCCTCTATCGTAATCGCTCCTCTTTCACCCCAGCTGCCAAACTAACCCTGATTCAGATTACCATGCTACCCATGGTAGATTACGGAGATGTCATTTATAGATTGGCAGGCAAGGGTGTTCTCGAGCAGCTAGATGTTCTTCAGCCATCAGATTTGCCACCAATGCTCCTTATAGGACACATCACTGCATTCTATACTCCTCTGTAAACTGGCCATCTTCTGTATACCTGGCGCGAGACCCACTGGTTGATGCTTATTTATAAAACCCTGTTAGGCCTCACTCCCCCCTATCTGAGATACCAACTGCAACCCTCATCTAACACCCGTTCTGCCAGTCACATTCTATTAACGGTCCCTAAAGCGCACTCATCCCTGGGTCAATCCTCTTTTCAGTTTGCTCAAGCTAGCGACTGGAAAGAGCTGCAACAAACACTCAAACTGAACAGTTTTATCTCAAGCTCTACTTTAAAGACTCAATCATGGACACTCTTACTGACACTTGTGGCTGCTTTGTCTTCTATGCCTAACAAAGTTTGTGCTGCTGCTATGTTGTGTTATGTTTTTTTTTAACCTTTTACTTTTACTTAACTATTTAAATAGGCAAGTCAGTTAAGAACAAATTCAGTCTACCGGAAAACAGTGAGTTAAACAACCTTGTTCAGGAGCAGAACAACATATTTTTACCTTGTCAGCTCTGTGATTCGATCCAGAAACCTTTTGGGTACTGGCCCAACGCTCTAACCACTAGGCTACCTGCCAGCCCTGCTGTGTTGTTACCATGTTGTGTTGTCACCATGTGTTGTCACCATGTTGTGTTATCACCATGTTGTGTTGTCACCATGTTGTGTTGCTGCCATGTTGTGTTGCTGCCATGTTGTGTTGCTGCCATGTTGTGTTGCTGCCATGTTGTGTTGCTGCCATGTTGTGTTATCACCATGTTGTGCCATGTTTGTTATCACCATGTTGTGTTGCTGCCATGTTGTGTTGTCACCATGTTGTGTTGCTGCCATGTTGTGTTGCTGCCATGTTGTGTTGCTGCCATGTTGTGTTGCTGCCATGTTGTGTTGCTGCCATGTTGTGTTGCTGCCATGTTGTGTTGTCTTAGGTCTCTTTTTATGTAGTGTTGTGGTGTCTCTCTTGTCGTGATGTGTGTTTTGTCCCCGCAGGAGGCCTTTTGCCTCTTGGTAATCCATCATTGTAAATAGGAATTTGTTCTTAATTGACTTGCCTAGTTAAATAAAGATTCAATAAAAATATGTAAATAAGAAGGTGGAAGAGGCAATGTTGCGCCTTCTTCACGGCTGTGCATGTGTGAATGGGCCATTTTAAAGTCCTTAGTGAGTTGGACACAGAGGAACCTGAAGCTCTCGACCCGCTCCACTGCAGCCCCATCGATGTGTTGATCAGCTCCTTGGTCTTACTGTCGTTGAGGGAGAGATTGTTGTCCCGGCAACACACTGCCAGGTCACTGACCTCCTCCCTGTAGGCTGTCTCATCGACGCCAGTGATCAGGCCTACCAACGTTGTGTCGTCAGCTAACTTGATGGTGTTGGAGTCGTGCATGGCCACGCAGTCGTGGGTGAACAGGTAGTACAGGGGGGTACTAAGCACACACCCATGTGTTGAGGGTCAGCATGGCAGAGGTAATGTTGCCTACCCTCACCACCTGGGGGCGGCCCGTCAGGTGTTCAGTCCCAGGGTCCTTAGTCAGTGAACAGCATTCTCACATAGGTATTCCTCTTACCTAGGTGGGTGAGGGCAGTGTGGAGTGCAATTGAGATGAATTGTCTTTGGATCTGTTAGGGCGGAATGCAAATTGGGGTGGGTCTAGGGTGTCTGGGCTGATGGAGTTGATGTGTGCCATAACTAGCCTTTTAAAGCACTTCAGGGTGGTAGTCATTATGGCTTGAAGCCTTAGAGTTCTTGGGAACAGGAACGATGATAGTGAATATGCCTGCCAGCTGATCTGCGCATGCTCTGAGAACATGCCCTTGGGTACGGTCTGGCCCCGCGTCCTTGAGAGTGTTGACCTGATTAAAGATCTTACTCACGTTGGCCTCGGAGAGTGAGATAACCCAGTTCTCTGGGATGGTGCGGGCCCTCGCGCATGAAACGGTGTTGTTATGGTCGAAGCGTGCATAAAATGCAATGAGTTCGTCTGGAAGAGAGGCATGGTTTGACAGAGCACGTCTTCCTTTGGAATCCGTAATGGACTGTAGCTCCTGGTGTCGGACCCTGTGTAGTATTATTCCACCTTATAGTCCTTTTGATATTTTGCGTAGCGGGACTTCTTGTACTCGTTCCTTTCCTCAGCTGTAGCCTCAGGGTTGTCTGCGATAGCCCTGTGTGCGGTATCCTTTGTCCCCCATCCTTTATTTTAGCGCCAACCTCCATGTTAATCCAGGGCTTTTGTTTGGGGAAGCAGCGACCCTTCACTATGGGGACAACATCGCCGATGCATTTCCTTATGAAGCCGGTGACGGAGGTGGTTAGCTCGTCAATGTAATGTTGTTCACTTCACTGTGAAAGGAAAATCAGCACAGGTACTGTTTAATCCATCTAGTGCACTGCAGACAAATATGTAAACACACATGCCAATATTATTCTGAGGTTGATTTATAACCTTTTATGACATTACGAAAAGGTTTTTGACACAAAGGGCAGGCTTGGGGAGATTTTACAGTCATTGTCATTTCATCAGTGATGGTAAAGCAGTGTTCCTGCATTCAGGCTCCTCCACCACTCTTTGAAAATGTCCCTGTAAATGTCAGGCTGTTTAAAGAGCACTAAAGACAATACATCCCAGGCCTGCTCTCCTGATAACAGCTGGTAAGTCTCCTCTACTTCTACTTCTCTCAGCCATTCACAGTAACACCACTCACAGCAAATGGGTCCGTAATCGCTAGTGGAGAAAAACGTCACCACTGTAATGTTCATGAAGGCCACCTCGTCTTGATCCATCTTTTGTCAACCGTCCATCTTGTTGTTGTCAGTTGTGTGTCTGCCTATTTTTTCGGGAATCAAATATAGCAAACCAAAATGGGCACCTACCTGTACAACATATTACTGGCCTGCACTGTCATGGGAAGAGATATGAGTGAACTGTCAACCTTTTGACTCATAGCAGAGACACAGAAACTCTCTCCCTCCACAGTCACGGCACACTCACCCTCTTCTGCTCCCTCCACAGTCACGGCACACTCACCCTCTTCTGCTCCCTCCACACTCACCCTGTTCTGCTCCCTCCACAGTCACGGCACACTCACCCTCTTCTGCTCCCTCCACAGTCACGGCACACTCACCCTCTTCTGCTCCCTCCACAGTCACGGCACACTCACCCTCTTCTGCTCCCTCCACAGTCACGGCACACTCACCCTCTTCTGCTCCCTCCACAGTCACGGCACACTCACCCTCTTCTGCTCCCTCCACAGTCACGGCACACTCACCCTCTTCTGCTCCCTCCACAGTCACCACACACTCACCCTCTTCTGCTCCCTCCACAGTCACGGCACACTCACCCTCTTCTGCTCCCTCCACAGTCACCACACACTCACCCTCTTCTGCTCCCTCCACAGTCACGTCACACTCACCCTCTTCTGCTCCCTCCACAGCTCCCTCACAGGCACACTCACCCTCTTCTGCTCCCTCCACAGTCACGGCACACTCACCCTCTTCTGCTCCCTCCATAGTCACCACACACTCACCCTCTTCTGCTCCCTCCACAGTCACCACACACTCACCCTCTTCTGCTCCCTCCACAGTCACCACACACTCACCCTCTTCTGCTCCCTCCACAGTCACCACACACTCACCCTTTTCTGCTCCCTCCATTGACTCCTCAGACGGTCATCTAGCCTGCGTGCAGCCGAGGCCCACTGTGCAGCCAGCCTGCGCATCCTTCTCTTCATGAAACTCAGAGACTCCTTCCCCGTACCCACCTGCTCCAGGAGGGCCCCGGTGTCTGACCGGAATGCTGCCTGGAGGACAGGAAAATCAAAAACAAAATTCTCCCCTTACTATGTTAATCACTTTGAGCACATAGAAAAAGCTATGTAGTCCAATACATTAAACACTTAAATCAAATCAAATGTATTTATATAGCCCTTCGTACATCAGCTGATATCTCAAAGTGCTGTACAGAAACCCAGCCTAAAACCCCAAACAATGCAGGAGTAGAAGCACGGTGGCTAGGAAAAACTCCCTAGAAAGGCCAAAACCTAGGAAGAAACCTAGAGAGGAACCAGGCTATGTGGGGTGGCCAGTCCTCTTCTGGCTGTGCCAATACATTAAACACCTCCCAAACCTGTACAAAACAGCCACATGGTAACCACTAATATCCAGCAGCCCTACTTGGAGTTGAGTGGAGATGGGTGTTATATGAGTACAGCTCTCCCTGTCATACCCATTCCCCCTGGAGGCAGGGCTCCCAGATAGTGTTGCCTGAGGGACTCCTGCCTCATGCTCATAAACATGCTGCCTTCATTTCACTCCGCGTGTTTCCCAGCCTTTTATAATCGCTGGATCACAGTGCAATCTGAGCAGCCAAGTGCTAATCAATGTTGTAACTGCATAAGGGAGCACAGAGGACTTATAAATGGCACATAGACAGTCACACAAAACTCTCTGTCGCTCTCTCTCACACACACAGTGGGGACACATGATCCCTCTTTCCTTCCACACACATTCTCTTGCTTATGCACCCATACAAAATCAATATGAGATGCATTACTTTCGCACAAGTTAATTATTGCTTGGAAAGCAACTTGTAGGTGCTTCTGTGAACGCAGAGGAACACCTGAGAGAAGTCACAGGATTAGTCCAGCTGGATCCAGGCAGGTAATTAGAATCCATGATTAAGCTGCACAGATAATTGAAATGAGCAGCCGACCCATTGGTGTGTAGTGTACAGCGCTCCGGGGAGCAGCAACGAACTAGAACACCTGGCCCTGGTGGCCCCAGAAATAACTGGAATGCTGCTCTCACAAGAAAAACAGCAACAGCCATGATTCAAGGCAGAGGGAGAATAGACTCTGAGAGTGACTGTATATCCACACTCCCCTCCCAGGAGACTGTGTGCCAGTCGGATACAGGGAAATTAGAGTGGAGATGAAATACAAAAACTAGTATAGACACTAAATCTGTACACACACACACACATACACACTATAGCAGCCCTGTAAACAGCCCATGCCAACCCAGCTATCCCACCTGTCTCTTGGGGAAAGGTTTGTGCGTGGGTGTGGTGGTCTGGTTCCTCCAGGTCAGAGGGGGGCAGAACCACTCCACCTCACTCAGGTAGATGAGGAAGGAGCAGTCGGAGCCGTCCACCCCATAGAAGGCATAGCAGGGGTCTGAGGTCCAGCGGGCACGCATCCACTGAGGGAAAAGGTCAAGGGAGACTCAAGTAATGATAAATATATACAGTATGTCTATGTATCAAAGGAGGTCAAATGTCAGTGTAGAAATTAATGTATTATAGCTAAGGAACCCATGAAATCTGACTTGGACTTGGTCAAGGTCCTTTCATTGATCTGAACACAGCACTAGACATTGATCCTTGTGAAACAAGGCAGGGTTGATTGAAGCTGATCGTAAAGCTGGAGTTGCAGGGTAATAAACAGTCCAAGAGCAAAAGGACATAGGGACTGTGGGATCAGGAAAACCACTGTGAAATTGCATGACATGCAGACTTACATCCACCTTGCTGGGGCAGTCTGGGTAGTGAGGGTCTTTGGGCAGCTCACACTGTCCTGTTGCGCCATCCTTAACTGTGGGACAAAAACACATGTATTAACAACAAACACCTCCCTATGGTCAGAATCCTTAAAATACCTGCTCATAACTTTGCTATTCAGTCCTATGAGGATAGTGTGGAGCAGTTGGGGCAGAAACCAGACAAGCTTTTCAACGGGTCATACCTAAAAGGGAGCATATCTTGGCTTTAGCACGAGTCTCTTGTATTAGAACAGAACTCTCCTTGTCATGGGGATAGAACAGAGTGTTAGACAGACTGTTGGCTTAGTTAACTCTACTGGCCATGGGGATAGAACAGAGTGTTAGACAGACTGTTGGGTTAGTTAACTCTACTGGCCATGGGGATAGAACAGAGTGTTAGACAGACTGTTGGGTTAGTTAACTCTACTGGCCATGGGGATAGAACAGAGCGTTAGACAGACTGTTGGGTTAGTTAACTCTACTGGCCATGGGGATAGAACAGAGCGTTAGACAGACTGTTGGTTTAGTTAACTCTACTGGCCATGGGGATAGAACAGAGTGTTAGATATACTGTTGGGTTAGTTAACTCTACTGGCCATGGGGATAGAACAGAGTGTTAGACATACTGTTGGGTTAGTTAACTCTACTGGCCATGGGGATAGAACAGAGTGTTAGATATACTGTTGGGTTAGTTAACTCTACTGGCCATGGGGATAGAACAGAGTGTTAGACATACTGTTGGGTTAGTTAACTCTACTGGCCATGGGGATAGAACAGAGTGTTAGATATACTGTTGGGTTAGTTAACTCTACTGGCCATGGGGATAGAACAGAGCGTTAGACAGACTGTTGGTTTAGTTAACTCTACTGGCCATGGGGATAGAACAGAGTGTTAGACAGACTGTTGGGTTAGTTAACTCTACTGGCCATGGGGATAGAACAGAGTGTTAGACATACTGTTGGGTTAGTTAACTCTACTGGCCATGGGGATAGAACAGAGCGTTAGACATACTGTTGGGTTAGTTAACTCTACTGGCCATGGGGATAGAACAGAGTGTTAGACAGACTGTTGGGTTAGTTAACTCTCCTGGCCATGGGGATAGAACAGAGTGTTAGACATACTGTTGGGTTAGTTAACTCTACTGGCCATGGGGATAGAACAGAGCGTTAGACAGACTGTTGGTTTAGTTAACTCTACTGGCCATGGGGATAGAACAGAGTGTTAGATATACTGTTGGGTTAGTTAACTCTACTGGCCATGGGGATAGAACAGAGTGTTAGACAGACTGTTGGGTTAGTTAACTCTACTGGCCATGGGGATAGAACAGAGTGTTAGACATACTGTTGGGTTAGTTAACTCTCCTGGCCATGGGGATAGAACAGAGTGTTAGACATACTGTTGGGTTAGTTAACTCTACTGGCCATGGGGATAGAACAGAGTGTTAGACAGACTGTTGGGTTAGTTAACTCTACTGGCCATGGGGATAGAACAGAGTGTTAGACAGACTGTTGGGTTAGTTAACTCTACTGGCCATGGGGATAGAACAGAGTGTTAGACAGACTGTTGGGTTAGTTAACTCTCCTGGCCATGGGGATAGAACAGAGTGTTAGACATACTGTTGGGTTAGTTAACTCTACTGGCCATGGGGATAGAACAGAGTGTTAGACAGACTGTTGGGTTAGTTAACTCTACTGGCCATGGGGATAGAACAGAGCGTTAGACAGACTGTTGGGTTAGTTAACTCTACTGGCCATGGGGATAGAACAGAGTGTTAGACAGACTGTTGGTTTAGTTAACTCTACTGGCCATGGGGATAGAACAGAGTGTTAGACAGACTGTTGGGTTAGTTAACTCTACTGGCCATGGGGATAGAACAGAGCGTTAGACATACTGTTGGGTTAGTTAACTCTACTGGCCATGGGGATAGAACAGAGTGTTAGACATACTGTTGGGTTAGTTAACTCTACTGGCCATGGGGATAGAACAGAGTGTTAGACAGACTGTTGGGTTAGTTAACTCTACTGGCCATGGGGATAGAACAGAGCGTTAGACATACTGTTGGGTTAGTTAACTCTACTGGCCATGGGGATAGAACAGAGCGTTAGACATACTGTTGGGTTAGTTAACTCTACTGGCCATGGGGATAGAACAGAGTGTTAGACATACTGTTGGGTTAGTTAACTCTACTGGCCATGGGGATAGAACAGAGTGTTAGACATACTGTTGGGTTAGTTAACTCTACTGGCCATGGGGATAGAACAGAGCGTTAGACAGACTGTTGGGTTAGTTAACTCTACTGGCCATGGGGATAGAACAGAGTGTTAGACAGACTGTTGGGTTAGTTAACTCTACTGGCCATGGGGATAGAACAGAGCGTTAGACAGACTGTTGGGTTAGTTAACTCTACTGGCCATGGGGATAGAACAGAGTGTTAGACAGACTGTTGGGTTAGTTAACTCTAGTGGCCATGGGGATAGAACAGAGTGTTAGACAGGCCATGGGGATAGAACAGTGTTAGACAGACTGTTGGGTTAGTTAACTCTACTGGCCATGGGGATAGAACAGAGCGTTAGACAGGCTGTTGGGTTAGTTAACTCTACTGGCCATGGGGATAGAACAGAGTGTTAGACAGACTGTTGGGTTAGTTAACTCTACTGGCCATGGGGATAGAACAGAGCGTTAGACAGACTGTTGGGTTAGTTAACTCTACTGGCCATGGGGATAGAACAGAGTGTTAGACAGACTGTTGGGTTAGTTAACTCTACTGGCCATGGGGATAGAACAGAGTGTTAGACAGGCCATGGGGATAGAACAGTGTTAGACAGACTGTTGGGTTAGTTAACTCTACTGGCCATGGGGATAGAACAGAGCGTTAGACAGGCTGTTGGGTTAGTTAACTCTACTGGCCATGGGGATAGAACAGAGTGTTAGACAGACTGTTGGGTTAGTTAACTCTACTGGCCATGGGGATAGAACAGAGCGTTAGACAGACTGTTGGGTTAGTTAACTCTACTGGCCATGGGGATAGAACAGAGCGTTAGACAGACTGTTGGGTTAGTTAACTCTACTGGCCATGGGGATAGAACAGAGCGTTAGACAGACTGTTGGTTTAGTTAACTCTACTGGCCATGGGGATAGAACAGAGCGTTAGACAGACTGTTGGGTTAGTTAACTCTACTGGCCATGGGGATAGAACAGAGTGTTAGACAGACTGTTGGTTTAGTTAACTCTCCTGGCCATGGGGATAGAACAGAGTGTTAGACAGACTGTTGGGTTAGTTAACTCTACTGGCCATGGGGATAGAACAGAGTGTTAGACAGACTGTTGGTTTAGTTAACTCTACTGGCCATGGGGATAGAACAGAGTGTTAGACAGACTGTTGGTTTAGTTAACTCTACTGGCCATGGGGATAGAACAGAGTGTTAGACAGACTGTTGGTTTAGTTAACTCTACTGGCCATGGGGATAGAACAGAGTGTTAGACAGACTGTTGGTTTAGTTAACTCTACTGGCCATGGGGATAGAACAGAGTGTTAGACATACTGTTGGGTTAGTTAACTCTACTGGCCATGGGGATAGAACAGAGCGTTAGACAGACTGTTGGGTTAGTTAACTCTACTGGCCATGGGGATAGAACAGAGCGTTAGACAGACTGTTGGGTTAGTTAACTCTACTGGCCATGGGGATAGAACAGAGTGTTAGACAGACTGTTGGGTTAGTTAACTCTACTGGCCATGGGGATAGAACAGTGTTAGACAGACTGTTGGTTTAGTTAACTCTACTGGCCATGGGGATAGAACAGAGTGTTAGATAGACTGTTGGTTTAGTTAACTCTCCTGGCCATGGGGATAGAACAGAGTGTTAGACAGACTGTTGGGTTAGTTAACTCTACTGGCCATGGGGATAGAACAGAGCGTTAGACAGACTGTTGGGTTAGTTAACTCTACTGGCCATGGGGATAGAACAGAGTGTTAGACAGACTGTTGGTTTAGTTAACTCTACTGGCCATGGGGATAGAACAGAGTGTTAGACAGACTGTTGGTTTAGTTAACTCTACTGGCCATGGGGATAGAACAGAGTGTTAGACAGACTGTTGGTTTAGTTAACTCTACTGGCCATGGGGATAGAACAGAGTGTTAGACAGACTGTTGGTTTAGTTAACTCTACTGGCCATGGGGATAGAACAGAGTGTTAGACTGTTGGGTTAGTTAACTCTACTGGCCATGGGGATAGAACAGAGTGTTAGACAGACTGTTGGGTTAGTTAACTCTACTGGCCATGGGGATAGAACAGAGCGTTAGACAGACTGTTGGGTTAGTTAACTCTACTGGCCATGGGGATAGAACAGAGTGTTAGACAGACTGTTGGGTTAGTTAACTCTACTGGCCATGGGGATAGAACAGAGTGTTAGACAGACTGTTGGGTTAGTTAACTCTACTGGCCATGGGGATAGAACAGAGTGTTAGACAGGCTGTTGGGTTAGTTAACTCTACTGGCCATGGGGATAGAACAGAGCGTTAGACAGACTGTTGGGTTAGTTAATAGCCACTTCTGAAAGCCTGGCTTCCCTTGCTGATCTCTGATGCCTACTGAGAACAGTGGATAGACAACACTGCGTGGGCTTGATTGATAAAATCCTTCGTTCCCTCTCTCCCCAGTCTCACTCCTTCATTCCCTCTCTCCCCAGTCTCACTCCTTCATTCCCCCTCTCCCCAGTCTCACTCCTTCATTCCCTCTCTCCCCAGTCTCACTCCTTCATTCCCTCTCTCCCCAGTCTCACTCCTTCATTCCCTCTCTCCCCAGTCTCACTCCTTCATTCCCTCTCTCCCCAGTCTCACTCCTTCATTCCCTCTCTCCCCAGTCTCACTCCTTCATTCCCTCTCTCCCCAGTCTCACTCCTTCATTCCCTCTCTCCCCAGTCTCACTCCTTCATTCCCTCTCTCCCCAGTCTCACTCCTTCATTCCCTCTCTCCCCAGTCTCACTCCTTCATTCCCTCTCTCCCCAGTCTCACTCCTTCATTCCCTCTCTCCCCAGTCTCACTCCTTCGTTCCCTCTCTCCCCAGTCTCACTCCTTCATTCCCTCTCTCCAGTCTCACTCCTTCATTCCTCTCTCCCCAGTCTCACTCCTTCATTCCCTCTCTCCCCAGTCTCACTCCTTCATTCCCTCTCTCCCCAGTCTCACTCCTTCATTCCCTCTCTCCCCAGTCTCACTCCTTCATTCCCTCTCTCCCCAGTCTCACTCCTTCATTCCCTCTCTCCCCAGTCTCACTCCTTCATTCCCTCTCTCCCCAGTCTCACTCCTTCATTCCCTCTCTCCCCAGTCTCACTCCTTCATTCCCTCTCTCCCCAGTCTCACTCCTTCATTCCCTCTCTCCCCAGTCTCACTCCTTCATTCCCTCTCTCCCCAGTCTCACTCCTTCATTCCCTCTCTCCCCAGTCTCACTCCTTCGTTCCCTCTCTCCCCAGTCTCACTCCTTCATTCCCTCTCTCCCCAGTCTCACTCCTTCATTCCCTCTCTCCCCAGTCTCACTCCTTCATTCCCTCTCTCCCCAGTCTCACTCCTTCATTCCCTCTCTCCCCAGTCTCACTCCTTCATTCCCTCTCTCCCCAGTCTCACTCCTTCGTTCCCTCTCTCCCCAGTCTCACTCCTTCGTTCCCTCTCTCCCCAGTCTCACTCCTTCATTCCCTCTCTCCCCAGTCTCACTCCTTCATTCCCTCTCTCCCCTGCCTCCCTCCCTCCCTACTTGTCGGCAGCCAGCTCCAATTAGCCTAATTAAAGATATCAGAAGCTGTTCCTCTACCAGCGTGCCGCCAAGCCTGGGTGAGCGCAATCACAGACAAAGGATTAGCAGCCATTCTGTTTGATTACCATTATAACTACAGCAGTCACAGTGTGGAGCGCTAACACTAGCGGTGTCACTAAATTAGCCAGGGGATTAGGTTCTGGTAGCAAAAACAGTCTCTACAGAATAGGACATGTCTGCTTTACTCAATGACAAGGCAAATAATGACAATATGCAAAGTCTATAATTGGCTTTCTAATGTGTCGGCTAGTGGAGTTCGTCTCGCTTTGCATGTAAGTAGCCTACTGTATCTCTTGCTCAAACAGAACAGGAGCACAATGAACTGAGCAGAGGACAGCTAATAGATGAAAGCTGACAGTCTCAGATCTTAACTAGAGGAGAATTCATCAGCATACACTGAACATCATGTAGCGTTATTTATAATTATGCTGAGACAGGGAGATGGAGCCCTCCTGCAGCGTAGCTCTCTTCACAAAGAATGAATGGAGACTCATCATTTGAAGTACTGTCATAAATGCTGCCTGTCATGTTCAATAGGGTCTTATAGTGTGGCAGACATACACAACTACCTTTCAAATGTGAAGAGTGGTCAGATGTGTGTGTGTGTGTGTGTGTCTCTTGTACCTCTGTTGGTGACCATGCTGCGCTGTAGGATCTGCTCCACCTTCACAGCCATGTCAGACATGTTCTGGGCGATAGCCTGGATCCTTTCCACCAGACCAATCGGCTGGATCCTGCCAACACACACACACACACACACACACACACACACACAGGGGAATGACCATCAATAGGGCAGGCACAGGTGAAGTGTTAGGCATGTCTTCTCTTTCTTGCTGATCATTTCTGCCATCTCTTTCCCCATGACAACCCACCGAGCACACACTGGTTGAATGAATCGTTTTTTTCTAGCCATTTCAATGAAACTATTTTGAAATAGATATTGAATTGATGTCTGTGCCCAGTGGGAATGCACATTCAATCTTTATCCTTTATCTCAATCCATAAACTTCCTGGACACATCTAGAAAAAGAAACATAGAAGCCTACGTCTTTCATCTAAGTCCACCCTCCTACAGTATACGCTTACTGTTTCCTCCCAAAAGAGAATTCATGCATTTATTTTACCTTTATTTAACTAGGCAAGTCAGTTAAGAACAAATTCTTATTTTCAATGACTGCCTAGGAACAGTGGGTTAACTACCTTGTTCAGGGGCAGAACGACATTGTTTTACCTAGTCAGCTCTGGGATTTGATCTTTCAACCTTTCGGTTACTAGTCCAACCCTCTAACCACTAGGCTACCTGCTAATTGAGCTTCAACAAGGAGAGGAAATGCTGATTGTGTGGAACTTGGTTGGAGCGTGAAATAAAAAAGCTTTTAAACTCTGACACAATTTATTTGTTGAGGTGAAAAAGTGACTCAGCACATTAAAGCCAGTCCCTGGGAGACTGAGAACAGAGCGCAATTAGGTTGGTAGGTTGTTAGCAAATGCCTTTTATGGCAGCTGACTGCCATGGCTTGTTGTTGCCATGTTAGTGTTGGCAAAACAAGCAGAAAAAAATAGAGTGAGAAAGAAAGAGAAAAGGAGACAGCAATAGAAAGAGGGAGTTAGCCCTGAACTCACAACTATCTCAGGCACTAGCAGTGAAAACTGGAAGGTGCCCAGGGAACTCCAAGCTGAAGCATTATGGCAGTGTGAACATTGTGAACTTGCCTTGGCTCCCTTCCGATAAAGACAGAAATCTCAGCCCTCGCTGATGTAGCATAAAGGTCCAAAGAGGCACAGAGATTTCCAGCTGTCTTTATGGAGCCATGATGATTGTGTATAATCTCAATGCAGTCAGTCAGCCACCTGGGCCCCACAGTATAAAAGAACAGTGTTCCTGTGTGTGCTGTAGAGAACTGAGCACTAAACGTTCTCACGGGCATAGCCATGGTTAAGCAAGGCCTCCGAGACAGAAACCAGTCCATTCAGCCTCTATCTGTTACTTCTACACTGGGTCTTCCCAAGACTGCTGTTACCTGGTCAGGGAAGCTGAGGACCCTCCAATAGGAAGGATGCTGGTCTTAAAGAGTACTACAGATGGACTCTGCAGAGCTGAAGACACTGTTTATCAGGGAGTATCAACCAGAGCCAAATCAATAGCTGGGGTCTAACAGCCCTGTCATATCAATGAGACGCTGACTGTACACAGTGGTCAACACTGGCCTTTGGCTTTTGTTCAAACTGTACAGCTTTATCTAACATATCCATTTAAATGAATGGTTGGGAGTTGTTGAAGAAATGGGCAATGGTTTAGACCAGTGCTTCTGGAATAAGTGTATGAGCATGGGTGTGGTATGTGTGTCTAAAATGCTGCATTACTTTGCGTAAAATCCCACTCTAATATCACTTGACCCTATGGGCAACTATTAGCCATCACTTCCTATTCCCTCCTATGAGGCAGCATATCAGAAGAGACGAGAGCCAGACACAGACAGAGTGGTCCTCTGCACAGCACCAGACTGCAGCACAGACTGATCAGTATAGGAAACATTCCTGTGGCCAGACAGAGAATCCTGTCCTCCCTCTATAGAACACCACTAATACATTTACAATGGGTGTCTGGCCCTGGAGAACCATATACAGCATTAAAGAGAGAGAGACGGCTGATTCCTTTTTAAAGACCTAACAGTGGACTCAATGGCTCTGGGTTCTTTTTTGTATCTGTTAAACTGCACCTTGGCTGAATTCTGAGCAGGTCACCAAGCAGACTGAAGCCTAGAGATGCTCCCCCTTTTTCATAATCGCTTACAGTTAGGCTGACTTAAACAGCAATGAATGGCCTCTTTCCAGCAACATTTAGGAAGAAAATCCTCATCATTTCTATAGTACCTTTCAAGGAATGTGAATAGTGAGAGTAATTTATGTTCTAACAATACTGTCTACTCTGGTGTTTAGAATCCATATCAAACATCCACAACTCTGCATTCTGGCAGTTAGCACAACTCTCAGGCATAGTTTGAGCCGGGATTATTTGAGTGTAGTGAGTGAGTGTAGGATCAGGGACGTCCAGAAGGGATGGTCAGAGTGTCAGACATGGGCAAACCTCAGCAGGAGGGAGCCTCTCAACCCCCTGTATGAGAGAGGTCCGTTGCCATGGAGACAGAAGAGCAAACTCCAGGTTGTTAGCCTCTGCATGTCTGGCAGCGCAGCGTCCCTGTCTGACTGTCCATGTCCACCCAATAACAGGGCAAATCGATAGGAAAATGTTGAGACTAATGAGACAATGTCTAGTTTAAATATCCTCCAATTATTTGTTTATATGCAGACAAATACATGCATACACCATACATTATGTAATGGCAGGCCTGCTACCAAACCCCAGAACCCTACCTGTCCAGTGCTGAGCTGAGTTCATCCAGTCTGTGGGAGTCTGTGGTGGTGTTGCCCAGTTTGGACAAAGTGTCCATCCTCTTCATGATGACCTCCAGCATATCACTGATCTTCCTCAGCACCCCGCGAGACTCTGGACCTCCCAGCACTGCCAACACACAGACACATACAGTACGTCAGATAAGAGCACAAGGGCAGGGGTCAATTCAATTTGAAGGCTGTCAATTCAGGAAGTAAACTTAAATAATTCAAAATGTGGAAAAACTGCATCTATTTTTAATGACTTCTCAAACTGAGGACTAGAAGCTACTTTTTTCAAAAATGTTTCAATGTTTTTTATTTTTTATTATTAAAACCACTTCCTGAATTGACTGCCTTCAATTCAGAGCTAAATACAGCCTCCCGGGTGGGTTAAGGGCGCTGTACTGCAGCGCCAGCTGTGCCATCAGAGTCCCTGAGTTCGCGCCTAGGCTCTGTCACAACCGGCCGCGACCGGGAGGTCTGTGGGGTGACGCACAATTGGCCTAGCGTCGTCCGGGTTAGGGAGAGCTTGGTGGGTAGGGATGTCCTTGTCTCATCGCGCACCAGCGACTCCTGTGGCGGGCCGAGGTAATGTTATAGGCACTACCCTATTAATACCGGCTATAATGATGAGGTAATGTTATAGGCACTACCCTATTAATACCGGCTATACTGATGAGGTAATGTTATAGGCACTACCCTATTAATACCGGCTATACTGATGAGGTAATGTTATAGGCACTACCCTATAAATACTGGCTATCCAGGCCCCCGGCCTGATTGGTGTCACAGTTTTCCCCCCATCCCTAGCAAACACACCTGATTTAAACTAATTGCATTTTTAACTGAAGATCATGATTAGATGATTATTGGAGTCAGGTGTGTTAGCTGGGGCTGGGGAAAAAGTGTGACGCCAATCAGGCCCCCGAGGACTGGAGTTGCCCTGGGCTATGCTGATGAGTGAGATAGTGATGTGAATGTGAGTTTACTCGATGAATGAAAAGTGACAATCCATTCAGTCCAGCCTTACAGTTCTCTGCTTGCTGATGGAAGGAGGTTTTCACTCAAAATCTCACGATACATGGCCCCATTCATTCTTTCCTTTACACAGATCAGTCATCCTGGTACCTTTGCAGAAAATAGCCTCAAAGCATGATGTTTCCACCCCCATGCTTCACAGTAGGTATGGTGTTCTTTGGATGCAACTCAGCATTCTTTGTCCTCCAAACACGACGAGTTGAGTCTTTACCAAAAAGTTATATTTTGGTTTCATCTGACAATATGACATTCTCCCAATATTCTTCTGGATCATCCAAATGCTCTCTAGCAAACTTCAGACGGGCCTGAACATGTACTGGCTTAAGCAGGGGGACACGTCTGGCACTGCAGGATTTGAGTCCCTGGCGGCGTAGTGTGTTACTGATGGTAGGCTTTGTTACTTTGGTCCCAGCTCTCTGCAGGTCATTCACTAGGTCCCCCCGTGTGGTTCTGGGATTTTTGCTCACCGTTCTTGTGATCATTTTGACCCCACGGGATGAGAACTTGCGTGGAGCCCCAGATCGAGGGAGATTATCAGTGGTCTTGTATGTCTTATATTTCCTAATAATTGCTCCCACAGTTGATTTCTTCAAACCAAGCTGCTTACCTATTGAAGATTCAGTCTTCCCAGCCTGGTGCAGGTCTACAATTTTGTTTCTGGTGTCCTTTGACAGCTCTTTGGGCTTGGCCATAGTGGAGTTTGGAGTGTGACTGTTTGAGGTTGTGGACAGGTGTCTTTCATACTGATAACAAGTTCAAACAGGTGCCATTAATACAGGTAACGAGTGGAGGACAGAGAAGCCTCTTAAAGAAGAAGTTACAGGTCTGTGAGAGCCAGAAATCGTGCTTGTTTGTAGGTGACCAAATACTTATTTTCCACCATAATTTGCAAATAAATTAATTTTAAAAAATCCTACAATGTGATTGCGCGCACACACACACACACACACACACACACACACACACACACAAATATCCTACATACCAGTCTATAATTTTAATGGTAGGTTTATTTGAACAGTGAGAGACAGAATAACAACAACAAAAATCCAGAAAAACACATGTCAAAAATGTTATAAATTGATTTGCATTTTAATGAGGGAAATAAGTATTTGACCCCTCTCAATCAGAAAGATTTCTGGCTCCCAGGTGTCTTTTATACAGGTAACGAGCTGAGATTAGGAGCACACTCTTAAAGGGAGTGCTCCTAATCTCAGTTTGTTAACTGTATAAAAGACACCTGTCCAAAGGAGCAATCAATCAATCAGATTCCAAACTCTCCACCATGGCCAAGACCAAAGAGCTCTCCTAGGGTGTCCAAATACTTTTCCTCCCTCACTGTATTAACTAAAGAGCACACCCAAGTCAAACAGAATGTTGAATCAATATAACCAGCTCTGCAGTTAAATGAGATGTCACGTCCTGACCATAGAAAGCCTTTATTTTCTATGGTGGAGTAGGTCAGGGCGTGACTGGGGGATGTTCTAGTTTATTATTTCTATGTTGGCCTGGTATGGTTCCTAATCAGAGGCAGCTGTCTATCGTTGTCTCTGATTGGGGATCATATTTAGGTAGCCTTTTCCCACCTGTTGTTTGTGGGATCTTGCTATTGTATTGTTGCTTGAGAGCCCTACAAGGCTGTACGTTCGTTTGTTTCTCTTTATTGTTTTTGTTGCTGGTTCACATTCAAATAAATTATGATGAACCCAAATCACGCTGCGCCTTGGTCTACCCATTTCGATTAGCGTTACATGAGAATAGTACAGCCTCTGGTTAACAAGCTGTTGAAAGAGGAGTGTTACTTTTAGATCATTGTACCAGAAGTCTAGATACAAAATTAAATAACAGCCTTATCCTTACCTATGTCTGACAGTCTGAGCCGTTAAGAACACTGACACGGACCGACAACAGCCCCAAAATGTTGTGATTATGGTGTGAATGAAATAGAGCTTAACCTTTATGTTATCATTCATCAAGCATATTAGGCTCTTAAAAATGCATTGTGTGCAGACTCACTTGCTTTCACTGTCAGACTTCATTTGTCACCATCTACGAGAAAGTCACCTTCGCCAGAAAAAACTAAACTGACCATAAATTAAACCACACGACAAAACACTTAATCAGGGGAGGGGGCTGATTAGAATGGAATTGATCTTCCTGCACTGGAGATCTACTGTGTGTGTCTGCACAAGTGTGCCCGTGTGACATGTGTGTAAATATACAGACACGCTTTTGTCTAAAATGTCTTCCTTTCATTCTGTCATGGTTACATATTCCATACCGGTCTAGAGTGAATAAATAAAACAGGCTTCTCTTCATTCACTAAAGCTGACAGCAGGGGCTGTTCATACAGTTGAAGTCGGAAGTTTACATATACCTCAGCCAAATACATTTAAACTCAGTTTTTCACAATTCCTGACATTTAATCCGAGAAAACAATTCCCTGTCTGAGGTCAGTTAGGATCACCACTTTATTTTAAGAATGTGAAATGTCGGGATAATAGTAGAGAGAATTATTTTTTCAGCTTTTATTTATTTCATCGCATTCTCAGTGGGTCAGAAGATTACATATACGAATTGAGTGTTTGGTAGCATTGCCTTTAAAATTGTTTAACTTGGGTCAAACGTTTCGGGTAGCCTTCCTTCCACAAGCTTCCCAAAAATAAGTTGGGTGAATTTTGGCCCATTCCTCCTGACAGAGCTGGTGTAACTGAGTCAGGTTTGTAGGCCTCCTTGCTCACACACGCTTTTTCAGTTCTGCCCACACATTTGCTATAGGATTGAGGTCAGGGCTTTGCGATGGCCACTCCAATACCTTGACTTTGCTGTCCTTCAGCCATTTTGCCACAACTTTGGAAGTATGCTTGGGGTCATTGTCCATTTGGAAGACCCATTTGCGACCAAGCTTTAACTTCTTGACTGATGTCTTGGGATGTTGCTTCAATATATCATTTTACTTCCTCATGATGTCATCTATTTTGTGAAGTGCACGAGTCCCTCCTGCAGCAAAGCACCCCAACAACATGATGCAGCCACCCCCGTACTTCACGGTTGGGATGGTGTGATCTTTGGCTTGCAAGCCTCCCACTTTTTCCTCCAAACATAACGATGGTCATTATGGCCAAATCGTTATATTTTTGTTTCATCAGACCAGAGGACATTTCTCCATAAAGTAAGATCTTTGTCCCCATGTGCAGTTGCAAACCGTAGTCTGGCTTTTAACTTCTTCGAGATAGGGGGCGCTCTTTTAATTTTTGGATAAAAAAACGTTCCCGTTTTAAACAAGATATTTTGTCACGAAAAGATGCTCGACTATACATGTAATTGACAGCTTTGGAAAGAAAAAACTCTGACGTTTCCAAAACTGCAAAGATATTATCTGTGAGTGCCAAAGAAATAATGCTACAGGTGAAACCAAGATGAAATTTCATACAGGAAATGGTCCAGATTGTGAATGCCCTGTGTTCTAAATGTCTCCTTATATGGCTGTGAATGCGCCAGGAATGAGCCTGCACTTTCTGTCGTTTCCCCAAGGTGTCTGCAGCATTGTGACGTATTTGTAGGCATATCATTGGAAGATTGACCATAAGAGACTACATTTACCAGGTGTCCGCCCGGTGTCCTCCGTCAAAATTATTGCGTAATCTCCAAGTCCATGCGTTCCATTTTCTTCAGAAGAGAAACCAAACTGCCACGAATGATTTATCGTCGAATAGATATGTGAAAAACACCTTGAGGATTGATTCTAAACAACGTTTGCCATGTTTCTGTCGATATTATGGAGTTAATTTGGAAAAAAGTTTGCATTGTAATGACTTAATTTTCGGGGGTTTTCTTACCCAAACGTGATGAACAAAACAGAGCGATTTGTCCTACACAAATAATCTTTTTGGAAAAACTGAACATTTGCTATCTAACTGAGTCTCCTCATTGAAAACATCTAAAGTTCTTCAAAGGTAAATTATTTTATTTGAATGCTTTTCTTGTTTTTGTGAAAATGTTGCATGCTGAATGCTAGGCTTAATGCTATGCTAGGCTATCAATACTCTTACACAAATGCTTGTTTAGCTATGGTTTAAAAGCATATTTAGAAAATCTGAGATGACAGTGTTAACAAAAGGCTAAGCTTGAGAGCAAATATATTTATTTCATTTCATTTGCGATTTTCATGAATAGTTAACGTTGCGTTATGGTAATGAGCTTGAGGCTATAAATAGGATCCCGGATACGGGATTGCTCGTCGCAACAGGTTAATGGCGGTTTTGGAGCAGTGGCTTCTTCCTTGCTGAGCGGCTTTTCAGATAATGTCGATATAGGACTTGTTTTACTGTGGATAGAGATACTTTTGTACCCGTTTCCTCCAGCACCTTCACAAGGTCTTTTGCTCCTGTTCTGGGATTGATTTGCACTTTTCGCACCAAAGTACATTCATCTCTAGGAGACAGAACGAGTCTCCTTCCTGAGCGGTATGACTGCTGCGTGGTCCCATGGTGTTTATACTTGCATACTATTGTTTGTACAGATGAACGTGGTACCTTCAGGCGTTTGGAAATTGCTCCGAAGGATGAACCAGACTTGTGGAGGTCTACAATTTTGTCTGAGTTCTTTTGATTTTCCCATGATGTCAAACAAAGAGGCACTGAGTTTGAAGGTAGGCCTTGAAATACATCCACAGGTACACCTCCAATTGATTCAAATTATATAAATTAACCTATCAGAAGCTTCTAAAGCCATGACATCATTTTCTGAAATTTTCCAAGCTGTTTAAAAGGCACAGTCAACTTAGTGTAAGTAAACTGCTGACCCAGTGTATTTGTGATACAGTGAATTATTAGTGAAATAATCTGTAAACAATTGTTGGAAAAATTACTTGTCATGCACAAAGTAGATGTCCTAAACAACTTGCTAAAACTATAGTTTCACAAACCAAAATTTGGGGAGTGGTTAAAAAACGAGTATTAATGACTCCAACCTAAGTGTATGTAAACTTCCGACTTCAACTGTACATGCATAGAATGCACATCAATTTAAATGAAATTCCCAGACTGGACCAGTTTGGCAACAACATGCCTCAAAGGAGAGGGAGGGAGATCTGTAATGTACAGAAACACTTCAAAGAACATCTCCCTTATTTTCCTGGCCCTACAGTAATGCTGGGGATTGAAATAATTCAACAATTGGAAAAAATGACTATGTAGAAGTCATTCATAATTTTCAATATCAAGAGTAATTCTATTGATGCATTTGTTCAACAGGGGAGCATGAGGCGTACAGAGACGGTCTCTCAACCAGAGTCGAGGCTATAAAGCAGGTGCCACATTCCAGGGAGGCTCTCCCTGCCGCATTGAGGCTAAACATTGCCCCTGGGCTGAGTCTAGGTGGAACTGGAACGTAGCTCCACAATAATGACATTTCTCACACGTCTCGCCCATAAATCATCATTATGGAAACTAACACCCCTCCCACGCAGTACATTTTTGAATGATTTTATATATGTTCGCAATCTATTGTTCATCAGCTACCTCTATTTATTGCTCCAGCGACTAGCCTCCCCTGGAGGTGAACAGGCTAATGTGTTTTCACCAAGTCCTGCGCTGTTAGTGGTTTCAGCAGCCGGTTTGCCGATAGTATCTGTGTGCTAATGTGGGCCGTTGCCATGTCATTCCTCATCTACTGGTTAATAAAGGGCCCATTTAACAAGAACTAATCTCCTTTAATGACTCCATTTCGTAAGTGCCACAACACAATCGATTTTATGAACAAATTCTAATTAGATAGTCATACCGTAGCAAGCTGAGAGCGTAGCACCGGTCGGCTAGTCTCATTTCACAGTCACTGTGCCTCCATCACTGGTTTGAAATAGCTCGCCCCAAATGGGACTGCTCACATAGATGGACAGCAAACAGACTTTGGGACTGCTCACATAGATGGACAGCAAAGACTTTGGGACTGCTCACATAGATGGACAGCAAACAGACTTTCACTTTATTTTAGTTTATGGCTCGCTGTATAATGGGTTGTTAGAAACGGGGAAAATAATTTGCTTACATTCACCACTTTTTCTCATAACACTGTGTTATGTTTCTTGCCAGCTAGGATGAGAAACATCTGTTCATAGGAAGAATTAATTAGATCAGTGTAGTACCTTCCCGAGCAGCTTTGCATGAACAGTTACTAATTGTCTGCTCTCTCATTGACTTTTAGTAGGGACACATATTAACGTTATAGGTCCTGAGAGTCTGGCGTCTGAACTACAACGGTTTCCTGCAGCCCGTCATCAGAGCCTCTGAGGTGAGGACAGATAATAAGTTCAGGAACCAGAAGGGCTCCCAGTGGGTTAATAAGGCATGTATGACTCAATGGTGTGAAGTGAATAATGCCCTGGTTGGCAATATAACGTCATAGTACTAATCAAATTCCAACTTGGTTTATTGATCACTCCAGCTAAGATTCATTTAGCTGAGAGCTCTTACTGCCTGGACACTGTTAGATCTGAATCTGAGCCGCATGTCATTTAGATTGAAATACAAGTGTTCAGATAGATGAAAGCCTTGCCAAAGGGCACTCCCACATAAGTTATTATTTTGCGTTTCATCCAGACCTTTTCATAAAATAACATGTCCCTCTCTGCGAAGCATTGTAAGAGCCTGTGTACTTCTTCTTTCTGAAAATAATATTAACCTTTTACTGCAGTGGGCTAAATCAGGGTCACACAAGAGTGTTTCTTGGTAGTCTTAAACAAATATACTTTGAAACAAAAGTATACACCTCACACAGATTGTTATGGGCTTAAAAAAAAGAAGGCACCTGTATGTACCATGTCAGATGTAGAGTTGAAATGTATAACATTTTGAGTTTACATCCCAATATTACACTTTATATACAGAAGACTGAAATATAGCAACATTTCTTTTAAATAATGTTTATTAATTATGGAATTATGACAAATATTAATAACATTCCACTTGTGAGGCCACTAGAGGGCGATTTGGTCATTTGACTGCAGGAAACTACAAGAGCATGAGACATGCTATGCGTCATTGCGAGCTAACATAACAATCATGAGCAGTCATCCTCCTAGTTTTTGGGCAGTAATGCTCATCAATGGAAAATTGGCAAAAGATAGAAAAACACGGCCACCATTGTGAAATAGACAACAGTAAAGCATCATCCATGCCCTGTGTGTGCATACAGTACGCTGTAATCCAGTAAGGCTTCAGACACACAAACATGATACAGTTTAATGCTTGTGTTTGTCAAGCCATGTTTTGGCTAATGTCAACCTCTGTGTTGCCTTTGCTACTGTGGCTGTCTGTGGGCATCCTTTCCTCAGCCTCCTGTGGTGGGTGTGGACTTGGGCTGACACTCCAGCAGCATCACAGAGGGATGGCTCTGTATTGTGTCTCATCACACTGCGCTAATCCTGCAGACACACTCGCTCCAACATCCAGATGATGGTTTTATTAGCCTTGTGAAAAACACTCATTTGTTATTTAAACCGCGGGTATATGTTTGGACTGATTAAGTAAATTCATGACTTAATCGTGAGACGAAATCAATACCTGCAAAGTATGTGTACTAGATGGCTAAGTGTGTGTGTGTGTCTGTGTGTATTTCTGGTGTGTGTGTGTGTGTGTGTGTGTGAGATGAGATGCCAGGTGAGGTGGGAGGGAGGTGGGGGGGGTAGAGGAAAAAGGACTGCTGCTGAGGAGAGAGAGAGTAGGATGAGAAAAAGAAAGTGCTAGTTTAGGGTTGGGAACTGCCAGGGACTTCATGGTATGATATTATCACCATACTTAGGTGCCAATAAGACATGTATTGTAATTATCACGATTCTACAGTATATGTACTGTGAGAGCAAAATTACAAGATTATGTTATAATACTGTTATTGCATCAAATGGTTGTTTTATGCAACAGAATATAGTTCTTAGAACTCTATTGTGTTTGTGAACTGAGAGTGGGCCTCTGGGGCTTAGTGCTGACAGTAGATTTATGATGCCTTAGGTGATAAACCTAACCAAAATCTTTCTATTTACTTCGGATCTGGAATTCAACAGAAGCTAGCCAGCTAAATACCTACAAGGTATCAGTTAGGAAACCATTGCTAGCGGTCATCAGCTAACCTTTAGCTCGGAAAGCTCTCGCCAGTTCGAACAACGTGACTCAAAGCAGAGCATAACGGACCTATATCTCTCCATATCCCAGGATTCCTACCGCAAACTCTGAATATTTTCATCTGGATCTTCGCAACTAGCTAACTGCAATCCCGGGTGACCACTCCTGGCTAGCATTTCCATCCCGGAGCAAGCAACAATTAGCCTGAAGCTAGCCCGGCCAGGGCTCCTGTGCTACCACCGAAGCCCACTCCTGGGCTACAATATCCGGACCCCTTCTACTGCCGGTACGGGGCACTGAACTCAACTGATCCTCTACGACTGGAAAACCGACATAATCTGCCCGAGGATTCCTACAGGCCCCTCAGGCGTGACGCCTGCTGAAGGCCCATTCTGCTAACCTGCTAGCTACCTAGAGCTACTTGGAACCATACTAACTCCACGACTGGTCTATCAACGTCACCGCACAAAGAGACAAAAACAAACATACCCCCATCGCGACGTCCCCCAAAGGTTAACTTGCTAGCCCTGGTCTACAAACTGCTAGCTTGCCTGCTAACTGCTAGCCTCTGCTAACTGCTTGCTTGCTAACCCGGTCTGCTAACTGCTAGCTTGTTTAACTGTTAGCATCGGCCTGTAAACTGTCTGAATCGCCGTGTTCCCAGTCAGCCCAACCACTCACTGGACCCATATGTTCACTTGGCTACGCATGCCTCTCTCTAATATCAATATGCCTCGTCCATTACTGTCTTGGTTAGTGGTTACGGCAGGGTACCCTGGTGGTTGGACTAGTAACCGGAAGGTTGCAAGTTCAAAACCCCAAGCTGACAAGATAAAAATCAGTTGTTCTGCCCCTGAACAAGGCAGTTAACCCACTGTTCCTACGCCGTCATTGAAAATAAGAATTTGTTCTTAACTGACTTGCCTAGATAAATAAAGGTAAAATAAGAAAAATTACTGTAGAGCCTCTAGCCCTGCTCAATATGCCTTAACCAACCATGTTGGCCCACCTCCTACATATGCGATGACATCGCCTGGTTTAAATATCTCTCCCATCATTACTCAATGCCTAGGTTTACCTCCAATGTACTCACATCCTACCTTACCTGTCTGTTCACTATGCCTTGAATCTATGCTATCGTGCCCAGAAACTTGCTCCTTTTACGCTCTGTTCCGAACGTGCTAGACGGCCAGTTCGTATAGCCGTACCCTTATCCTACTTCTCCTCTGTTCCTCTGGTGATGTAGAGGTTAATCCAGGTCCTGCAGTGCCTAGCTCCACTCTCACTCCACAGGTGCTCTCATTTGTTGACTTCTGTAACCGTAAAAGCCTTGGTTTCATGCATGTTAACATTAGAATCCTACTCCCTAAGTTTATTTTACTCACTGCTTTAGCACACTCTGCCAACCCGGAAGTCTTAGCCATGTCTGAATCCTGGATTATGAAAACCACCAAAAATGCTGAAATATCCATCGCTAACTATTCTCCGCCGAGATAGAACTGCCAAAGGGGGCGGTGTTGCAATCTACTGCAAAGATAGCCTGCAGAGTTCTGTATTACTATCCAAGTCTGTACCCAAACAATTCGAGCTTCTACTTCTAAAAATTCACCTTACCAGAAACAAGTCTCTCACTGTTGCCGCTTGCTATAGACCTCCCTCAATCTCACACAAATTATCAATGAACCTACCAGGTACAACTCCAAATCCGTAAACACGGGCACCCTCATAGATATCACCCTAACCAACTTTCCCTCTAAATACACCTCTGCTGTTTTCAATCAAGATCTCAGCGATCACTGCCTCATTGCCTGCATCCGTAATGGGTCTGCGACCAAACGACCACCCCTCATCACTGTCAAACGCTCCATAAAACACTTCTGCGAGCCTTTCTAATTGACCTGGCCAGGGTATCCTGGAATGACATTGACCTCATCCCGTTAGGAGATGATGCCTGGCTATTCTTTAAAAGTGCCTTCCTCACCATCTTAAATAAGCATGCCCCATTCAAAAAATGTAGAACTAGGAATAGATATAGTCCTTGGTTCACTCCAGACCTGTCTGCCCTTGACCAGCACAAAAACATCCTGTAGCGTTCCGCATTAGCATCAAATAGCCCCTGTAGCTCCCTTCAGTAACCACGAGCACAACCGTTCCTTGATTTTAACTGGCGGCTTTATTCTGTAGTTTTAGTCAGAATTATCACCTTCCGTGAGAACTATAAAGTAAATTAAAAAATACAGTTAAGCACACTCTTACAACCTTATCTTACGAGTGACTTATTACCTTGATATAACTCTGAAATGCTTACATACATAACAGTTTAACCGGCGTTATAACGGGTCCAGATTAAACACATGAATAAAGGAAAAAATACCTCATTGGCTGCATGAATTCACACTTCATCCTAACATACACTCTTCAACCTTATGAACTACACCCGATGACATGAAAACTTAGCTAACGCAGCGCAGGATTGCCTTCCCTCCAAAAGTGTGTTGCTACAATAAGGATCCCCGTTACAACAGTATAAGCTACGTAGTTCCGCTTGTATTATCATTTCCCCCGCACAGCGGACACGTAAACAATTCAAACAAACGACAAAAACATAACCTGTAAGTCTAACTGTCAGTTAGAGCCCCTGTGATATGCAACTTTTCAGGGAAGTTAGGAACAAATATACACAGGCAGTTGGGAAAGCTAAGGCTAGCTTTTTCAAACAGAAATTTGCATCCTGTAGTACGAACTCAAAAACGTTCTGGGACACTAAAGTCCATGGAGAATAAGAGCACCTCCTCCCAGCTGCCCACTGCTCCGAGCCTAGGAAACACTGTCACCACCGATAAATCCACTATAATTGAGAATGTCAATAAGCATTTCTCTACGGCTGGACATGCTTTCCACCTGGCTACCCCTACCCCGGCCAACTGCCCGGGGAACCCTCCACAACAACCCGCCAAAGCCCCCACCAATTCTCCTTTATCCATATCCAGATAGCTGATGTTCTGAAAGAGCTGCAAAATCTGGACCCCTACAAATCAGCCGGGCTAGATAATCTGGACCCTCTCTTTCTAAAATGATCTGCCAAAATTGTTGCAACCCCTATTACTAGCCTGTTCAACCTCTCTTTCATATCGTCTGAGATTCCCAAAGATTAGAAAGCTACCGCGGTCTTCCCCCTCTTCAAAGGGGGTGAGACTCTAGACCCAAACTGCTACAGACCTATATCTATCCTACCCTGTCTTTCTAAGGTCTTCGAAAGCCAAGTTAAACAGATTACCGGCCATTTCGAATCCCACCGTACCTTCTCCGCTATGCAATCTGGTTTCAGAGCTGGTCATGGGTGCACCTCAGCCACGCTTAAGGTCCTAAATGACATCATAACCGCCATCGATAAGAGACATTACTGTGCAGCCATATTCATCGACCTGCCCAAGGCTTTCGACTCTGTCATTCACCACATTCTTATTGGCAGACTCGACAACCTTGGTTTCTCAAATGATTGCCTCGCCTGGTTTACCAACTACTTCTCTGATAGAGTTCAGTGTGTCAAATCGGAGGGCCTGTTGTCCGGACCTCTGGCAGTCTATGGGGGTGCCACAGGTTTCAACCCTCGGGCAGACTCTCTTCTCTGTATACAACAATGATGTTGCTCTTGCTGCTGGTGATTCTCTGGTACACCTCTACGCAGACGACACCATTCTGTATACTTCTGGCCCCTCTTTGGACACTGTGTTAACTGACCTCCAGACGAGCTTCAATGCCATACAACTCTCCTTCCGTGGCCTCCAACTACTCTTAAACGCAAGTCAAACTAAATGCATGCTATTCAACCGATCACTGCCCGCATCTGCTCGCCCGTCAAACATCGCTACTCTGGACAGCTCTGACTTAGAATACGTGGACAACTACAAATATCTAGGTGTCTGGTTCGACAGTAAACTCTCCTTCCAGACTCACATTAAGCATCTCCAATCCAAAATTAAATCTAGAATTGTTTTCCTATATCGCAACAAAGCATTCTTCACTCATGCTGCCAAACTGTCGTTAAACTGACCATCCTACCGATCCTCAACTTCGGTGATGTCATCTATAAAATAGCCTCCAACACTCTACTCAACAAATTGGATGCAGTCCATCACAGTGCCATCCGTTTTGTCACCAAAGCCCCATATACTACCCACCATTGCAACCTGTATGCTCTCGTTGGTTGGCCCTCGTTTCATACGTGTCGCCAATCCCACTGGCTACAGGTTGTCTCATTGGTAAAGCCCCGCCTTATCTCAGCTCACTGGTCACCATAGTAGCACCCATTCGTAGCACGCGCTCCAGCAGGTATATCTCACTGATCACCTCCAAAGCCAATTCAATTCCTCCTTTGGTTGTCTTTCCTTCCAGTTCTCTGCTGCCAATGACTGGAACGAACTGCAAAAATCTCTGAAGCTGGAGACTCATATCTCCCTCACTAGCTTTAAGCACCAGCTGTCAGAGCAGCTCACAGATCACTGCACCTGTACATAGCCCATCTGTAAACAGCCCATCTATCTACCTACCTCATCCCCATACAGTATTTATTTATTTATTTATCTTGCTACTTTGCACCCCAGTGTCTCTACTTGCACATTCATCTTCTGCACATCTACCATTCCAGTGTTTAATTGCTATATTGCAATTACTTCGCCACCATGGCCTATTTATTGCCTTAACTCCCTTATCTTACCTCATTTGCACTCACTGTATATATACTTTTTGTTTTCTTTTGTTCTACTGTATTGTTGACTATGTTTTGTTTATTCCATGTGTAAATCTGTGTTGTTGTGTGTGTCGAATTGCTATGCTTTATCTTGGCCAGGTCTTAGTTGTAAATGAGAACATGTTCTCAACTAGCCTACCTGGTTAAATAAAGGTGAAAAAAAGTAATAAATAAATAACAAGCCACATTCAATTCATGTGAGGGAGATTGCTCTGGTCTGACTGGAAGGTACCAGGGAGAGATGGCTCTCCGGTATGGATAATGATGAGGTGAGCCTTGTTTTGGGGGCAAGACCCTGGTTTCCACACAATAAAGAATAAAGACTAAGTAGAACTCTGACTTGTGTGATAAGTTTGTCTCTCCTCATTTGATAATAAAGAAATAAACACCACAATTGTGATTTGATACTTGCAATTTTATTGCGATTTGATGTTCCAAACATAATGCCCATTATATGTATTCTGCAGAGGAGGCTGGTGGGAGTAGCTTCAGGAGGACGGGCTCATTGTAATGGATGGGATGGAACAGAGTCCAGCATGTGGTTTCCATGTTTTATGTGTTTGATACCATTCCAATAATTCCATCCTAGTCTTTACAATGAGCCTGTCCTTCTATAGCTCCTCCCACCAGCCTCCTCTGGTCTGCTGCAGAGAGACAAGAGAGATCATGAGAAAATTAGTTTTGATCAGTCAGGGAAATACAAGTGCTGAAGGCATGTTGGCTCACTATTTAAAAAGGAGAGAACAAGCTATAAGATGAAAAATATAAGCTTTAGCATAGGTACAGCCAACTAATGCTACCTACAGTAGCAAAAAAAAAGAGACAAATATTGATAAAATCTATTCAATGTCTTGGCTATAACATGCATAGGCAGACACATACCTGACCCTGCACATACCATACTGTATTGAATTCTTGGTGGTTTCCGCATAAAACATTACATTTATGCATATCCCTATTGACAATTAGCCTTCAGTTTTTCATACGGTTTTATACAAGATTGTGTACAACTGAGAAATGTTGGTACATATAACTTGAGTACTGTGTGTGTGTGTGTGTGTGTGTGTGTTGTTTTCCTGGTTGAGGACCCTTGGGGTGTCAGACCCTCCCCCCTCCCCCTCTCACCTGCTAGATTGGTAGATTCACACTCCCCCTATCCCTGCTGCTCTCACTCCTCATACGAATACTCATTAACAGGAGGACTGATTGAGATTGAGTTGCTCTAGTGTACCCGGCAGCCATGGGGGAGCTGACAGAACCAGAACCTATTAGAGCAGACAACCTCTGTCACTTATCCTCTCTCTCATTGCACCTGACAGCCCAGAAAGAGGAAACTGTCTATGCTTCTCCACGGCTTCAATTAAAAACCTGCCTCTTCCTCCTATTAACCCTCCCTCTCCCTACAGACAATATACACAGACACAAACAAACCCGAAACACATTTTAGGAGAACCACAAGCAAGTTGAAGGCCAGTCTTCTTCATTGGTGTGAATGGCAGACATAAGGTGGAACTAGATGGGGAGCTTTTATGTAGATACTAACTATGTTTACATTCAGCATTCAGTTCACATTTGACCTCCAACCACCACCATTCTTATGTTCTGATAGAACGTGTGGCCCGGTATTTTCAGGGTAAATAAGAAATCGGACCCCACCAACAACACAGAGGGGAACCGCTGAGTCAGGGACTCTGCACAGGGGCCGCTGATAGGTTTCTGATTCAATGTAATGTACACACATCCAGTTCTCACACACACACACACACACACACACACACACACACACAATACATACTGACTACTGTGTTCAGCATTAGGCATTCATGTTTGCCATTCAGAGGGTGAATGGGCTAAACAAAAGATTTAAGTGCCTTTGAACAGGATATGGTAGTAGGTGCCAGGCGCACTGGTTTGAGTGTGTCAAGAACTGCAACGCTGCTGGGTTTTCACGTTTAACAGTTTCCCCTGTGTAGCAAGAATGGTCCACCACCCAAAGGACATCCAGCCAACTTGACACTTGGGAAGCATTGGATTCAACATTGGCCAACATCCCTGTGGAATGATTTCAACACCTTGTAGAGTCCATGCCCTAACAAATTGAGGCTGTTCAGAGGGCAAAAGGGATGCAACTCCATATTAGGAAAGTGTTCTTTGTATACTTGAACACTCCAGAAAACTAATTAATCATTTAAATTTGACGTTTTAGTCATTTAGCAGGCGCTCTTATCCAGATTGACTTCCAGTTAGTTATACAACTTTAAAAAGGTTTGCACTGTTATTTTACATATTAGTTTCTCTTCTAGAAAGAATGTTTGTGAGAACACAAGGACAATCCCTTAATGACTGTGACAGTGTTTTCACTGGATGAAGGTTCGATCAATCAACACAGAATCAAGATGACTAAATCCTTTCAGCTGCTCAAGATGAGGAATCTTTGAGGTTTCTCTCCTCTCTCCCTCCTCTCTCCTTTGCAGAACCCCATGCCTTCTTAACCTGGTGCATGCCATCAGATCTGCTAGGTATCAAAAACATTTGTGCAGCCTCCCTACCCGTAGAAACATGGTATTTTCCTTCAGCAAAATGTCACTGCCTATCATGGAAAATAGAGTGAGAAAGATCTGTACAACATGGCTGTCGTGAGCTTATCAAAATCCAACAGAAAAGCATCCGTCTCTTTGTCTGGCCACCCTGATGGAAGCTCATGTCTTCTTTAGTCACAGCAGCTCACCTCAGTACAGCCTCCTGGACCTCCTGCAGTGTCTCTCTGTCCGTGGGGACTACACAGCCTCCTGGACCTCCTGCAGTGTCTCTCTGTCCGTGGGGACTACACAGCCTGCTGGACCGCCTGCAGTGTCTCTCTGTCCGTGGGGACTACACAGCCTGCTGGACATCCTGCAGTGTCTCTATGTCTGTGGGGACTACACATGCATGCTGTAACAAAGGCCAATTCTTCCCTATTTTTCAAAACCACTTCTGAGGAGACCGCCCTCTGTTTCAAGCGTGCCATTTTACTTTCACTGAGGCAATTTATGTTTTTTTTAGAGACATGTACAGTAAAAAGCCATGTCTTCACTTCAGTTAATTGCTCTAACTTTAGGTAGTGATGACTGCTGAGCTACACAATACATGGTCTATCGTTGTCATAAACGCATCACTTAACATAGCTGCAGTGGAAGTCCTTGTACTTTGATGGATTTAACTGCATTATTAGCATTTCATTGAACACATTGTGACAAGATAGCCATGACATTGAATGGAGGTCAAATTAGATTTTCACTCGTGTACATCTTGCAAAACAGCGCTCTCTGTTTCATCCTCACCTTAGTGGCTCCTGCCCAACCACTATGTTTTCTGACGCAATACGTGACCTACTATGGGTTACAAGATGTAGGGGAAAACAACATATGTGGTGAGAGTTCATGAGTTATTACCCCTCACTTGGCCTCCGGGCCTAATGTGTGTGAGCCAGTCTACTTCCCTGGCCCCATATTAGCGCCAGACTCCTCCTGTTAATTAGATGTGTACCAACATCCATCAGTGGCATTTTGCTGAGAGAACACCTTAGGCCTAGTACACAAACACACTGTTACAGTGACTGAGTGAATAGACACACAGACGCTTCATAATGGGTGGTTCCTTAAAGGATGCTACAGTGCTGTGACCTAGCTCTGATTGAGTGCGTATAGCACAATGGAACTTCTGCCTCTCATCTCTCAGCAGTACAGGTGGGATAGACAAAATGTTTACATCCAAACTACTGTATATCAACCATTTAAACAGCATCAGCCTGCCAAGGGAAAATCTTGGAGCTCATGAAATCTACCCAACAGCCAGGCAGGGCCACGTTAATAGCCCCTATGGAAAAAGGGGTCTCCGTGAGGGAGGGCTTCAAAGACATAATTAGAAGCCCCTGGAACACCTCTGCAGCCTTTAAGATTGATCCTCTCTAACGTTTCCCTCTTTTACGCCTTCGTCCTTTCCAGGAAATAGTCCCCCACCACATCATTAGTTTCACGTTCCATGAAAGACCACCTGCATAATGCAGGAGAGCATGTATTGGGATGACTCATGTGCTGGAGGCAGCTCTGCTCAGTGGTCACTAGCTGGCCCAGCCACAAAGTCATACAACCCCAACCACACTGCTAACCCTAATACTAACCTAAATTTTGTTTTCATTCATTTTTACAATATAGCTAATTTTGACTTTGCAGCTGGCACATCTAGTGGATATCACTCAGTTCTGCATCACGGACAAGACTCAACCCCAAGAATGTTAACCTGCACCAATAATGGGGTAAACGTTTGTACAGACATTATTTCAGTGGCCTACTGGGTGTAGCCAGGTAAAGTAAAGGGACAGAAGAAGTAAATAGTACAATATTGTACTATCAATAAGAATTGAGCAACAGCAGTCACTGAGAATAGGCTACAATATATTGATTGGTATTGATGTTGACTCAGACAGGTCTGAATTGAGACATATCAATAAGTGGAGGTAACTGAAATGCAAGATTCAAACACGGTCTGTATGAAACCTTAGGAATCTTTTCTATTTCATTGTTGGGTATCAATTCTGTATAACTTTGTGTATATCCCCAGTGTGGTCACTAATCCAACCAGGGAGAATCCTACAACAGAGCCTGTATGCCTGCTAATTCTCTCCCTGTCCACACAACAAGCCCATAAAGCCCTAGCAAACAGATCATCCAATGTAAATAGCATCAAAGCTTGCATAGCTGGATACTATACAGACAGGATCTGGGAAGAATCTACAAACAATTCATTGATTTGTAGTCCTCCCACTAGCCTACAGCAGCATCATTTATTGTATAGTAGTATACCATATCTACTCAAATTTAATTTAGACTTCTCTGAAAGAACATTATGGACAACATGTTATGATAGGCTCAGGCTGCCTCTAATGACTGTATTGTCTATAATGAACAGAACAGTGGACTGTCCTAACACAGTTTTGTTGAGGCTTTATCTTGTGGTTGCATTGTAAGTGAGTTCCATTATAAAAACAAACTGCTGAGGGAGAGTGAACTGTTCACTGGGGAACGCCTTTCATCAAGCAACCTTCTCTTCCCTACGTTAGAAACCAGTCTGTTGGTTTTCCTCATTTCTATATTTCCTCTCCCTGCCAGACAGTCGTGGCCAAAAGTTTTGAGAATGACACAAATTTTAATTTTCAAAGTCTGCTGCCTCCGTTTGTATGATGGCAATTTGCATGTACTCCAGAATGATATGAAGAGTGAACAGATGAATTGCAATTAATTGCAAAGTCCCTCTTTGCTATGCAAATGAACTGAATCCCCTAAAAACATTTACACTGCATTTCAGCCCTGCCACAAAAGGACCAGCTGACATCATGTCAGTCATTCTCTCATTAACACAGGTGTGAGTGTTGACAAGGACAAGGCTGGAGATCACTCTGTCATGCTGATTGAGTTCAAATAACAGACTGGAAACTTCAAAAGGAGGGTGGTGCTTGGAATCATTGTTCTTCCTCTGTCAATCATGGTTACCTGCAAGGAAACACGTGCCGTCATCGTTGCTTTGCACAAAATGGGCAAATCAACCATTTATCGGATCATCAAGAACTTCAAGGAGAGCAGTTCAAGGAGAGCAGTTCAATTGTTGTGAAGAAGGCTTCAGGGCGCCCAAGAAAGTCTAGCAAGCGCCAGGACCATCTCCTAAAGTTGATTCAGCTGCGGGATCGGGGCACCACCAGTACAGAGCTTGCTCAGGAATGGCAGCAGGCAGGTGTGAGTGCATCTGCACACACAGTGAGGAAAAGACTTTGAGGATAGCCTGGTGTCAACAAGGGCAGCAAAAAAGCCACTTCTCTCCAGGAAAAACATCAGGGACAAACTGATATTCTGCAAAAGGTACAGGGATTGGACTGTTGAGGACTGGGGTAAAGTCATTTTCTCTGATGAATTCCCTTTCCGATTGTTTGGGGCATCCGGAAAAAAGCTTGTCCGGAGAAGACAATGTGAGCACTACCATCAGTCCTGTGTCATGCCAACAGTAAAGTATCCTGAGACCATTCATGTGTGGGGTTGCTTCTCAGCCAAGGGAGTGGGCTCACAATTTTGCCTAAGAACACAGCCATGAATAAAGAATGGTACCAAAACATCGTCCGAGAGCAACTTCTCCCAACCATCCAAGAACAGTTTGGTGACAAACAATGCCATTTCCAGTATGATGGAGCACCTTGCCATAAGGCAAAAGTGATAACTAAGTGGCTTGGGTAACAAAACATACAGATATGTTCGGTCCATGGCCAGGAAACTCCCCAGACCTTAATCCCATTGAGAACTTGTGGTCAATCCTCAAGAGACGGGTGGACAAACAAAAACCCACAAATTCTGACAAACTCCAAGCATTGATTATGCAAGAATGGGCTGCCATCAGTCAGGATGTGGCCCAGAAGTTAATTGACAGCATGCCAGGGCGGATTGCAGAGGTCTTGGAAAAAGAAGGGTCAACACTGCAAATATTGACTCTTTGCATCAACTTCATGTAATTGTCAATAAAAGCCTTTGACACTTATGAATTGCTTGTAATTATACTTCAGTTTTCCATAGTAACATCTGACAATAATATCTAAAGACACTGAAGCGGCAAACTTTGTGAAAATTAATATTTGTGTCAATCTCAAAACTTTTGGCCACGACTGTATGTCACGCCCTGGCTTTAGTTATCTTTGTTTTCTTTATTATTTTGGTGAGGCCAGGGTGTGATATGGGGGATTTATGTGTTTTGTCTTGTCTAGGGTTTTTTGTAGATTTATGGGGTTGTGTTCAGTTTAGGTGTCTAGGTAAGTCTATGGTTGCCGAGATTGGTTCTCAATCAGAGGCAGGTGTTTATTGTTGTCTCTGATTGGGAACCATATTTAGGCAGACATATTCTTTGGGTATTTTGTGGGTGATTGTTTCCGGTCTTTGTGTTTTATGCACCAGTTAGGACTGTTTCGGTTTTCACGTTTATTGTTTTGTATCCTGTTCATGTTTGAGTTACCTTATTAAATTAACACGGACTCTAACCACGCTGTGTTTTGGTCTGCCTCTCCTTCCCAGGAAGAAAGCCGTGACACTGTAGATCTAAACTCCTTTATCAACTATGGGTCCATTCATGAGCTCTACTAAAAGGCTTATTACCATCACAGTCAATCTGGGATATATTTCTATGCTCAGTTGGTCTAATACATAAAACGATCCCACATTTACTTGGCCCCTAGCCTTTTTCCTCCCGCTTGCAAAACACAAATTGTGTGTGTGCGCGGGTGCACTAAAAGACCCTCATCACTAAAGCAGATCGCAGTCAACAGGCTCTCTGTGTCACTCCTGGGGCCAGAAGTAGCTGACTTGGTGTCTACTATCCTGGTGCTGCTCCAATGAACACTGACCTCCATCCTCCCCATTCATTACACACACACAGGCTCAGGGTTTACTTAGCCTGGCTTTCCCTGGTTGGGTAACAGGCAGTGTTTAATGAGCTGAGGGCCAAATGCCTTCCCTAGACTGCAGCCTGTGAGTGGTTAATTTATCAGGCAGCGTTCCAGCCTTCCTCTGCCTGCCCACATCCCTCTCCCTATGTCTGCTGGAGTTGGCGTGCAGCACGGAGGATTACATTGTATGAAGATTATCCATCACTTATGGATTTTAACCACAGTTTGGAGGACAGAGAGGGATTCTGCTTTAGATCAGGCTTTCACACAGACAAACAAACAGTCACTAGAGATTCCTACTGTACTGTGTATTATCACTGCACTGCAGCAGCATTTTAGTCTACAAGCATCACTGCTGAACAAACCATAAAGCAAATCATCTGTAAAACAACAAGGCACAGGAATAATTCTGAGTTCTCTCGACTTTCTATTGTTCTGTTGGGTGGTTGTGTCCACCTGATAATGCCCACATTGCCCAATGAGGATGAGACAGTGTCAGTGTCAGGCTGTAATACAGCTGAGGCAACTGCGCCCAAGCTAACATTGACTCTTCTAAATGATCTGTGCACTGTGATATAAATGCAGGGGCACATAGAACAAACACAGATAACGTGCTCAGAAATTTAAGAGCCTGCTTTCCCAGAGCACGGAACACTGACCAGGGTGAATTCTAAAGACCTTGAGGTGGGTGACATCTTAGCAAGACTACAGGGAGGTGAGGGGAGGGTAACAAGACCCAAGCCCCCTAACCCCCACCTGGTGAGCAGCAGACTGATGAGGTCTGTCAGCCGGCTGCCTGAAATCAAGGGCTTCTGCTGCACTGAGCGTGTTCTTCCGTTTTATTGTGTGCAGAGAACGTATGTAGTCAGAGGCTGCCAGGCTTTACAGAGAGAGAGACGCTGTAATGTCTGTATTCTGGAGCTTACCTTCGGCCCGCATGGTGAAGGGAGTGTCTCCGGGTCGCTTGGCCGAGAACTGCCCCCCCAGGGAGGTCATTAGGAAGCACAGGCTGAAGAAGCCGATCCCCGCCACAAAGATCCTGCAGGGACAGGGACCAGGGCAACCAGGAGACAGAGAGCAAGACTCAGGGTTAGAACTCAGGGGGAACAATAAGAGAAAAATGAGGGAGTTAAGGCAGGGGAGAAGAGAAGAGGGGGGGGGTCAACTGTCAGAATGAAAGCAAAAGAGCTGTACAGTACAAAAGGAATGGGGCACAAGAAGATGATGCAAAATAACAAAGAAACTTAAAGATGACAAGTTTGAATTCGATGGCCATTGGTCTAATGCGTTGCAATTCTTTTCATGGGGGTCGTCAGGGGCACCTCGTATAGCTCGGCAAATGGGAGTTGACGGCATCATGAAAACAAATTATTTTACTTAGTTTTTTTGAGTCCACTTAGGTTTCACTTAGTATTTTGATCCCATCACTGCATTTCTTGCCATTTAACAGAGTGCAGAGAATCCAATTGTCAAGACTAGAGATGGATGAATTATCAATCAATCATCATTCTTAACTAATCTACCTACGGCAATGCTGGGGATCTGGTTGTGGACAAAGGTAAATGGCATATTACATACAGTACATGGGTCTTGTGTACAACACAATGTATGAAAAGTCAACTGAAAAAGTATAACATTAAGGATTACAGTTGCATATGTGTGACTGCAACCACAATCACTGTAGACATTTTCAAATGTTCAGAATGGTGGGTGGAAATGAATGCTCCTAACAGAATGCCTTTCAAACTGTAGATGACATCCTTGCATGAGAAAAAAAGTGATCCACTGAGAAATGCTCATGCAAATGTTGAAATATTTGAAACCATTCCGGTCCATTCCTCCAGAGGAGAGCTGCTGGATGGAGAGCTAGATTGACATATTACACACCACAGCTCACATCACCTGCTGCTCATTGAACACGGGTTATGGTATTGCTTTCCTTCTTCTCATCCTGTGCTGTAAGGGTAGCCCTTTAAAAGAGAGCTTCATGGTATTCAGAGGTAATATTACATTCTTACTGCCTAAGAGCGATGTCATACTCCATCACTGTCCAATATTTGGGCTAACGGTGAAGAGCTGAGTGTTGTGCTCATGAAAGCTAAAACCAGTGTGTTCAGAAATACACAAAACTAGTTGATATCACCTACTGTCAGCTGATCTGTACCTTTGTGTGTTTGCATGCCACTGAACACGTTCTACACACCAATGAATTCATTCACAGTAGACACTAGGCACAAGTCTAACTGCCTTTAGAGTGCTGGCAGAGTTCAGGTTTACCATAGTGATCATATATAGTATGTATACCCAAGAGCTCTGAAACAATGCACTGATCTATATTGACTCAAGTGTCAAGTGTATAGGCCTTCTGTATAGGTACATGCATGTCATTCGGTGTACAGGGGAAAATACATGCAAACTACTGTAGAAATATGTAGTTCATATTCAGTCTTGTTGTGCACTATCTGCAATGCACCTTCATCCGTTATGCAGTTAGCCTACTCCTTGCTTTTATGAGGTTGTCATAACATATTTCTGACATGACAGATCCATTTTCACACCTCTATGACATAACAGGTGTACTTCTGTCAAGGCAACCTGACCACTGTGAGTTTGTTGTAGTCTACTCATGACGTTCCCATTTTCATGTGAACTCATTTTTTTTCAACTCAATTTGAGACTTAGGCTACACAGAGAGAGAACACTGCCTGTACATCGAGACCACGAGAACAGTAGCCTACATGTAAATGCTTACCTGAATGGTTTGAACGTCAGAAGACATCTTCTCACCATAGTTGAATAGTCTGTGTTCACAGCACTCATTTTCCGGAGAAGGAGAAAACGCAAAGAGCCCACAACATTGTGTATATTTCAAAGTGTCCTAAGCGCAAACATAAATAGTAATTATGAATGAATAGAGCTTTAAAAATATCGATACATCGACTTCGGAATCAGATAACCAATACTGCACGTGCTTGGTTTAGTAAAGTTCGGACGGACGGAATACACTCCGCTTGCCCAGCTGCATACAACAGTTTGCTTCCGCTGAGTTTAAATTAGTCCGTAAATTAACCCCGACTCCGGAGTCCTAGCCGTTCTGTTGGAAAAACACAAGTAATATTGTTCACTCCTCTCATTGTTAACATGGTAAACGTGTATGTGTTTCAAGTTGGGAAAAGGGTAGCAGAGTTATCGAGCATAAAAGTCCATTGCTCACCAGTGAGCACACAACGCGTGCTAGGCTCCATTCGCTTTCTGGCTGTGTATTTCCAGATTGTGCAAGTAGCCTAGATCTGTCTTCAGTGCAGCGCCATCTAACGAGTGATACATACAATCAAAAGTTTCAGTATTGCAGGACAAATGACTCCTGTTTTCATAAAAATGTCCCAGTCAGCTCTGCACAGAAGCCTAAATCAAAATAGCAGTGAATTAGTCTCAAGAATAGAAAGCCAACATCATAGATAGCCTAGTTCCTACAGTTTTCATTTAAAAACACACAAGCTATTCAATAAAAAAAATACATGTTTAGTATTTGGACCGTGTAAATTACTTTAACCTTTCTTACCAGATTTTTTCACATCCGTTGACGCCTTGGCCTACTTTTTTACTTTCAGTCCCATGGCCAGTTTCCTTTGCCGTCAGCAGCTGAGCAGACATAAACTCAGCAAAAAAAGAATCGTCCCTTTTTCAGGAGCCTGTCTTTCAACGATCATTCGTAAAAATTCAAATAACTAAACAGATTGTAATAATAACTTCACATCATTGTAATAAACGCAGTTGACAGTGAGAGGACATTTCCTTTTTTTGCTGAGTTTATCAACAGCAGCACTCAATGGTCTGAATGGGAGGACACTCAAACCAAGTCTCTTGTGACAGCTGCAGTGTGACTGGTAGGACTAGGACCTGACGAGTTTGCACGTGTTAGACTGGGCTGCTTTGGCCCATTCTATGAATCCAATTGCTAAGAATCTACTCTACTATTCTAATATATTTGCTAGGTAACTATGGGCAGAAGTTACAAAGTTGAACAATCTCACCTTTCCACAATGTATCCTCTATCCTCCCTCTGGCTTTTTGTAACCTAGTGAAATTGTTTTATATAAAATATGATAACTAATGATATGAGACCTGAAAACTGGAGGAGAGATAAATGAAACCGATTGTCACAATCCCTAGATTTCATTCAGACACCCATGAAAATCAACATGTCTGTGACCAGCCTGACCACTTGTGCTCCTGCACCTGCAGGACTAGTCAGAGAGGAGAGAGAGAGGAGTATGTCATTGGGTTAAGGCAATAAATCACAGAGAAGAGACAGAAAGACAGAGAGGAGGCAGCCATTCTTGAGGTCACCCAGGGCCATCCCTACTATGACAGAGAGCAATCTACATCCCTGCTGCTATGGAAACCATTTTCATGCAGTCCTATGAGCCCTGAATCAGACTGACACGACAGGGCTCTCTGGCAGGCCTGGTACGGTCATGGTGTGGAGAATGGCATTATACCCAAGCTCTGGCTTCAAAGGCATTGACAGTCAGCTCACATTCATTTAAGATGACAAGTTCAACCCTTCACATTATTTTGTGAAAAAAGGAGGAAGGGAGGCGCTGCGAAGGTACACAATAGTAGGTTTTCATAGACAGAAGCTGCTATGGTACACAATAATAGGTTTTCATAGACAGAAGCTGCGAAGGTACACAATAATAGGTTTTCATAGACAGAAGCTGCGAAGGTACACAATAATAGGTTTTCATAGACAGAAGCTGCTAAGGTACACAATAGTAGGTTTTGGTAGATAGAAGCTGCTAAGGTACACAATAATAGGTTTTCATAGACAGAAGCTGCTAAGGTACACACTAATAGGTTTTCATAGACAGAAGCTGCTAAGGTACACAATAATAGGTTTTGATAGACAGAGGCTGCTAAGGTACACAATAATAGGTTTTGATAGACAGAGGCTGCTAAGGTACACAATAATAGGTTTTCATAGACAGAAGCTGCTATGGTACACAATAATAGGTTTTCATAGACAGAAGCTGCTATGGTACACAATAGTAGGTTTTCATTGACAGAAGCTGCTAAGGTACATTGTGTAAAGTTTGTTTGCACACATCAATCTTAAGGAAGCCTACCGATGGGAATACCATTCTGAGGGCAGACAGCTTTCACCCCAGAAGGCTAAAAGAGAACATTCCATATGGCCAATTCCAAAGAGTCCGCAGAATCAGGAAAAAGACTACAGCTGAATTGGAGAATCGCTTCTTGAACCAGGGTTACAGCGCTCAGGTCCTGAAAGATCCAGGTATAATGGCCAGACGACTTGATAGAGAGAACTTGTTGCAAAGGGGAGCACCTCGTGATGCACCAGAGAGTGTACTTTGGTACAAAATATAGCACTGAAGCAGAGAACATTAAAAGAAACATAAAAAATAATTGCGGAATCATTCAAAGTGATACGCTACTATGCAAAGTCTTCCCAGAGCCACCAGTCAGAAGCTTTAAGAGATGTCCCACCCTAAATGACAAACACAAGTGTGCCATACGGGTAGGCAACGACGATTACCCCATGGCAAGGCACTACAAGTCCTTACACCATGGCAACCCTGCGGTCCCTACAAGCTACGGGTATTGATCATGTTCCGGCCTCAATTAGAAAATGGAACCGTCTTAAACAGCTAAACCAAAGGGAAAGTCTTTTTGGATTTACAACTACAGGCCATTAGGTACCCTGGTTTAAATGAAGATATTGATTTACAACTACAGGCCATTAGGTACCCTGGTTTAAATGAAGATATGGATTTACAACTACAGGCCATTAGGTACCCTGGTTTAAATGAAGATATGGATTTACAACTACAGGCCATTAGGTATCCTGGTTTAAATGAAGATATGGATTTACAACTACAGGCCATTAGGTACCCTGGTTTAAATGAAGATATGGATTTACAACTACAGGCCATTAGGTACCCTGGTTTAAATGAAGATATGGATTTACAACTACAGGCCATTAGGTACCCTGGTTTAAATGAAGATATGGATTTACAAACTACAGGGCACTAAATACCCTGGTTTAAATGAACATCTGGATTTACAAACTACAGGCCACTAAGTACCCTGGTTTAAATGAAGATATGGATTTACAAACTACAGGCACTAAATACCCTGGTTTAAATGAAGATATGGATTTACAAACTACAGGCCACTAAGTACCCTGGTTTAAATGAAGATATGGATTTACAAACTTCAGGCCATTAAGTACCCTGGTTTAAATGAAGATATGGATTTACAACTACAGGCCATTAGGTACCCTGGTTTAAATGAAGATATGGATTTACAACTACAGGCCATTAGGTACCCTGGTTTAAATGAAGATATGGATTTACAACTTCAGGCCATTAAGTACCCTGGTTTAAATGAAGATATGGATTTACAACTACAGGCCATTAAGTATCCTGGTTTAAATGAAGATATGGATTTCTCACCTTTCCTGTAGGGTCGTAGGAGGTCCCTTTGCTGTCATCTAGTGGACATATTGCTCTATTTCCCTCGGCTATGTTTAGACTGCGGTGGTCCATGTCTGCTGTGATCTAGTGATCTAGTGCCATCCTCCTATTCTTACCACTTTGCCCTCAAGGTTAGAACTACTTTTCTAGAGGTTCTGATGCTTCTAACTGTGATTTGCATTTTGATAACATATCTACAGTACTTCACTTTTTTATGTGTATGTTATTGCTTACTAGGTGTTGTCCCATGAATTCTGTAACCACTCCCTCTTCAAATCAGGGTTTATTGGAAAAAGCTGTTCAAAAGAGGACATTGCATTATCATATTTTTGTACTCCCTGACGAAGGCCATGCAGCCAAAACATGTCAGAGTTTTTCCATCTTTGTTTGCATTGAACATGCCATACAATAAATGCATTTTAATTCATTTTTTTTTATTTATTTCACCTTTATTTAACCAGGTAGGCTAGTTGAGAACAAGTTCTCATTTGCAACTGCGACCTGGCCAAGATAAAGCATAGCAGTGTGAACAGACAACACAGAGTTACACATGGAGTAAACAATTAGCAAGTCAATAACACAGTAGAAAAAAATGGGCAGTCTATATACAATGTGTGCAAAAGGCATGAGGAGGTAGGCGAATAATACAATTTTGCAGATTAACACTGGAGTGATAAATTACATGAGCAGTGCATTGGTCCCCCTTTTAATTTATGATGACCTTCAAATTATTTGTCTAGACAGGAAGGAAACTCATTGCAGAGCAGACTGACATTTGTAGCAGGATATGTCAGGACGAGATACTCTCTGTGTGTGTGTGTGTGTGTGTGTGTGTGTGTGTGTGTGTGTGTGTGTGTGTGTGTGTGTGTGTGTGTGTGTGTGTGTGTGTGCGTGCGTGCGTGCGTGCGTGCGTGCGTGCGTGCATCAAAATTGTCTTTAAGGCATAACATGTTAGTACTGCACAACCTTCAGGACCTGGTGTGCTCAGTCACAGCGCTCAGCACAAACCATATAGTAGAAACAATAGAGCCCTAGCTAACTCTCTTTGTTCTATCTGCTGCTGTTGCTCACTACTCAGTAGTTTTATCTCAGTCTGCTTTTCATGTGAGTTCACAGAGGGAAACCCCCTCTGGGAGGGCAATAGAACTCTTAAAAGTGATGACTTTATGTTGAGCTGTGACTGTGTTAACTAGAAAAGATACTGTTTGTGTTGTTTCACACTCCCCGATCACGTATCATCAAACTCCTTAGTTTCACTGTCATTAACAAAGATGAAAAATCAATAGCTCTCTTTCACTGAGATGTTCTAGCTCTGATCAGAATGGAATAAAACACAGTTTAGTCGTGAGTGTCCTACATACAGACTGTAGCTCTGATCAGAATGGAATAAAACACAGTTTAGTGGTGAGTGGCCTACATACACACTGTAGCTCTGATCAGAATGGAATAAAACACAGTTTAGTGGGGGCCTAGATACACATTATCTGGCCTCCGTCCAGCATTTTCCCCCACAGCTCTTCTGCCAGACATCTGGAAGAAGAGGGGGGCAAGATTGGAGAGTTGCAGGGCATCCCGTCCTATAGGGAAACAAAAGCTGTGACTAACCACTGTGACACAAGAGGGAACCAAACCTCAACAGACTCAGCCTAATTATGAGTAGAATTTTATATTGAGAAAGGCTGAGTCTTTTTGACAAGGTTTGTTGTTTCACAGTAGTGTAGTTTATTTCACCCCTCCACTGTGAATAATTCTCAGATAAATGTCTGGTATAGTATGAGACATCATTAAATTCATTTTCCAAACACTTACATATTTCCACTTGTCTCAAAAGCTATTCAAGTTAACCTTCTTTGTGACCTACACTAAAACCAATTGATTGAAATGACAAACCTGCTAAAGCACTTCTGAAATGGGCCGGCAAATCATCACTCTGGTTCTCAAGTGCCATCCTCAGGGTTTTCCATTTCCTGGTGATTCTATACTTTTAAAGTCAAATTACACCCCCTGACTTGATATCTCAGACAATTAAATTTCCTTAGTGGGAGAATTGAGAGTAACAGAGCGTAACAAGGAACTATGATGTTCTAGGTGCAATGACAACAGAAGTGGCAGTCAGACATTTGCATATGGTATAAACACCCTGGATCAGGCTGAAGCTAATTCAACTGAGACAGATTGGAAGAAAAATACCTCTGATGTCCTAATGGCATCGTAATGATGACTAACCTAGCTGGTGAGGGCATATGATGAAAATTACATCTCCTGTCAACAAATAGTCAACACCAAATATATAATTTCACCAATAACAATTAGGCTATAGAAAGCCCATCACAGCTAATGTTTGTAACTTACTTATTAAAGTTGAAAATAAGTAGAAATTACAAGATGAAGTGAAGAGTCAACACATTGACCTACTGTAATTAATTAATGACACTGATAGACAGCCAACACAGTGATGTGCTGCCAGTAGCATGATGATTCATGCTGACAGTCAGAGGGAGGCCTTTATTCTCAGGGGCTTTATCACCTCTATGGGCTGATTCATCATGTACACAGTGGTCGATATGGCCACACGCAACTGGACAGACAGCACTCTGTCTGCAGTGGCTCAATGAAGACAATATGTTTCAGTGTAACATCCCACTGAGCACACAACATCATTTCAACATGGATAACTGATTGGGTCCTATTTGGTTGAGACATTGATAAATGAGATAAACTATTTTCACCCACTAAAAAAAGACAGACAAAAGTTAGTTGAATTTCCAATGTGTTATCACTATGCTTTCAACCATCTTAAAGCACAGAAAAGTTCAAATGGGAATACAATGTCAGATATTTTGTATATATATATCTAATAGCAGAACCAAATGACCTGGGCCCAGTTTCCCAAAAGCATCTTAAGGCTAAGTTCGTAGTTAGAACCTTCGTAAGAGCATCGTCCCAATACCATCGTTACTAAAGTTGCAATTGAAATATACCAGCTGCCTCATACCACTCAATTTACCAACTGCCTCAGACCACTCATACTGCCTCAGACCACTCATACTGCCTCAGACCACTCGTAGAACAGCTAAGTCTGTCGTTAGACACGTTTTTCCCTACCTTGTCACTTTATACACAGAAGATCTCCGCTAAACATATAAACCAAGATGTTTATCTGAAGCTCTGTGACCACTGATAACTTCACAACGAAGTTGACCACAAGTATAAAGTTGCCAATGTTTTTGCAATTGTTACAAACAAGCGAAGGATAAAAATCAGCTTAAAATGAAAACCGAGATGACTGCATTAAAATACAAACAGCCTACTTACTGTAGGCTACATAGACCCAGTGACGTGTATTCGTGGATGCCAAGGAAAGCCAGGCTTCCCCCAAAACACTTCAAACAAAAACAAAAAACATACAAAATAATGTATCTTTCGTCTGTCTCAGTATGTGTAGGGTATCTATCTGATGCTGTCTGGTCAGAAAGGGTATGACATTGTTGCCGCCAGTAGCATTGAATGCAAGGGAAGCCAGCGAGCATTTGGCATCCCTTGATATAAAACAAATCAAATAATAACCAATCAGCGTTGAACTAAACTGATTGAGCTCAGCTGTGTATGGCACAAAAAACGTGTCAAGGGAAGCCAGTTTGGATTTGCCCAATCCAAACTTCATTATTGAAGTCAAACTTCATTATTGCAGGAAAACATGTATGGTTGTGTTGTTTTCCTCTGGTGGCTAGCTAACTAGCTAGCTAAAATGGCCCCTATCCTAAATTAGCCATCGATGGAGATATGGATTTGGACTTGTGGTTTTACTTAATTCTCCGCACTGGCCAATGATTAGAATGACGATTCTGATCTAACCTTAAATTTAAACCTTGTGCCCCTGGCCTGAGAGGAGGGAAGTTCAATATGTAGCTAGATGTAGATTGCTAGTGTTAACAAGCAGGCATGGCGTATCGTTGCCCACGAAAGGAAGTTAGGCTAGTGAGCAAGTAGAGTTGCATATAAAAGTATGTGGACACCCCTTTAAATTAGTGGATTCGGCTATTTCAGCCACACATGTTTCAGCCACACAAAATCAAGTTCACAGCCATGCAATCTCCATACACTAACATTGGCAGTAGAATGGCCTTAATTGTTACATCTGCTCCTGCCATGCCCTCTACTGCTCATCTTGTGTCTCAGTGCTCTTTCCCTCTCTGTGTGTGTGTGTGATTGTGTGGGCGGAGACAGGTGTGCTGGAGTCAGAGCAGATCCCCACCAGCTGCAACCTGTCCATAATCAATACCTCTACAAATACTCAGTCCTGCCACTTCCACGCTGCCAGATCGTAATATGTGCTCGGTCAGTCTACGGTTCTAGCCGTTTGTTACTATTTAGATCATGTTGTGCATGGTTTCCTTGCCTGACATAGTTTTCCTTTCTGCTACAGTTCTGCCCGCTCTGACTCTGGTCCCTGTCTCCTCATCCTGCTACTCTGTCCTGGATCTCCCACTCTACTGTTCCCTTGGATTCCCCTCCAGACCTGCTTACCCTGTCCCAACTCCTCTCACTCCAGCCTCAGCACCTGGTTTCCTGCAACCTGCCCAAGCTTCCCCTGGCCTACACTCCGTCTTCCCAGTGTTTCAATAAATGCCTTGGTTACTTCATCCCAGTCTCTTCATCTGAGTCCGCTCTTGGGTTTCCCTGTTCCACTCCGCGTAACATTACTGAAGAGCTCAGTGACTTTCAACGTGGCACCGTCATAGGATGCCACCTTTCCAACAATTCGGTTCCTAAAATTTCTGCCCTGCTAGCGCTGCCCCGGTCAGCTGTAAGTGCTGTTATCGTGAAGTGGAAATTTCTAGGAGCAACAACGGCTCAGCTGCGAAGTGGTAGGACACACAGAACGGGACCGCTGAAGCATGTAGCTCGTAAAATATTGTCTCTCATCGGATGCAACGCTCACTAACGAGTTCCAAACTGCCTCTGGAAGCAACATCCGCACAAGAACTGTTCGTCAGGAGCTTCATAAAATGGGTTTCTATGACTGAGCACCTGCACACAAGCCTAAGAACACCATGCGCAAAGCCAAACATGAGCAGGAGTGGTGTAAAGCTTGCTGCCATTGGACTCTGGAGCAGTGGAAACAGGTTCTATGGAGTGATCAATCACACTCCACCATCTGGCAGTCAGACAAACAAATCTGGGAACCCTACCTGCCCCAATGCATAGTGCCAAATGTAAAGTTTGGTGGAGGAGAAATAATGGTCTGGGGCTGTTAATGGTTCGTGATAGACCACTTAGTTCCAGTGAAGGGAAATCTCACCTCAACAGGATACAATTACATTCTAGACGATTCTGTGCTTCGGCCGAAATATTTTAATAAACCATTCCCGCATCTGCCTATGGCGGCCGGTTGAGATTCTCTACACGGTGGAAGGTGGAACCAACGCTTATATGATTACAACGGTGTTTGTCAGACCATGAAACATTCCATAAATTGGTCTTCTCGCGAAAACATCTGTAGCGTCCGAACAGTTTGGCCTACAAACTAATATGGAAAGAGGAGACTCTCACGATGGTAGTCTTCGTTTTTCTCTACAAAATTGAGTACGAACAATTTGTGCTACAAACTAATGTGACCCCCACTGTGGAAAAGGGAGATTCCCACGAACAGGATGGTGTTCTCGGTTTTGCTCTATGACCTCCACAAGTGTCACAGGACTCATCTGAAGGTAACCAGTAGCGGTTAAAAACATTAATGGAAGTATGGAGATAGTTTTGTGCCTACCACAAAAAAAGGGGTTAAATATGTGTAACAATATATATATTTCCTGAGATTTCTTATATCACCTAGATATACACGTAGGACAGACACTTCAAAACCTTATTCTTTATGATTTACTTTTTGACTGTCATTTTTGCTATTTATTCAATGCGTTTCCATGGGCTGTAGTAGTGAAGGACAAATTCATATATGTTTTTTGCCTAAATGGGTCTTAAAATTCTAAATTAAATAGCTCAAATGATCCATGGTATGACCTTCTTAAAACAATTCCATGTCAGCTTAGACCCCCAAGGTTTTAACTTGTCAATTAGTTAATATGCTATTCATTGTATTTCTAAAGTTATTTAATTCCACTTTGTCTACAAAATAATCCTTGATATGTTGGATTCACAACTCCATCTCAACCAACAATAAAAGTTATAGAATAGGAATAAATTAAATTAAACTTTAAATGTATTTTATGTCAAGATTTAGGCATATTCTTTAACTCTGACTTTTGGATGAAAATATACATTTTTTATTTGTAGACCAACTGGAATTAAAGCCAGTGGCAGAGATGGAACTATCCAAGCAGAAGATACATCTCCTTCAAATGTTGATATTTGGTTGCATTGACAACAAAACACAATATCACTATCATTACATTTCAAATCAACCAGAGCTTGAAACCCTAGGTCTATTGTATTGTCTATTTTTAGTGGAATTCTGGGTTGAATTCAACCAATTGTTGTTGGTGACTTTGCAAATCTATACAGGCGTAAATAACATCCTTGATGATTGATTAAGTATGGTCACATTTCATTTTCTCTGTTAAACCTTCCTTGTGGAATAACTTCAATAGCAACAGTGAATCTATTTAGTTTTTAAGTAGAGATCTCTCAACAATCATTCTCACGATAGCACATTGGTAATAGTCTGTGAAACATATCATAGCTGGGCTTTGGTATAACCTTGGATGGTAGACCAAAAGGTAGCTGTAGATACATTCATTCTCCAGCAGGAGGTGCTGCCCAGCCTACCTGCCCAGGTACAAATTCAACATATTGTATACACGGTATGTTTGTTTTAATTTGGTTACCATGATAACATAATCCTGTGGTTGAAATTTCACCGTCAATTTTTTTTTTGAATCCAACAAAAGTTTCCACATAGATTCGTCACACCTCATTGACAAATTAAGTTCAAATAATCCAATCAAAATATATTAGTCACATGCGCTGAATGCAACAGGCGTGGACCTTACAGTGAAATGCTTACTTAACAAACAATGTAGTATAAAAAGATACGGATAACAAATAAAAGTAACAAGTGTTGAAGAGCAGCAATAAAATAACAATAGCGAGACTATATACAGGGGGGTACCGGTACAGAGTCAATGTGCTAGTTGAGGTAATATGTACATGTGCAGTAGGTAGAGTTATTAAAGAGTAGCAGCGGTGTAAAAGGGGGGGGGGGGGCAATGAAAATAAACTGGGTAGCCATTTTATGAGGTGTTCAGGAGTCTTATGGCTTGGTGGTAGAAGCTGTTTAGAAGCCTCTTGGACCTAGACTTTGCGCTCCGGTACCGCTTGCCGTGTAGTAGCAGAGAGAACAGTCTATGACCAGTGTGGCTGAAGTCTTTGACAGTTTTTAGGGCCTTCCTCTGACACCGCCTGGTATAGAGGTCCTGGATGGCAGGAAGCTTGGCCCCAGTGATGTACTGGAATGTTCGCACTACCCTCTGTAGTGCCTTGCGGTCAGAGGCTTAGCAGTTGCCATACCAGGCAGTGATGCAACCAGTCAGGATGCTCTCGATGGTACAGCTGTAGAACCACTTGAGGATCTGAAGACCCATGCCAAATCTTTTCAGTCTCCTGAGGGGGAAAAGTTTTTTTTGTGCCCTCTTCACGACTGTCTTGGTGTGATTGGACCATGTTAGTTTGTTGGTGATGTGGACACCAAGGAACTTGAAGCTCTCAACCTGCTCCACTGCAGCCCCGTCGATGAGAATGGGGGTGTGCTAGATCCTCTTTTTCCTACAGGGAGACAAAAATCATGCCTTAACTTGTATTAAATCAAGACCAACACCAAGGTTCAGGTCAGTCAGGGTTTATTCTCCTACTGTTGCTCCTGGCTGTGCACAGAGTGGAAAAAGACCTCACTTAATTCAATGACAATAAACATTTACCTCAGGTGGAAAAGGAGGGGCACTTGGGATAGCACAGATCAGGGCCAAGAAGAGAGAGAGAGAGAGAGAGAGAGAGAGAGAGAGAGAGACATATACAGTTAAAATAAGAAGTTTAAATACACTTAGGTTGGTGTCATTAAAACTTGTTTTTCAACCACTCCACAAATTACTTGTTAACAAACTATAATATTGGCAAGTCGGTTAGGACATCTACTTTGTGCAAGACACAAGTAATTTTTCCAACAATTGTTTACAGACAGATAATTTAACTTATAGTTCACTGTATCACAATTCCAGTGGGTCAGAAGTTTACATACACTAAGTTACATACACAAAGCCTTTAAACAGCTTGGAAAATTCCAGAAAATGATGTCATGGCTTTAGAAGCTTCTGATAGGCTAATTGACATAATTTGAGTCAATTGGAGAAGCTCACAGATCATTGCACCTGTACATAGACCATCTGTAAATAGCCCGTCTAATCTATCTCATCCCCATACTGTATTTATTTATTTATCTTTATCTTTATCCAGTATCTGGGGTGCAGAGAGAATCACTGACATGAATCACTAACGAGAGAATCACTAACATGATGTCAGCTGGTCCTTTTGTGGCAGGGCTGAAATGCAGTGGAAATGTTTTTGGGGATTCAGTTCATTTGCATGGCAAAGAGGGACTTTGCAATTAATTGCAATTCATCTGATCACTTCATAACATTCTGGAGTTTATGCAAATTGCCATCATACAAACTGAGGCAGCAGACTTTGTGAAAAGGAATATTTGTGTCATTCTCAGAACGTTTGGCCACGACTGTACTTTCAAAGTTGTGGCAAAATGGCTTAAGGACAACAAAGTCAAGGTATTGGAGTGGCCATCACAAAGCCCTGACCTCAATCCTATAGAAAACATGTGGGCAGAGCTGAAAAAGCATGTGCGAGCAACGAGGCCTACAAACCTGACCCAGTTACACCAGCTCAATCATGAAGAATGGGCCAAAATTCACCCAACTTATTGTGGGAAGCTTGTGGAAGGATACCCCGAAACGTTTGACCCAAGTTAAACAATTTAAAGCCAATGCTACCAAATACTCATTGTAAATGTCTGACCCACTGGGAATGTGATGAAATAAATAAAATCAGAAATAAATCACTCTCTACTACTATTCTGATATTTCACATTCTTAAAATAAAGACAGGGAATTTTTACTCTGAACAAATGTCAGGAAACGTGAGTTTAAATGTATTTGGCTCAGGTGTATGTAAACTTCCGACATCAACTGTGTATATATATATATATATATATACAGTGGGGCAAAAAAAGTATTTAGTCAGCCACCAATTGTGCAAGTTCTCCCACTTAAAAAGATGAGAGAGGCCTGTAATTTTCATCATAGGTACACTTCAACTATGACAGACAAAATTACAACAAAAAAATCCAGAAAATCACATTGTAGGATTTTTAATGAATTCTTTAGCCAATTATGGTGGAAAATAAGTATTTGGTCAATAACAAAAGTTTATCTCAAAACTTTGTTATATACCCTTTGTTGGCAATGACAGAAGTCAAATGTTTTCTGTAAGTCTTCACAAGGTTTTCACACACTGTTGCTGGTATTTTGGCCCATTCCTCCATGCAGATCTCCTCTAGAGCAGTGATGTTTTGGGGCTGTTGCTGGGCGACACGGACTTTCAACTTCCTCCAAAGATTTTCTATGGGGTTGAGATCTGGAGACTGGCTAGGCCACTCCAGGACCTTGAAATGCTTTTTACCAAGCCACTCCTTCGTTGCCCGGGCAGTGTGTTTGGGATCATTGTCATGCTGATAGACCCAGCCACGTTTCATCTTCAATGCCCTTGCTGATGGTAGGCTTTGTTACTGTGGTCCGAGCTCTCTGCAGGTCATTCACTAGGTCCCCCCGTGTGGTTCTGGGATTTTTACTCACCGTTCCTGTGATCATTTTGACCCCACGGGGTGAGATCTTGCGTGGAACCCCAGATCGAGGGAGATTATCAGTGGTCTTGTATGTCTTCCATTTCCTAATAATTGCTCCCACAGTTGATTTCTTCAAACCAAGCTACTTACCTACTGCAGATTCAGTCTTCCCAGCCTGGTGCATGTCTACAATTTTGTTTCTGGTGTCCTTTTACAGCTCTTTGGTCTTGGCCATAGTGGAGTTTGGAGTGTGACTGTTTGAGGTTGTGGACAGGTGTCTTTTATACTGATAACAAGTTCAAACAGGTGCTATTAATACAGGTAACGAGTGGGGGACAGAGGAGCCTCTTAAAGAAGAAGTTACAGGTCTGTGAGAACCAGAAATCTTGCTTGTTTGTAGGTGACCAAATACTTATTTTCCACCATAATTTGCAAATAAATTGATTCAAAATCCTACAATGTGATTTTCTGGATTTTTTTCTAATTTGGTCTTTCATAGTTGAAGTGTACCTATGATGAAAATTACAGGCCTCTCTCATCTTTTTAATTGGGAGAACTTGCACAATTGGTGTCTGACTAAATACTTTTTTGCCCCACTGTATATATATATACAGTGGGGAGAATAAGTATTTGATACACTGCCGATTTTGCAGGTTTTCCCACATACAAAGCATGTAGAGGTCTGTAATTTATTTCATGGGTACACTTCAACTGTGAGAGGGAATCTAAAACAAAAATCCAGAAAATCACATTGTATGATTTTTAAGTCATTCATTTGCATTTTATTGCATGACATAAGTATTTGATGCATCAGAAAAGCATAACTTAATATTTGGTACTGAAACCTCTGTTTGCATTTACAGAGATCATACGTATCCTGTAGTTCTTGACCAGGTTTGCACACACTGCAGCAGGGATTTTGGTCCACTCCTCCATACAGACCTTCTCCAGATCCTTCAGATTTCGGGGCTGTCACTGGGCAATACGGTCTTTCAGCTCCCTCCAAAGATTCTCTATTGGGTTCAGGTCTGGAGACTGGCTAGGCCACGCAGGACCTTGAGATGCTTCTTACAGAGCCACTCCTTAGTTGCCCCGACTGTGTGTTTCGGGTCATTGTCATGCTGGAAGACCCAGCCACGACCCATCTTCAATGCTCTTACTGAGGGAAGGAGGTTGTTGGCCAAGATCTCACGATACATGGCCTCATCCATCCTCCCATCAATACGGTGCAGTCGTCCTGTCGCCTTTGCAGAAAACCATCCCCAAAGAATGATGTTTCCACCTCCATGCTTCACGGTTGGGATGGTGTTCTTGGGGTTGTACTCATCCTTCTTCCTCCTCCAAACACAGCGAGTGGAGTTTAGACCAAAAAGCTATATTTTTGACTCACCAGACCACATGACCTTCTCCCATTCCTCCTCTGGATCATCCAGATGGTCATTGGCAAACTTCAGACGGGCCTGGACATGCGCTGGCTTGAGCAGGGGGACCTTGCGTGCGCTGCAGGATTTTAATCCATGACGGCGTAGTGTGTTACTAATGGTTTTCTTTAAGACTGTGGTCCCAGCACTCTTCAGGTCATTGACCAGGTCCTGCCGTGTAGTTCTGGGCTGATCCCTCACCTTCCTCAGGATCATTGATGCCCCACGAGGTGAGATCTTGCATGGAGCCCCAGACCGAGGGTGATTGACCGTCATCTTGAACTTCTTCCATTTTCTAATAATTGCGCCAACAGTTGTTGCCTTCTCACCAAGCTGCTTGCCTATTGTTCTGTAGCCCATCCCAGCCTTGTGCAGGTCTACAATTTTATCTCAGGTCTTGGCCTTTGTGGCGAGGTTGGAGTCTGTTTGATTGAGTGTGTGGACAGGTGTCTTTTATACAGGTAACGAGTTCAAACAGGTGCAGTTAATACAGGTAATAGGTGGAGAACAGGAGGGCTTCTTAAAGAAAAACTAACAGGTCTGTGAGAGCCGGAATTCTTACTGGTTGGTAGGTGATCAAATACTTACTGTATGTCATGCAATAAAATGCAAGTTAATTACTTAAAAATCATACAATGGGATTTTCTGGATTTTTGTTTTAGATTCCGTCTCTCACAGTTGAAGTGTACCTATGATAAAAATGACAGACCTCTACATGCTTTGTAAGTAGGAAAAACTGCAAAATCGGCAGTGTATCAAATACTTGTTCTCCCCACTGTATATATACATTTGGCCTGAGGGTTTCTTTTGTCAAGCCTCCCCACTGATAAGAAAAGGGCATCTTTCTGCACTTCAGCACTGTTTGCTGCTTTATTGTGGCTCCAGGCGGTGAGGGGGAGATGAACAAAGCCGTTTCCAGAGATGGAATGCTCTTCCTCCCCTTAGACCAGGTTAAGGGGACCCGGGAACACTTCTACCCATCAGCGATATTACCTGCAGGCAGGGAGAGAAGAAACTCACTGAACTGTGTACTCAAAATGCCAACCCTCATTTTCAAGTTTGATCACAATTCTATAGTTATGAATCATAATTCAGACAAAGGGGGAAAGGTTTTTTCTTCATTCCATAATGATATGATGGTGCTGTGATTTCCTGCACCAAAAATATTATCATTGTCACGTTCTGACCTTTATTTCCTATGTTTTGTATTTATTTAGTATGGTCAGGGCGTGAGTTGGGTGGGCAGTCTATGTTTGATTTTCTATGATTTGGGATTTCTATGTTTCGGCCTAGTATGGTTCTCAATCAGAGGCAGGTGTCATTAGTTGTCTCTGATTGAGAATCATACTTAGGTAGCCTGGGTTGCACTGTTTGTTTGTGGGTGATTGTCTATGTTAGTGGCTTGTGTCAGCACAGGTCTCATTTGGAGCTTCACGGTCGTCATTGGTTTGTTGTTTTTGTTACTCTTTTGTATAGTGTTGCAGTGTTCAGTGTTCTCTTTATTACATTTACATTTACATTTAAGTCATTTAGCAGAAATTCACTATGAACACATACGTCGCCGCATATTGGTCCTCTGATCCTTCTCGCCTCTCCTCTTCAGATGAAGAGGAAGACTATGACAATCATGCAATATGATATGAGTATTTATGTTGTTGATCAAATTACTCAATGGTTATTGGCATTACAATACATTTCTGACCATGATTGTTATTCCTAGGTCATACTGTAAGTATCATACTTCTGCCTTCCTGGAATATATTGTACTGTGCTATATAGGAATCCCTGTATAAAGGAAATGCAGATCAATCAGCCAGGCTTCTGCTTCATCTGTCATGCTTTGGACTATGGCTGGTGGATGGGGATTTGTTCACTACTCAGGTACAGATGTAGGATCTTAATTTGAGCCAGATAGCTAGAGAAGGAAAATAATCCTGCAGCAACAGTTATGTGAATTGTTATGTGGATTATATGGAAATGTTTTGTAGGGGTTGATACATTGTTCATAAGGGCAAATCAAGTCTGACATTTTAAAGTGGAAATATTAAATTTAGAAACATTTTTAAAACTCAAACACAATACAAGTTTACAAATTCTCAGCAACAAAAAAGTGATCAAATGAAGATCCTACATCTGTACACTGCTCGGCACAGTGACACATGAAAGGGAAATGGCTCTGAAGGTTTGGAGTCTCTTTCCTTCCTCTTTTTCCTTTGTATTCCACCTGTGAGGAACAGGCTGGTTTATACCCCAGAAGAATACCTGCTGAATGCGGTGCTGGCGTCTGTATAGACTACACTAAATAAGAAGCACTGTGCTCTGACACATATATTGAAAAACAGAGATGTCTGGATCTGACAGCACTACTTTAACACAAGTAACTTCTTTATTTACACCAACTTGTCTCTCGAGAGTGTAGGACTGGATGGAAATGTGACATCGCTAACTGAACCTCTCCCCTCCTCCTCACCAAAAGCACTCAGAGTGTAAGATTCCTCAATATTCAACCAATACACACTTGTTCTCATTTGCACCTGGTTCTGGTTCCTCTGGTGTGGCTATGTTGCATTGATTCACACCAGTCTAGAGATGTCAGTTTGCTTCACCTTGTGAGGAGAGTCTTTAATGCTGTGATCGAGCCTGTGCCAGGACCAGGCTGTTTAACCCCAGTGTAGTCTTAACATGCTGTGATAGAGCCTGTGCCAGGACCAAGCTGTTTAACCCCAGTGTAGTCTTAACACGCTGTGATAGAGCCTGTGCCAGGACCAAGCTGTTTAACCCCAGTGTAGTCTTAACACGCTGTGATCGTGCCTGTGCCAGGACCAAGCTGTTTAACCCCAGTGTAGTCTTAACATGCTGTGATAGAGCCTGTGCCAGGACCAAGCTGTTTAACCCCAGTGTAGTCTTAACATGCTGTGATAGAGCCTGTGCCAGGACCAAGCTGTTTAACCCCAGTGTAGTCTTAACACGCTGGGATCGAGCCTGTGCCAGGACCAAGCTGTTTAACCCCAGTGTAGTCTTAACACGCTGTGATAGAGCCTGTGCCAGGACCAAGCTGTTTAACCCCAGTGTAGTCTTCACACGCTGTGATAGAGCCTGTGCCAGGACCAAGCTGTTTAACCCCAGTGTAGTCTTAACACGCTGTGATAGAGCCTGTGCCAGGACCAAGCTGTTTAACCCCAGTGTAGTCTTAACACGCTGTGATCGTGCCTGTGCCAGGACCAAGCTGTTTAACCCCAGTGTAGTCTTAACATGCTGTGATAGAGCCTGTGCCAGGACCAAGCTGTTTAACCCCAGTGTAGTCTTAACACGCTGTGATAGATCCTGTGCCAGGACCAAGCTGTTTAACCCCAGTGTAGTCTTAACACGCTGTGATCGTGCCTGTGCCAGGACCAAGCTGTTTAACCCCAGTGTAGTCTTAACATGCTGTGATAGAGCCTGTGCCAGGACCAAGCTGTTTAACCCCAGTGTAGTCTTAACATGCTGTGATAGAGCCTGTGCCAGGACCAAGCTGTTTAACCCCAGTGTAGTCTTAACATGCTGTGATAGAGCCTGTGCCAGGACCAAGCTGTTTAACCCCAGTGTAGTCTTAACACGCTGTGATAGAGCCTGTGCCAGGACCAAGCTGTTTAACCCCAGTGTAGTCTTAACACGCTGTGATCGAGCCTGTGCCAGGACCAAGCTGTTTAACCCCAGTGTAGTCTTCACACGCTGTGATCGAGCCTGTGCCAGGACCAAGCTGTTTCACCACAGTGTAGTCTTAACATGCTGTGATAGAGCCTGGGCCAGGACCAAGCTGTTTAACCCCAGTGTAGTCTTAACATGCTGTATACTCCCCTTGTTCTAAGGTTTAAAAAATGACCCGCCTTCACTAAAACCCTAAAATAAAGCAGCTTAATTGAATTTTAAACCCCAAATCTATTTTGCATGAAGAAACAACCTGTCATTCATCACAATCTTTGTGAATATGTGGGTTTTCCCTCTTCACAATGCAGAAAGGCTGCATTTAATCAGTGGACACCACTCGTTTTTTATTATAACACATCTGTCATAATTGTTTTCTTTACTAAAGTAGAGGTTCATTATTATTATTATTATTATTATTATTATTGCTAAAGGTATTGCATAGGTGTAAACATACATTTTTTAGCAAGAGATAGCACTTGTATCACCTAAGAGAGCAGAAATGTGCAGAAAGTAGTTTTGAATGCATTTTACTGAAAGGAAACAATAATAGTCTTGAACTTTTATGTCAACATAGTGATATTTAATTTATTTAACCTTTGTTTAACTAGGCAAGTCAATTAAGAACACATTCTTAATTGCAATTATGGCCTAGGAAGAGTGGGGGAACTGCCTTTTTCAGGGGCAGAATGATGAGTTTTACCTTGTCAGCTCGGGGATTCGATCTAGCGAATCCTTTCAGTTACTGACTCAACGCTCTAACCAATAGACTACCTGCCGCCCCATATATTCTTATATAATGTACAATGACGAATTCAATTACAAAATACTAGTCTTCTCACATTTGTTTGACCATTGCCCCCACCCACAAGGTGTATAAACAACAACAAATAATAGATACAAAACAAAAACTTGAAGAGTATAAATCGATTAACTGTGTGTGTGAATGGACTTGGCAGATGTATTTCTCACATGTTCAGCACATACTATTTGTTCTACAGTCCTTCTTTGGGGGGCAGAATTGACATCTCCTCCTCTTGCCTGCCCCAGCTGCAGCCTCAGGTGGATCAGGAAAAGCTGCAGAGGCTGCTGTGTGGGGGAGGGGCTCCTTTATTTGAATGTGTGGGGCTACAAGTGCCTTTCCCAGCTGCTCCGGGAACACCCTCCTCTTGTTCAGCTTATCAGGCATCCAGGTAGGGTTGATCTTGTTCCATATCATGAAGGCATTGTATGAGGACACATCAGTGATGTTATGGAAGATGACCAGGCGCCAGCGGGCAGTCATCCTCCTACAGCTGTAAGTTCCAATCACCTTGTCTAGGTTGTCTGTGCCTCCTTTGTTGTGGGTGTAGTCCAGGATGATGGCTGCCTTCCTGTCCTCACGATCACTGAGCTCAGCCGTTTTGTGCAGTGTGCTCAGGAGGACCACATTCTTGTTCCTCTTTGGGATGTAGGAAACAAGAGTGGTGGTTGGGGTGAAGGCAAACTTTTATGAGAAGGCCTGTCTCCCCCTTGTTTGCGAGGAGTGCAGGGGGGAGCTCAGGAATGTTCTTTGTCACTGTGCCAACCATGGTGATCTTCCTCTTCAGGAGCTGCTGGTTGAGTTCAACCAGTAGCACATACAGTGGGGAGAACAAGTATTTGATACACTGCCGATTTTGCAGGCTTTCCTACTTACAAAGCATGTAGAGGACTGTAATTGTTTTATCATAGGTACACTTCAACTGTGAGAGACGGAATCTAAATCAAAAATCCAGAAAATCACATTGTATGATTTTTAAGTAATTAACTTGCATTTTATTGCATGACATAAGTATTTGATCACCTACCAACCAGTAAGAATTCCGGCTCTCACAGACCTGTTAGTTTTTCTTTAAGAATCCCTCCTGTTCTCCACTCATTACCTGTATTAACTGCACCTGTTTGAACTCGTTACCTGTGTAAAAGACACCTGTCACACACTCAATCAAACAGACTCCAAACTCTCCACAATGGCCAAGACCAGAGAGCTGTGTAAGGACATCAGGGTTAAATTGTAGACCTGCACAAGGCTGGGATGGGCTACAGGACAATAGGCAAGCAGCTTGGTGAGAAGGCAACAACTGTTGGCGCAATTATTAGAAATTGGAAGAAGTTCAAGATGACGGTCAATCACCCTTAGTCTGGGGCTCCATGCAAGATCTCACCTCTTGGGGCATCAATGATCATGAGGAAGGTGAGGAATCAGCCCAGAACTGCTCAAGCCAGCGCATGTCCAGGCCTGTCTGAAGTTTGCCAATGACCATCTAGATGATCCAGAGGAGGAATGGGAGAAGGTCATGTGGTCTGATGAGACAAATATAGAGTTTTTAGTCTAAACTCCATTCGCCGTGTTTGGAGGAAAAAGAAGGATGAGTACAACCCCAAGAACACCATCCCAACCGTGAAGCATGGAGGTGGGAACATCATTCTTTGGGGATGCTTTTCTGCAAAGGGGACAGGACGACTGCACCGTATTGATGGGAGGATGGATGGGGCCATGTATCGCGAGATCTTGGCCAACAACCTCCTTCCCTCAGTAAGAGCATTGAAGATGGGTCGTGGCTGGGACTTCCAGCATGACAACGACCCCGAAACACACAGCCAGGGCAACTAAGGAGTGGCTCCGTAAGAAGCATCTCAAGGTCCTGGAGTGGCCTAGCCAGTCTCCAGACCTGAACCCAATAGAAAATCTTTGGAGGGAGCTGAAAGTCCGTATTGCTCAGTGACAGCCCCGAAACCTGAAGGATCTGGAGAAGGTCTGTATGGAGGAGTGGGCCAAAATCCCTGCTGCAGTGTGTGCAAACCTGGTCAAGAACTACAGGAAAGGTATGAGCTCTGTAATTGCAAATAAAGGTTTCTGTACCAAATATTAAGTTCTGCTTTTCTGATGTATCAAATACTTATGTCATGCAATAAAATGCAAATGGGTGGCAGCTAGTAGACCGGCGACGCCGAGTGCCACCCGAACAAGAAGGGGAGCCACCTTCTGTAATATTCGTGACAAGGTGATGTTTCACTTTTTCTAATGTTGGGGTCACTCTAGGAAAAGTAATCAAATTTCAAGTTGAAAGAAATATGATTTAGGGGTTTTTCTCTGCTGTTAAACATAGTGGCAGGTCATTTTTGACCCTTAAGACAACAGAAGGGTTAGGACAGATTCTGTTTGTCTGTTATCTTAGCTAGAATTCAGAACCAACTTCACAGTACCCTGACTGACAAACATTGTCTGTTTCACAAGACAACTAAAAAGGCAGATGAGATATGCTGGGTGTGTACAGACACTGCAAAAATACATTTGTTAAAGAAGGTTGCTGTGGTGTAAAAACTGCAAAGTCCAAGACATGCTGCAACCCACTGCCCATTATGTTCTTTCAGATGTTAACAGATATGTTATATAATATCCTGTCTGTATCCAGTTGGCAAATATGGAAATTTGCCCAGGTAGCTGTGGTCTTAAGCAAACATTAGTACTAGAATTTTATTTAACAATAGTAGTACATTCTTGGGCATGTTATGACACTGGTAGACTCCTGTTGCAATTACATATAACTGAGTTTTTAATTTAATGTATACATTTCTCCATATTGATGTTCACTCATTTGGAAAAAGGCAACTTATAACTACTACCACTGTGATGTCACATGGTCAATGTGTAACTCCCATATGAATGAGTCAGGGAGTGGGTAATTAAGGGGTGGCCATGCGAATCTCCCTCAGGGCACTGACAAGGCTCTACAAGCCCTAGTTCCCTCCTCACACAGGTAGGAAAGAGGACAGTGTTTCACAACCCTGACCTGTGATGATCACTATGAAATCTGAGCACATTAATGATTATCTTCCACATAGGGATTCTCATTGACAGAGTCACTACCACAGTCAATAACATTTATGAGGAAGGCCATGTTCTAATTACCTCCCAAATCACTAAAGGGCCATCATGATGATATCGTCCCATTTCTTTTGAAGGGTAATACTTTTATTTGTGCTGCTATCAATGAAGTTAAAGATTTGAATGCAGCCACTAAGTGGAAGTTGACTTTCTGCCTTTCATACACCAGCAGTCAAATTGTAATGCTGCGAGGATTTGACATAGTCTGTAATTACAGCTGAAAGCCTATATGACTGTTGGAGGTTGATGCATTCTCTGGCAAGACCCAGGAGACATTTGATTATATCTGTGTCATTAAACAGCAAAGTGCTTAAAAATCAAATAAACATGGCAATAAAAGTGTTTGGGTTTTCTTTCAGATTTATTTTTTTAGGTTCATGAAACAAAATGAAGTGTGTTAGTTGAATAATAGCTGTGAAAGAATTCAATGTGAAGGTAAACTTGAGATTTCAGAAGCAGTAAAACTCTCAATCTGAGAGGGATACAGTATGTAATTCAACTGTAGGACTAGATTGTTACTCAATCGCTCTTCCCTCAGACAACAGCATGTCTTTCAGTGAGTCAAGGACAATTAAAAGGACAATTGTCAAGATGTGTCGGAGGAACTACATTTCAATCTATTTTCAATACAAGTGGGGGGACAGATTCTATAGAGTCTATTTCTCTGAGAGGGGGTGTAATTGCATGGTGACAGAGAAGCCAGAGACAATAAGAAATTATGGATAAGTGAGAGTTAAGCAACTTTGACCTTCAAGACTTCAACTAACATTGTTTTTGTCTGGTCCAAACTCAGTATCCTATAATTCCATGTGAGGATACTAGGGGAATCTGAGGAAAATGTTTACGGGGAAATAAAAGGCAAGTTTGAGGATTGGGTACGTGGGTGTTCTAGTATGTTATTTTTGGACAAAATTAAAGTCTCAAGAAATATATAAGAGATGGAAGATTATAAGCAAGGTTATAAAAAACACAAAAGTATGAAATGTATGGAATTCAAGGGCAACATTTTACAATAAGATTCCCTTTATGTCATGATTAGTTTGATAAGAAGGTGGGAACGCAGTACTAATTATTGTCCCTGTTAACTGAAATAAACAAGAACAGAGAACATAATTTCCATATAAGGGAATAAATCAAACATGGAGTTTATAAAAAATAACTAGAGGCCTTTCCAGATGACTGACAAAAGTGAAACTGAAAAGTAATCTGAAGCTGCTTGCAATTGCCCGAACAGTCAGCATAGTTCCTCACTCAAACCAGAGCAAAAAGGCCAGTCTGGACATGTTATAGGGCAAACCTGACACTACATGAATTTAGGCATGAAAACAAACCCAGAGGAATGATCCATGTTATCGTATAATTGAGATGAGCCACTCTCTGGCTCAGAAATGTGCAAGACCTAAACACAGCTTGAGGTTAGTTCAAGTGCTTTAAATCTGTATGAGTAAACCACTCACAGGAAAAGAGAGGCAGGAAGTCAAACAGAGAAGATTGTGATTTTAAGAGCTTTAACAGGATGGTGAGTAGTACTGCTATAATACATATCAGAAAGTAACCCTGTGCTTTGGATTGGATCATCTCTCTCTCTTTAGAGATGTGTTTGAGCTGTGAACTGTGCCGTCTAAAGTAACTAATGTCAATTTAAATGCAGATGAAACAACAGAGAAAAACAGAGGTCATTTTTGTCTGGGTCTTAGCCATCTGGCTCTCTTCAGTTGTCAACAGTGAAAGTAAGTGATTTTTAACATTGTGAGACAGTGCACAAAAACATATTTTGGCTGTTTTTTACCAGGCAAAAAAAGCTGCTTGAGGGAGCAATCTTTTGTCTTTTAGTAAGGATGTGTCACATCCAGCAAATACAGAAAGTACAGCCATATTTCAAATAATTTTGGGTACGATTCTGCTATAAAAGAACTAGAAAGTAAAAAACATTTTTTGGTTCAAAAGATCCATGCTGTCTGGCTAGGACCTTGATAAAGTGAAAGATGGAATCTGTAGTACTAACTTGAGAAGAACTATAAATATAAATAAATATATGCCATTTAGCAGACGCTTTTATCCAAAGCGACTTACAGTCATGTGTGCATACATTCTACGTATGGGTGGTCCCGGGGATCGAACCCACTACCCTGGCGTTACAAGCGCCATGCTCTACCAACTGAGCTACAGAAGGACCACAGATGATCTGCTTTCTACAGAAACAAACTTTCTTCAAGTTCTCACAACTCCTTCTTTCCTAGCTGAACTGGCTATGAGCACAATATGCACTTAACAAAAATATAAACAACATGTGTGTTGATCCCATGTTTCATGAGCCGAAATTAAAGATCCCAGAAATATTCCATACGCACAAAAAGCGTATTTCTCTCAAAATCTGTGCACAAATTAGCTTACATCCCCGTTAGTGAGCATTTGTCCTTTGCCAAAATAATCCATCCACCTGACAGGTGTGTCATATCAAGAAGCTGATTAAACAGCATAATCATTACACAGGTGCACCTTGTGCTGGGGACAATAAACTGGCATTCTAAAATGTGCAGTTTTGTCCCACACCACAATGCCACAGATGTCTCGAGTTTTGAGGGAGCATGCAATTGGCATGCAGGAATGTCCACCATAGCGGTTGCCAGATCATTTAATGTTAATGTCTCTATTAAATCAAGTGCAATGTTGTTTTAGAGAATTTGGCAGTACATCCAACTGGCCTCACAACCGCAGACCATGTGTAAACACGCCAGACCAGGACCTTCACATCTGGCTTCTTCACCTGCGGGATCGTCTGAGAACAACCATGTGGACAGCTGATGAAACTGCGGGTTTGAACAACCAAATCATTTCTGCACAAACTGTCAGAAACCATGTCAGGGAAGCTCATCTGTGAATGTGGTCGTTTGGGTGAGCAGTTTGCTGATGCCAACGTTGTGAACAGATTGCCTCATGGTGGAGGTGGGGTTATGGTATGGGCAGGCATAAGCTACTGACAATGAACACAATTGTATTTAATCAATGGCAATTTGAATCCCCAGAGATACCGTGACGAGATCCTGAGGCCCATTGTCGTGCCATTCATCCGCAGCTATCACCTCATGTTTCAGCATGATAATACACAGCCCCATGTCACAAGGATCTGTACACAATTCCTGGAAGCTGAAAATGTCCCAGTTCTTCCATGGCCTGCATGCTTACCAGACATGTCATCCATTGAGCATGTTTGGGATGCTCTGGATCAGTAGTCGCCAACTGGTCGATCTTCAAGGCATTCCTAGTCGATCACCAAATATTTCTGTAGAAAAGCCAACGAACGATAAAGACTTGTGTTCCTTTTTTAAATCGTGTTGAGCGCACCTGGTAAGCAAAGTGTTTCCATGAGACAAACTCTGCCTACCCACAGGACCGGCAAATCTGTGACTAAATCGAGTGCACCTATTGTGCTGCCCAATCGGATAGCTCAAATCACGGTGGCTACAGAGCTTCCATGACCCTGGCCACAGCAAAGTTTAATAGGCTACTAGCGTACGTAAGATGTTATAACTTTTAAAACCATGACCACAGAGAGACTGTCAACGAATACAGCAAAGATTTTATGAGTGAGTTCATGTTTAAGTTTATATTCAGCACTGTTACTGTTTTTATTCAACACTATTACAAAACGTGCTTCTCCGTACTTCTGCTCGGGCTGCAATGAATGAGTAGCCAAGTATCAATAGCCCTGCGTTTTATTATTAGCAACTCGTCGTGTCGATTTTAATATTAAGGAATATTTAACTTTCTCTGGTCATAGGATCAACATGAATTTGTGCATGAGGCAGATGTGGTACGACTCGAGTTTCGCCATCAGGTGGAACACGGTGTCCACTTTCTCTGGTCAGTCTCACCGGAGGAAAGGAAGGAGAGAGCAGGGACCGTGAGAGGTGGATGGGACAAGTCTTTTGAACGGTCATCCAGCTTGGAATTCCAAGTCGGAAAACTCGGGCATCTTTCTAGAGCTCCGACTTTTCGACCTGGAGATCACTGACGTCGTGATGCAGGTACCACCAGTCCAGTAAAATAAAAAACAAACTATTTGCCTCAAGTGCTAAACCAATTGATCTATTTTGTTATCAAAGCTCGAGTTCGAAATATAATATGGTCTTTGGCAGGCCAATCATATAGCCAATATGCTGTGATAATGTATTAGTCCTACGGCCCTAACCTCCTTTCTACAACTGTTTGTGAGGTTAATGTAAAAAAATAAGCAGTACATCTCTGCATGCTTTTTGACTGCCAAAGTGATCTTGACTCAGAAAAGGTTGGTGACCACTGCTCTGGATGGAGGTGTACGACAGCGTGTTCCCGCCAATATCCAGCAACTTCGCACAGCCATTGAAGAAGAGTGGGGCAACATTCCACAGGCCACAATCAACTCTATGCATGAGCCAAATGGTGGTCACACCAGATACTGAATGTTTTTTTGATCTACGCCCCTACTTTTTATTTTATTTTTTATCTGTGACCGACAGATACATATCTGTATTGCCAGTCATGTGAAATCCATAGATTAGGGTATAATGCATTTATTTAAATTGACTGATTTCCTTATATGAACTGTAACTCAGCAAAATCCTTTAAAGTGTTGCATTTGATTTATTTTTGGTCAGTGTAAAGAGTGTGTGTAAGCATGGAAAGCTTCCTATACCTGGCGATATAACAGTTTCCTCTTTATCCATTCATTCACAGGTAAAGTGGAGCTGAGAACCAGTACTGAGGTAAAGGCTCAGTGTGATCAGAATGTGTCCCTGCAGTGTGACATCATGTCATCGAACCCACTCAAGATCATTCTCTTTTCCTGGGTATGGAAAATGAAACAGCTGTGTGTGGTCAATGCCACTGGTGTATTCTCCTTTCCTGGCGTCCGGTGTGACATCACAAACAACACCCTCACACTCAATCTGACTCGGGTGATGCTGTCCAGTCAGGGTAACTACACCTGCAAACTGCGCTCCAACCTAACGATCACAGCTGCCAACACCACTGTGACAATGCAAGGTCTGTATACTGTATAGGAATAATGCTCCTATATAACTAATGATGATGCTGTTGTAGGATGAGAGCAATTGCAACAATGACACATGTAGGCAAGTCAGACCAAATATTACACAAATATGGCAATGAACTTGTTAGACACACTCCAGCTATGTGAATGTTACTTGAGAACTACTCAATACTCATCCTATTTTTCTCACAACATTGCAGAGTGCCTAAGGACATCTGAGCACAAAGTGTTCCAGAATGAGTCTCAGGTTGAGTGCCAGTTTTTTGGAGTTTACCCAGAAGGCACAGTACACTGGTTCCTGGGCTCTGAGAATATAACAGAGTCCGCCAGCACCAAGAGCCAGCTGGATGAAGAGGGGCTGTTTGATATAAGGAGTACCCTGCCTACCCAGGCTGGGACTGAGCCTTACAACTGCTCCTTGTGGATACCTAGTAGTGGAACCTACAGCTCTCACAAACAGCTGCACTACTCCAGAATGATCTCTTCAGGGACAAAGACTAGGAGCAGACTGCTGTTGGTCTTCATCCTGGTTGGACTCATAATCATAACATAGGACTACTCATGGGAATGTCAGGAGGTTTTTTACTGAACATGGGACTTCGAACTACAGTAGGAAAAAGGGCTTTCCTGGTCAGGGCACATTTACACAGGATGGATCAGGGCCTTTCTCTTACTGATTGAAGAGAAAGCAAACCTGGACTGCCATGGCCAAAGTGGATATATGTTTTCACTTTTTATACTGGGAAGCAAAATATCAAAGTAATTACAATAAATACAATTGAATTTTAAACTGAAAATCAGTGTACATTGGGATTTGAGAATACTGTAAGAAGTGTTCATTGTTTGTCTTCAACGTTATACACTTGTTTAAATTGCATTGCTTATTACAGTAGTAGAATACTGCTTCCTGGTGGTGAAAGTGTTTACTGATGGAAATAGTATTGCTGTTAGATGCGTAATGAAGATATTCTAAATTGTATTGTTGAATTGACTGATCTTGCTTATTAAGCCTGTCATAACTTGTTGCTGTGTTTTACAGTCAGAACTGATTAGACTGATTTATATAATAATCAATGCAATGTCAAAACATGGCTAGAAGGACATGTTACTGTGTGTTCTGGATTCTAAAATACAAGTTGTATTATACCATAGCAAATATAGTCACCCATGTTGTTCTCTGTACTAGTTCTCCATTTAAAAATGCACCAGACCACTGAGGGAACTCATGACATTGATAGTTAATGAATGAGGACTCATGGTCATTCAAATTGCATTTCTAGTTCCTTCTCAGTGTACCACAAGGAGGCAGAGTCATCCCACTAGAGAGGACTGTCAAACCAATCATACACAACTCTTCTCCCTCTGCATACAAACACACACTCATGCTGTGTGTATTCCAATCCAACTGTTCTGTATAAATCAACACTTTGATGTGACACATTTCCTATCAATTTCCGCTACGCCAATGTGGGGTCTCCTGCAAAGTGAAGGAGTGGAGGGTCAAATGTCTCATTATAAAACACTCAAATCAATCCACATGACTTCTGTGGTGTCAAACTCACATCTCTAATGCATTATCAGGTGTGAGGATATGTAAGCTGTTTTAGATGGACTGACCTTGTTGCACATGTGTGGGCTGCTGTGAGAGATACCTGTTGAGTACACAGTATAACAACACATTCTGCATTCTTCTGATAAATAGATACATTTCCCTGACAATTGTGAGGATTCCTGCAAAGTGGGATGTCATTATCAAACACTCATCAGTATGATGAGGCCTGTTGTCCCAGACAGGGCATGATCAGAAATATAGTTGAAGTGTTTTAAATCGATTGACAGTTTGTTTCAGTAAAATCAAACATTACCTAGAAAGGAGATGATGGTCATTGGCCTCCTTTTGGCAAACCTGCTCCAAGTTGTACAAAGGTCCACAAGGGGCTTTAGTTGTAGCCTAGTTTGTATAGATTGAACGCAACACAGCGGTTAAGAGAACCACATCTCTGTTTAACTTGACTGGAAGACAAATTCCTGTTTGTGATGTAGTTCATAGAGTTTCACTGTAATATACACACAGACAGATGGGTGCATGGTGAGTGAACAGACTGAAAAAAGAAAACACCTGCTTAGCACATGGCATTAGGGAGACCTGACATGGCTATCCCCAGAGCACGGTGGTGGGGCAGGCGGTTAAGGGCTGAGACTCAGCGATGCTGGTCCAAAGGCTCCCTAGAGAGAGTAGAGAGGCAGGAGGACAGGTCAGCCACTGTGGACAGAGTAGAGGGTGAGTCGGCTCAATAGGCCAAAAACAACACGCTCCAGCAGAGCCACCACCCAATCAGACACTGAATCAATAAGAGAGAGAGGAGCGAAGACCCTGGTTCACTAAGCATGAGTGTAAGGACATATGTGTGTGTTGAGGGGTGGTGAAGTGGGGTGTTAGACTGCAAGTCTAAGGAAGATAAGAGTCTATTTCTGGCCTGGCGTATGGGTCAGTAGTCAGCTCCCAACGGCTGGGGCTGGCATGATTGACAATGGCTAGCTACAAACCAATGCGCGACATTGGCTGGGAATAAGGAAGTAATTGCAAGTAATTGGTGTGTGGTTGAGGGATACATGATATGCTTCCTTGTACATATTTGTCACATGGTATAGGAACACAGAATGCAGAACACACACTACATAATGTAGAATATTCACTGCACACACCAAAGCTTCTCTGTATGTTTACAAATGTATTTTATATGTAGTTTATACGTGTTTATGTGAAAATAAAAGCTTAGAATGAAAATATGGTAGATCATTTCATTGTGCCCCTACTCTCTTCTTTTAAATTAGCTAATGAGGGAAAGTTCCTGTTGTGTATGTTTTATTAGTTCAATTACTTGCAGTGTTCTGCTATTTAACGGAAACTATTGTGTTCTTCAGCTCTCATCATTTCAACAACAACATCTGTTTGCTACACAGACTTGTCTTTTAATGCTTTGGCTTTATTCAATTAATGTAGAAGAGAAAACTCTTCCCCACATTAATTTACCATAACTAAGAGAGCTATCTGATGAGAATCAGCAAATCCAAATGAACTTTCCCAAGCCCAGCTAGACTTATATCATCCCTTATAAACCAGTCCCGCTGAAGGCTGGAAAAAGAGAGGCGTTGATAGGACTGGTTTATATGATACTACTCCATAGCATCCATAGTGCTACACAACACTTCATACACAAAGAGTCATGCACAGAGCATCACTGTAAGTTATGTATTGAATGTGTCTTCTATATGGAGACAATGTTCCAGTCCAAGCCCTTAAAACGTATTGTACTATGAGAGAATAAACTAACCTATCATACACAACCTCTTGGGCAGCATCTCTGTAACACGAAGGCAAGGTATCTGACATATGGGTGCATTTTTGACCCAACTCACGACTCTTGACTGTAAGTTCCCCACCTCTTGACATAAGGTAAATAGTGGGAATTCTTGTGGGTTAGAATGGAGGACCTTGGGGTTTTGTGGGTTTCTCTGAGGATGGTCTATCTGTGAGGTCTGGATCACTGATATCCTGGTCTAAGATAAGAGCTGGGCTGGGGCGATGCTTTCTTCCCTCCTGGATACAGGCAGCTGTTGGATGGGAAGTCTGTTGCCATGGTGAAGTGAAGCTGCTGATGCCTTACACTGCAAAGAGGCAGCAGGCTGGACTCTCTCTCTCTCTCTCTCTGTGTTTTCTTTTTTTACAGGTGACTAGCAGGAGAGTTTCTTTCTCTCTAAATTCTATTTCTCACTAATTAGCCGATGGAGGGAAAAAAGACATTATGTTCCTCAGGATCAGTTACGTGTGTGCTGATGTTTCTCCATCTTGCAATCTCTAACAGAGACACTACCTGGGTAGAGAGATATAAAGTACAAGAAGACTTGTGGTTTGTTGCAGAGCTAAATGAGAAGTGGGGTAGAAAAGCAGGAGATGTGCCCTATGGATTTATTGTCCTGCTGAAATGATCCCTTATTACTCTGTGACTGGAGTGGCCTCATCAAGTCTGCCTTTGTTGTATAATGCTCTATTCAGTCTTTCCCCAGCGCACACTGATTTACATTATTATTCTGTAATTGAACAGACAAACTGATTGATTGCAGCATACTTAACAGCCACACATTAACTTCCTCGGCGGTACTGTATTGGGGGCAGCGGCAGCCACAATCAGAACCCCACAATGAAAACTGGGGTTGATGAAAAAGTTAATTTCTACAAGTAGTCAACAAATCTCCAGTGGATATTAGTACTGTTGTTTAGAGCTATGGTCCACCGCAAAACTCAGCCCACTGTCCTTGTTACACAATATTTCATGTTTTTGGTGGTGTGTACATAACATTGGGGGAAAACACAATCACACGCCTGTGCACACACACACAGAGGGGCCCGGTTCCACGAGGGGGCCAAAGGGGGCTTAGCCCCCTCAGTTGAAAATTGTGTCACCTCATGTCTCTATATAAAAATAGCAAAAAAGTTCAAATGACTGAGTGTCATGTTGGCGCCAAATCTGTATCAGCACAATGAACAGAGCACGCCGCAGTGTGTGTAGGGGGCTATGGAAAGCCACTGGGTGGTTAGGTATGACTCCTTTGGGTTTCCATAAAAAGCGTGAAAAAACGCTTCTCATCTCTGGGTAGGCTATGTGAATAACGTGATGCGCCTGCGCGTGATTTATAAGGGTGGGGCCAGATTTACCGTTGAAGCAGCTTCACTCAATTCTGCCTCATGCCCCACCACTACAGAGTTTAGCTACTTAGCTAGCTGTAAAAAGCGTTAGTGTCATTAGGCTTAGTTTATTTAGCTAGCTCAAACTAGATAATCTGCCACGATGGATATCAGAAATGGGTTTCGCCAAAGTTTCCAAACAAAGCCAAAAGGAGAAGGAGAGCGATGAGCAGCAGCATCAAACCACCGAGGCCGCCACCAAGCCCAGCAGAGATGATGCTTCCGAGCTTCAAATAGCTCCGCATGCAGAGTCTTACCCACCCTTCCACAAGCGCCTCCAGGATAGTGCCTCCACAACCCCTCCACCTCCAACTGTTCCTGATGATCTTGGAACAGAGGAGACAGCCCAGACTAGCCTAGAATCCTACCCTAGCCATAAGATTTAGGTCTAAAAAACTTTAATCTAATAGCAACTGGTTCATAGAAAGAGTTTTTGTAATACTCAATTACTGCAGAATTGAATATAATCCCAATGCAAGAACCCAAATGACGCCCATGGGTATAGCTACATGTCGGTGTGTTTCATCATAGAACTACATTCTATTATGGTTTTCATGGTTGTAAATTAAACTGTACGTATTGGGAAAGTGTTTATGGTAGGCTGGCATTGCTTAATTGATTACCTGGGTCGAATTTGATCCACAAAAGTGTATTGTGCCATATCACAACATGTCGCTGTACAGTCGGGGCCAAAAGTTTTGAGAATGACACAAATATTAATTTCCTCAAAGTTTGCTGCTTCAGTGTCTTTAGATATTTTTTGTCAGATGTTACTATGGAATACTGAAATATAATTACAAGCATTTCATAAGTGTCAAAGGCTTTTATTGACAATTACATGAAGTTGAGGCAAAGAGTCAATATTAGCAGTGTTGACCCTTCTTTTTTAAGACCTCTGCAATCTGCCCTGGCATGCTGTCAATTAACTTCTGGGCCACATCCTGACTGATGGCAGCCTATTCTTGCATAATCAATGCTTGGAGTTTGTCAGAATTTCAGTTTTTTTTGTTTGTCCACCCGCCTCTTGTGGATTTACCACAAGTTCTCAATGGGATTAATGTCTGGGGAGTTTCCTGGCCATGGACCCAAAATATAATGTTTTGTTCCCCGAGCCACTTAGTTATCACTTTTGCCTTATGGCAAGGTGCTCCATCATGCTGGAAAAAGGCATTGTTCGTCACCAAACTGTTCCTGGATGGTTGGGAGTGTCACGACTTCCGCAGAAGTTGGTGCCTCTCCTTGTTCGGGCTCCTTGTTCACCGGCTTTCTAGCTGCCACCGATCTACGTTTCTTTTTCCATTTGTTTTGTCTTGATTGTACACACCTGGTTCCCATTATGTTATAATTTATTCACTATTTAACCCTCTAGTTCCCACATTGTTTTGTGCGTGTTTGTTCTTTGTTTAGTGTTTAAGAATTCTGTGAGCTGGTGTGTTTTCCCAGCTTGTTTCTTTTCGAGTAAAGTACGTATTTTACTCAGTTCTGTGTCCTGCGCCTGACTCCGTCCTAACCGCTGCACATTGACACTTGACAGGGAGAAGTTGCTCTCTGAGGATGTTTTGGTACCATTCTTTATTCATGGCTGTGTTCTTAGGCAAAATTGTGAGTGAACCCACTCCCTTGGCTGAGAAGCAACCCCACACATGAATGGTCTCAGGAAGCTTTACTGTTAGCATAACACAGGACTGATGGTAGCGCTCACCTTGTCTTTTCTGGACAAGCTTTTTTCCGGATGCCCCAAACAATCGGATAGGGGATTCATCAGAGAAAATGACTTTACCCCCGTCCTCAGCAGTCCAATCCCTGTACCTTTAGCAGAATATCAGTCTGTCCCTGATGTTTTTCCTGGAGAGAAGTGTCTTCTTTGCTGCCCTTGTTGACACCAGGCCATCCTCCAAAAGTCTTCGCCTCACTGTGCATGCAGATGCACTCATACCTGCCTGCTGCCATTCCTGAGCAAGCTCTTTACTAGTGGTGCCCCGATCCCGCAGCTGAATCAACTTTAGGAGACGGTTCTGGCGCTTGCTGGACTTTCTTGGGCGCCCTGAAGCCTTCTTCACAACAATTGAACCGCTCTCCTTGATGTTCTTGATGATCCAATAAATGGTTGATTTAGGTGCAATCTTGCTGGCGGCAGTATCCTTGCCTGTGAAGCCCTTTTTGTGCACAGCAATGATGGCGGCACGTGTTTGCTTGCAGGTAACCATGTTTGACAGAGGAAGAACAATGATACCAAGCACCACCCTCCTTTTGAAGCTTCCAGTCTGTTATTTGAACTCAATCAGCATGACAGAGTGATCTCCAGCCTTGTCTTCGTCAACACTCACACCTGTGTTAATGAGAGAATGACTGACATGATGTCAGCTGGTCCTTTTGTGGCAGGGCTGAAATGCAGTGGAATTGTTTTTTGGGGATTCAGTTCATTTGCATGGCAAAGAGGGACTTTGCAATTAATTGCAATTCATCTGATCACTCTTCATAACATTCTGGAGTATATGCAAATTGCCATCCTACAAACTGAGGCAGCAGACTTTATGAAAATGAATATTTGTGTCATTCTAAACTTTTGGCCACAACTGTACTCGCCATGTCTGAAGCGGGCCTATAGGCATATTTATTTGGCAAGACAACTGTGCATGTCTGCATCTCACAGTAATAGGCTGTGGGCTGTTTTGGTTATCTGGATCTCCATTCACCTTTTCTTTACTGTGTTTGTTTACTGTTAATGTAACTAACCTAATTATAGATTGTGTCTTTATCCATCTGATATTATGTTAATGTCACTAGTCTATTTATAGATTGTGTCTTTATCCATCTGATATTTAGTTTACTGTTAATGTAACTAGTCTAATTATAGATTGTGTCTTGTCTTTATCCATCTGATATTATGTTAATGTAACTAGTCTAATTATAGATTGTGTCATGTCTTTATCCATCTGATATTATGTTAATGTAACTAGTCTAATTATAGATTCTGTCATGTCTTTATCCATCTGATATTTAGTTTACTGTTAATGTAACTAACCTAATTATAGATTGTGTCATGTCTTTATCCATCTGATATTTAGTTTACTGTTAATGTAACTAGTCTAATTATAGATTGTGTCATGTCTTTATCCATCTGATATTATGTTAATGTAACTAGTCTAATTATAGATTGTGTCATGTCTTTATCCATCTGATATTTAGTTTACTGTTAATGTAACTAGTCTAATTATAGATTGTGTCATGTCTTTATCCATCCGATATTATGTTAATGTAACTAGTTTAATTATAGATTGTGTCATGTCTTTATCCATCTGATATTATGTTAATGTAACTAGTCTAATTATAGATTGTGTCTTGTCTTTAACCATCTGATATTTAGTTTACTGTTAATGTAACTAGTCTAATTATAGATTGTGTCATGTCTTCTTTATCCATCTGATATTATGTTAATGTAACTAACCTAATTATAGATTGTGTCATGTCTTCTTTATCCATCTGATATTATGTTAATGTAACTAGTCTAGTTATAGATTGTGTCATGTCTTTATCCATCTGATATTTAGTTTACTGTTAATGTAACTAGTCTAATTATAGATTGTGTCATGCCTTTATCCATTTGATATTATGTTAATGTGACTAGTCTAATTATAGATTGTGTCATGTCTTTATCCATCTGATATTATGTTAATGTAACTAGTCTAATTATAGATTGTGTCATTGTGTCATGGCTTTATCCATGTGATATTATGTTAATGTAACTAGTCTAATTATAGATTGTGTCATGTCTTTATCCATCTGATATTATGTCAATGTAACTAGTCTAATTATAGATTGTGTCATGTCTTTATCCATCTGATATTATGTTAATGTAACTAGTCTAATTATAGATTGTGTCATGCCTTTATCCATCTGATATTTATTTTACTGTTAATGTAATTAGTCTAATTATAGATTGCGTCATGTCTTTATCCATCTGATATTATGTTAATGTAACTAGTCTAATTATAGATTGTGTCATGTCTTTATCCATCTGATATTTAGTTTACTGTTAATGTAACTAGTCTAATTATAGATTGTGTCATGTCTTTATCCATCTGATATTTAGTTTACTGTTAATGTAACTAGTCTAATTATAGATTGTGTCATGGCTTTATCCATCTGATATTATGTTAATGTGACTAGTCTAATTATAAATTGTGTCATGTCTTTATCCATCTGATATTATGTTAATAGTCTAGTTATAGATTGTGTCATGTCTTTATCCATCTGATATTATGTTAATGTAACTAGTCTAATTATAGATTGTGTCATGTCTTTATCCATCTGATATTTAGTTTACTGTTAATGTAACTAGTCTAATTATAGATTGTGTCATGCCTTTATCCATCTGATATTATGTTAATGTAACTAGTCTAATTATAGATTGTGTCATGGCTTTATCCATGTGATATTATGTTAATGTAACTAGTCTTATTATAGATTGTGTCATGTCTTTATCCATCTGATATTATGTCAATGTAACTAGTCTAATTATAGATTGTGTCATGTCTTTATCCATCTGATATTATGTTAATGTAACTAGTCTAATTATAGATTGTGTCATGTCTTTATCCATCTGATATTTAGTTTACTGTTAATGTAACTAGTCTAATTATAGATTGTGTCATGTCTTTATCCATCTGATATTTAGTTTACTGTTAATGTAACTAGTCTAATTATAGATTGTGTCATGTCTTTATCCATCTGATATTATGTTAATGTAACTAGTCTAATTATAGATTGTGTCATGCCTTTATCCATCTGATATATATTTTACTGTTAATGTAATTAGTCTAATTATAGATTGCGTCATGTCTTTATCCATCTGATATTATGTTAATGTAACTAGTCTAATTATAGATTGTGTCATGTCTTTATCCATCTGATATTATGTTAAGGTAACTAGTCTAATTATAGATTGTGTCATGTCTTTATCCATGTGATATTATGTTAATGTAACTAGTCTAATTATAGATTGCGTCATGTCTTTATCCATCTGATATTATGTTAATGTGACTAGTCTAATTATAGATTGTGCCATGCCTTTATCCATCTGATATTATGTTAATGTAACTAGTCTAATTATAGATTGTGTCTTGTCTTTATCCATCTGATATTATGTTAATGTAATTAGTCTAATTATAGATTGCGTGATGTCTTTATCCATCTGATATTTAGTTTACTGTTAATGTAACTAACCTAATTATAGATTGTGTCATGTCTTTATCCATCTGATATTATGTTAATGTAACTAGTCTAATTATAGATTGTGTCATGTCTTTATCCATCTGATATTTAGTTTACTGTTAATGTAACTAGTCTAATTATAGATTGTGTCTTTATCCATCTGATATTATGTTAATGTAACTAGTCTAATTATAGATTGTGTCATGTCTTTATCCATCTGATATTATGTTAATGTAACTAGTCTAATTATAGATTGTGTCATGTCTTTATCCATCTGATATGATGTTAATGTAACTAGTCTAATTATAGATTGTGCCGTGTCTTTATCCATCTGATATTTAGTTTACTGTTAATGTAACTAGTCTAATTATAGATTGTGTGATGTCTTTATCCATCTGATATTTAGTTTACTGTTAATGTAACTAGTCTAATTATAGATTGTGTCATGTCTTTATCCATCTGATATTATGTTAATGTAACTAGTCTAATTATAGATTGTGTCATGTCTTTATCCATCTGATATTATGTTAATGTAACTAGTCTAATTATAGATTGTGTCTTGTCTTTATCCATCTGATATTATGTTAATGTAATTAGTCTAATTATAGATTGTGTCATGTCTTTATCCATCTGATATTATGTTAATGTAACTAGTCTAATTATAGATTGTGTCATGTCTTTATCCATCTGATATTATGTTTACTGTTAATGTAACTAGTCTAATTATAGATTGTGTCATGTCTTTATCCATCTGATATTATGTTAATGTAACTAGTCTAATTATAGATTGCGTCATGTCTTTATCCATCTGATATTATGTTAATGTGACTAGTCTAATTATAGATTGTGTCATGCCTTTATCCATCTGATATTATGTTAATGTAACTAGTCTAATTATAGATTGTGTCTTTATCCATCTGATATTATGTTAATGTAACTAGTCTAATTATAGATTGTGTCATGTCTTTATCCATCTGATATTATGTTAATGTAACTAGTCTAATTATAGATTGTGTCATGTCTTTATCCATCTGATATTTATTTTATGTTAATGTAACTAGTCTAATTATAGATTGTGTCATGTCTTTATCCATCTGATATTATGTTTACTGTTAATGTAACTAGTCTAATTATAGATTGTGTCTTTATCCATCTGATATTATGTTAATGTAACTAGTCTAATTATAGATTGTGTCATGTCTTTATCCATCTGATATTATGTTAATGTAACTAGTCTAATTATAGATTGTGTCATGTCTTTATCCATCTGATATTATGTTAATGTAACTAGTCTAATTATAGATTGTGTCTTGTCTTTATCCATCTGATATTATGTTAATGTAACTAGTCTAATTATAGATTGTGTCATGTCTTTATCCATCTGATATTATGTTAATGTAACTAGTCTAATTATAGATTGTGTCATGTCTTTATCCATCTGATATTATGTTAATGTAACTAGTCTAATTATAGATTGTGTCATGTCTTTATCCATCTGATATTATGTTAATGTAATTAGTCTAATTATAGATTGCGTGATGTCTTTATCCATCTGATATTTAGTTTACTGTTAATGTAACTAACCTAATTATAGATTGTGTCATGTCTTTATCCATCTGATATTATGTTAATGTAACTAGTCTAATTATAGATTGTGTCATGTCTTTATCCATCTGATATTTAGTTTACTGTTAATGTAACTAGTCTAATTATAGATTGTGTCTTTATCCATCTGATATTATGTTAATGTAACTAGTCTAATTATAGATTGTGTCATGTCTTTATCCATCTGATATTATGTTAATGTAACTAGTCTAATTATAGATTGTGTCTTGTCTTTATCCATCTGATATTATGTTAATGTAATTAGTCTAATTATAGATTGTGTCATGTCTTTATCCATCTGATATTTAGTTTACTGTTAATTTAACTAGTCTAATTATAGATTGTGTCATGCCTTTATCCATCTGATATTATGTTAATGTAACTAGTCTAATTATAGATTGTGTCATGTCTTTATCCATCTGATATTTAGTTTACTGTTAATGTAACTAGTCTAATTATAGATTGTGTGATGTCTTTATCCATCTGATATTTAGTTTACTATTAATGTAACTAGTCTAATTATAGATTGTGTCATGTCTTTATCCATCTGATATTATGTTAATGTAACTAGTCTAATTATAGATTGTGTCATGTCTTTATCCATCTGATATTTAGTTTACTGTTAATGTAACTAGTCTAATTATAGATTGTGTGATGTCTTTATCCATCTGATATTTAGTTTACTGTTAATGTAACTAGTCTAATTATAGATTGTGTCATGTCTTTATCCATCTGATATTATGTTAATGTAACTAGTCTAATTATAGATTGTGTCATGTCTTTATCCATCTGATATTTAGTTTACTGTTAATGTAACTAGTCTAATTATAGATTGTGTCTTTATCCATCTGATATTATGTTAATGTAACTAGTCTAATTATAGATTGTGTCATGTCTTTATCCATCTGATATTATGTTAATGTAACTAGTCTAATTATAGATTGTGTCTTGTCTTTATCCATCTGATATTATGTTAATGTAATTAGTCTAATTATAGATTGTGTCATGTCTTTATCCATCTGATATTATGTTAATGTGACTAGTCTAATTATAGATTGTGCCATGCCTTTATCCATCTGATATTATGTTAATGTAACTAGTCTAATTATAGATTGTGTCATGTCTTTATCCATCTGATATTATGTTAATGTAACTAGTCTAATTATAGATTGTGTCTTGTCTTTATCCATCTGATATTATGTTAATGTAATTAGTCTAATTATAGATTGCGTGATGTCTTTATCCATCTGATATTTAGTTTACTGTTAATGTAACTAACCTAATTATAGATTGTGTCATGTCTTTATCCATCTGATATTATGTTAATGTAACTAGTCTAATTATAGATTGTGTCATGTCTTTATCCATCTGATATTTAGTTTACTGTTAATGTAACTAGTCTAATTATAGATTGTGTCTTTATCCATCTGATATTATGTTAATGTAACTAGTCTAATTATAGATTGTGTCATGTCTTTATCCATCTGATATTATGTTAATGTAACTAGTCTAATTATAGATTGTGTCATGTCTTTATCCATCTGATATTATGTTAATGTAACTAGTCTAATTATAGATTGTGTCATGTCTTTATCCATCTGATATTTAGTTTACTGTTAATGTAACTAGTCTAATTATAGATTGTGTGATGTCTTTATCCATCTGATATTTAGTTTACTGTTAATGTAACTAGTCTAATTATAGATTGTGTCATGTCTTTATCCATCTGATATTATGTTAATGTAACTAGTCTAATTATAGATTGTGCCGTGTCTTTATCCATCTGATATTTAGTTTACTGTTAATGTAACTAGTCTAATTATAGATTGTGTGATGTCTTTATCCATCTGATATTTAGTTTACTGTTAATGTAACTAGTCTAATTATAGATTGTGTCATGTCTTTATCCATCTGATATTATGTTAATGTAACTAGTCTAATTATAGATTGTGTCATGTCTTTATCCATCTGATATTTAGTTTACTGTTAATGTAACTAGTCTAATTATAGATTGTGTCTTTATCCATCTGATATTATGTTAATGTAACTAGTCTAATTATAGATTGTGTCATGTCTTTATCCATCTGATATTATGTTAATGTAACTAGTCTAATTATAGATTGTGTCATGTCTTTATCCATCTGATATTATGTTAATGTAACTAGTCTAATTATAGATTGTGTCATGTCTTTATCCATCTGATATTATGTTAATGTGACTAGTCTAATTATAGATTGTGTCTTGTCTTTATCCATCTGATATTATGTTAATGTAATTAGTCTAATTATAGATTGCGTGATGTCTTTATCCATCTGATATTTAGTTTACTGTTAATGTAACTAACCTAATTATAGATTGTGTCATGTCTTTATCCATCTGATATTATGTTAATGTAACTAGTCTAATTATAGATTGTGTCATGTCTTTATCCATCTGATATTTAGTTTACTGTTAATGTAACTAGTCTAATTATAGATTGTGTCTTTATCCATCTGATATTATGTTAATGTAACTAGTCTAATTATAGATTGTGTCATGTCTTTATCCATCTGATATTATGTTAATGTAACTAGTCTAATTATAGATTGTGTCTTGTCTTTATCCATCTGATATTATGTTAATGTAATTAGTCTAATTATAGATTGTGTCATGTCTTTATCCATCTGATATTTAGTTTACTGTTAATTTAACTAGTCTAATTATAGATTGTGTCATGCCTTTATCCATCTGATATTATGTTAATGTAACTAGTCTAATTATAGATTGTGTCATGTCTTTATCCATCTGATATTTAGTTTACTGTTAATGTAACTAGTCTAATTATAGATTGTGTGATGTCTTTATCCATCTGATATTTAGTTTACTATTAATGTAACTAGTCTAATTATAGATTGTGTCATGTCTTTATCCATCTGATATTATGTTAATGTAACTAGTCTAATTATAGATTGTGTCATGTCTTTATCCATCTGATATTTAGTTTACTGTTAATGTAACTAGTCTAATTATAGATTGTGTGATGTCTTTATCCATCTGATATTTAGTTTACTGTTAATGTAACTAGTCTAATTATAGATTGTGTCATGTCTTTATCCATCTGATATTATGTTAATGTAACTAGTCTAATTATAGATTGTGTCATGTCTTTATCCATCTGATATTTAGTTTACTGTTAATGTAACTAGTCTAATTATAGATTGTGTCTTTATCCATCTGATATTATGTTAATGTAACTAGTCTAATTATAGATTGTGTCATGTCTTTATCCATCTGATATTATGTTAATGTAACTAGTCTAATTATAGATTGTGTCTTGTCTTTATCCATCTGATATTATGTTAATGTAATTAGTCTAATTATAGATTGTGTCATGTCTTTATCCATCTGATATTATGTTAATGTGACTAGTCTAATTATAGATTGTGCCATGCCTTTATCCATCTGATATTATGTTAATGTAACTAGTCTAATTATAGATTGTGTCATGTCTTTATCCATCTGATATTATGTTAATGTAACTAGTCTAATTATAGATTGTGTCTTGTCTTTATCCATCTGATATTATGTTAATGTAATTAGTCTAATTATAGATTGCGTGATGTCTTTATCCATCTGATATTTAGTTTACTGTTAATGTAACTAACCTAATTATAGATTGTGTCATGTCTTTATCCATCTGATATTATGTTAATGTAACTAGTCTAATTATAGATTGTGTCATGTCTTTATCCATCTGATATTTAGTTTACTGTTAATGTAACTAGTCTAATTATAGATTGTGTCTTTATCCATCTGATATTATGTTAATGTAACTAGTCTAATTATAGATTGTGTCATGTCTTTATCCATCTGATATTATGTTAATGTAACTAGTCTAATTATAGATTGTGTCATGTCTTTATCCATCTGATATTATGTTAATGTAACTAGTCTAATTATAGATTGTGCCGTGTCTTTATCCATCTGATATTTAGTTTACTGTTAATGTAACTAGTCTAATTATAGATTGTGTGATGTCTTTATCCATCTGATATTTAGTTTACTGTTAATGTAACTAGTCTAATTATAGATTGTGTCATGTCTTTATCCATCTGATATTATGTTAATGTAACTAGTCTAATTATAGATTGTGTCATGTCTTTATCCATCTGATATTTAGTTTACTGTTAATGTAACTAGTCTAATTATAGATTGTGTGATGTCTTTATCCATCTGATATTTAGTTTACTGTTAATGTAACTAGTCTAATTATAGATTGTGTCATGTCTTTATCCATCTGATATTATGTTAATGTAACTAGTCTAATTATAGATTGTGTCATGTCTTTATCCATCTGATATTTAGTTTACTGTTAATGTAACTAGTCTAATTATAGATTGTGTCTTTATCCATCTGATATTATGTTAATGTAACTAGTCTAATTATAGATTGTGTCATGTCTTTATCCATCTGATATTATGTTAATGTAACTAGTCTAATTATAGATTGTGTCTTGTCTTTATCCATCTGATATTATGTTAATGTAATTAGTCTAATTATAGATTGTGTCATGTCTTTATCCATCTGATATTATGTTAATGTAACTAGTCTAATTATAGATTGTGTCATGTCTTTATCCATCTGATATTATGTTTACTGTTAATGTAACTAGTCTAATTATAGATTGCGTCATGTCTTTATCCATCTGATATTATGTTAATGTGACTAGTCTAATTATAGATTGTGTCATGCCTTTATCCATCTGATATTATGTTAATGTAACTAGTCTAATTATAGATTGTGTCTTTATCCATCTGATATTATGTTAATGTAACTAGTCTAATTATAGATTGTGTCATGTCTTTATCCATCTGATATTATGTTAATGTAATTAGTCTAATTATAGATTGTGTCTTGTCTTTATCCATCTGATATTTATTTTACTGTTAATGTAACTAGTCTAATTATAGATTGTGTCATGTCTTTATCCATCTGATATTATGTTTACTGTTAATGTAACTAGTCTAATTATAGATTGTGTCTTTATCCATCTGATATTATGTTAATGTAACTAGTCTAATTATAGATTGTGTCATGTCTTTATCCATCTGATATTATGTTAATGTAACTAGTCTAATTATAGATTGTGTCATGTCTTTATCCATCTGATATTATGTTAATGTAACTAGTCTAATTATAGATTGTGTCTTGTCTTTATCCATCTGATATTATGTTAATGTAACTAGTCTAATTATAGATTGTGTCATGTCTTTATCCATCTGATATTATGTTAATGTAACTAGTCTAATTATAGATTGTGTCATGTCTTTATCCATCTGATATTATGTTAATGTGACTAGTCTAATTATAGATTGTGTCTTGTCTTTATCCATCTGATATTATGTTAATGTAATTAGTCTAATTATAGATTGCGTGATGTCTTTATCCATCTGATATTTAGTTTACTGTTAATGTAACTAACCTAATTATAGATTGTGTCATGTCTTTATCCATCTGATATTATGTTAATGTAACTAGTCTAATTATAGATTGTGTCATGTCTTTATCCATCTGATATTTAGTTTACTGTTAATGTAACTAGTCTAATTATAGATTGTGTCTTTATCCATCTGATATTATGTTAATGTAACTAGTCTAATTATAGATTGTGTCATGTCTTTATCCATCTGATATTATGTTAATGTAACTAGTCTAATTATAGATTGTGTCATGTCTTTATCCATTTGATATTATGTTAATGTAACTAGTCTAATTATAGATTGTGTCTTGTCTTTATCCATCTGATATTATGTTAATGTAATTAGTCTAATTATAGATTGTGTCATGTCTTTATCCATCTGATATTTAGTTTACTGTTAATTTAACTAGTCTAATTATAGATTGTGTCATGCCTTTATCCATCTGATATTATGTTAATGTAACTAGTCTAATTATAGATTGTGTCATGTCTTTATCCATCTGATATTTAGTTTACTGTTAATGTAACTAGTCTAATTATAGATTGTGTGATGTCTTTATCCATCTGATATTTAGTTTACTATTAATGTAACTAGTCTAATTATAGATTGTGTCATGTCTTTATCCATCTGATATTATGTTAATGTAACTAGTCTAATTATAGATTGTGTCATGTCTTTATCCATCTGATATTTAGTTTACTGTTAATGTAACTAGTCTAATTATAGATTGTGTGATGTCTTTATCCATCTGATATTTAGTTTACTGTTAATGTAACTAGTCTAATTATAGATTGTGTCATGTCTTTATCCATCTGATATTATGTTAATGTAACTAGTCTAATTATAGATTGTGTCATGTCTTTATCCATCTGATATTTAGTTTACTGTTAATGTAACTAGTCTAATTATAGATTGTGTCTTTATCCATCTGATATTATGTTAATGTAACTAGTCTAATTATAGATTGTGTCATGTCTTTATCCATCTGATATTATGTTAATGTAACTAGTCTAATTATAGATTGTGTCTTGTCTTTATCCATCTGATATTATGTTAATGTAATTAGTCTAATTATAGATTGTGTCATGTCTTTATCCATCTGATATTATGTTAATGTAACTAGTCTAATTATAGATTGTGTCTTGTCTTTATCCATCTGATATTATGTTAATGTAATTAGTCTAATTATAGATTGTGTCATGTCTTTATCCATCTGATATTATGTTAATGTAACTAGTCTAATTATAGATTGTGTCTTGTCTTTATCCATCTGATATTATGTTAATGTAACTAGTCTAATTATAGATTGTGTCATGTCTTTATCCATCTGATATTATGTTAATGTAACTAGTCTAATTATAGATTGTGTCATGTCTTTATCCATCTGATATTATGTTAATGTAACTAGTCTAATTATAGATTGTGTGATGTCTTTATCCATCTGATATTTAGTTTACTGTTAATGTAACTAGTCTAATTATAGATTGTGTCTTGTCTTTATCCATCTGATATTTAGTTTACTGTTAATGTAACTAGTCTAATTATAGATTGTGTCATGTCTTTATCCATCTGATATTTAGTTTACTGTTTACATTTACATTTAAGTCATTTAGCAGACGCTCTTATCCAGAGCGACTTACTGTAACTATTCTAATTATAGATTGTGTGATGTCTTTATCCATCTGATATTTAGTTTACTGTTAATGTAACTAGTCTAATTATAGATTGTGTCTTTATCCATCTGATATTATGTTAATGTAACTAGTCTAATTATAGATTGTGTCATGTCTTTATCCATCTGATATTTAGTTTACTGTTAATGTAACTAGTCTAATTATAGATTGTGTCTTTATCCATCTGATATTATGTTAATGTAACTAGTCTAATTATAGATTGTGTCATGCCTTTATCCATCTGATATTTATTTTACTGTTAATGTAATTAGTCTAATTATAGATTGCGTCATGTCTTTATCCATCTGATATTATGTTAATGTAACTAGTCTAATTATAGATTGTGTCATGTCTTTATCCATCTGATATTATGTTAAGGTAACTAGTCTAATTATAGATTGTGTCATGTCTTTATCCATGTGATATTATGTTAAAGTAACTAGTCTAATTATAGATTGCGTCATGTCTTTATCCATCTGATATTATGTTAATGTGACTAGTCTAATTATAGATTGTGCCATGCCTTTATCCATCTGATATTATGTTAATGTAACTAGTCTAATTATAGATTGTGTCATGTCTTTATCCATCTGATATTATGTTAATGTAACTAGTCTAATTATAGATTGTGTCTTGTCTTTATCCATCTGATATTATGTTAATGTAATTAGTCTAATTATAGATTGCGTCATGTCTTTATCCATCTGATATTATGTTAATGTAACTAGTCTAATTATAGATTGTGTCTTGTCTTTATCCATCTGATATTATGTTAATGTAATTAGTCTAATTATAGATTGTGTCATGTCTTTATCCATCTGATATTATGTTAATGTAACTAGTCTAATTATAGATTGTGTCATGTCTTTATCCATCTGATATTATGTTAATGATAATTATAGATTGTGTCATGTCTTTATCCATCTGATATTATGTTAATGTAACTAGTCTAATTATAGATTGTGTCATGTCTTTATCCATCTGATATTATGTTAATGTAACTAGTCTAATTATAGATTGTGTCATGTCTTTATCCATCTGATATTATGTTAATGTAACTAGTCTAATTATAGATTGTGTCATGTCTTTATCCATCTGATATTATGTTAATGTAACTAGTCTAATTATAGATTGTGTGATGTCTTTATCCATCTGATATTTAGTTTACTGTTAATGTAACTAGTCTAATTATAGATTGTGTCATGTCTTTATCCATCTGATATTTAGTTTACTGTTAATGTAACTAGTCTAATTATAGATTGTGTCATGTCTTTATCCATCTGATATTTAGTTTACTGTTAATGTAACTCCAGAGTCTAATTATAGATTGTGTGATGTCTTTATCCATCTGATATTTAGTTTACTGTTAATGTAACTAGTCTAATTATAGATTGTGTCTTTATCCATCTGATATTATGTTAATGTAACTAGTCTAATTATAGATTGTGTCATGTCTTTATCCATCTGATATTTAGTTTACTGTTAATGTAACTAGTCTAATTATAGATTGTGTCTTTATCCATCTGATATTATGTTAATGTAACTAGTCTAATTATAGATTGTGTCATGCCTTTATCCATCTGATATTTATTTTACTGTTAATGTAATTAGTCTAATTATAGATTGCGTCATGTCTTTATCCATCTGATATTATGTTAATGTAACTAGTCTAATTATAGATTGTGTCATGTCTTTATCCATCTGATATTATGTTAAGGTAACTAGTCTAATTATAGATTGTGTCATGTCTTTATCCATGTGATATTATGTTAAAGTAACTAGTCTAATTATAGATTGCGTCATGTCTTTATCCATCTGATATTATGTTAATGTGACTAGTCTAATTATAGATTGTGCCATGCCTTTATCCATCTGATATTATGTTAATGTAACTAGTCTAATTATAGATTGTGTCATGTCTTTATCCATCTGATATTATGTTAATGTAACTAGTCTAATTATAGATTGTGTCTTGTCTTTATCCATCTGATATTATGTTAATGTAATTTAGTCTAATTATAGATTGCGTGATGTCTTTATCCATCTGATATTTAGTTTACTGTTAATGTAACTAACCTAATTATAGATTGTGTCATGTCTTTATCCATCTGATATTATGTTAATGTAACTAGTCTAATTATAGATTGTGTCATGTCTTTATCCATCTGATATTTAGTTTACTGTTAATGTAACTAGTCTAATTATAGATTGTGTCTTTATCCATCTGATATTATGTTAATGTAACTAGTCTAATTATAGATTGTGTCATGTCTTTATCCATCTGATATTATGTTAATGTAACTAGTCTAATTATAGATTGTGTCATGTCTTTATCCATCTGATATTATGTTAATGTAATTAGTCTAATTATAGATTGCGTGATGTCTTTATCCATCTGATATTTAGTTTACTGTTAATGTAACTAACCTAATTATAGATTGTGTCATGTCTTTATCCATCTGATATTATGTTAATGTAACTAGTCTAATTATAGATTGTGTCATGTCTTTATCCATCTGATATTTAGTTTACTGTTAATGTAACTAGTCTAATTATAGATTGTGTCTTTATCCATCTGATATTATGTTAATGTAACTAGTCTAATTATAGATTGTGTCATGTCTTTATCCATCTGATATTATGTTAATGTAACTAGTCTAATTATAGATTGTGCCGTGTCTTTATCCATCTGATATTTAGTTTACTGTTAATGTAACTAGTCTAATTATAGATTGTGTGATGTCTTTATCCATCTGATATTTAGTTTACTGTTAATGTAACTAGTCTAATTATAGATTGTGTCATGTCTTTATCCATCTGATATTATGTTAATGTAACTAGTCTAATTATAGATTGTGTCATGTCTTTATCCATCTGATATTTAGTTTACTGTTAATGTAACTAGTCTAATTATAGATTGTGTCTTTATCCATCTGATATTATGTTAATGTAACTAGTCTAATTATAGATTGTGTCATGTCTTTATCCATCTGATATTATGTTAATGTAACTAGTCTAATTATAGATTGTGTCATGTCTTTATCCATCTGATATTATGTTAATGTTTAGTCTAATTATAGATTGTGTCATGTCTTTATCCATCTTATTATGTTGTAACTAGTCTAATTATAGATTGTGTCATGTCTTTATCCATCTGATATTATGTTTACTGTTAATGTAACTAGTCTAATTATAGATTGTGTCATGTCTTTATCCATCTGATATTATGTTAATGTGACTAGTCTAATTATAGATTGTGTCATGCCTTTATCCATCTGATATTATGTTAATGTACCTAGTCTAATTATAGATTGTGTCTTTATCCATCTGATATTATGTTAATGTAACTAGTCTAATTATAGATTGTGTCATGTCTTTATCCATCTGATATTATGTTAATGTAACTAGTCTAATTATAGATTGTGTCATGTCTTTATCCATCTGATATTATGTTTACTGTTAATGTAACTAGTCTAATTATAGATTGCGTCATGTCTTTATCCATCTGATATTATGTTAATGTGACTAGTCTAATTATAGATTGTGTCATGCCTTTATCCATCTGATATTATGTTAATGTGACTAGTCTAATTATAGATTGTGTCATGCCTTTATCCATCTGATATTATGTTAATGTAACTAGTCTAATTATAGATTGTGTCTTTATCCATCTGATATTATGTTAATGTAATTAGTCTAATTATAGATTGTGTCATGTCTTTATCCATCTGATATTATGTTTACTGTTAATGTAACTAGTCTAATTATAGATTGTGTCTTTATCCATCTGATATTATGTTAATGTAACTAGTCTAATTATAGATTGTGTCATGTCTTTATCCATCTGATATTATGTTAATGTAACTAGTCTAATTATAGATTGTGTCATGTCTTTATCCATCTGATATTATGTTAATGTAACTAGTCTAATTATAGATTGTGTCATGTCTTTATCCATCTGATATTATGTTAATGTAACTAGTCTAATTATAGATTGTGTCATGTCTTTATCCATCTGATATTATGTTAATGTAACTAGTCTAATTATAGATTGTGTCATGTCTTTATCCATCTGATATTATGTTAATGTAACTAGTCTAATTATAGATGTCTTTATCCATCTAGTCTAATTATAGATTGTGTCATGTCTTTATCCATCTGATATTTAGTTTACTGTTAATGTAACTAACCTAATTATAGATTGTGTCATGTCTTTATCCATCTGATATTATGTTAATGTAACTAGTCTAATTATAGATTGTGTCATGTCTTTATCCATCTGATATTTAGTTTACTTTTAATGTAACTAGTCTAATTATAGATTGTGTCTTTATCCATCTGATATTATGTTAATGTAACTAGTCTAATTATAGATTGTGTCATGTCTTTATCCATCTGATATTATGTTAATGTAATTAGTCTAATTATAGATTGTGTCATGTCTTTATCCATCTGATATTTAGTTTACTGTTAATTTAACTAGTCTAATTATAGATTGTGTCATGCCTTTATCCATCTGATATTATGTTAATGTAACTAGTCTAATTATAGATTGTGTCATGTCTTTATCCATCTGATATTTAGTTTACTGTTAATGTAACTAGTCTAATTATAGATTGTGTGATGTCTTTATCCATCTGATATTTAGTTTACTGTTAATGTAACTAGTCTAATTATAGATTGTGTCATGTCTTTATCCATCTGATATTATGTTAATGTAACTAGTCTAATTATAGATTGTGTCATGTCTTTATCCATCTGATATTTAGTTTACTGTTAATGTAACTAGTCTAATTATAGATTGTGTCATGTCTTTATCCATCTGATATTTAGTTTACTGTTAATGTAACTAGTCTAATTATAGATTGTGTCATGTCTTTATCCATCTGATATTATGTTAATGTAACTAGTCTAATTATAGATTGTGTCATGTCTTTATCCATCTGATATTTAGTTTACTGTTAATGTAACTAGTCTAATTATAGATTGTGTCTTTATCCATCTGATATTATGTTAATGTAACTAGTCTAATTATAGATTGTGTCATGTCTTTATCCATCTGATATTATGTTAATGTAACTAGTCTAATTATAGATTGTGTCATGTCTTTATCCATCTGATATTATGTTAATGTAACTAGTCTAATTATAGATTGTGTCATGTCTTTATCCATCTGATATTATGTTAATGTAACTAGTCTAATTATAGATTGTGTCATGTCTTTATCCATCTGATATTATGTTAATGTAATTAGTCTAATTATAGATTGTGTCATGTCTTTATCCATCTGATATTATGTTAATGTAACTAGTCTAATTATAGATTGTGTCTTGTCTTTATCCATCTGATATTATGTTAATGTAACTAGTCTAATTATAGATTGTGTCATGTCTTTATCCATCTGATATTATGTTAATGTAACTAGTCTAATTATAGATTGTGTCATGTCTTTATCCATCTGATATTATGTTAATGTAACTAGTCTAATTATAGATTGTGTCATGCCTTTATCCATCTGATATTATGTTAATGTGACTAGTCTAATTATAGATTGTGTCATGCCTTTATCCATCTGATATTATGTTAATGTAACTAGTCTAATTATAGATTGTGTCTTTATCCATCTGATATTATGTTAATGTAATTAGTCTAATTATAGATTGTGTCATGTCTTTATCCATCTGATATTATGTTTACTGTTAATGTAACTAGTCTAATTATAGATTGTGTCTTTATCCATCTGATATTATGTTAATGTAACTAGTCTAATTATAGATTGTGTCATGTCTTTATCCATCTGATATTATGTTAATGTAACTAGTCTAATTATAGATTGTGTCATGTCTTTATCCATCTGATATTATGTTAATGTAACTAGTCTAATTATAGATTGTGTCTTGTCTTTATCCATCTGATATTATGTTAATGTAACTAGTCTAATTATAGATTGTGTCATGTCTTTATCCATCTGATATTATGTTAATGTAACTAGTCTAATTATAGATTGTGTCATGTCTTTATCCATCTGATATTATGTTAATGTAACTAGTCTAATTATAGATTGTGTCATGTCTTTATCCATCTGATATTATGTTAATGTAATTAGTCTAATTATAGACGTGATGTCTTTATCCATCTGATATTTAGTTTACTGTTAATGTAACTAACCTAATTATAGATTGTGTCATGTCTTTATCCATCTGATATTATGTTAATGTAACTAGTCTAATTATAGATTGTGTCATGTCTTTATCCATCTGATATTTAGTTTACTGTTAATGTAACTAGTCTAATTATAGATTGTGTCTTTATCCATCTGATATTATGTTAATGTAACTAGTCTAATTATAGATTGTGTCATGTCTTTATCCATCTGATATTATGTTAATGTAACTAGTCTAATTATAGATTGTGTCATGTCTTTATCCATCTGATATTATGTTAATGTAATTAGTCTAATTATAGATTGTGTCATGTCTTTATCCATCTGATATTTAGTTTACTGTTAATGTAACTAGTCTAATTATAGATTGTGTCATGTCTTTATCCATCTGATATTATGTTAATGTAACTAGTCTAATTATAGATTGTGTCATGTCTTTATCCATCTGATATTTAGTTTACTGTTAATGTAACTAGTCTAATTATAGATTGTGTGATGTCTTTATCCATCTGATATTTAGTTTACTATTAATGTAACTAGTCTAATTATAGATTGTGTCATGTCTTTATCCATCTGATATTATGTTAATGTAACTAGTCTAATTATAGATTGTGTCATGTCTTTATCCATCTGATATTTAGTTTACTGTTAATGTAACTAGTCTAATTATAGATTGTGTGATGTCTTTATCCATCTGATATTTAGTTTACTGTTAATGTAACTAGTCTAATTATAGATTGTGTCATGTCTTTATCCATCTGATATTATGTTAATGTAACTAGTCTAATTATAGATTGTGTCATGTCTTTATCCATCTGATATTTAGTTTACTGTTAATGTAACTAGTCTAATTATAGATTGTGTCTTTATCCATCTGATATTATGTTAATGTAACTAGTCTAATTATAGATTGTGTCATGTCTTTATCCATCTGATATTATGTTAATGTAACTAGTCTAATTATAGATTGTGTCATGTCTTTATCCATCTGATATTATGTTAATGTAACTAGTCTAATTATAGATTGTGTCATGTCTTTATCCATCTGATATTATGTTAATGTAACTAGTCTAATTATAGATTGTGTCATGTCTTTATCCATCTGATATTATGTTAATGTAACTAGTCTAATTATAGATTGTGTCATGTCTTTATCCATCTGATATTATGTTAATGTAACTAGTCTAATTATAGATTGTGTCATGTCTTTATCCATCTGATATTATGTTAATGTAACTAGTCTAATTATAGATTGTGTCATGTCTTTATCCATCTGATATTATGTTAATGTAACTAGTCTAATTATAGATTGTGTCATGTCTTTATCCATCTGATATTATGTTAATTTAACTAGTCTAATTATAGATTGTGTCATGTCTTTATCCATCTGATATTTAGTTTACTGTTAATGTAACTAGTCTAATTATAGATTGTGTGATGTCTTTATCCATCTGATATTTAGTTTACTGTTAATGTAACTAGTCTAATTATAGATTGTGTCATGTCTTTATCCATCTGATATTTAGTTTACTGTTAATGTAACTTACTGTAACTATTCTAATTATAGATTGTGTCATGTCTTTATCCATCTGATATTTAGTTTACTGTTAATGTAACTAGTCTAATTATAGATTGTGTCTTTATCCATCTGAAATTATGTTAATGTAACTAGTCTAATTATAGATTGTGTCATGTCTTTATCCATCTGATATTTAGTTTACTGTTAATGTAACTAGTCTAATTATAGATTGTGTCATGTCTTTATCCATCTGATATTTAGTTTACTGTTAATGTAACTAGTCTAATTATAGATTGTGTGATGTCTTTATCCATCTGATATTATGTTAATGTAACTAGTCTAATTATAGATTGTGTCATGTCTTTATCCATCTGATATTTAGTTTACTGTTTACATTTACATTTAAGTCATTTAGCAGACGCTCTTATCCAGAGCGACTTACTGTAACTATTCTAATTATAGATTGTGTGATGTCTTTATCCATCTGATATTTAGTTTACTGTTAATGTAACTAGTCTAATTATAGATTGTGTCTTTATCCATCTGATATTATGTTAATGTAACTAGTCTAATTATAGATTGTGTCATGTCTTTATCCATCTGATATTTAGTTTACTGTTAATGTAACTAGTCTAATTATAGATTGTGTCATGTCTTTATCCATCTGATATTATGTTAATGTAACTAGTCTAATTATAGATTGTGTGATGTCTTTATCCATCTGATATTTAGTTTACTGTTAATGTAACTAACCTAATTATAGATTGTGTCATGTCTTTATCCATCTGATATTTAGTTTACTGTTAATGTAACTAGTCTAATTATAGATTGTGTGATGTCTTTATCCATCTGATATTTAGTTTACTGTTAATGTAACTAGTCTAATTATAGATTGTGTCATGTCTTTATCCATCTGATATTTAGTTTACTGTTAATGTAACTAGTCTAATTATAGATTGTGTGATGTCTTTATCCATCTGATATTTAGTTTACTGTTAATGTAACTAGTCTAATTATAGATTGTGTCATGTCTTTATCCATCTGATATTATGTTAATGTAACTAGTCTAATTATAGATTGTGTCATGTCTTTATCCATCTGATATTATGTTAATGTAACTAGTCTAATTATAGATTGTGTCATGTCTTTATCCATCTGTTATTTAGTTTACTGTTAATGTAACTAGTCTAATTATAGATTGTGTCATGTCTTTATCCATCTGTTATTTAGTTTACTGTTAATGTAACTAGTCTAATTATAGATTGTGTGATGTCTTTATCCATCTGATATTTAGTTTACTGTTAATGTAACTAGTCTAATTATAGATTGTGTCATGTCTTTATCCATCTGATATTATGTTAATGTAACTAGTCTAATTATAGATTGTGTCATGTCTTTATCCATCTGATATTTAGTTTACTGTTAATGTAACTAGTCTAATTATAGATTGTGTCATGTCTTTATCCATCTGATATTATGTTAATGTAACTAGTCTAATTATAGATTGTGTCATGTCTTTATCCATCTGATATTATGTTAATGTAACTAGTCTAATTATAGATTGTGTCATGTCTTTATCCATCTGATATTATGTTAATGTAACTAGTCTAATTATAGATTGTGTCATGTCTTTATCCATCTGATATTATGTTAATGTAACTAGTCTAATTATAGATTGTGTCTGTCTTTATCCATCTGAGTTTATGTTAATGTAACTAGTCTAATTATAGATTGTGTCATGTCTTTATCCATCTGATATTTAGTTTACTGTTAATGTAACTAGTCTAATTATAGATTGTGTCATGTCTTTATCCATCTGATATTATGTTAATGTAACTAGTCTAATTATAGATTGTGTCATGTCTTTATCCATCTGATATTATGTTAATGTAATTAGTCTAATTATAGATTGTGTCATGTCTTTATCCATCTGTTATTTAGTTTACTGTTAATGTAACTAGTCTAATTATAGATTGTGTCATGTCTTTATCCATCTGATATTTAGTTTACTGTTAATGTAACTAGTCTAATTATAGATTGTGTCATGTCTTTATCCATCTGATATTTAGTTTACTGTTAATGTAACTAGTCTAATTATAGATTGTGTCATGTCTTTATCCATCTGATATTATGTTAATGTAACTAGTCTAATTATAGATTGTGTCATGTCTTTATCCATCTGATATTATGTTTAATGTAACTAGTCTAATTATAGATTGTGTCATGTCTTTATCCATCTGATATTATGTTAATGTAACTAGTCTAATTATAGATTGTGTCATGTCTTTATCCATCTGATATTATGTTAATGTAACTAGTCTAATTATAGATTGTGTCATGTCTTTATCCATCTGATATTATGTTAATGTAACTAGTCTAATTATAGATTGTGTCATGTCTTTATCCATCTGATATTTAGTTTACTGTTAATGTAACTAGTCTAATTATAGATTGTGTCATGTCTTTATCCATCTGATATTTATTACTGTTAATGTAACTAGTCTAATTATAGATTGTGTGATGTCTTTATCCATCTGATATTTAGTTTACTGTTAATGTAACTAGTCTAATTATAGATTGTGTCATGTCTTTATCCATCTGATATTATGTTAATGTAACTAGTCTAATTATAGATTGTGTCATGTCTTTATCCATCTGATATTATGTTAATGTAACTAGTCTAATTATAGATTGTGTCATGTCTTTATCCATCTGATATTTAGTTTACTGTTAATGTAACTAGTCTAATTATAGATTGTGTCATGTCTTTATCCATCTGATATTTAGTTTACTGTTAATGTAACTAGTCTAATTATAGATTGTGTCATGTCTTTATCCATCTGATATTATGTTAATGTAACTAGTCTAATTATAGATTGTGTCATGTCTTTATCCATCTGATATTATGTTAATGTAACTAGTCTAATTATAGATTGTGTCATGTCTTTATCCATCTGATATTATGTTAATGTAACTAGTCTAATTATAGATTGTGTCATGTCTTTATCCATCTGATATTATGTTAATGTAACTAACCTAATTATAGATTGTGTCATGTCTTTATCCATCTGATATTTAGTTTACTGTTAATGTAACTAGTCTAATTATAGATTGTGTGATGTCTTTATCCATCTGATATTTAGTTTACTGTTAATGTAACTAACCTAATTATAGATTGTGTCATGTCTTTATCCATCTGATATTATGTTAATGTAACTAGTCTAATTATAGATTGTGTCATGTCTTTATCCATCTGATATTATGTTAATGTAACTAGTCTAATTATAGATTGTGTCATGTCTTTATCCATCTGATATTATGTTAATGTAATTAGTCTAATTATAGATTGTGTCATGTCTTTATCCATCTGTTATTTAGTTTACTGTTAATGTAACTAGTCTAATTATAGATTGTGTCATGTCTTTATCCATCTGATATTTAGTTTACTGTTAATGTAACTAGTCTAATTATAGATTGTGTCATGTCTTTATCCATCTGATATTTAGTTTACTGTTAATGTAACTAGTCTAATTATAGATTGTGTCATGTCTTTATCCATCTGATATTATGTTAATGTAACTAGTCTAATTATAGATTGTGTCATGTCTTTATCCATCTGATATTATTTTAATGTAACTAGTCTAATTATAGATTGTGTCATGCCTTTATCCATCTGATATTATGTTAATGTAACTAGTCTAATTATAGATTGTGTCATGTCTTTATCCATCTGATATTATGTTAATGTAACTAGTCTAATTATAGATTGTGTCATGTCTTTATCCATCTGATATTATGTTAATGTAACTAGTCTAATTATAGATTGTGTCATGTCTTTATCCATCTGATATTTAGTTTATGTTAATGTAACTAGTCTAATTATAGATTGTGTCATGTCTTTATCCATCTGATATTTATGTTAATGTAACTAGTCTAATTATAGATTGTGTCATGTCTTTATCCATCTGATATTATGTTAATGTAACTAGTCTAATTATAGATTGTGTCATGTCTTTATCCATCTGATATTATGTTAATTTAACTAGTCTAATTATAGATTGTGTCATGTCTTTATCCATCTGATATTTAGTTTACTGTTAATGTAACTAGTCTAATTATAGATTGTGTCATGTCTTTATCCATCTGATATTTAGTTTACTGTTAATGTAACTAGTCTAATTATAGATTGTGTCATGTCTTTATCCATCTGATATTATGTTAATGTAACTAGTCTAATTATAGATTGTGTCATGTCTTTATCCATCTGATATTTAGTTTACTGTTAATGTAACTAGTCTAATTATAGATTGTGTCATGTCTTTATCCATCTGATATTATGTTAATGTAACTAGTCTAATTATAGATTGTGTCATGTCTTTATCCATCTGATATTATGTTAATGTAACTAGTCTAATTATAGATTGTGTCATGTCTTTATCCATCTGATATTATGTTAATGTAACTAGTCTAATTATAGATTGTGTCATGTCTTTATCCATCTGATATTTAGTTTACTGTTAATGTAACTAGTCTAATTATAGATTGTGTCATGTCTTTATCCATCTGATATTATGTTAATGTAACTAGTCTAATTATAGATTGTGTCATGTCTTTATCCATCTGATATTATGTTAATGTAACTAGTCTAATTATAGATTGTGTCATGTCTTTATCCATCTGATATTATGTTAATGTAACTAGTCTAATTATAGATTGTGTCATGTCTTTATCCATCTGATATTTAGTTTACTGTTAATGTAACTAGTCTAATTATAGATTGTGTCATGTCTTTATCCATCTGATATTTAGTTTACTGTTAATGTAACTAGTCTAATTATAGATTGTGTCATGTCTTTATCCATCTGATATTATGTTAATGTAACTAGTCTAATTATAGATTGTGTCATGTCTTTATCCATCTGATATTATGTTAATGTAACTAGTCTAATTATAGATTGTGTCAAGTCTTTATCCATCTGATATTATGTTAATGTAACTAGTCTAATTATAGATTGTGTCATGTCTTTATCCATCTGATATTATAGTTTAATGTAACTAGTCTAATTATAGATTGTGTCATGTCTTTATCCATCTGATATTTAGTTTACTGTTAATGTAACTAGTCTAATTATAGATTGTGTGATGTCTTTATCCATCTGATATTTAGTTTACTGTTAATGTAACTAGTCTAATTATAGATTGTGTCATGTCTTTATCCATCTGATATTATGTTAATGTAACTAGTCTAATTATAGATTGTGTCATGTCTTTATCCATCTGATATTTAGTTTACTGTTAATGTAACTAGTCTAATTATAGATTGTGTCATGTCTTTATCCATCTGATATTATGTTAATGTAACTAGTCTAATTATAGATTGTGTCATGTCTTTATCCATCTGATATTATGTTAATGTAACTAGTCTAATTATAGATTGTGTCATGTCTTTATCCATCTGATATTATTGTTAATGTAACTAGTCTAATTATAGATTGTGTCATGCCTTTATCCATCTGATATTATGTTAATGTAACTAGTCTAATTATAGATTGTGTCATGTCTTTATCCATCTGATATTATGTTAATGTAACTAGTCTAATTATAGATTGTGTCATGTCTTTATCCATCTGATATTATGTTAATGTAACTAGTCTAATTATAGATTGTGTCATGTCTTTATCCATCTGATATTTAGTTTACTGTTAATGTAACTAGTCTAATTATAGATTGTGTCATGTCTTTATCCATCTGATATTTAGTTTACTGTTAATGTAACTAGTCTAATTATAGATTGTGTCATGTCTTTATCCATCTGATATTATGTTAATGTAACTAGTCTAATTATAGATTGTGTCATGTCTTTATCCATCTGATATTATGTTAATGTAACTAGTCTAATTATAGATTGTGTCAAGTCTTTATCCATCTGATATTATGTTAATGTAACTAACCTAATTATAGATTGTGTCATGTCTTTATCCATCTGATATTTAGTTTACTGTTAATGTAACTAGTCTAATTATAGATTGTGTCATGTCTTTATCCATCTGATATTTAGTTTACTGTTAATGTAACTAGTCTAATTATAGATTGTGTCATGTCTTTATCCATCTGATATTATGTTAATGTAACTAGTCTAATTATAGATTGTGTCATGTCTTTATCCATCTGATATTTAGTTTATGTTAATGTAACTAGTCTAATTATAGATTGTGTCATGTCTTTATCCATCTGATATTATGTTAATGTAACTAGTCTAATTATAGATTGTGTCATGTCTTTATCCATCTGATATTATGTTAATGTAACTAGTCTAATTATAGATTGTGTCATGTCTTTATCCATCTGATATTATGTTAATGTAACTAGTCTAATTATAGATTGTGTCATGTCTTTATCCATCTGATATTTAGTTTACTGTTAATGTAACTAGTCTAATTATAGATTGTGTCATGTCTTTATCCATCTGATATTATGTTAATGTAACTAGTCTAATTATAGATTGTGTCATGTCTTTATCCATCTGATATTATGTTAATGTAACTAGTCTAATTATAGAGTCTTTATCCATCTGATATTATGTTAATGTAACTAACCTAATTATAGATTGTGTCATGTCTTTATCCATCTGATATTTAGTTTACTGTTAATGTAACTAGTCTAATTATAGATTGTGTCATGTCTTTATCCATCTGATATTATGTTAATGTAACTAGTCTAATTATAGATTGTGTCATGTCTTTATCCATCTGATATTATGTTAATGTAACTAGTCTAATTATAGATTGTGTCATGTCTTTATCCATCTGATATTATGTTAATGTAACTAGTCTAATTATAGATTGTGTCATGTCTTTATCCATCTGATATTTAGTTTACTGTTAATGTAACTAGTCTAATTATAGATTGTGTCATGTCTTTATCCATCTGATATTTAGTTTACTGTTAATGTAACTAGTCTAATTATAGATTGTGTCATGTCTTTATCCATCTGATATTTAGTTTACTGTTAATGTAACTAGTCTAATTATAGATTGTGTGATGTCTTTATCCATCTGATATTTAGTTTACTGTTAATGTAACTAACCTAATTATAGATTGTGTCATGTCTTTATCCATCTGATATTATGTTAATGTAACTAGTCTAATTATAGATTGTGTCATGTCTTTATCCATCTGATATTATGTTAATGTAACTAACCTAATTATAGATTGTGTCATGTCTTTATCCATCTGATATTTAGTTTACTGTTAATGTAACTAGTCTAATTATAGATTGTGTCATGTCTTTATCCATCTGATATTTAGTTTACTGTTAATGTAACTAGTCTAATTATAGATTGTGTGATGTCTTTATCCATCTGATATTTAGTTTACTGTTAATGTAACTAACCTAATTATAGATTGTGTCATGTCTTTATCCATCTGATATTATGTTAATGTAACTAGTCTAATTATAGATTGTGTCATGTCTTTATCCATCTGATATTATGTTAATGTAACTAGTCTAATTATAGATTGTGTCATGTCTTTATCCATCTGATATTTAGTTTACTGTTAATGTAACTAGTCTAATTATAGATTGTGTCATGTCTTTATCCATCTGATATTTAGTTTACTGTTAATGTAACTAGTCTAATTATAGATTGTGTCATGTCTTTATCCATCTGATATTTAGTTTACTGTTAATGTAACTAGTCTAATTATAGATTGTGTGATGTCTTTATCCATCTTATATTTAGTTTACTGTTAATGTAACTAACCTAATTATAGATTGTGTCATGTCTTTATCCATCTGATATTATGTTAATGTAACTAGTCTAATTATAGATTGTGTCATGTCTTTATCCATCTGATATTATGTTAATGTAACTAGTCTAATTATAGATTGTGTCATGTCTTTATCCATCTGATATTATGTTAATGTAATTAGTCTAATTATAGATTGTGTCATGTCTTTATCCATCTGTTATTTAGTTTACTGTTAATGTAACTAGTCTAATTATAGATTGTGTCATGTCTTTATCCATCTGATATTTAGTTTACTGTTAATGTAACTAGTCTAATTATAGATTGTGTCATGTCTTTATCCATCTGATATTATGTTAATGTAACTAGTCTAATTATAGATTGTGTGATGTCTTTATCCATCTGATATTTAGTTTACTGTTAATGTAACTAGTCTAATTATAGATTGTGTCATGTCTTTATCCATCTGATATTATGTTAATGTAACTAGTCTAATTATAGATTGTGTCATGTCTTTATCCATCTGATATTATGTTAATGTAACTAGTCTAATTATAGATTGTGTCATGTCTTTATCCATCTGATATTATTTTAATGTAACTAGTCTAATTATAGATTGTGTCATGCCTTTATCCATCTGATATTATGTTAATGTAACTAGTCTAATTATAGATTGTGTCATGTCTTTATCCATCTGATATTATGTTAATGTAACTAGTCTAATTATAGATTGTGTCATGTCTTTATCCATCTGATATTATGTTAATGTAACTAGTCTAATTATAGATTGTGTCATGTCTTTATCCATCTGATATTTAGTTTACTGTTAATGTAACTAGTCTAATTATAGATTGTGTCATGTCTTTATCCATCTGATATTTAGTTTACTGTTAATGTAACTAGTCTAATTATAGATTGTGTCATGTCTTTATCCATCTGATATTATGTTAATGTAACTAGTCTAATTATAGATTGTGTCATGTCTTTATCCATCTGATATTATGTTAATGTAACTAGTCTAATTATAGATTGTGTCATGTCTTTATCCATCTGATATTTAGTTTACTGTTAATGTAACTAGTCTAATTATAGATTGTGTCATGTCTTTATCCATCTGATATTTAGTTTACTGTTAATGTAACTAGTCTAATTATAGATTGTGTCATGTCTTTATCCATCTGATATTATGTTAATGTAACTAGTCTAATTATAGATTGTGTGATGTCTTTATCCATCTGATATTTAGTTTACTGTTAATGTAACTAGTCTAATTATAGATTGTGTCATGTCTTTATCCATCTGATATTATGTTAATGTAACTAGTCTAATTATAGATTGTGTCATGTCTTTATCCATCTGATATTATGTTAATGTAACTAGTCTAATTATAGATTGTGTCATGTCTTTATCCATCTGATATTATTTTAATGTAACTAGTCTAATTATAGATTGTGTCATGCCTTTATCCATCTGATATTATGTTAATGTAATTAGTCTAATTATAGATTGTGTCATGTCTTTATCCATCTGATATTTAGTTTACTGTTAATGTAACTAGTCTAATTATAGATTGTGTCATGTCTTTATCCATCTGATATTTAGTTTACTGTTAATGTAACTAGTCTAATTATAGATTGTGTCATGTCTTTATCCATCTGATATTATGTTAATGTAACTAGTCTAATTATAGATTGTGTCATGTCTTTATCCATCTGATATTATGTTAATGTAACTAGTCTAATTATAGATTGTGTCATGTCTTTATCCATCTGATATTTAGTTTACTGTTAATGTAACTAGTCTAATTATAGATTGTGTCATGTCTTTATCCATCTGATATTTAGTTTACTGTTAATGTAACTAGTCTAATTATAGATTGTGTCATGTCTTTATCCATCTGATATTATGTTAATGTAACTAGTCTAATTATAGATTGTGTCATGTCTTTATCCATCTGATATTTAGTTTACTGTTAATGTAACTAGTCTAATTATAGATTGTGTCATGTCTTTATCCATCTGATATTATGTTAATGTAACTAGTCTAATTATAGATTGTGTCATGTCTTTATCCATCTGATATTATGTTAATGTAACTAGTCTAATTATAGATTGTGTCATGTCTTTATCCATCTGATATTATGTTAATGTAACTAGTCTAATTATAGATTGTGTCATGTCTTTATCCATCTGATATTTAGTTTACTGTTAATGTAACTAGTCTAATTATAGATTGTGTCATGTCTTTATCCATCTGATATTATGTTAATGTAACTAGTCTAATTATAGATTGTGTCATGTCTTTATCCATCTGATATTATGTTAATGTAACTAGTCTAATTATAGATTGTGTCAAGTCTTTATCCATCTGATATTATGTTAATGTAACTAACCTAATTATAGATTGTGTCATGTCTTTATCCATCTGATATTTAGTTTACTGTTAATGTAACTAGTCTAATTATAGATTGTGTCATGTCTTTATCCATCTGATATTTAGTTTACTGTTAATGTAACTAGTCTAATTATAGATTGTGTGATGTCTTTATCCATCTGATATTTAGTTTACTGTTAATGTAACTAGTCTAATTATAGATTGTGTCATGTCTTTATCCATCTGATATTATGTTAATGTAATTAGTCTAATTATAGATTGTGTCATGTCTTTATCCATCTGTTATTTAGTTTACTGTTAATGTAACTAGTCTAATTATAGATTGTGTCATGTCTTTATCCATCTGATATTTAGTTTACTGTTAATGTAACTAGTCTAATTATAGATTGTGTCATGTCTTTATCCATCTGATATTATGTTAATGTAACTAGTCTAATTATAGATTGTGTCATGTCTTTATCCATCTGATATTATGTTAATGTAACTAGTCTAATTATAGATTGTGTCATGTCTTTATCCATCTGATATTATTTTAATGTAACTAGTCTAATTATAGATTGTGTCATGCCTTTATCCATCTGATATTATGTTAATGTAACTAGTCTAATTATAGATTGTGTCATGTCTTTATCCATCTGATATTATGTTAATGTAACTAGTCTAATTATAGATTGTGTCATGTCTTTATCCATCTGATATTATGTTAATGTAACTAGTCTAATTATAGATTGTGTCATGTCTTTATCCATCTGATATTTAGTTTACTGTTAATGTAACTAGTCTAATTATAGATTGTGTCATGTCTTTATCCATCTGATATTATGTTAATGTAACTAGTCTAATTATAGATTGTGTCATGTCTTTATCCATCTGATATTATGTTAATGTAACTAGTCTAATTATAGATTGTGTCATGTCTTTATCCATCTGATATTTAGTTTACTGTTAATGTAACTAGTCTAATTATAGATTGTGTCATGTCTTTATCCATCTGATATTTAGTTTACTGTTAATGTAACTAGTCTAATTATAGATTGTGTCATGTCTTTATCCATCTGATATTATGTTAATGTAACTAGTCTAATTATAGATTGTGTGATGTCTTTATCCATCTGATATTTAGTTTACTGTTAATGTAACTAGTCTAATTATAGATTGTGTCATGTCTTTATCAATCTGATATTATGTTAATGTAACTAGTCTAATTATAGATTGTGTCATGTCTTTATCCATCTGATATTATGTTAATGTAACTAGTCTAATTATAGATTGTGTCATGTCTTTATCCATCTGATATTATTTTAATGTAACTAGTCTAATTATAGATTGTGTCATGCCTTTATCCATCTGATATTATGTTAATGTAATTAGTCTAATTATAGATTGTGTCATGTCTTTATCCATCTGATATTATGTTAATGTACCTAGTCTAATTATAGATTGTGTCTTGTCTTTATCCATCTGATATTTAGTTTACTGTTAATGTAACTAGTCTAATTATAGATTGTGTCATGTCTTTATCCATCTGATATTATGTTAATGTAACTAGTCTAATTATAGATTGTGTGATGTCTTTATCCATCTGATATTTAGTTTACTGTTAATGTAACTAGTCTAATTATAGATTGTGTCATGTCTTTATCCATCTGATATTATGTTAATGTAACTAGTCTAATTATAGATTGTGTCATGTCTTTATCCATCTGATATTATGTTAATGTAACTAATCTAATTATAGATTGTGTCATGTCTTTATCCATCTGATATTTAGTTTACTGTTAATGTAAGTAACCTAATTATAGATTGTGTCATGTCTTTATCCATCTGATATTATGTTAATGTAACTAGTCTAATTATAGATTGTGTCATGTCTTTATCCATCTGATATTATGTTAATGTAACTAGTCTAATTATAGATTGTGTCATGTCTTTATCCATCTGATATTATGTTAATGTAACTAGTCTAGTTATAGATTGTGTCATGTCTTTATCCATCTGATATTTAGTTTACTGTTAATGTAACTAGTCTAATTATAGATTGTGTCATGTCTTTATCCATCTGATATTTAGTTTACTGTTAATGTAACTAGTCTAATTATAGATTGTGTCTTTATCCATCTGATATTATGTTAATGTAACTAGTCTAATTATAGATTGTGTCATGCCTTTATCCATCTGATATTATGTTAATGTACCTAGTCTAATTATAGATTGTGTCTTGTCTTTATCCATCTGATATTTAGTTTACTGTTAATGTAACTAGTCTAATTATAGATTGTGTCATGTCTTTATCCATCTGATATTATGTTAATGTAACTAGTCTAATTATAGATTGTGTGATGTCTTTATCCATCTGATATTTAGTTTACTGTTAATGTAACTAGTCTAATTATAGATTGTGTCATGTCTTTATCCATCTGATATTATGTTAATGTAACTAGTCTAATTATAGATTGTGTCATGTCTTTATCCATCTGATATTATGTTAATGTAACTAATCTAATTATAGATTGTGTCATGTCTTTATCCATCTGATATTATGTTAATGTAACTAGTCTAATTATAGATTGTGTCATGTCTTTATCCATCTGATATTTAGTTTACTGTTAATGTAACTAGTCTAATTATAGATTGTGTCATGTCTTTATCCATCTGATATTATGTTAATGTAACTAGTCTAATTATAGATTGTGTCATGTCTTTATCCATCTGATATTTAGTTTACTGTTAATGTAAGTAACCTAATTATAGATTGTGTCATGTCTTTATCCATCTGATATTATGTTAATGTAACTAGTCTAATTATAGATTGTGTCATGTCTTTATCCATCTGATATTTAGTTTACTGTTAATGTAACTAGTCTAATTATAGATTGTGTCATGTCTTTATCCATCTGATATTTAGTTTACTGTTAATGTAACTAGTCTAATTATAGATTGTGTCATGTCTTTATCCATCTGATATTATGTTAATGTAACTAGTCTAATTATAGATTGTGTCATGTCTTTATCCATCTGATATTATGTTAATGTAACTAATCTAATTATAGATTGTGTCATGTCTTTATCCATCTGATATTATGTTAATGTAACTAGTCTAATTATAGATTGTGTCATGTCTTTATCCATCTGATATTTAGTTTACTGTTAATGTAACTAGTCTAATTATAGATTGTGTCATGTCTTTATCCATCTGATATTTAGTTTACTGTTAATGTAAGTAACCTAATTATAGATTGTGTCATGTCTTTATCCATCTGATATTATGTTAATGTAACTAGTCTAATTATAGATTGTGTCATGTCTTTATCCATCTGATATTTAGTTTACTGTTAATGTAACTAGTCTAATTATAGATTGTGTCATGTCTTTATCCATCTGATATTTAGTTTACTGTTAATGTAACTAGTCTAATTATAGATTGTGTCTTTATCCATCTGATATTATGTTAATGTAACTAGTCTAATTATAGATTGTGTCATGCCTTTATCCATCTGATATTATGTTAATGTAACTAGTCTAATTATAGATTGTGTCATGTCTTTATCCATCTGATATTATGTTAATGTAACTAGTCTAATTATAGATTGTGTCATGTCTTTATCCATCTGATATTATGTTAATGTAACTAGTCTAATTATAGATTGTGTCATGTCTTTATCCATCTGATATTATGTTAATGTAACTAATCTAATTATAGATTGTGTCATGTCTTTATCCATCTGATATTATGTTAATGTAACTAATCTAATTATAGATTGTGTCATGTCTTTATCCATCTGATATTATGTTCATGTAACTAGTCTAATTATAGATTGTGTCATATCTTTTTCCATCTGATATTTAGTTTACTAAGCCTACTTTGTTCTGTTCCCATTCGTTCATTCATTCATTCATTCGTTCGTTTGCAGTTGTGTCGGTATTCTAAGCCAAACTGCTATTCAGTATTTTTGTTGGTATGCATAAATAACTAGGCTACTACTTTCAGCATTTAGTTTGCATTATTTTGGCCAGACAGCTGTGTGTATGGCTGCAGTCACATACAGTAGGCTGTTTGTAATAGGTGAATGACCCTATCTACTGTATCTTGTAGCCGATATTCATTACTTGCTTTAGTGGGTAGGGCGCTGTCCATTGTGCTGATACAGCGCCTGTCACTTCAAAAGCACTCAATCAATGGTCTTGGAGTCTCTGCATTTGAACTTTATGTTTATTTTAGTATGTCGTGATATAAGAACAATTCAACATAATTCCAAAGCAAGAACCCCCATAAATTGTGGCACCTCACCGATTTCAACCGCCTTCGTCACTTCATCCTGTCACCATGTCTGACATACACAGAAAAGAACTGCCTATTTGTATAACCCTTTAAAAGTTTTACTGTGCTGTCTACTCTGCTGTCAGTCGCACACAGACACGACACGCCAGGTTAGGGAGCTGGAAATAGCAGGCGAAGTGGGTGCGCCCACACAGTAGTCTCTGCATGCCAGGCAGCTCAGCCATGTGATACTGTATGAAAATGGAGTGGCATACTGACGCATGCACTGCAGACACACACCAACATGTGAATGAAAGTTATTCCAAGTCAAAACCACCTATAGTGGTCTCAGGCTGTATTGGACTGCTGGAGCAAACCATCTATAGTGGTCTCAGGCTGTATTGGACTGCTGGAGCAAACCATCTATAGTGGTCTCAGGCTGTATTGGACTGCTGGAGCAAACCATCTATAGTGGTCTCAGGCTGTATTGGACTGCTGGAGCAAACCATCTATAGTGGTCTCAGGCTGTATTGGACTGCTGGAGCAAACCATCTATAGTGGTCTCAGGCTGTATTGGACTGCTGGAGCAAACCATCTATAGTGGTCTCAGGCTGTATTGGACTGCTGGAGCAAACCATCTATAGTGGTCTCAGGCTGTATTGGACTGCTGGAGCAAACCATCTATAGTGGTCTCAGGCTGTATTGTTTGGCTGCTGTGTGAGTCATTAATCACCATCTAATAAGCTGACACTACAAGGTTCAGTAGACTGGCCAAGGCTGCCACTCTGTCCACAATGCCAGTAAAGATAACTATGGGGATTGAGGGAGTGGGTGGAGGCACGCAGATTCAAGTAGAGAGCACCACTTAGATATTACAAGTCACACACAAAAGCAAACCAAACCATTGTATTATTTTTGAAAAACAATCAACTACACAATTTAGGACCCTGCACTGTAAAACCCCTTACAAAGAGTTTCTACAGTTATTTGTCTGAGAGCTTCAGCCCACATCTTCAAATTGGCTTTAAATTCAATTTCTGTGAAACACGCCTGTCGTACTATTGGAAGAGCGCATCACCATACACGTATCACAATTATATTTCTCCTGGTAGCCATACACTCCTGCACAAAAAGACATCACTCCAATCTATGAGTGCACAACCCCAACCTATGGCTAACTATTAACAGACTCAGTTAGCCATGCTGTATGAGATTGAAAAGCAGACAATAGCTTGTTGTCTTGGCACCTGAGATACATTGGGCAGATCTTAAAATGCCAGTGTCCAATTATGTTTGCTAGAAAAGGGAGGAAAACTCATTTTCAATCACTTACTGTAGCTGCCATGGTTTTGCTTGTTGATTTAAATATAGAGTTCAACAACGCTTAGTGGGAGTCGAAGTGATTGTGGTAATTAAGTCTACAATCTGTTCCCTCTAGTTCTCCTGTGTATTTCTGCCATTCACCTGCTCTGGACCTTTTATTTTATACTGGCTTGATTTTATCGCTGAATCATCTACATGGGACTCCTAATCCTTTAGTTTTGAGATGGTGTGTGTTGACTCGTTACTACCTGTAGCTCTCAGTTCTCTCTTCCATGGAGGCTAGCTGGTGCTGAAAAGGCGTCAGTGTCGGCACTAAGCTGAGCTCCCCGTGGATCCTGCTAAGTGCCTCGTATCAGTCTTCAGGGCATTCAACGCTAAATCCTGCTGAGAGCTCAATAAATCCTCACTCACTTCATCACACCGTCAATAATTTGACAAAGGCTTCTGAAGTGGTAGTACATGTACAGTTAAATCTTGATTCGATAAGTACTCAACCCCCTGAGTCAATACATGTCAGAATCACCTTTAGCAGTGATTACAGCTGTGAATGTTTCTGGGTAAGTCTCTAAGAGCTTTTCACACCTGGATTGTGCAACATTTGCCCATTATTCTTCTAAAAATTCTTCAAGCTCTGTCAAATTGGCTGTTGATCATCGCTAGACAACCATTTCCAGATCTTGCCATGGATTTTCAAGCAGATTTAAGTCAAAACTGTAACTCAGCCACTCAGGAACATTCACTGTCTTCATGGTAAGCAACTCCAGTGTAGATTTAGCCTTGTGTTTAGGTTATTGTCCTGCTGAAAGGTGCATTCATCTCCCAGTGTCTGGTGGAAAGTAGACTGAACCAGGTTTTCTTCTACGATTTTGCCTGTGCTTAGCTCTATTCCATTTCAGAGATGAGGTAGTCTTTCAAAAACCCTGTTAAACACTACTGCACACAGAGTGAGTCAATGCAACTTATTATGTGACTTGTTTTTTGAGGGGGACTCTGTTGTTCCATGTAGTGAATCTGTTATTCAATGCATTTGAATGGGCTAATAGCAGTAAGGCCAAAAATAAATTTTCATCAATAATAATATATACTTTTTTTATACTTCAAGGGGTCTTAAAATTCAAAATCAATCCCATATAGCTTAGTAGAACCCCCCTTAGACAGGGCTTAGAACTCCTGAACTTATTTAGGCTTGCCATAACAAAGGGGTTGAATACTTATTGACTCAAGACATTTCAGCGTTTTCATTTTTAAATAATATGTTGTTTTAAAAAAAATCAAAAAACATAATTCTATGACATTATGGGGTAGTAGGGGTGCTGGAAGTGCTGCAGCACCCCCTGATAAATATATTTACCCCTGAACAGACATAAATAAAAGCATTCAAAATACTACACCAGAAAGCATAATTTAGCCACAGAGGATCATTAGCTTCTAAAACAACAAATTGCTGTGGATTAAAGATTTATCACAAGCACTTACAGTTGGGAAGGCGGTCATATGAGCTGCACACGCACCAAATATAGAACAGCTTGTTGTGTTGTGGCCAGAGGCATCATGCCCATTATTAATGTTTTATTCATTCTTAACTAAACTTCATTTTTAAGCCCATATTTTATTGTAATTATTTATAAAAAGCCACATGAGGCTGCTGAGCAGAGGACAGCTCATAATAATGACTGGAAGGGAGTGAATGGAATGGAATTAAACAAATGGTTTCTATGAGTTCATAAGTTTGATACCATTCCGGCCATTACTAAGAGCCTGTCCTCCCCAATTAAGGTGCCACCAACCTCCTGTGCTGTCAACTGCATAGTTTATGCAGCAGTATCATCAGTGGAGGAGGAGAGTGTAAAGCAGGGCTCTCCAATCCTGTTCCTGGAGAGCTTCTGTCCTGTAGCTTTTCACTCCAACCTGAATTTGATCAAGCTATGTAGCCTATTGATTCCTTCTTGATGAAAGATAAAACAAAAATGTTTTGTTGTTTCTCTGTAATAATAGCCTCCTAGCAATTTTATGAAGATGGCTTTAGCTAGCCAGCTAGATCTGTTCCCGGTCTCCCAGCCTCATAACTAGCTACCAAACCATTTCAGGCTATCAATCAAGTTAAGAGTAGCTTGCCTATTTTAGCTGGCATTCCTTCTGGCAATGTTGCTAGACTATAGAAAAGCAAGCAATTCATTAATAAGACTCCTTTCAATCTTTTACCCAGATTTGAGCAAAAATGCATAGAAGCATATTTAGGGTTATGATACTCTACAACAGTGTTGCAGTTGTACTAAACAACTAAGGAAAATAAGTTCTCAAATAATCAATGTTCATCAATTAAAATTACAATTGAACAGGTTAAAAGGTATGCTTCATTAACCTACGCAGAAAAATAGACATATTTTTTACATAGAATTGGGCATAATGATTATGGTTCTAGATTACAGGAAAAAGCTGTTACAGTTGTTTGAAAAATTCTAAATGATCTATCTTCTGAAGGGGGTGGATCAGCACACCTACGGACCACCCCCATCCATCCACACAGACTTTGTGTCTCCTCTAAAATAATGGGTGCATGATTACCCTTGTTGTGGCCATAGACATATAATCCATAGAAGGGTTTTGGAACCTCTAACCCTGGCATTTTAACTGTTAAATTCATGGGTTCACTAGCAATGGCTGCCAGTCCTGACTTGAATGGGATCTACAATCTATGGATTATGTTTCTTTTGTTGGCTGTAGCTGTCATTTGCCCTTTCGCAAATGTCTAAATACAATCAGGAGAACAACATACCATTTGGAAACCCTACTGCTGAAAAGAGAAGACTAATCTGTCTGAAGAAGCTAACAAATGTATCCCCTCCACCCCGGTATATAAGCCCCTCTCTATGTCTCCAATGTCTTTAGCACATTCTTATCACTCAGAGACAGCTGTGTCTTTCATTGTGGGATGGAGGGCATTGTGAATGGCTCCTCAGGAACCTGGCTAGGTGCCCAACAATAAATGGCAACGAAGACCTTATTTAAATGGGCAGAGAAACATAATTAAGTTACAAATAGCAGGATGTTGATGTACACAACACTAGGCTTTCCAGGTATGAGGGTTTTGAAGGATAAGAGTCCTGCATGGTTATGTTTTTTATTTTTTTTATTTAACCTTTATTTAACTAGGCAAGTCAGTTAAGAACAAATTCTTATTTTCAATGACGGCCTAGGAACAGTGGGTTAACTGCCTGTTCTGGGGCAGAACGATAGATTTGTACCTTGTCAGCTCGGGGGTTTGAACTCGCAACCTTCCGGTTACTAGTCCAACACTCTAACCACTAGGTTACCCTGCCGCCCCATGTGCACAATGTAAGCTTCAAATCTAAGGGCAGAGGTTAATAAAGAGAAAATCTTGCCGAGAACACTTAGCTGCAGCTTAACGTCATCTCACATCGGAGGGAGACATCCTCTAGCTGCAAAAACAGCCCTCACAATGCATAATAGACTGTATTGCTCACAACAATAGCACTAAATCTATCATCATTTTTTTTGTGATAATCATCAATCTCTCTTAGCTGTGCCCTGGCTACATTATGCATCATGGATGAACAGCATCCATCTCCCCTGTATTAAGCTCTTGGTTGAGATGAGTTGCATTGCCTAAAAGCAGGTCATAAATACATACACCACACAGTGGATACTGATCCTTGAGGATACTGGATGTCAAAGACAGGAACATAAGGTGACGGATAAGCGACATATACCTGTTAAAGGCCCTGATTAAGCAACACACGTGCACCCCTCTTTTCCATAACAGAGCTGAATATGTAGGTCAGAGGCCCTGACCTCTGTCAACATACTGATCATCACAAAGCCTCATAACCCACACAGGTCATACAGCTAAGTCTATATTGCAGAGAGCTAAGGGTCAAACCACGTGCTTTGTTCCTCTGTGTTGAAAATCATAAACATGTCGGTATTACATGAGCTTTTCCATCTACAGGTTAAACCACTTCAGATTCATGGACATCCTCCACCCTCTCAATCACACACAACACAATATGTCTGGCCAATGTGCTTGTGGTGGGAAGCTTTTATAAGCATGTTACAGTATTAGTGACCACGTTGAAATGACACAACATCTAATTCCCCTTTTGTTATGATGGTTAAGTGACACACGTGATGCTCTCATGGCCAAATCCAGCTCTTCTGTCCTAATTGGTTTTTTTTTGCTGACGGCGCCTAGCTGAGCCATCTGGCTGAGTGGTTGTGAAGAGCGCAGCTGGGCAGCTATCAAACGGATGCAGTAAAATTATTTATATACTTGAGCTGTATAAGTGGGGTCAAGAGACACGATAGACAGAAAACTACAACTAATATGCCATTTAGCAGACGCTTTTATCCCAAAGCCACTTACAGACATGTGTGTATACATTTTACATACAGCATGGGTGGCCCGGAATTGAACCCACAACTTGGCGTTGCCAGCGCCATACTCTACCGACTGACTTCATGAAACGGAAGTGACTTTAGAAATGTATGACACCAGAGGGGATAATCCCTAAAACTCTTGATTGAGTCTGCCAAGGTTATTCACAAAAGGATGACATTCCTGCAGTATGGCAAAGAAATAAATCACATTTCCTCTTATTCAATCTAAATCAGTAAAGCGCATTCAGAGGATACGTTCAAGTAACTACAGTACCTTATTCACACGGAGGAAAGTATTTTTTTCAGTTCTGTCCTTACTTTAGATCCATTCAGGGAAAGGCTACATGAGTGTACAACAAACAATACATCTACAATCTGTGTGGTCATAATGTCCCAACCAAGCCAACGGGCTACTGCTGATAACACACTGTGTGGCAACAGCAACCCATTGACACATGCAAGTGGCTGACATTGTCACTGACCTTAGTTCTTTTGTTATGTCTTTGTTTTTGTATGGTCAGAGTGTGAGTTGGGTGGGTTGTCTATGTTCCTTTTTCTATGATTTGGTATTTCTGTGTTTGGCCTGGTATGGTTCTCAATCAGAGGCAGCTGTCATTCATTGTCCCTGATTGAGAACCATACTTAGGTAGCCTGGTTTCACTTTTGAGTGGTGGGTGATTGTTTCCTGTGTCTGTACCACACGGGACTGTTTTGATATTCGTTTGTTCATTCACCTTGTTATTTTGTATTTTTGTAGTGTTCAGTTTTCTATTTTAAAATGGACACTTACCACGCTGCACATTGATCCTCCGATCCTTCCTACTACTCCTCTTCGTCAGAAGGAGGAGGACAATCGTTACAGACATCACTACAACATGGTTCATTATTTTGCCACATTAGACAGTCAAACAGTATCAGGAGATGTGCCTCGGAACCCAAACAAAGATCAGTTCATTATGTGTCGACAATGCACTGGAACCTTAATGCACTTCAGTGTATTAGCAATTTAGTTCAGTGCTTCCAGTCTAGGCTTCAACCAGGTCATGCGGACCGTGTGTGTGTGTGTGTGCACAGTAGGCAGAAGGCAGTCAGTCACACAAGGGGCTGCAGGTGAAAGCTTATTAAGTAAGGCTGAACTCATTGACTGCTGAGGAGAGTCAGACATGAATCATCACAGATTCCCTATCACATGACCAGGGTCAACAAACACTATGTGGGTCACTCTTAGGCCATGCTGTGACCCAGTGGAGATTGTAGAGTGCTGGCAAAATCAGTACCCTACAGCTAAATGACAGATGCTGGAGTCATTTTTACTTTAGCCTGTGCATTGCATTGTTACACAACTAAACCCTCAAGTGTGTCACGCCTTGGTCATAGTATTTTGTGTTTTCCTTAATTATTTGTTCAGGCCAGGGTGTGACATGGGTTTATTGTGTTGTCTTATTGGGTTTTTTGTAGGCATTGGGATTGTGGTTGATTAGGGGTGTGTAGCATAGGTTTGGCTGCCTGAGGCGGTTCTCAATCAGAGTCAGGTGATTCTCGTTGTCTCTGATTGGGAACCATATTTAGGTAGCCGGGGTTTCAATGTGTATTTCGTGGGTGAATGTTCCTGTCTCTGTGTAGTGTTCACCAGATAGGCTGTAATTAGGTTTCACGTTCCGTTTTTTGTATTTATGAAGTTATTTCATGTATCGTCATTTGTTTCATTAAAGACATGAGTAACCACCACGCTGCATTTCGGTCCGACTCTCTTTCGACAAACGAAGAACGCCGTTACAAAGTGATTATTTATTAAGCTTATCATTAATATATACCTAGATCAAAGTATTTAAAGTATGAATACAATATCCTGGTAACATTGTCCTCAAACCCAATGGTGCAACACCAGAGGGAGAGAAAGTGACAAGAGTAGAAAGTAGTAGGACAGAACTAACCCTTGATTACAAAACACGGTTGTCCCATGTTTCCAATTGATATTTTCCAAGAGCAAGCAAAGGCAAGGAAGGTGGCAAAGAAAACCTCTTTATGTAGGAAAAAACCTTGAGAGGAAGCAGCCATTTGCAGGGGAATCTCATCCATCCTCTTCTCCTTGACCAGATAGAGCTTTGATTAGAATGTGTTTTACAGTAAAACTATATTCCCTGCCACTTGTTACATTTTATACAAGGCATTATAAAGCTATGAATAAATCCATAAATATTACTAACAGATACATAGCCATGAGTGCTTATGTGGAATATAAAATATGATAACCATGTTTGTGTACTCAAGCCTAGTCCATCAATCTTGGTAGCCTCTAAAGCAGGACTTTACACTGAGTGTACAAAATATTAAGAAACTGTGAAAAACCCAGCAGCATTGCATTGCATTGCAGTTCTTGACACAAACCCTCTGAATGGCACACATACACAATCCATGTCTCAACTATCTCAAAGCTTAAAAATCCTTCTTCAACCCGTCTCCTCCCCTTCATCTACACTGATTGAAGTGAATTTAATCAGGGACCTTAATAAGGGATCATAGCTTTCCCTGGATTCCCCTGGTTAGTTTATGTCATGGAAAGAGCAGATGTTCTTAATGTTTTGTAAACTCAGTGTATATAGACATATGTATTCTTTTTATTCTCGGATGGTACTGTTTGGACCTTACTCCCTAGAGTTGTTTGGGTCAAACTAGCATGCTGCTAATGATCTGATCTCCAATAGCTCTCCACATTAAATGTGCCATAGCAGTATGCATATGCCCATATATCCTGCCAAGCTCTTTCCCTGAGGTTATATCTAGCAGGGAAGGAACATGGAGTAAGTCCACCGTGACCTGGTAGAACCAGGTATTTCATAACAGAGCATCAAGGGATATAAGCAGTGGACGTTATGTAGAAACTGGTCATGAGGCCTGGAGGAGAAAAACACTCTCTAATGCAAAGCTTTGCCTGCCCTGCTGTGATTCTTGGGAGTCCCTGCAATCAACATTATCCAATGTGGATACAAAACATGTTGTAGACTGAGCCTCTTCAGAGCTCTGGGGTGGATCATTAGCCCCACTTCAAACTGAAAGCCAGACGTAGGTAGGTGTTGTTTACTGTATTCTAGGGTCATCTCCATGTTTATTTATTTTTCCAATATGTAGGCCTATAAGGAAGCATCCATCTAGGGCTAGTCAGAGGGCTGTGTTTTCTTTGTAAATAAATTTGATCATAAATGTGCTGTCTAGGGTCTCCATGGTGACCAACAGCAGTTGTGAGGTAACCATGCTTTTATGAAAGACCCGCGGCCTACTGTTGAGCCTCATTCAGAATCAGGCTTCACCCAATCAAATCTTGTTCAGTGTCTGAGCCTCAAGATTAAATTCCACATACATTACATCATCCTATAAGGTCTTGCTCCACTCGATGCTTGTCAAATGGAATACATTTTTGTTCTAGATCAACGTGAGCATTAGCAGCTTTGAAACCTAGGTCATTGAAACCTTGATGAGCGATAAAAGGACTGTCTATAATCTTGTAATAGAAGCTCTTTAAAATACAAAATGAACTTTTGTATACTTTTTAGCTAGTAGCTCTGAAAGTAGCACTCACAAGCCAAAAATGGTCCCCAAAAATTGCATACTACCTCACATATGTGCAGATAGGTGCACCACGTCATCGCTCTCTCTTGCTTTCTCTGCTGTATCCACTGAGCCATTGGGCCACCCTGCAACTTCATTGGATAATGCTGGGCAGGCCTCTTGCTAGCTGTCACACAAATGGCAAGGGGCTGAACCTCATTGACTGGAACTCAAATTGCTAAAGGGTTGGCACACATGGTCCAAGCTCGCAGTACTCTAAATGGCGGGCACAGCTTCCAGAAAACAGTCACCTTCAAACTAGGGATTTCGTGGCTAATTGAGGTTAAGACAGTAATTCCGCTCATAGAATATTCATGTACGAATGTATGAACAACACATTGATACATCTATCCCAAAACAGGAGGTTTAAAAAATACTTACTTAGTCGCCAAAGTACCAGTGCATGTCTTTAATTTAATTAAAACAACATACTCAATGAACTATGTATGATATGAGGAAGTAATCTGATGGGACACAGACAGTCTGGTGATGAAGTATCCTCCTTACCTTGGTCAGAGAGGAAGAGGTAAAGCGAGAGGGATAACTGGGCCCAAAATCTGTCTTCTCGAGTAGGTTGCGTTTTGAAAGTATTGAATTTGGTTAACAAAAAATGTATTGGCTTATTTCCTACGTGTGGCCTATTTGATCTAATAGACATTTCGTAATGCCAAGGTTGTTACGAGTGTACTGATATAAGTAGGACACGTGACATCCCGGCAACTTTTAGAAAAAAAACGTTATATCGGAGTTGTACCTGTTGTTTATGTGCATATCTGCCCTCTCATTGGCCAGAATAGTCCCACCTGATCTTTGCCTGCTCCCGAATGCCTTCCATTTCTGAAGTCATTTATTTTCATTGTTAGAGCGGCCACTTGAGTATCTGGTAAATATAATAGATAATATGTGCCTTGGTTGGCTCTAGTGTTGTGATGATGCTCCTCATATGAGAACAGCCTCATCATACCCTTGTAGTCACTGACGGAACGTCATACTTCAGAGAGAACGGCACTCTGAGATGAGCAGCAGCAGCACGTCTGTCTGCTTAATAAAGTGGTAAACCAAGATCAGCAGATAAAACGCCCCTGCCATGCTATAGTGCCTATGCTAACAATAAAGCAAGAATGCAAGGTCATGTTTGTGTACCTTACAGGCTAACCTTTTAACAGACAGAGAAAACATGGACCATGTTTTAAAGTACAAACAGAAGAAAAAAGAAAGTGTGACAGATTGATCGAAATGCCACCATGCAGACAGTGACATTCTGCTCAAGTGTCAACACTCTGACCTTGAAAGGTGAACCTAACCACAGTCCTTTAGTTAGTAATCATAGCAGCACCTGTTTCCCATCCATGCAGAGCCAACACATTTTATTTGCTTAGGGAGTAATTCCTTTGGCTGATTTTAATTTCCCTAAAAAAGAACTGATCAAAGTCAAGTCCTGCCCACACATCTACCTAAAACACATTCTGATCCACTATATCCCTAGTGCTGATGGTCAGTCCATGTCTTAAGACTCTAATAGAATAAGGGCATGCTGAAGCAGGGCAAAATGTAGTCCCAACACCAAATGCAATAAATTGCACTGGGCCTGCAGGAAAATGTATCTCCTGTGTGAGCTTTAGTCTGTTTACCTTTGACATGTTGACATACCCAAAACATCACTGCTCTAGAGGAGATCTGCATGGAGGAATGGGCCAAAATACCAGCAACAGTGTGTGAAAACCTTGTGAAGACTTACAGAAAACGTTTGACCTCTGTCATTGCCAACAAAGGGTATATAACAAAGTATTGAGATAAACTTTTGTTATTGACCAAATACTTATTTTCCACCATAATTTGCAAATAAATTCATTAAAAATCCTACAATGTGATTTTCTGGATTTTTTTTCTTTTGTCTGTCATAGTTGAAGTGTACCTATGATGAAAATTACAGGCCTCTCATCTTTTTAAGAGGGGGAACTTGCACAATTGGTGGCTGACTAAATACTTTTTTGCCCCACTGTATGCAGGCAGGTTTAAACGTGAGGAGATATAAAACATTGATGAAAATCCCTCCGGTCTTTAAAAAGAATGTGGAAGTACTTCTGAACTTCAGGGAGTAAGGTGGATAAGGGAAACCGTTTGATCAAACTTTCCTTTGTCATCTGTTCTGGAGTATAACTGTGACGCATCTGAAATCTGGCAACTATTAGGGGTTCCATGTATTACCTTCTGTGGAAAGGGTTCTACCTGGAACCAAAAGGTGTTCTTCAAAGGTTCTCATATGGAGACAGCCAAATAACCCTTTTTGGTTCTAGATAGCACCTTTTTTTCTAAGAGTGTATGCAAGGATGATCCATATGGCTTTCTCATTTTCCCATTGAAGAGTATGGTTGATCTTACCTGTCTGTTGTTCGTTCAAGACCCAAGGACTACGGTTACGGTGTGTCTATTCTGTTCAACTGCCTAGCCTGCTCTTGATACATTTCCTCTCCCCGTTTTTTCTAAGCAGAGCAGCTGTTGAAACTTAGAGCCTATAGGGAATCAGACAAGTGGTGCTGTTATTTCGACTCATGTGGCGGGCCGGACACAGTGCGCGCTAACCAAAGTTGCCAGGTGCACGGTGTTTCCTCCGACACATTGATGTGTCTGGCTTCCGGGTTGAATGTGCGCTGTGTTAAGAAGCAGTGCGGCTTGTGTATCGGAGGCTTTCAACGCTCGTACGGGAGTTGTAGCGATGAGACAAGATAGTAGCTACTAAACAATTGGATACCATGAAATTGGGGAGAAAACGGGGTAAAAAATATTTTAAAAATATTCACATCTATAGCAAGAAATTGTAAAAGAAAATAAAGATGAAATGTTGATCCCTGTGGCAAACAGATAAACAGATGTTCAGATGCTGCTGCTGTTGTTCAGGTACCATGGCAACACAGTCCTCAGGGTCTGGGCTTGACAACGAAATCACCCAGCAGGCACTCATTACAGATTAACACATCTCAGCACTTGATACATATATATATATATATATATATATATATATATATATATATATATATATATATATATACATACATATATATATATACACACACAGCCCCTAAGTAGTATCCACATGTGAGCCAGCGTGGTGAGGGCCTGAGGTTCCACAGAGTGAGAGGGACAAAGGAAGGTCATTCATGTCTCAGAGCTCCGGTAGTGCCCTATCAGACACAGACACAAACAGACAACAACATACCATTGAAATTTATGAGGTCTCTATTCCCTCGTAGGCAGTTTGTAAAAATTATTGCTCATGCCAAATGTTATGTTAAGAACAGAACTGACCCTCACGAGGAGTCAAATCAAAGAGGAGTCACTGTCAGCTAATCTCTAATCAAAAGGGGTTATATTCAGTACAGTACACCATCAACCCAAACTGACATAGTAACCTGGGGCCCATTACATTTCCTACTGAGCTGGTGTGATGTATTTAACCCTCACTGGAGTGTTAAAGGGGCAATCTGCAGTTACTGCCTCCATTTTTGACCAATAAATTAATAATATGTACCCATTGATTATTGAAGAATATAACTTAATTCAATTGTCGTACCCCATCAGAACGAAAAATAAAAGTTTGTTTTACGTCAATGTTTGTAAACTAAGTAAATGTAAACAAACACTATTAGCAGGGAACATCGACTAGTTTCAGCCACGGGATGAATTTTTCTTGAGAGGAATGTCAGAGGGCTCGAACATGACTTCACTGATAGCTACTTTATTGAGGAAAAATGTACTTAATATGACTGTGATATGTGGTGGTCCCACCTAGCTATCTTAAAATGAGTGTACTAACTGTAAGTCACTCTGAATAATAGTGTCTGCTAAATGACTAAAAATGTACATTTGTATACGATCACATACAGTGTGAATATATCTCTATTATATTATTGGGGCGGCAGGTAGCCTAGTGGTTAGAGTGTTGGGCCAGTAACCGAAAGGTTGCAAGATTGAATCCCCGAGCTGACAAGATACAAATCTGTTGTTTTACCCCTGAACAAGGCAGTTAACCAACTGTTCCTAGGCCGTCATTGAAAATAAGAATTTGTTCTTAACTGACCTGCCTAGTTAAATAAATGTTTGTTTTTTTAAATATGCGTGGGAATACTTTGGAACAGATTTCCAAAATGAAAATCACTTGTAGATGATTTGCTGTTTTTTTCCACATCTTTTAAGTAAAAAAAAAAAATGTTAAAGTATAATTTTGATATCATAGAAGGCCTGTCCATGCATCCATAGCTAATATCTATGAATTTGAATGTTTACATTTCTCCAGCCCCATCCCTCAGCCTTTTACCGAAACAGTGGCAGGAGAATGGTTTGTTATTGTTTCAACTGCTGATTGGCACTGTAAGGACATGTATGTTGTCTGTGAGAAGTGTCTCAGAGCTACTGTACTGCATTACTACTATGGGGATTGGGGAAGGTTTGTATGAGGACTAGGAGGGCAGAGGCAAATGGGTGTGGAAGTCCGCACACATACAGTTTTACCACTGTATGTATTTCTGTGGATTGAATACATGTTTTGAAATTAACAATACAAAGTAATTCAAATGAAAATGGCGATGCTATGACAAACTGCTGGGCGCCATGGACACCACATCAGTTCAGATCATTATCTAAACGAAAGAGAGAGAAGCAGAGGTCACGGGGAGCTTTATCTTACGATGTCAGATCATTTAATGGCTCCTAGTCAGAAAAGGCTAATTTAACGGCACAGGCTGAGCTCAGTCATAATAGACAGAGCACTAGATTCTCTCACATTCAGAAGAATAATACTATTCTAAACATTATAATGACCTAATTATACTGGCTCAGTGGCCACAGGGTCTTAAAGAGAACTAGGCTGAATGAAAACGTTTGATTAAGTGGTAATGAGGTGACTGTGAATTTGTCCATCTTCCATTTAATCAGAAGTCATCTGCAGCTTTATTTTTATGTAACGATCCCAAAGTTTTGATAGATATTCATTCAAATGTTTGAGGGGGAAACTAAACATTTGTCTGGTGTGTTGTAGTAACCTCTCTCAACATGTTCCACAGAAAAACTTGGTCACAATTTGTTTAATAAAATACAATGGAAAAACAACAGCTCTGACTTCATGTTTTCAGACTTTTCTGAATAATTTCTATATTGAAATAGAGTAGCAAAACAACACAGTATGAGACTGCTGCTGGTCAAACCACAGACATTTCAGTGTAAACTTTGGGCTGTTAGAAAACAGACTTTTTCAATATCAATATTTTAACTCAAGTTCCACCCGATATGACATTCTGTGAATATTGATATAGTTCAAGGAGTCCCGCTAGACTTTACAGATTTTGCAGATGAATGTTGAATAGCCCTTGTACTCTGTATTCAATACTGAACAAAAATATAAATGCAACATGCAACAATTTTACTGATTTACAGTTCATATAAGGAAATCAATCAATTTAAATAAATTAGGCCCTAAACTAATCTAATAACGCTGCCGTGCTATCGGGACTCCAGACTGCAACACTTATATCATACAAATCCAATTAAAGCTAGAAGTCTTCAAACGATCCCAAAGTGGGTCAGTCCTAAAGAGAGGCGCGGCTTCATGTGATGGTTCTGCCGTTACATTCTGGATGATTCATACGGGGTTAATTCTCTGCCAGCGGAATAGAGAAGATTCCAGAGTGTGCTTTATATCATCCGATGCACCAAAAAGGAGATAACTACTCAGAATCATGGAGCTTCTCAAGTCTGTGACTAATGATGAATGACCTCATTATTGTACATATTCTATAGCAGACTCTCCTGCTCTCCTCATCTTGGATTCCTGTGTGTGACCTACAGATGTCAGATGTTAATTTGACCCCTTCAATCGCAGGAGGAGAATAATCCCGCAGCAGGAAGATTTGAATATCGGGAGAAATATTTTGAATTGTCACCAGAGGGCAGCTGGAAGTAGTGTTTGTATACAATGCAGTACCATACCTCCATTGTACCTTCTGCAGGCTACAGCGCGTCGCTTGTGAATTCTTATGTGGATTATAATAAATGAACATATTTGTTGGAGGTAAATGTATATTTTGTTAAGGAAAATAGTTTTTTTAGATAAATTGTTTCATTATATGTTGAAGGCAAGCAATAAGCATAATAAATTATTGGTTTCCTCAGTGCCTGTGGGTCCAGTGGTTACAGCAACTGACCCCGGCACACATAGGCCCAAGTCGGCATGGGCCTGAATCAGGCTCACTTCCCTTCGACTTATGGATGAACTTATATTTCTGACACAGGGTTAAAACAAAAACAACTCAAAAGGTTAACAGTTTAGGCATTCATTCTGAGTGGTTAAGGTTAGGGCTATGGTTTGGGGAAGGCTTAAAACAAAATAATGAAAAACACATGCCTATGTTTCTTCAGTATTCATTAACTCAGCAAAAAAAGAAACGTCCTCTCACTGTCAACTGCGTTTATTTTCAGCAAACTTGACATGTGTAAATATTTGTATGAACATAACAAGATTCAACAACTGAGACATACACTGAACAAGTTCCACAGACATGTGACTAACAGAAATGGAATAATGTGTCCCTGAACAAAGTGGGGGTCAAAATCAAAAGTAACAGTCAGTATTTGGTGTGGCCACTAGCTGCATTAATTACTGCAGTGCATCTCCTCCTCATGGACTGCACCAGATTTGCCAGTTCTTGCTGTGAGATGTTACCCCACTCTTCCATCAAGGAACCTACAAGTTCCCTGACATTTCTGGGGGGAATGGCCCAAGCCTTCACCCTCCGATCCAACAGGTCCCAGACGTGCTCAATAGGATTGAGATCCGGGTTCTTCGCTGGCCATGACAGAACACTGACATACCTGTCTTGTAGGAAATCACGCACAGGATGTGCAGTATGCCTGGTGGCATTGTCATGCTGGCGGGTCATGTCAGGATGAGCCTGCAGGAAGGATACCACATGAGGGAGGAGGATGTCTTCCCTATAACGCACAGCATTGAGATTGCCTGCAATAACAACAAGCTCAGTCCGATGATGCTGTGACACACCGCCCCAGACCATGACGGACCCTCCACCTCCAAATCGATCCTGCTCCAGAGTACAGGCCTCGGTGTAACGCTCATCCCTTCCACGATAAACGCAAATCAGACCATCACTCCTGGTGAGACAAAACTGCGACTCGTCAGTGAAGAGCACTTTTTGCCAGTCCTGTCTGGTCCAGCGACGGTGGGTTTGTGCCCATAGGCGACATTGTTGCCGGTGATGTCTGGTGAGGACCTGCCTTACAACAGGACTACAACCCCTCAGTCCAGCCTCTCTCAGTCTATTACAGACAGTCTGAGGACTGATGGAGGGATTGTGCGTTCCTGGTGTAACTTGTTGTTGTTGCCATCCTGTACCTGTCCCGCAGGTGTGATGTTCGGATGTACCGATTCTGTGCAGGTGTTGTTACACGTGGTCTGCCACTGTGAGGATGATCAGCTGTCCGTAATGTCACCCTGTACTGCTGTCTTAGGTGTCTCACAGTACGGACATTGCAATTTATTGCCTTGGCCACATCTACAGTCCTCATACCTCCTTGCAGTATGCCTAAGAAACGTTCATGCAGATGAGCAGGTACCCTGCTCATCTTTCTTTTGGTGTTTTTCAGAGTCAGTAGAAAGGCCTCTTTAGTGTCCTAAGTTTTCATAACTGTGACCTTAATTGCCTACTGTCTGTAAGCTGTTAGTGTCTTAACGACCGTTCCACAGGTGCATGTTCATTAATTGTTTAATGAACATGGGAAACCGTGTTTAAACCCTTTACAATGAAGATCTGTGAAGTTATTTGAATTTTTACAAATTATCTTTGAAAGACAGGGTCCTGAAAAGGGATGTTTCTTTTTATGCTGAGTTAGGTATTCTTAGTGCTTGCAGGAGCATTGTAGCACAGTGGTCTAAGCAGTGCGCTCCAGCTCCGAGCCTCATGAGTTTGCAGCCAGTGCTGGGCGATATAGGCTGTGTTTACACAGACAGCTCAATTCTATTATGGGTTTTCACACCTTTCATTATGTGACAATGGATAGGCTAACTAACGGGTAGCCTACAGAATGTAGCCTGTTGGCATATAATCAAATAACAAGGGGACTATTGCAATCATCGATGGCACTAAATTATCATCAGCTGATGTCTCGTTATACCATCAATAGCATTATGGTTCACCTCATTACCGCTCGTTAAAAGATGATGTCGGTGTAACCCTTAGTCCTGCTTGAAACCAAAATCTTAAGATATGTTTGCCCTCTGGTTGGTATTGTAATCGGAACTTACTCCTTTTTGAACAACCTAAGGGTGATTTACCTATTTGACAAGCATTTTGTACAACAGAGCAAACGTATTTAATTGTTTACCGTGGCAAATCAAAATGCTATTCAATTATTATAAAACAACGGTTGTTGATGTGTATGGCTGCATTTCATTTTTGTACATTTCAATGTTGCGGTAATAGGACCTAGGCCTAGCGTTTGAGCAAGCGAGAGAGAAAATTATTTGGGTAGCAAGAGAATTCTCTTTTTCAGGCACTCACGGGGCTCATTTGAAATTCCCGATGAACCAAGTTAAGATCCGACATATGTAAGTGATCGTCCCAATTTTTAAAAATAGTCAATTCCAATAAACACTAAAAATCTGAGAAACATTGTTAGTTTGTCCCAAAACGGCATGTCTCATTCCACTCTTTTCTGAGTGTTCCCCCTGGAAAGGAGGGGTGGAGGTGTCTGAGTAGCAACCTGCATTGCTACTCGGATGAGTTCTGAGAGCACAATATCTAAGGAAGTCTCTAGGTTCTGATTGCCTGAGGTAGAGTATCTCATGATAAGCCGCAAACCACAGTATCTACCGAGAGAGTTTTAATCTGTATTTTTCGTAGCTGTCTACATACCACCACAGACCGATGCTGGCACTAAGACCGCACTCAGTGAGCTGTGTTCAGCCATAAGTAAACAGGAAAATGCTCCTCCAGAGGCGGGGGTCCTAGTGGCCGGAAACTTTAATGCAGGGAAACTTAAATCTGTTGAACCAAATTTCTATGAGCATGGTAAATGTGCAAACAGATGGAAAAAACTATAGACCACCTTTACTCCACACACAGAGATACGTACAAAGCTCTCACTCACACTCCATTTGAGCAAATCTGAACATAATTCTATCCTCCTGATTCCTGCTTACAAAAAAAAATGAAAGCAGGAAGCACCAGTGACTCGATCTATAAAAAAAGTGGTCAGATGAAGCATATGCTAAGCTACAGGAATCTTTTGCTAGCACAGACTGGAATATGTTCCGGGATTCTTCTGATGGCATTGAGAAGTATGCCACATCTGTCACTGGCTTCATCAATAAGTGCATTGATGATGTCGTTCCCACAGTGACTGTACGTACATACCCCAACCAGAAACCATGGATTACAGGTAACATCCGCACTGACGAAAAGGCTAGAGCTGCCGCTTTCAAGGAGCGGGACTCTAACCCGGAAGCTTATAAGAAATCCTGCTATGCCCACCGACGAACCATCAAACAGGCAAAGCATCAATACAGGACTAAGATCGAATCATACTACACCGGCTCCGGCGCTCCTCGGATGTCGCAGGGCTTGCAAACCAAAACAGACTACAAAGGGAAGCACAGCCGAGAGTTTCCCAGTGACACAAGCCTCCCAGATGAGCTAAACTACTTCTATGCACGCTTTGAGGTAAATAACGCTGAAACATGCATGAGAGCACCAGCTGCTCCAGACGACTGTGATCCCACTCTCCGCAGCCGATGTGAGCAAGACCTTTAAACAGGTCAACATTCACAAGGCCAGACAGAATACGAAGATGTGTACAACGAGCATGCGCTGACCAACTGGCAAATGTCTTCACTGACATTTTCAACCTCTCCCTGTTCGAGTCTCTAATACTAACATGTTACAAGCAGACCACCATAGTCCCTGGGCCCAAAAACACTAAGGAAACCTGCCTAAACTGGATCCTACACATCCTGACAGGCCGGCCCCAGGTGCAAGGGTAGGTAACAACACATCCGCTATACTGATCCTCAACACAGGGGCACCTCATGGGTGTGTGCTTAGTCCCATCCTGTACTCCCTGTTCACTCATGACTGCAGGGCCAGGCACAAATCCAACACCATCATAAAGTTTGCCCTTGACACAACAGTGGTAGGCCTGATCACCAACAATGACGATACAGCCTATAGGGAGGAGGTCAGAGACCTGGCCATGTGGTGCCAGGACAACAACCTCTCCCTCAATGTGATCAAGACAAAGGAGCTGATTGTGGACTACAGGAAAAGGAGGACCGAGCACACACCCATTTTCATCGACGGGGCTGTAGTGGAGCAGGTTGAGAGCTTCAAGTTCCTTGGTTTCCACATCACCAACAAACTAACATGTCCAAGCACACCAAGACAGTCGTGAAGAGGGCACGACAAAACCTTTTCCCCCTCAGGAGACTGAAAAGATTGGTCATGGGTCCTCAGATCCTCGAAAGGTTTTACAGCTGCACCATCGAGAGCATCCTGACTGGTTGCATCACTGCCTGGTATGGCAACTGCTCGGCCTCCAACCGCAAGGCACTACAGACTAACCGGTGCAACTACAGACTAACCGGTGCCCCCGCACATTGACTCTCTACCGTTACCACCTGTATATAGTCTCGCTATTGTTATTTTACTGCTGCCCTTCAATTACTTGTTCCTTTTATTTCTTATTCTTATTCATATTTTTTAAACTGCATTGTTGGTTAGGGACTTGTAAGTAAGCATTTCACTGTAAGGCTGTTGTATTCGGCACATGTGGGGCGGCAGGTAGCATAGTGGTTAGAGCGTCGGACTAGTAACTGAAAGGCTGCAAGATCGAATCCCCAAGCTGACAAGATGAAAATCTGTTGTTCTGCCCCTGAACAAGGCAGTTAACCCACTGTTCCTAGGCTGTCATTGAAAATAAGAATTTGTTCTTAACTGACTTGCCAAGTTAATTAAACAAATAAAAAGGATTGCTTACTGAATGCTTTGAGAGCCCATCCCCCTTCAACAGTGTGTTCTTAGAACAGGCTGTTCCTAACATCACCCATTCACACCCATGCATCATCACTTACACCTCTGGGGCTGTGAGAGCAACACACCAGCTCAGTATCACAGCCACCGGGGGACTATATATTCTCTTTTGCTATTGTTCTCCTAGTAGTGTTAGACATACAGGGGAATTTAGGGGGAAATTCTAAGTAAACACATACAGTGACAGGACTCTTATATTACTTTCTGGACTCTTTAATAACTGACAGTGTTCAGAGGGAGCTGAATTGCTGGGGGACACCGAGCCATCAGTAAACACAAGTTTCGGTCTGGAAAGGACAGGACTTTTGAAAGGGCCAAAAAGTAATAGAAATGAGGCCAGACTAAGCGAGGAAACGTAGAACATTCAACTAAACAGGAGATTAATTCAACTAGATTTGACCTTCAGGTTGAATGTCTGGAACCCAGGGAGGACTTATTTTATTTGACAACTTCCTGTATGTGACAACTCTGCACCAGAAAATATATAAAACATGCCTTTGGATGACAGAGATGATGACTTGAGACAACAGTGCGAAGCAAGGCTGCTAGATTAAGCTAAAGGCATACACTTTCTAGCCAACTCCACTCACCATTAGTAATAGGCATCACATCTGCCTTGAGAAGCAGCCTGGATGTTTTGTCTAGCTACCAGTTCCTCAACTTCTTCATAAGATCTTCAAAAAGGGAAGGTTTTCACCCTAGTTTTCACCCTAGTCATGAAACGTGAGAAACTGTGATAAGACTACTACAGACAGTCTCAATCCCATTTAGCACAATAGTACTCAAATGAGATGGCAATCACTCTATAACCCCCTCGTATCACAATGCTGCCATAATGCTACTGAAAATTACAATAATTCGGAGAACAGCACATCAGTAATCAACGCTTTGAATAATGATGAGGTTAATAAGGCATAAAATCGCTGCTCATTAAATAATTGTATCTGTTGTATCATAGCAACATTTTATCATCACAGCACAGTGAGTGAGCGAGCAAGTAGATGGGCAATTCCCCGGTAACAAAGACTTTTCACTTTCAAATGTATGCAAAACCAAAACCAGTGACTGCAACGTTAAAAATAAATAAATAAAACATTGTAATGAGGCTCTTTCAAGTGAATCATTGAGTATGACAGCTGAGTGCAAATCAAATCAAATGTTATGTCACATACGCGTGTTAAGAAGATGTTATTGCAGGTGTAGCAAAATGCTTGTTTCTCTAGCGCCAACAGTGCAGTAATATCTAACAAGTAATATCTAACAATTTCACAACAATGCACACAATTCTAAAGTAAAGGAATGGAATTAAGAATATATAAATATTTCGACGGATAATGTCAGAGCGGCATAGACTAAGAGACAGTAGAATAGGATAGAATACCATATGTACATGAGTAATGAGATGATTAATGCAAAATATGTAAACATTATTAAAGTGACTAGTGTGCCATTGCATGTAATATAGCAGGAGGGTCCACCCATGAAGACACACAGACAGACTCCTTAGCTGAGCTTTGAAGACAGAAGTCCTCCAGAAGAGAACTTTAGTGGAGAGGAAAGAGACTACAATGCCAGCCGGTGAAGGAGGGAGGGCAATGGGAAAATAAAGCCCTCTCTGCACAACACACTCATTGTCATTCCATGTAAATTCTCACTCAATGTCTATGTGGCTTAACGAGAGCCTAAGTGGCTGTGATAAAGAAGTAGCTGTATCCATAGATACACATATGTACTCTTTCGTACAGTATCTATGTCTATCAATAGCTCAAAGTACAGTATGTACTAAGGCAGAAGCCATACAAAGATATTGGAATGTATCACACAATGCATCAAGCATGCAAGCTCCCTTGTCAACACCTTTCGTAGGCATAAAAGCAAGTGAGCTTTCAATAAATTAATTCTGCCGTGCTCACTCAAGGTCCTAAGTGTTGTAAAATATGAGTGGTTAGTTGCTGGTCCTTTATGATCAGCATGGCATACCAATGATGTCATATAAGAAATTAACATGCAACTTGTGTTATCCTCATTTGACCTCTTGTTGCAGAGAATGTGGAATGCAAACTTGTACTGTTTGAGGTTTAAAAAGACTTACAAAAGTTTGTAATTTCCACTTAACAATTTCAAACTTGATTTGCCCTAACAAAAAAAATGTATCAACCCCTACAAAAATTAATTATAATCATTCACATTTCCTGTTGGTGCAGGATTCATTTTCCTACTGTGAGAAACAGGTCAAATTAAGATCTGTACATACATATTGCATAAAAGAACAGTCAACATAGATTCTATAGTACACAAACACATAGGCTGATTTAACAATCCCATACACAGAGCAGACAATTGCTTTTTTGTGTGCAAAAGGTCTTATGGAAGTATATCATGGGTACACAAAAATAATCTCACTGCAAACAATGCATCCTACATACACCTGCTGGTTTGGGCTCACTCCTATCCATCACCTCCCTCCTTCGCAATGGGATTCTGTCATTTGCATGAGTCTTTCTGATTGGCTGCTTTGAATTCACTCAGAGACACTCCACTCTCCTGATTGGACGAGAGCAGGAGGGGGCTTGGAATCTCTGATTGAGAAACACCATAAATAGCATGCACAGGCAACCAGACATACACAGATGCAACTGCCAGCTACTCTCAGTGATTTACTACTACAACCTACCACACTGTCCCTGTTCACTGACTAACTCCAGCAGCTTCTGCAGCAGAGTCCATCTTCTCCATCCTCGCAAAAGGATCAAGGAGAGTTATTTTGAAACAAAATCAGAATTTTAAGTCTTCAAAAAGAAGACAGAGGAAGAGAGAGAGCCAGTGTTAGAGGAAGTGTGTCAGAGGAAGTCATCATGTCTCTAGAAGTGAAGGAGAAGACTGAGGTGCGTCTGGTGTTCCTGGGTGCGGCTGGCGTGGGAAAGACGGCCCTGATCAGCCGCTTCCTCCTGGACACATTCGAACCCAAGCACCGGCGCACCGTGGAGGAACTGCACAGCAAGGAGTTTGACATCGGAGGGGCTAAGGTCACCATCCACATCATGGACACCAGCGGCAGCTACTCCTTCCCAGCCATGAGGAAGCTCTGCATTCAGAACAGCGACGCGTTTGCCCTTGTGTACGCCATCAATGACCCGGACTCCCTGGAGGCTGTCAAGAGCCTGCGAGACGAGATCCTGGCGGTCAAAGAAGACAAGTTCACACCCATCGTGGTGGTCGGCAACAAGACGGACCGGCATGGCGAGCGGACGGTGTCCAGCGAAGACGTGCTGTCCACTGTGGAGCTGGACTGGAACAACAGCTTCTTGGAGACGTCTGCCAAGGAGAACAACAACGTACTGGAGGTGTTCAGGGAGCTGCTGCAACAAGCCAACCTGCCCAGCCGGCTGAGCCCCGCACTGAGACGACGCAGGGAGACCTTCCCCAAAGACGGCAACAAACTGCCCCCCATGAACAAGACCAACAGCTGTCTCATTTCCTAAGGCAGAGGGGCTGGAGGGATGTGACATACAGACAAAGACAGACAGGGGACAGAGAGGCTGAGGATGGGGTCCCGAAACTGGGTCAGTGTTACAGACAAACACAGTGGTGTTGAATGTGCTACTACTGCTGCTGCTATAGACCGTGCTGCTGAGTTGGAGTCTGACGGCTTCAATTCCCTGTAAGCCTCCTCATCTAACCATCCTAAGTATCTCCACCACAGCATTTCCACTGAAGTAGAGGAACGGAACACTGACTGTTAAAGGGGAAGCGGAACTAATGACGTCACACAGGTGCGGGACATTGATAAAGCTGAAACTAAATGAGAAAAGTGCACCTGAATGTGGTGGTGTCATTGTTAAAAATATACTGTGACAGTGCAAAAGTGGCAATGAGCTTACTTTGTCAAGTTTTCAATCTATGTCCTACTATGTTACTGTTGTGTTTGCCTTTTGTAAGTGTCGACGGTGTTCACTTGCAATAACTGTGACGATAGACAGTTGTGACGAATTAGGCAAAAGCTGCATTTGGACATTGTGTCATGAGAGCTTTTTTATTCATCAAGTGAAGTTTCTTTGTGACAAATCTTTATTTTGCTTGTCATGGCAACAAAGCATAGTATGTTCTGAGTCAACTCTGGTTGCGTTCCTCATTCTATAATACCAATTTGTTGTTTGCCAATATTCATATGCACTTGGAGTTATTTTGCAGATATCATTATTTATTAAAAAACATACTAAATGTGTTAAAATATAAATTATATAGACTGTATTGTTTTTCTATGAATATTTGAAGTACATGTTGATGATTAAATCATGTTTATTCACCAAAACAGTATAACAAAGACGTTATGGCTTTATTACTTGTTGTATATATTGTCTATTCATGATAAATAAAATATTATTATATATCAAAGTATTAGTCATGGTCATTTTCAGTGGACTCATTTTGGCAGGTGCTTATTGGAAACGAAAGTGCAATAAACTAATGGCCAAGTAATAACACATCTGGTATGAGGTGTGACAAGGACTTATTTATCATGCAAACATCAAATCTCTTTACTCAAGTCAAAACTCAACAAGCCAGAGACTGTATAACAGACTAGCCCAGAGATTATATTTAGAACAACTTACAAAGTAATACCCCCCAAAAATCTGTCCATTTCCAGTATGATTGCAGCAGACACCTGGCCAAGCTCTGGAATAAATAAAAATAACATAAACAAGCATACAATCAACAAGACACAAATGTGGTTATGCTGACAATGAAATCAGCTTTAGTACCAGGGGTGTAGAATCATCCCAAAACATACCAGTATCACAAATCCACTTCCTCAAAATTCACTTCCTCCCAAAACCGTCAACAGGTATCCTTCCTCTTCAAGCATCTTCACCATCCTACTAGATTACGGAGACGCAATTTGTAGATCGTCAGGTAAAGGTGTTCTCGAGCGGCTAGATGTTCTTTACCATTCGGCTATCAGATTTGCCACCAATGCTCCTTAAAGGACACATCAGTGCACTCTATGCTCCTCTGTAAACTGGTCATCTCTGTATACATGTCGCAAGACCCACTGGTTGAGGCTTATTTATAAAACCCTCTTAGACCTCACTCCCCCCTATCTGGGATATCTACTGCAGCCCTCATCCTCCACATTCAACACCCGTTCTGCCAGTCACATTCTGTTAAAGGTCCCCAAAGCACACTCATCCCTGGGTCGCTCCTCTTTTCAGTTCGCTGCAGCTAGTGACTGGAATGAGCTGCAAAAAACACTCAAACTGGACAGTTTTATCTCCATCTCTTCATTCAAAGACTCAATCATGGACACTCTTACTGACAGTTGTGGCTGCTTTGCGTGATATATTGTTGTCTCTACCTTCTTGCCCTTTGTGCTGTTGTCTGTGCCCAATAATGTTTGTACCACGTTTTGTGTTGCTGTCATGTTGTGTTGCTACCATGTTGTTGTTGTCATGTTGTGTTGCTACCATGCTGTGTTGTCATGTGTCGCTGCCTTGCTATGTTGTCTTAGGTCTCTCTTTATGTAGTGTTGTGGTGTCTCTTGTCGTGATGTGTGTTTGGTCCTATATGATATTTTCTATCCCAGCCCCCGTCCCCGCAGGAATCCTTTTGGTAGGCCATCATTGTAAATAAGAATGTGTCCTTAACTGACTTGCCTACCTAAATAAAATATTAAATTAAAATGTTAAAATGTCACCAGTTACAGTAAGTTGTCTCACATTACCCTCTAGTGGTAGGCCTATATGTTTTTGACATTGCTAGTCTGTCACACAACGCACCTTGAAATCTATGGGGAAACCTGTTAGTTAATACAAAACCTGGCCAGAGCAGAAATAAAATATTAGGGAACCTCTCACTGTGCCAGACAAAAGACCATTGTTTGTGCTGCTCGGCAGGATGTCAACTTGTTCCTCCAATGCCCAGATCATTGACATGGCTAGTAACAGAAACCATTCTGCAGGGAATCATGTCTAGGTTCCATATGAAAAGAGTGTGAAATTCTCACATAAGGATCTACTTTCCTGATCAATGCATCATTAACCTGACACTGCCACAAATAATGTCAGTTATATAATATGGTTGCATGGACATTAGCTATCTATGTGAATTTCCTGTAACTATCTGTATCAACAATTACCAGCAGATAATGTTTCCATAGTAACAATCAGAATCCAGTATAAGTGTACTTAATGAAAGTTAAGACTGTAACAACTGTGCTCTAGTGATCATTCTAATATATAGTACTGTGCACACACATGCACACATAAATATGTTTCCCCTTTCCAACCACACACAGAGACATGGTGCATTGTTTCCCTCTGCCCAGACGAGGAAGTGACCTATGATCTGTGACACTCTAGTTCCTCTTTGGGTCCTGTTTAAACACACAGCTGTCGATGCACCAGCTAGTTCACACCACCAACACTTACCGACAGAGACCCACACTCAGGTGCGTACCACTCTCTCCGGGGTTGGAAGGGCTTCTGTTTACCATCTATCAAAACTTAAATGTACAATTTATTTTATAGGTGATGGGCCAGCTTACAGCTCCTAAATATTATGCATGCAAATTATTTTCTGTGATCCAAGACTTCAAAGGGCCAACATCAGAAGTCAGCACTTCTAGTTAAGAGATTCTATTACTAGTCTATAATGTCTTTATCATACCTTTTTACAGTTCTTATGAGTGGTGGTGAAGAATTTTAGCATGCGTATCCTTACCAATGCCTCCACTGCAAGGGATAAGAGTTTTCTAGTCCGTCTCTGCCCCTCAACTTGGTCAAAGCTCCTCAGTGATGAGTAGAAACCTGAGAAGTTTGGAACAAGTAAAGGGTCCCTGACTTCATCTGAAGAAGTTGTCTCACTGTACGGTCCACTCACTGCATTAAGTAGCTATACTACAACAACACAAACCAGAAGTTAATGTTCTCTGATCAAAGCGTAGATACAACTCAATGGTATTTTCTCCTGATCAAGTATAACAACTGACAATATTGGGATTGTACGATGGTCAAATAATTGTTTAACTACAAATCAATAGTTCTGGGATCTGATGAAGTTTGACCTGAATAATGTGAAGGGTTTATTTTAACAGAAGAGTACATTTATTGTTAAGACTAGAGATACTACAATTCTCCAGAATAAAATGTAACTGGTTACATTATTGAAAACATAACCATTTTGTTCACCAATAAAAAGTCTGGCAAAAACAAATGAAGCCAAATGTTTATTTTAACTTACAAAAAATTGGATGCACACACCAATTATTCGATTAAATCAAAAACTCATAAAATAGGCTACATCAAGATCAGACAATGAGAGTGGAGTAACAAATCAATGTGCTATCGGAAGACATGGATATGAGTTGGCATAGCAACAGCTATTTCTCTCCAAGAAGGACCTTTCCTCATGTCTGTACCACACACAGGTATAGTTAGCAGTTTACAATTAGCACATCCTACAGGATAACAAAGGAACGAATGTCAACAACAAAAGTAACAAAGAATGGTAAAGAGAAAGTTCTGCCGAATGGAATGCAACACATTTACATTAGCAGACTTTGCTGTACCAGAGACATAGGCACAAGCATTAAGAGCGTGTTTTTCTTCACATACATTATGCATTTGCCTCAGAAACATATCTCCCTGAGCTTAAAGCTCCAACAGAGGGTTCAGACATCTTTTCATAGGGGACACTAAATGGTAAATGGTCACGATTACAATTTCTATATTCAAAACCATGACCTCAGCATGGACACATAATGCATATATTGTCAGTCTTTCTGAATGCCAATGAGAAGCAACAAGACTATATAGGAAAGTCTACTTCAGAGTTAGGATGTCATATCCCCCTTTAATATAAAAGGTTAAATCCATTCAGATCATCATGACATTTGTTAGTTACACAGAGAACAGTTGACTGACTGGACCAATACAGTAACAATGACTCGGACAGTGTGTGGGATTCAAACATGGTGGGTCAAAATGTCCTAATCTGTGGCCTAATGTGTGGTGGTAGACAATACATGTGGTCTTATTAGATGTATTTGGTGAGTCAGCCTGAATTCACAAGGCTTAGGTGTCACACAGAACTGGTTGGGAGCTGCTGTACTAGGGTTCCTTTAGCTTTGTTCTCAGTAGGTTTTGCATTAACACACCTGCATCTAAATGCAAAGCAGTCACAGTGCTCGGTAGGCCTGGAGGGTCAGGGGTGTGGGGGGAAATGATTCAACCAGTAAGTGATGTTATTGGGGAGATACTTAAAAAGAGTGAAATAGGGTCAACGTCCTTCATAACGGAGAACTGAAGAAAAAGCCATCATTAGATACGTTGACAGTGGCTAGACCAGGGGTGAGCAATCATTTTGGCTCGAGGGCCACATCGGGATTTCAACATTTATCAGAAGGCCGCACAGATTTTTTTCAAAAGCAATTTGTGGGCCAGAAAAAGGTCAGTTTGAAAACAATAATATCAGTCTATTATAATATCTACATACTTTTCATCTGGCTTCAGACGTTCAAGAGTGGCCTGGAGTTTTTGACCCAAAATAATATATATTTTTCCCACCCCTGGGCTAGACAAGGAAAGCTAGTTTTCATCATAACACTCACCCTACACCTTTTACTCAGGTGGGAAAAACAGTGAACAGTGAACCAACAAAATAACAAATCCCTTCATATCTTGAAGCATGGAGGAATTAAAAAATACATCAAAACTTCCATGGAGGTGAGGTACAGTAATTCATGCATTGCTGGTTTGCCAGACCTTAGCATAGTAAGGCAAAAAAAAACAAATGACCTGACAACAAATATGCCCGTGAAATCAACCTTTTAGTATTGCTCAACTTTTTGTTTCTTTTATCGCTTTTATTGAGCAACTCCATGTTATGTTTCGCGCACTAAAAGCTGATGAAAATGCATTTTATTGGTTTGTAAGAGGGGATATGATGACGGTACTCCCCCTCGTCCTAGTCATCGGAACTAGGCTGTGTGTGAAGGTGCAGACAACAGGGACAGTATGCATTTCTAGCACTGTGGAGAGGAGGGGAGCATAGCGTATATACCACCGGTTTTCTCCTAACACCTCACCTATAGCACAAACTCAACCCTGTCTCTGGCCTTAGTCGTCCACCGTGATGTTGCGGAACAGGTAGGCCATGGACTCCCCGTTGTGGATGCGGCGGATGGCCTCGGCCAGGATCATACTGACGTCCACTGTCTTGATCTTGGGACACTGGAGCTTCTGTACCTCGTGAGGGACGGTGTTAGTCACCACCACCTGGGGGGCAGAAAGGCAGGGAACAGAGGAGGAAACACCATAATGAAGGTTGGCCGTGTGCAGTAGACCACCTGCTGGGTGTCCACGAACAGTGTTGATGTTACATGTAGAATCGCTTGAAAATAAATATAAAATGATGGACGATGTACTGTGGTCAAAGGCGATAGGACGGCCGGGCCACCCGCTGCTTTCAACCGTTCGTCGGTGTGGTCTATTTAGTCTCATTCCCAGACCGAACTGTGCCTGACTACCATATCTTATAACAGCCTTTATACAGGCGATGAAACATCCTACGAATCAAGTTGCAATATCTTGCACACAGGTGGTACATAGAAAGTGTTGGCACTGCCTTTCTGTTGTAAAGTGATTGAAAAGCTTTTAGGATGAGGAACTGAGCACTTCCCCATTCAAGATGTAGTGATAAATTCAGAACACAGGGCTGCTGTTACAGATGTAGGATCTTAATTTGATCACCCTGTTGCAGGAAATGTAATGCAAGAAATCTAAAACTTGTAGTGTAATTGAAGGTTAAAAAGGCTTCTGAAGTTTGTCATTCCCACTTGATTTTCCCCTCATGAAAAATGTATCAACCCCTCAAAAAACTAATTAATTAAACAAAATTAATTATAATCCACATAATAATTCACATTTCCTGTTGCTGCAGGAATATTTTCCTGCTGTAGCAGACTGCCTGAAATGAAGATCCTACATCTGTATCTCACCTCGTCGATGGCGGACTCCTCAATAAGACGGGGGGCATCGGCAGACAGCAGCCCATGTGTAGCCATGATGTAGATCTTATAAGCTCCTCTCTCCTTCAGAATCTCAGCTGCCGCCACAAAGTCCTCCACGTCGTCGATGATGTCATCCTGGGAAAGAACGGCAACCATGGGATTGGAAATGATGTACGCCTGTAATTCCTTCATCCATAATCTAAGGCTGTCATATTCTGTTATTAAATACAATGTGGCAAAATGTTGCAAATTCATTTCAAGTGGCTCATTTTAGCACAGACCTTGCAGTACAAAACCACAAATGGCCCAAATAAATGGGCACATTTCTTACAACAATGATGGCGATTCTTCCTCCCACATCTCCTACAACAGTGATCGGGGGCTTCTCCTTGGCCATCATTACTGAAAAGGAAGAACGAACTGGTCACTGCTAGTAATCACATACAGTATCCATAGGCATAAACAGTCAAACTAATGAGGATACATCTCAGAGTAGATTGGGTAAAATGGGTTCAAAAGTATGAGCTTTCCACAATTACAAAGTCCAATTTCAATCATTGTTATGATTATGTATTATTCAATTAATAGTTAATGTTCCATGCAATTCCCCCCCTTCTGGGTAACTGACTAAAATTCTCTTTTCAAAATGAGATGTAATTGGGAAATTAGATCAATTCTGTCAATTGTCCAAATTATAACCTTATAGATTTAAATTGAATGCCAAACTCATTCCAGCACAAGGATAATCAACATGACAAGCTTTTTTCCCAGCATACCCAATCAGACGCTGATATTAAATTGCCTCCACTACACACTGTCTGCTCAGAGCTCAGTGCAGACATTTGGCAACAGTTTGCATATAGCAATATGCACAACCTAATCTTGTCGTTAATCCATCAAAAACGATAGAGGCAGACAAGCACTGATGAGGTAATCACACGCTTACTAATGTTCCAGGTTTGTCTTATTGAACACTACTGTTGTCAGTCAATGGGGGAAGCACACAATCAGCGGATGGACAATCAGCCAGTCAGAGTGGGGAAGCTGATTGTGGGAGTGGAAGCTAGAGATGAGCAGGGAACACAGGTTCATGCCAGGAACACATTCCTTCCTGGAACACATGCCTTCCTTACAGGGGACCACACACAAGCAATAATAAGCACTGGAACATTTCAGCTTTTCAAAATGCATCAACATCACCACTAGGTCTTAAAACCTTCTGTAGTCTTGAAGAGGTACTACCTAGAATATATTCAGGTAGAATATAGAAATGAATCAAAACGATCTGGTAAAAACTATAGTTAGCCCTACACATATGTTAGAGATAAACTTGTCTTGGATATATGAGGCAAGAGTTGAAAAGCCTGAAGATCTCAGCAATCCTCTCAATGATGCTAGAAGCCAGCATTGCTGGGCTAAGGAAAACATATGCTATAATACAACTAACATGTGATAGTCATGGTTTGAGGTATATAAAATCAGATTTGCATATTCACACCCAAACCAGTAGATGTGTTGTTATTGACATGTAGGGTCCACGTTTAGGATTTACAGTTATTTAAATGTGGGAAGGCCCAAGGTGTGTGACACAGCAGCCCACTGGTTTGTATGGGCAGCAGGGAAGAGGGTGAACACAACATAACCCTGACCTGACCTACTGTGGTGTACTGTACTGTGTGTTCAGCAGCACACACAAGAACAACATGTTGCCACCCACCCAAAAATCTGGATCTTTGCTTTAGATTCTGAAAAAAAAGATTATCCTGTTTCCTCTTCCTATCATGATGTATTAGGCCTATATATCAACGGCATGCTTAATTAGTATTCAAAACATGCATTTCTGAAGGCCAGGTGTTAATCAGACTCCTTCGGGCGAGGCTTCAATAGGGAAGCATGATGTGTTGATTGGCAAGATGAGTCCGGATGAAAATATAAACATGTATCTGGGAGAAATGGTTCCATTTGTCAGATGATTGAAGAGAGTCTCGCAAAGCAACTAACGGAGGGCTTTCAGGCCATCTTGCAGAACAATCTGAAGTCTCTGCCTCTGACACCGGCACACTGCTGGAGACCTGACTTTGGATCAAGGAAGACATTGATCCATTCCTGATGAGGATCTCATCTACAGTATGCAGTGAGGGTACATAGGCGTCAGTACACCCATTATGGATCTGTAGCGCTGGACCACATCAACTAACTGATCCAGATCATTTGTAATTGGTCCATTGATTGTCTTTGTTATGCTTTCCTCAATCACAACTGAGGACCTTGCACTTAAGACTGTTTGTTGGCAAGATGATTCGAAAACCCTTGATCACTACATGCACGCATTTAGGAACCATTTGGAGAGGAACCATTTGGTGGTCAAAAGGGAATTAAGTTTACGGTCGTACTTGGGAGCTCTATGCCTGGGAACGGAGCTTGTTGTTTGCTGCCAGCTATTATCAACAAATAAACACCACGTTAACACACATCTACAGAGACTGGACATAACAGACTACGAAGACATGAAGCCAGGACTGGGAAAATCCTCTTACATGAAGCAAAATCTTTAAAGCTAACCCGTGAAGAATCCAAAACCATTCCTCTAAACTTATTCATTCAAGAAATGTGTAAGACAGTTTGCAACTGACCCAAGCTTACAATAAGAGGATTTTTTAAGTCAAGGATAATTAATTGAGTAAATAATACAAATATTATTACAAACACTAAAACTGAAGGGGGACACAGCCAGTTGGCATAATAAATACTCTGGAGTCATTTGCCAATGACACAAAGCCCAGACAGAAAGTCTGACCATGTTGTCAGACCCGACTGTTTTAACAGCCTTACCGCAAATGTACTGAGAAAATGAGACATCTCCAATATCAAGTTACTGTCATTCTCTCAAAATGAAAAACAAAATGTATGTTCTCTTATTCAAAATGTCATTTTTAAACATGCAAATCATTCTAAAACGATTTGGTATGAATGCCTTTACATTTTAGGGAGGCTAATAAGAGCGTCTGCTAAATGACTTAAATGTAAATGTAAGGTCGCAACATTAGTAGAGGCAGTGTATGTGTGGAATTAGAACGTGCAGTAAATAGGCTACACAATTCAAGATCCTTTCAAAATAATGTCAGGTGTTGAAATGGTTATAGCAGAATCATCACTTATAAAGCTGTTAGTGCTGACATTAAATCCATATGATGAGGATTGTGCAATGGATATTTTGGGAGTTTGAAATAATTATTCAAATAATTCAGAGACTTGAACATTTCACACTACACTTAACATATTTTTGGATGCAACCATTGACTAGTACAGGCATCTATGCATCCATCTATATCTTACAGACACAGCCTGACCAACACTAAAGAATTGGGGAAGCTACAGACAAAGATACAGTTTCAATTTGATCTGATGGCAGACTAACGACAACTACACCTGGCTAGTTACCAAGCTATAAGCTATATAGGGCTTCTAGAGAGGTCTTACAAGGCAACTCCAGCCCAGGGTGTCCTGAGGTGTTACGGACACAGGGGGGAGAGTGTCGTCCGTCCGCCATGTCAGACTCTGAACACTGAGCCTCGCCATGCATCACTGCCAGGCCCAAACGCAGTCGCTCTGCATAGGACTGAGCTCTGAAAGACAACAGCAAGAAAACACTGGAGAAATGCAGAAACCCTTTTACATTATGTACATTATATGATCACACTCCAGGCCTCCGTAACTAAATAGTATGTTACCTCTTAGCAGCAGACGGTGACTTTGCAACAATAATGGCGTTTCTGTAATCTGGGACCTGAAGGGAAGTGAGAGGAGCCCACATTTGACATTGAATAGGCTGCTGAGTGTAGTTTACTATCTTACAACTTTACTACCAGGCATGGCACATGAGCTAGAGTAAGATGGTTACCTCCTCCTGGATGTACTGAAGCAGGAAGGGGGAGGCACGCAGGTTGTCCACTGGAAAACTGAAGAAGCCCTGAATCTCCTTCTGATGTAAGTCCATGGTGATGATGTGAGTTAAACCTGGAAGGAGAAAGAGAGAGGATGAGAAAAGAGACTGAAGAAACAGCAGACTGCTTTTAACAGAGGGTGCAGAATGAGAAATCAGCCACAGAGGCAAGTTTAAAGGGAAATGTAAAACATTTTCCACGTTGAATTCCTCTCCAGCACAACCCCAACATCAACACGTGAAAATGGCACGTTTCTGTTTTGTAGTAAAATAAATAGGTGGATACGTGCTTCCAATGACATCATCAACCAATTAGTAGACAATTAGAAGTCAATGCCTCCTCATTATTGGTTAGAATCACATGATGCACACCGCTGACGACTTTGGAAACACTTGTCTTCCTCTATATTTTTTTCCACAAAACGAAATACAGTGCCTTGCGAAAGTATTCGGCCCCCCTGAACTTTGCGACCTTTTGCCACATTTCAGGCTTCAAACATAAAGATATAAAACTGTATTTTTTTGTGAAGAATCAACAACAAGTGGGACACAATCATGAAGTGGAACAACATTTTATTGGATATTTCAGACTTTTTTAACAAATCAAAAACTGAACAATTGGGCGTGCAAAATGATTCAGCCCCTTTACTTTCAGTGCAGCAAACTCTCTCCAGAAGTTCAGTGAGGATCTCTGAATGATCCAATGTTGACCTAAATGACTAATGATGATAAATACAATCCACCTGTGTGTAATCAAGTCTCCGTATAAATGCACCTGCACTGTGACAGTCTCAGAGGTCCGTTAAAAGCGCAGAGAGCATCATGAAGAACAAGGAACACACCAGGCAGGTCCGAGATACTGTTGTGAAGAAGTTTAAAGCCGGATTTGGATACAAAAAGATTTCCCAAGCTTTAAACATCCCAAGGAGCACTGTGCAAGCGATAATATTGAAATGGAAGGAGTATCAGACCACTGCAAATCTACCAAGACCTGGCCGTCCCTCTAAACTTTCAGCTCATACAAGGAGAAGACTGATCAGAGATGCAGCCAAGAGGCCCATGATCACTCTGGATGAACTGCAGAGATCTACAGCTGAGGTGGGACACTCTGTCCATAGGATAAATCAGTCGTATATTGCACAAATCTGGCCTTTATGGAAGAGTGGCAAGAAGAAAGCCATTTCTTAAAGATATCCATAAAAAGTGTTGTTTAAAGTTTGCCACAAGCCACCTGGGAGACACACCAAACATGTGGAAGAAGGTGCTCTGGTCAGATGAAACCAAAATTGAACTTTTTGGCAACAATGCAAAACGTTATGTTTGGCGTAAAAGCAACACAGCTCATCACCCTGAACACACCATCCCCACTGTCAAACATGGTGGTGGCAGCATCATGGTTTGGGCCTGCTTTTCTTCAGCAGGGACAGTGAAGATGGTTCAAATTATTGGAAGATGGATGGAGCCAAATACAGGACCATTCTGGAAGAAAACCTGATGGAGTCTGCAAAAGACCTGAGACTGGGATGGAGATTTGTCTTCCAACAAGACAATGATCCAAAACATAAAGCAAAATCTACAATGGAATGGTTCAAAAATAAACATATCCAGGTGTTAGAATGGCCAAGTCAAAGTCCAGACCTGAATCCAATCGAGAATCTGTGGAAAGAACTGAAAACTGCTGTTCGCAAATGCTCTCCATCCAACCTCGTTGAGCTCGAGCTGTTTTGCAAGGAGGAATGGGAAAACATTTCAGTCTCTCGATATGCAAAACTGATAGAGACATACCCCAAGCGACTTACAGCTGTAATCGCAGCAAAAGGTGGTGCTACAAAGTATTAACTTAAGCGGGCTGAATAGTTTTTCACGCCCAAATGTTCAGTTTTTGATTTGTTAATTTTTTTGGAAATATCCAATAAATGTCGTTCCACTTCATGATTGTGTCCCACTTGTTGTTGATTCTTCACAAAAAAATACAGTTTTATATCTTTATGTTTGAAGCCTGAAATGTGGCAAAAGGTTGCAAAGTTCAAGGGGGCCGAATACTTTCGCAAGGCACTGTAAGTGCGCCATTTTCACATATATTGATGTTGGGGTGGGGCTGCTTACAAATATGAAGTTGAAATATGTAGACATTTTCCTTTAACACAGATGGTCAAGGGCAATGTAAACAGTAAACTGTTAACACTTGCAAACAGGATGTAATTACCTGCTTTGGCTAGCATGGAAGCCAGCAGCTTGCACACTATGGAACCCCTTTTTCTCATCTTGCACTGCTTGCTGTAGGGGAAATAGGGAATGACCCCAATTATGTTCTTTGCACAGGAGGTCTTAAGGGCGTAGGCCATGATCAGCAGCTCCATGATGGCCGTGTTGACATCTCTGGTTAAAACAAGGGAAAAGTGTCAATAACAAATAATGGTCACATTTATGGTGCGGTCAGTGCAAACTCATGCTGAGCAACTCTCCAGCAGAGGGCAACAGCATATGCTCAGTACAGCTTGTGCACGCCAAGTCAGATGACAGATAAGAGGATGGCTATTAATAACACTGGTAGCTATTCATATTATGGTAGATGAGCTTGTGCCTGATTTATAGTGTGTCAATCAAACAGGTTTGAATATGGATAATGCAACCTAACACGTGATATGACTGTGTGAATACCCCTCCTACAATATAGATTGATATGCATAGTCCTAAAGGCTGCACCACATTACACACACAGTATAGGTTTGTGTGTGTCCTAGAACAGAAGTGTGGAGGAGATGACATATTTCAGTCTACTCACCTGGGTATGGTCTGGATGATGAAGATAGTTTGGCCGCGAACAGATTCCTTCACGTCTACTCTGGTCTCTATCAAGGGTCACATAAAGTTGAATCAACAGCAAGTGTGGGTAAAATGCTAACTTTGACACTTACAGCTCCCCAAATGTGCCTAGACTTGTTTATGTCAACTAGGGCATAACACTCAGTTCAGGCATAATTATCAAGCCATTGTAAATACTCATCTGTAACATGTCATGTTTTCCAAAAGAGAAAAATGCTTTGTATCAGGCCAAACAAATAGGCTGTCCTTTGTATTAGCAGAGTAGGCAGAGTGACTGGGTTTCAACTAGGAGTTGGAACTGGTTCAGGGAACAGAACCAATGTTTTTTTTTGAGGAACAGAATCGGGAACAAACGTGATCTATACTGTTCCAGAACAGAACAGTTATTTTAAAAGTATGGGAACCGGTTAATAACATTATTTTATGTTCCAGGCATTCTTTTCCAGCCCCACAAAAAAATGCAATGAAGTGCCTATGCAAAGCCCTCCCTCTCTCGCTCTCAATTTCAATTCCATCTCGCACGCTACACTTGTCTGTCCAATCCATGTAAATAGCTTGCCTGCTCCATAGCAAGCTATTCTATCCGCACTAATTGGTGGTGATTTAATGTCCAACTAAATGTTTTTAAAAAACTTCAATTTCAGGAGGTTTAAAAAGGAACAGAAATGAATGATACTGTTTTTTTGTTTAGAAAAGGTTCACAAAAGAACAAAAAATAAAATTGATGGTTCTGTTCAGAATGAAATGATTGGAAAATAATTTTGGTTCCAACCAATTATTTATACAGTGCATTCGGAAAGTATTCAGACCCCTTCACTTTTTCCACATTTGTTACACAACCTTCATCTAAACTTGATTACATGTTTCCCCCATCTACACACAATACCCCATAATGACAAAGGAAAAAAGTTAACAAATTAGTGCAAATATATTACAAATAAAAAACAGAAATATCACATTTACATAAGTATTCAGACCCTTTACTCAGTAATTTATTGAAGCATCTTTGGCAGCAATTACATCCCTGAGTCTTCTTGGGTATGATGCTAGGGGTATGATAAGCTTGGCACACCTGTATTTGGGGAGTTTCTTCAATTCTTCTCTGCAGATCCTCTCAAGCTCTGTCAGGTTGGATGTGGAACGTCGCTGCACAGCTACTTTCAGGTCTCTCCAGAGATGTTCGATCAGGTTCAAGTCCAGGCTCTGGCTGGGCCACTCAAGGACACTTGTCCCGAAGCCACTCCTGCATTGTATTGGCTTTATGCTATGGGTTGTTGTCCTGTTGGAAGGTGAACCATCACCCCTGTGGTTCCAGGTTTCCTCCAGACGTGACGTTTGGCATTCAGGCCAAAGAGTTCAATCTTGGTTTCATCAGACCAGAGAATCTTGTTTCTCATGGTCTGAGAGTCTTTAGGTGCCTTTCGGCAAACTCCAAGCGGGCTGTCATGTGCCTTTTACTGAGGAGTAGCTTCCGTCTGGCCACTCTACCATAAAGGCCTGATTGGTGGAGTGCTGCAGAGATGGCTGTCCTTCTGGAAGGTTCTTCCATCTTCACAGAGGAACTCTGGTGCTCTGTCAGAGTGACCATTGGGTTCTTGGTCACCTCCTTGACCAAGGCCCTTCAACCTGATTGCTCAGTTTAGCTGGGTGGCCAGCTCTATGTAAAGTCTTGGTGGTTCCAAACTTCTTCCAATTAAGAATGATAGAGGCCACTGTGTTCTTGGGGACCTTCAATGCTGCAGAAATGTCTTGATACCCTTCCCATTTACATTTACATTTAAGTCATTTAGCAGACGCTCTTATCCAGAGCGACTTACAAATTGGTATCTGTACCTCGACACAATCCTGTCTCGGAGCTATACGGACAATTCCTTTGACCACATGGCTTGGTTTTTGCTCTGACATGCACTGTCAACTGTGGGACCTTATATAGACAGGTGTGTGCCATTGCATGTCTAATCAACTGAACTTACCACAGGTGGACTCCAATCAAGTTATAGATACATTTGAGTCTCATAGCAAAGGGTCTGAATACTTTTGTAAATAAGTGATTTCAGTTTCAAAATTGTAGTACAGTTACAAACATTTCTAAAACCCTGTTTTCACTTTGTCATTATGGGATATTGTGTGTAGATTGAGGAGTTTTTTAATTATTATTATTTTTTTTTAGAATATTGGCTGTAACGTAACAAAGTGAAGGGGTATGAATACTTTCCGAATGCACTGTATACCAGTGGAGGCTGCTGAGAGGAGGACGGCTCTTAATAATGTCTGGAATTGAGTCAATGAAAAGGTATCAAACACATGGTTTCCATGTTATTATTCCAATAATTATGAGCTGTCCTCCCCTGTTATATACATAATTGGTTTCAACTCACCTCTATTGGACTCTTGATAGACCACCGACTTGCCCAATTCAACTCCTAGTCGTCTGTGAAAAAACACCAGACAAATCAGTACAAGAGGTATGACACTGTGATGTGTCTTATTCAGACAGGACAGAGGCCCTGCATGGAAACTGATCCCACTCTAACTAAGCCTGCTGTGCCGCTACCATTTGAAACCCAAGCAAACAAGCAACATGTTGTAATGTGTCACATTGTAATTCAGTGACAGTGGGCCCACTACCTTGCATATCTAGTAGACATGGGAAGAGTTCAACTAGATCACAGGCACTCGCTCCCTGTTTCAATGTCACTAACGTTAATAACAGACAGTTCCCAGTTTCACACAGCGGAGACACCCAACATTGTCTCACATTAAATCAATTCCCTTAAGCCTCAATGTCATTGTCAACATCTAGCAAATGACCAACTCATAAACTCAATCGATTAATGACAGTAAGCAAGACCCTTGGCTAAAATCAAATGACTTCATCTGTGGCCATGCACCTGCAAACACCAGCATACACATTTTAGCGAGCTAGCTAGCAACATTATCTGGTTAGGTATCTATCATAACACGTATATTTAGCCGGAACAACAAAATATACATACTCAGTTATCTTCTTGGCTAGTTCTGTACATGCTGCAGTAGAATTGGCAGAAAAGACCCGATAACCACTTTTTGCGACATTCATTCTGGCAGCTGGTTAGCTAGCACCTGTGTAACCAGCTAACTAGCTTCTTCTCAAACTAACGTTACCACACTTGCAGCTTGCTAGCAAGCTAAGCTAAGTGTTAGGTAGTCATGCGAAGAAAGATACAAAAACGTGCAACGTTGATGTTAAAATGCACTTTGTTATTATTAGACCTTATTAAATCCAGTATAAATATAATCTCCCAAGATAGTTATGCTCGTTGAATGAAATAAATTGCTTGCGGCTAGCTCCTCTTTAGCTTTGCTGTATGTCTGACTGTGTGTGGTTGGCTGGCTGTGCAAGACATGAACAACACCGAAAAAACTATCCTGAACCGAATCATAATACCAATCGGGTGGTATTTTTTATTTATTTGACAGACCTGCCGCCTGTTATTAGATGAGCTAGCAATGTATGTATTTTTTTGTTGGAAACCGGAGTGTTTTTTAATCAATAAATTATATAGATTCCTGCACTGGGAGTCAAATAGCCCAAAGGCTGGCAGACAGCGATATTAAGTCGTTTCATTTCACCGTCCATCTTATTCTAATGTTATATTTTATTTAACCAGGCAAGTCAGTTAAGAACAAATTCTTATGTAGAATAATGGCCCACCCCAGCCAAACCCGGACGACACTGGGCCAATTGTGTACCACCACCCTATGGGACTCCCAATCACAGCCAGATGTGAGTGCCTGTGATACAGCCTGGATTTGAACCAGGGAATGGAGTGACACCTCTTGCACTTAGACCACTGCGCCACTGGGCTGAATTTGTGAATGAGAGGCTTGTAAGAAGCATGACTCTTTGGAGAATTGAGTTCATCATTTGCTGGTCCTGCATGCTCTGGGCATTACTTACTCAAATGAATTAAATTAGTCAAAAGATTTGTTATTTTGACTGAATGAGTTGAAAAGATCAGGAGCTTGCAGGGATTTGTAGTCTTGTATGATGTCTACTTTGGCGCTAATGAGCTTTTTTGATTATTTTCACAATGCCCTAAAAATCTGAATGCTTTTCCTCTCAATATCCCCTCCCATACACACACACACAAACATGAAGCATTTCACTACACCCACAATAACATCTGCTGAACATGTGTATGTGACCAATAAAATTTGATTTGATGAACACACAAAAATAGAAAATAGGCAAGTACCAATTTGGGTGGGGAGGGAGAGGGGAGAGAAAGAGAGAGAGGGGGGAGAGGTGTGTGGCTCCTCCTCACTCTGTGTGCACTCTCTTCCTCTCGCTTTTTAGTGTGTTCCTCATTCACTCACTCAGAAAAGGTTGTGAGAGGGTCTCTCAGCCAGAGAAGGGTAATAAAAAGGGGATTGTTTGAACAGAGAGACTGTGTAAACAAAGGGAACTGGGTTGTGTTCTTGGGGACTCTTATCACCTGTCTACAACACACCACTCCTGCAGCATTATAGGACTCCTGGATGGAGAGGCAGCAGGGAGAGATAATGGCAGATCGCCTGGAGCGCCTAGATCCCCTCTGTGACTCAGAGAGAGAGATGATCAAGGACACCTGGGCCAAAGTCTACCAGAACTGTGATGATGTCGGGGTGGCCATTCTCATCAGGTAAACTTTACCTATACTCTCTTTCCCTTGTTTCTTGCCTATAACATCTTGAAATTGTCAGTCTAGAGACACTGAAAAACTTGCCTAGGTGCACCCATTTCCATTTGGGGAGTTATGGAGGGCTGATGACAGAAGAGCTGTAACTTACTGAATGCTGACTGTTTCAACACACACAGCACACATTGCTGAACAATATAACAAACACACACACACACACACACAGAGCTGGTGATTGCAGTCCCCTGACCAGTGGCAACAGCTTCTGCCACCACAGGGAGCAAAACTCTCAGCAGCATCTTGTTATCATAGGGATGTTCAGGGCCTCAACCAAGGCCAGGCTAAAGTTTGTTTCTCCTTAATTATTACATTGCCAACATGGAAATTGCACATGGCTCCTTATCTTGCTCACTGGTTGTTTTACCAAATTGTGTTGCAATAGTTGAGGGTAATAAATAACAATGTTCTTGCAACCTAGATTACAATCTCTCCGTGACCCTTGCATGATCCCCACTATAATGAAGGGAACTGAAAGTAATTTTAACAACGTGTGAAGATTGTAACATGATGATTGACTTGACTTTCATGCTCTCAGTCTGTTAGAGAGAGCGCCATCACTCATATCTGAGCTATTGCATCTCAAATTGGCTCCCTTCCTATCAGTTGGCAGAATCAGAGGGGAAAGCGTGCAGCTCAATCCATCTTGCTGCTTATTCCAATCTGACATATTTGGCTCTGCAGGTGCTCCCTCTGAGGGCAGATCATGTTTCACATATCTGCAGAACAGGGATTTCTGACCTGACTCACTGAACCCTCACAGGGACGTCTCTGTCTAATCCCTCATTGAGCCTCGTGAAGATCAGTGATCAGGGACATTCCCTCCATTCATCATTACATAGTGGACAGGAGGTCATTATACTGTATCAAACCATTAAAAGTCAGATAGCTTTGGGTATACTACCATCCATGACTTACTGTATATATATTACAGCAGACAAGCAGTAGCTAACCTCTGTGACCATTTGTGATGAGCACGGTCTTTGTAGTGGTGATGTTTGCACCATGATACAGCATTGCCCCTCACGAGTCAATAACTACGTACCAAGAGAGTTTTCATCTATATTTTTTATAGACTTCTATTTACCACCACAAACTGATGCTGGGACTAAGACCGCACTCAATGAGCTGTATAGGGCCATAAGAAAACTAGAAAATGCACATCCTAGTGGCTGGTTATTTTGATGCAGGAAAACTGAAATCCGTCTTACCTCATTTCTACCAGCAGATCTTTATTAGAATTTTTAAAAAATTAAAAGCTACAGAATTGTTTCACTGGCACAGACTGGGGAGGAGTTTATCACATCAGTCTCTGGATTACAGGCAATATCCGCACTGAGATAAAGGCTACAGCTGCCGCTTACAGGACTAAGAATCCTACTACACCGGCTCTGTTGCTCGTCGGAGGTGGCAGGGTTTGCAAACTATCACGGATTACAAAGGGAAACCCAGCCACGAGCAACCCAGTGACGCAAGCCCCCCAGCGCAAGCGCTGACCAGCTGGCAAGTGTCTTCATTGACATTTTGAACCTCTCCCTGAAACAGTCTGTAATACCTACATGTTTCAAGCAGACCACCATAGTCCCTGTGCACAAGAATGCCAAGGTAACCTGTGTAAATGACTAGCACTCACATCTGTAGCCCTGAAATGCATTGAAAGGCTGGTCATGGCTCACATCCACACCATCATCCCAGACACCCTGGACCGACTCAAATTCGCATACCTCCCCAACAGATCCACAGATGACGCAACCTCTATTGCCCTTTCCCACTTGGACAAAAGGAACACTTATGTTAGAATGCTGTTCATTTACTATAGCTCAGCATTCAATACCATAGTGCCCTCCAAGCTCATCACTAAGCTAAGGGCCCTGGGACTGAACACCTACCTTTGCAACTGGATCCTTGACTTCCTGCCGGGACATCCCCAGGTAGTGAGGGCAGGCAACAACACATCCGCCACACTGACTCTCAACACAGGGACCCTCAGGGTTGCGTGCTTAGTCCCCTCCTGTACTCCTTGTTCACCCATGTCTGTGTGGCCATGCACGACTCCAACACCATCATTAAGTTTGCCGACGTCACACCATTGAGAGCATCTTGACTGGCTGCACACCACTTGGTATGGCAACTACTTGGCATCCGACCATAAGGCACTACAGAGGGTAGTGCGGACAGCCAAGTACATCACTGGTGCCGAGCTCCCAGCCATCAAGTACCTCTATACTAGGCTGTGTCAAAGGAAGTCCATAAAAATTGTCTAAGACTCCAGCCACCGAAGTCATAGACTGTTCTCTCTGCTACCGCACGACAAGCGGTACCAATGCACATATTCTGGAATCAGCAGGACGCTGAACAGCTTCCACCCCAAGCCATAAATCTGCTAAATAGTTAGTTAAATAGTTAAAAGGACATCATCTTGGTCATAAATTGCAATGCTTTCATTTGATGCAATATTTTAATACCGGTACTTAAATATCTTAAGCCTCAAATTGCTCTGAGGCATTCCAAATGCCTGTAGTATTACATGGTGACATGGAACACTTACAAGGAGCAAACTTTAGCTGTCAAGGGGTCTTTGAATCTTTGGCATCTTTGGAGATTTGAAGGCATGTTCAAGTATAATGTTAAACCTCAAACCTCAACTGCTCTCTCTCTCTCTCTCTGTCAGTTTAATACTAAAAGCTATGCGTGGTTAATTTATCTATCTAAATAACTAAAATATCCCATGTGAAATACCCATAGCTCTTTGAAAGTGTTGCATCAGGGATGCATCTCATTTTATCACATTCCAGGGTATACATATGTAGTTGCGTTTGCATTTATCAAATACCTATACAATTTCCACTCAGGGCAAGTATGTCACATTTAGAACGGCCATGTAAGTATCTCAGAAATGAGCCCTATCCCAGAGTAGGATTAACAGGCTGATGATTATAAAACACTAATGAGACTATTTATATGCAGCCACCATAGATCAAGGGAGAGATTAAACACCACTGTCTTCACTACTTATGAGTGAAACAGAGGATCTGGCTTTACAATTGAAAGTCATTGCATAGACCCTCCATTTTAAGCAGAAGAAAATGAGACACCCCCTCCTCTGTCTTCCTTGTCTGCTTTCTCCCAACACTTGATGTCACAGGTGAAGGTAGTGAAAGCCATGTGCTTTCATCGAAACACAATGGCTTCCCCATAAAGCTTCCATTTTCTGTTATGGGTTTCAAAAGGATAGAGGTATGGGACATCTGGAAAAGATACACACAGACAGCTGTATTGTATCTGTCCTGGTCACTGTAGGCTGTAGTTTATTGCTCAATACTATTCTCTTTCACAATGTGTTCTCCAGTGTTCAAACCAGTTTATTCCACAAAGATAACCTATTTCATCATTGGAGTTATTCTGTTTTTATATGGTAGAGAATTAGATGTGTGGTACGTAAGGTATATATATATATATGTCTTATCCTAATACATTGTTTGGGTGTTTACAAGAGCTGACATGAATACACAAATACTGTAGCACAACAATGTTGAACATGAGTGTGGGTGTAGGTGCATCCGGCCAAACCAACCATATGGTATATCCCTATGATGTAGAGCTAATTGTCTCCAACCCCGACAGTAACACAGTGAGAGGGAAGCAGCAGATGAAGTCACTGCTGCCTGAGTACACACAGCCATTCTGACCGTTTATTTCAGTGTGTAATTACACAAGCAACCAACTAACCATCTGAATTTCATTAGCGCACTTCACTGTTGGTCTGCTAATCCTATGGCCAGACATGGAGATGATGAAACACTAGCTTTGTGAGTTTTAGGGGAGAGCTGTGCAGTTTGTATACAGTCACTGTCAGCCACTGAGACCAGACATCAGGGACCACATTGGAAACAAGTGGAATCGTTATACCGTGTTATCGCCTGGGTTGTACCCAGTGCATATTTTTCCAAATAAATAAATCACCTGGACCAACATGTCTCCTAGACTCAGGGGAACATAGCAGTAGCCACCAAAATGCCAGGATGTACATAGACCACAATTCTATCCTCCTGATTCCTGCTTACAAGCAAAAATTAAAGCAGGAAGCACCAGTGACTAGGTCTATAAAAAAGTGGTTAGGTGAAGCAGATGCTAAACTACAGGACTGTTTTGCTATCACAGACTGGAACATGTTCTGGGATTCTTCCGATGGCATTGAGGAGTACACCACATCAGTCACTGGCTTTATCAATAAGTGCATCTCGGATGTCATCCCCACAGTGACTGTACGTACCTACCCCAACCAGAAGCCATGGATAACAGGCAACATTCGCACTGAGCTAAAGGGTAGAGCTGCCGCTTTCAAGGTGCGGGACTCTAACCCGGAAGCTTACAAGAAATCCTGCAATGCCCTGCGACGAGCCATCAAACAGGCAAAGCGTCAACACAGGTGTAACGCCCGGGGTGTAGTGGGTGAGAAGTCAGGCACAGGAAGCAGAGACTACAGGGTAGTGCTATATCGTTTAATGCACAAAAACCGGTGAACATACACCAACCCCACGGAACACAGGGCGGACACGAAAAACAAATGCCCCAAACACGGGGGACTTAAACAGTCCAGCAAAACCCCAAGAACATGGGCAAACCGAGACACACAGACATGTACACCCGTACACCAAACAATCCCGCACATCAATCCCGCCTGCTGGTAAATAAAGCCCGACCAATCAGCCTAAAATGAACACAGGTGAAACCAATAAACAGAAAGGGGGAAAAGGGATCAGTGGCAGCTAGTAGGCCGGTGACAACGGCCGCCGAGCGCCACCCGAACAGGAAGGGGAGCCACCTTCGGTAGTAGTCGTGACAACAGGGCTAAGATTGAATCATTCTACACCGGCTCCGACGCTCGTCTTATGTGGCAGGGCTTGGAAACTATTATAGACTACAAAGGGAAGCACAGCCGCGAGCTGCACAGTGACACGAGCCTACAAGATGAGCTAAATTACTTATATGCTCGCTTCGAGGCAAGCTACACTGAGGCATGCAGCTGTACCGGACGATTGTGTGATCACGCTCTCCGTAGCCAATGTGAGTAAGACCTTTAAACAGGTCAACATACACAAGGCTGCGGGGCCAGACGGATTACCAGGACGTGTGCTCCGGGCATGTGCTGACCAACTGGCAGGTGTCTTCACTGACATTTTCAACATGTCCCTGATTGAGTCTGTAATAACAACATGTTTCAAGCAGACCACCACAGACCCTGTGCCCAAGAACACAAAGGCAACCTGCCTAAATGACTACAGACCCATAGCACTCACGTCCGGAGCCATGGAGTACTTTGAAAGGCTGGTAATGGCTCACATCAACACCATTATCCCAGAAACCCTAGACCCACTCCAATTTGCATATCGCCTAAACAGATCCACAGATGATGCAATCTCTATTGCACTCCATACTGCCCTTTCCCACCTGGACAAAAGAACACTTATGTGAGAATGCTATTCATTGACTACAGCTCAGCGTTCAACACCATAGTACCCTCAAAGCTCATTGCTAAGCTAAGGATCCTGGGACTAAACATCTCCCTCTGCAACTGGATCCTGGACTTCCTGAAGGGCCACCCCCAGGTGGTGAGGGTAGGTAGCAAGACATCGGCCACGCTGATCCGCAACACTGGAGCTCCACAGGGGTGCGTGCTCAGTCCCCTCCTCTACTTCCTGTTCACCCACAACTGCACGGCCAGGCACGACTCCAACACCATCATTAAGTTTGCAGACGACAGTGGTAGGCTTGATCACCGACAATGACGAGACAGCCTATAGGGAGGAGGTCAGAGACCTGGCCGGGTGGTGCCAGAATAACAACCTATCCCTCAACGTAACCAAGACTAAGGAGATGATTGTGGACTACAGGAAAAGGAGGACCGAGCACGCCCCCATTCTCATGGACGGGGCTGTAGTAGTGGAGCAGGTTGAGAGCTTCAAGTTCCTTGGTGTCCACATCAACAACAAACTAGAATAATCCAAACACACCAAGACAGTCGTGAGGAGGACACGGCAAAGCCTATTCCCCCTCAGGAAACTAAAAAGATTTGGCATGGGTCCTGAGATCCTCAAAAGGTTCTACAGCTGCAACATCAATTGCCTGGTACGGCAATTGTTCGGCCTCTGACCACGAGGCACTATATAGGGTAGTGCGTACGGCCCACTACATCACTGGGACTAAGCTGCCTGCAATCCAGGACCTCTACACCAGGCGGAGTCAGAGGAAGGCCCTCTAACTCAGGTTTTTTGTTAACTGACAAACATTTCTTCTGCCTTATCAGCTAGAAGAAATGTGTGCTTTTACAAACACTGTTATCATGTATTTGTATAGCACATGCTTATGCTCAGGCCATGGTTGAGTAAATGAAGCATAACCTGTACAGAACCTGGACAGTGGTTAAACATTAAAAGGGAAAACATGCCCCGCAGCTGTGTCAACACGCTCCAACTATGTTTACTTATAATATCTCACTGGGCCAAGTAAATGCACCTCCTTTCTTCTACAGGCTCTTTGTGAACTCCCCCTCCTCCAAGCAGTACTTTAAACAGTTCCAACAGGTGGAGGACCCTGAGGAACTGGAGAGGAGTGCCCAGCTCAGGAAGCACTCCCGCAGGGTGATGAACGCCATCAACACCCTGGTGGAGAACCTCCATGACGGGGACAAGATGGTATCTGTTCTGAAGCTGGTGGGCAAGGCCCATGCACTCAGACACAAGGTGGAGCCTGTCTACTTCCAGGTGAGGAAGAACCAGGCAACATGTTTACACATAACCATTACCCACAGGCACACCAAAGCAAATGTATTCCCTCTCTCTCTTTCTCAGATCCTGTGTGGGGTGATTCTGGAGGTGCTGGTTGAAGATTTTCCTGATTACATCACTCCAGAGGTGGCAGTGGCGTGGACCAAACTGCTGGATGCCATCTACTGGCACGTGAAAGGCGTGTATGAGGAGGTGGGCTGGGCCTCCAGCTCTGCTGTGTGAACCATCTGTCTGTCTGTGTCAAAGTAACCGTCAGTGACTACTGAGACTGACTACTACTGGGCCTTGGCTTAGGAGCAGGACGATCTACGTCTGACCATTCAAGGGAAGAAATGTATCTTTCCAGAGCTCATAGAATCTTCCTATGTATCATCATGACTCCCTCCCTTTATCTGTCCCATGCCCCCACTGTAGGGTGTGTTATTCTGATGGACTCTCTTATGAACGATGGGGTGGTAGTTTGTGCTGACTTTGGTTGGAATGTGTGTGAATGGACATATGTGTGTATGCATTTATGTTTGAGGTAGAGAATAAGCCCTACACAGACTGATAGAATCTTGGATGTCTCTTCAGCTACATTGCCATGAGATTATGTTGAAGATTGAGGATTGGCAGACATAAGAACTGTATTATGCCATAGAGACAGTCTAAACGTACACTCTCTTACACATTTTTATCTTTACACCAAAAACAGATATACAGGGGAGAGAATGTCTTCTGCTAATCACTCAGTTGTTAACCTGCTTTGTGCCTTTCTTTATTTCTGACACTGACATCAAGATCTTTGTTCATTTCATGTGATGCTTTGTTGGTGTTTCCTGGGCAGTATATTGTATTTCAGAATCGGTCACCCTTCAGAATCAGATCCACTTCACTGTCTCACAAAATGAGAAATAACTTGTGAGGTGTCCACATTTAAGCAATGTAAATGTTTTTTTTTTTTATCAATCCCTGTATCTGCATAATAACATAATAAACCAAAACAATGATATCTATAATGGAAATCATGACAAGCATATTATTCTCAATCCCTTGTTTTTCACTGTGAGGTATTAGCACTCCCTTTCCTCCTGCTGTGGCCTACTCCCTGTGAGTCAGCAGTCCTAGCGATAGGTGGATTAGCTGGAGGCCTAAAGGTATTTATACCTCCCATGTCACGAGACACTCAGAGAGAGTGTTGCTCGGTTCTGAATCCAACCACCTCTCCCTGCACATCATTGATTGTTGTGGGAACACAAGTGCACATGTGGCCTTTCACACCAGCATCAATAAAGACGTGTGTACCGTATGTGCTCCCCCATACCAACCTACTGTATATAGATATCATTACACAATAGAAGGTGCAGTAACAATACATTAGTATAATGAGTCTGGATTACTCCATGACTTCTATGAAGATGCAATAGAACTACTAGTGATATGTTATTTACATAAATGCCGAATCTGATACTGAAAGCAATGACATGAACATGAACACACACAAACATTAAGACAGCTATGCTTTGTCCCCAAAATGGAAGCTTAATCTAGGTTTTCATTACATAAATTATTTTACACAAGATCAAGTTCAAGTAAACTCAATAATTCTAGTAGCCTACAGGTGTATGCATTCTTTGTTTAATATAAGCTACACACTCTACTCTGTCAAATCCCTGAGACATTACACAATAAAGACAAAACACTCATTATGACTTTAAGCATGAGAGTATGCTACCACAGCAAAATCAGGGTCCATGACAGCGTTGCAGTGCTAGTTCAACCCACACCACATGAATGGCCACAGCACATAATGCCCCTGTAAAGCTACACTAGTGGCGATGGAGGATTAAAAGGTTGAGCTCAGACCACAAACACTACTTTCTGTTCACCTACTGCCCCTGCAACAGGGCCTTCCCCTGATCTGAGCTAATCCCACAGGCTAATCTTGCCACTAGCTTGAGAGCCACAGGAATCATTCTACTCTCCCTCAATGGGAGGAATAGTCCCAGTGTTCTAACCCAGCTGCAGTCCCAAAACGGGATACATGTGATAGGACCATGTGCACCACTACGATGGTCCTCACCACTATTGCTGTCATCCTATACAGAAAGTTCTCAAACCGAGTCGAACCGTAAGTACTCTTGTTTTTACTCTCTCATCCTCTGCCTCTTGCTCTGGTCACGTTCACTTCTTGAGGGAAAACCTAGTTGATAATACACAGAGCCACATGTATCTGGTCACATGTACAGGTAAGGTTGACAGATTTTGTGAAATGTATCTTGGTTGGTTCGATATTTTATTTTTTTATAGTTTTTGGTTGCTTTGTACTTACCTCTTATGTCACGGTGTTATGTCACACAGTGCATCAGAACTGTTAACGGTAGTGTATTTTGATACTGCCATGGAATTCTCTCATGGGATTTGTGTACTGTTTGTAAGTGTTCTCATGCCCTTCATAGAACATTACAGCAAATACCTCAATAGCACTGAGTGTTAATTATTTGAACAGATATCTAATTACCAATCAAACATGAAATCAAACATTGATCAAAATGTGATTACTCTAAGGGGCAATCATCTAAATGCTATATAAATTCTGCTATATCACTGAAACTATCCTGAAAGTCATAGCTTGTCTTCCTCAAATAATACACAATCTTGATCTAACATCAAGTGGACAGTTTCCAGGTTAGCGCTGCGGCTGCAACCTGGACTCAGGGGTAGGCGTAACATAGTAAACAAGAAAATGACTATATATTACCAAAATTGCATCTAATGTAAGGATGAATAAAGAAAAATGCATCTGAGCTCTTGAGCAGAGGGCTGCTAGTTGACTCTCAGCCCCCTTGGCTCTGCATGACCACTCACACGGCAACGGCAAATAATGTCATGTGGCTGCAGCAACATATCAAGCTCAAAAGCATGGACACATATTCATTATCTGATATCAAATTAGGATTCATAGTTTTATCAGTCTTACTGACAAGGCAAGGATTGTAATGAAGCTGCAATATATGCTAACTTCAACAACACTGGATTTGTTACGAATTCCAATTTGTTGTGGCTAATGTTAGCTAGGTGGCTAACCTAATGTTAGCTAGGCTAGGGGTTAAGGTTAGGGGTTAAGGTTAGGGATCAGGTTATGGTTACTGTTAGGGTTAAGGTTAGGGTTCATTTTAGGATTAGGAGTTGGGTTAAAGGATTATGGTTGAGGTTAGCTAATATGCTAAGTAGTTGCAAAGTAGCTAAAAAGTAGTAAGTAGTTAGCTAAAATGCTAAAATTGTCCATGATGAGATTCAAACACGCAACCTTTGAGTTGCTAGACGTTCGCATTATACAGCCCTCCTTTCATTTTTTTGCCTTCAGTAACCTGCTGTATTATGTAACCATACCAAACATAACATACAGTATTATACTAATTTGAATGTCTCAGACAGAGTGACTATATATTAACACATTTTATCAGTCTTACTGGCAAGTCAAGAATTATAATGAAGCTTCAATGTGCTAACATCATCTCCCATTTCAGGCACAATGTTGATGATGCCAATGAGGTGCCCTACATGAAGAGCAATGGAGTCGACCCTAAGAAATAACAACGCTCACAGCAGATGTAGCTCTAGTCTACAGTCTACATGGTACATAAAAGTAGAATAACAAGTAGCCTACAGAAGTGAATGCTGTCTGATATTTCAAGATGTGGAAAGGAATGCAAGAGGAGGGGAAGAGAGAGGTAGGGAAAATGGAACATGTGGCAGAAGTAGAGATGCATGAAGTGAGAAGATGTATGCCCGTTCCACATTTAGCTTTCAAGTACTCACCACTATGCTGCTCCCACTAAATGATTTAGTGGCAGAACAACAATCCATCAGCTCTGTGGAAGGTTATTATAAATGCATTACCTCCCCAAGCCTACCAGTTCAATGGAGTCGTGCAGGGCCTCATAAATATGGGTCAATAAAGGGACACACACAAAAGACTCGGGATGAATGAAATAGGCTTTATTGTTTTAGTGTGAACTTTCACCCTACCTGTGCGTAGAAGCTCTCAGATCTGAGGCGGGTCTTTTCAAATGAAGAGACGTGAGTTTATTAATTTATTCATAGCATGATATCTCCCTAAATTATTAATGTCCCCCCGCATGTAAGCTTTTATGCGCCCTCTTTTCTCTATTTTCTTCCAGACACGAACTGAAGACAGGTCTTCACCTTGATGGCTACACATCTGGTGAGTTCTCTCAATGGCTGCATTCTATGTCTCAAACTTAAACACCAGAAATGGAAAAGTACTACTGAATTACTACTCATTACTACTACCTGAGATCTACACAAAACCTACTGGTTTTACTACTTGATTGCTATTGAGATGTGTAGTAAACCAGCAGTGATTTATGTAGTAATTTAAGTAGTAATGAGTGATCCATTGAGACATTTCACTACTGGTGAACACTACATATTTCCTATTCAAGTCAATATATAATTCTTCCTTGATGACTACTGAGCTTTTGGGTATCTGCTACTTAAACTTCTTCGGGATCAGTGTCCACAGGACAGTTGAGCTAACATAGGCTAATGCAATTAGCATGAGGTTGTAAGTAACAAGAACATTTCCCAGGACATAGACATATCTGATATTGTCAGAAATCTTAAATTCTTGTTAATCTAACTGCACTGTCAAATTTACAGTAGCTATTACAGTAAAATAGTGCCACACTATTGTTTGAGGAGAGTGCACAGTTTTATTATTTATTAATAAACAATTTAGGCACATTTTGGCAGTCTTGATCCAAAAACTTTACATAAATACAATGGTTCATTGGATTTGTCTAAAACTGTGAGCATGCACCGCTGCCACCTAGTGGCCAATATCGAAATTGCACCTGGGATGGAATAATACATTATTGCCTTTCTCTTGCATTTCAAAGATGATGGTACCAGATCTAATGTGTTACATTCTCCTATATTCCTTTCACATTTCCACAAACTTCAAAGTGTTTCCTTTCAAGAATATGAATATCCTTGCTTCAGGGCCTGAACTACAGGCTGTTAGATTTGGGTATGTCATTTAAGGTGAACATTTTTCAGATCCTCTTTTTTTGTGGCAGCCACGTTTCTCCACCACGTAATCTTTTAGAAAATAAAGACAAGCAACAGAGACAACAAAATATAAACCATTATCAATCATTTGCTGTCAGAGATCATAAGACAACACAGAAAAACATTTGCATACAAACACACATACTTATTAGCTAGCATGACGAAAACAGAGGCTTCATAGCTACATTCCAATGGGGCTAGCAAACAACTAGGCTAAACACAACACTGTTTTGGCTAGCATTCTTTTTGATGTGGTAAAAAGTTATTTAAACTGCTAAACAACAACATGAAACTATTCAGAAAACATAAACAAGAGTTAAACTTACAGATGGTGCCAGCATAAAGGCTATGAAAGACAGGATGGAGAAGGATGGAAGATGATTACATCCGGAATTGTCAAAAACGGTAGCTAGCCAACAACATCCAACTACTTCCTGTTTTACATTTACATTTACATTTAAGTAATTTAGCAGACGCTCTTATCCAGAGCGACTTACAAATTGGATTTTGCCTTCATCTGCGGTTGCGAAAAGCCTGTGTAATCTGGCAATAGTTTTGAAATGACTTATTTCCTACCAACATCAAATAGTAAAAACTATACCTGATTACTATTGAAAACCCTGTGTGGAAAAGCTGTAGAATTTTGACTACATATTTACAACCTGCATCATGTAGTAAAAAGCTCTACCTGATTATTACTGTAATAACTACTGTTTTCATGCTGAACACTACAAAACTCTACTTGTGTATCTTGAGTCGTGCATAATCTACACAATCCTTACAAGTCTCTACATAGTCACTACTGCACGAATAGGTTTTGTGTAATAATTCAGTAGTACTTTTTCATGAGGGCTAATTTAACCAGTGGTGTAAAGTATTTACAGTAAGTAAAAAATACTTTAAAGTTTTGGGGTATCTGTACTTTACTTTACTATTTATATTTTTGACAACATTTACTTTTACTTCATTCACTACATTCCTAAAGAAAATAATATACTTTTTGCTCCATACATTTTCCTTGATACCCAAAATTTCTCGTTACAATTTGAATGCTTAGCGGTACAAGAAAATGGTTCAATTCACAGACTTATCAAGAGAACGTACCTGGTCATCCCTACTGCCTCTGATCTGGCAGACTCACTAAACACAAATGCTTAATTTGTCAATTATGTCTGAGTGGCGGAGTGTGCCTCTGGCTGTCAAAAAAGAATAATAATAATAAGGAAATCGTGTCATCTGGTTTGCTTAATGTAAGGAATGTGATGTATTTGTACTTTTATTCAAGTATGACAAGTATACTTTTTGCATCAATGTACTTAAGTACATTTAAACCCAGATACTTTTAGACTTTTACTCTCAAGAAGTATTTTACTGAGTGCCTCACTTTTACTTGAGTCAATTTCAATGAAGGTATCTTTACTTTTACTCAAGTATGATAATTGAATAGTTTTCCACCTCTGAATATACCACTGCTGATTGAAGCTCCTTGCTAACATGTTAACTCCTGTGCTTTGGGTATTTTTCCAGTCTAGTTTGACAGGCAAACATCCTATAACCTAAACCCCAAAATGGATATGTTACAGACAACAGCAGCAGCTCCATCTCAGTCATCTGGAATTGATGCAGCTGGCTCCATTGTCTCTCCAGTGTTCAGAGACTGTGCATTGCCATGTGAAAAGCAACTGGAATTTATCACATCTTCAATCCCCCATCTGTCCCTCTAATGTTAGAGGAGTCCCAGGAAGCCTCCCTCCTCCTTCTTGAGGCAGGAGAATTCAATTTCTGGGAATGAAACCTCAACCAATAACATCTTGGTGGAGGTGAATCTACAGTCCAACATCTTGGTTTATTGTGGGTTTCTTGTTTTGTACAGTTGGACGTTTTCTTAAGGCTTAAAGTAGGCCAATGGTCAATGTAAAACTGTTGGAAAGTGTTCCGTGCCTCAACAAACAGTTGTTGTTTTTTTATTGTCATTTTTTGTCTTTGAGCAAATAGGGCTGTACAGATTTGTGTCCATTGAGTAAATTATAATGGCTTTTAAAGAAGAGGCAGAACTTTAAAATTATGCACTTTAAATGGTAGGATGTTTTTGGTAATCTTTCACATTCCTAAAGTGACCTAAATCTTGTTTTGACTGAAACAAGGAGCTTTGGATAAGCAATATATTTCAAATGAATCGCTTGAACCCATAAATATTTGACCAAATGTCAGAGAACATAAATGTCTTGTCGTGAAGATGTGTGTGCCATGGCTACTCAATCTAAAGAGCAATGGAGAGAGGCATCAGTTTTGTACCTCTCTGTCAACCCTCTCCAGTCACAATGCATTGCTATGTGATGAAAGAAAGCATGCAATGAATCACCTCTTCCCCTACACCTTTAGCATCCCGTTGGCCCATTAAAGGAGCAACAGTCAGAAAGAGGTGTGTTACTAGTCTGCCTGTGTTCAAAACACAGCTCCAACTTTACTTGACATTCTTAGAAGCAGCTAGGTGTCACCTTAGTAAACGTCTGCCTTGAGTCAGAGCTTGGTGATGATGGTGGTTACTGGTAGGACGGTTTGTTACAGAATCGACTTTTCTTTGACATGTCATCTTACAACCTGCTTCTTCTCTCTAAAGCAAAAATGGTGTATGTTCTTTGCTCTCCCCACCTGATCAAATAAAGAGATTGGAAAAATGTATTTAGTTTGTACGTACTTTTATGGCCTTGGTTTTAATTTTCCCTTGTTGTAGAATACGTACTCCCAAATGTTGCATTGTATGTACTGCATGATGACTATTACTGTATTACCACTTATAAGAGACCCTTCAACATGTAACATACACAGTCTGAGATATTAAATCTGTTCATGCTTGTTTTTTTAACCACTCCAAACAAGAAGAATTAAGCAGATACCTCAGCAAGATGTCACCTGACCTCATAAGGATAAAACAGTGATCATTCCACTCCACAGTATTAATCCACAAACGTGAGCAGGTAAATATAGCTCTGCTGCTGACACAACAGCCTTGTGTTATTTACTTCCAATCTCACCAGCCGTCAACATGACAGTGGTTACTATCAAATCATTAGACTGGCAAATGACCCCACAAATTGATTGAAGGACATTGAAAAAGGTCCATAAAGAAGTGTTTTGGAAGACGCACGGCTCTCGCCCTTCGCCTCTCCCGAGTCCATACGCGAGCTGCAGCGATGGGAAAAGACTAACTACCCATTAGATACCACAAAATTGGAGAGAAAAATGGGTAAAAAAACAACAGCAAAAACAAGAAGAAGCCTAACGAAAACACCTAGGCAACACAATATTAGCAAAGATAATAACACCAGTTTCATGACAATGGCAAGATGTTCCTGAATAAATAGTTTGCGGCATGACGGCATTGAAAATAAGGTATAGCATAAGGTATCGAAGACTTTCATTGCCTCTTATCTCCCCACCTCCGTCAAAACTACAAAGGGATGGCAATACCCACTAGAGATAAATGGAACAGTCACTGTTACAACAACCATGAACAACCCCAAAAGTGGTGGTTCGAGGTCCCTCGGGGGGTTGTTAGTAGGGCTGTTACTGCCCCACTAGGCACACTCTAGTTGAATCAACATTGTTTCCATGTTACTTCAATGAAATTACGACCAACCGCCACACCAGCAGTTACGAGTGACTGTTGAGGTATATAGGCTTCTCCAAAACTGCTTGCTGATGGTCATTAGCAGCCTACCAAACCTGCTGACAGCCAGTCGTTAATGGCCTGGTACTCAGCGCTCTGTTGTCCCGCTAATCACTCTGGCATCAATTCAAATGCGATTGAAAATCAAATCAAACACTTCATGAGAGCCCTGCCATTCAGAGTTTGAGCGGAATATATTGTGTTCATATAAACCCATGTTGAACAACATTTCTTCAGGCTATGCTTTGAAAAAAGAGTTTCGATGGCTTATATTAAAAAGAGGAGGATCCCATACGCTTTCTATAGGCGAGGCCTACTACACTGTATAAAAATATAAATATAACAAATGTTTTGGTCCCATGTCTCATGAGCTGAAATAAAAGATCCCAGAAATGTTCCATATTCACAAAAAGCATATTTCTCTCAAATGTTGTGCACAAATTTGTTTACATCTCTGTTAGTGAGCATTTCTCCTTGGCCAAGATAATCCATCCATCTGACAGGTGTGGCATATCTGAAAGCTGATTAAACAGCATGATCATTACACAGGTGCACCTTATGCTGGGGACAATAAAAGGACACTCTAAAATGTGCAGTTTTGCCACACAACAGAATGCCACAAATGTCTCAAGTTTTCCAGGAACGTGCAATTGGCATACTAATTGCAGGAATATCCACAAGAGCCCTTGCCAGAGAATTGAATGATAATTTCTCTACCATAAGCTGCCTCCAATGTCGTTTTAGAGAATTTGGCTGTACGTCCAACTGGACCCACAACTGCAGACCACGTGCATGGTGTCGTGTGGGCAAGCGGTTTGCCGATGTCAACGTTGTGAACAGAGTGCCCCATGGTGGGGTTATGGTATTGGCAGGCATAAGCTACAGACGACGAATACAATTGCATTTTATTGATGGCATTTGAATGCACAGAGATACTGTACCGTGATGAGAGCCTGAGGCCTATTGTCATGCCATTCATCTGCCGCCATCACCTCATGTTTCAGCATGATAATGCATGGCCCCATGTCGCAAGGATTTGAACACAATTCCTGGAAACTGAAAATGTCCCAGTTCTTCCATGGCCTGCATACTCACCAGACATGTCACCTATTGAGCATGTTTGGGATGCTCTGCATGTTGTGTTTATATTTTTGCTCTGTAAATAATTACTACTGTCTAAATAAAACATATTCTAAATACTTCACCAGAGAGCATGACTGAGCAACATAGGATCATTAGCTTGTTTAAAAAAATAGCTATGGATAGTTTCAAATGACAAGTGTGTAAGCCTATGCTTATTTGGGAATCACGGAATTTGGCAACATGAACGGCAATATGTCTAGCTGATTGAGTTGCGTCTGTCAGTGACAAGCATCTGAAATATGTGTGAAGATAATATGTCTTGAGTGTAATTTAAAATGTTGCAACAAGGAGGGGAGGGGTGGGTGGAGAAGACATGTCTCTCTCCAGAATGCATGCACTCAGCTCTCTAGAATGCATGCACTCAGCTCTCTAGAATGCATGCACTCAGCTCTCTAGAATGCATGCACTCAGCTCTCTAGAATGCATGCACTCAGCTCTCTAGAATGCATGCACTCAGCTCTCTAGAATGCATGCACTCAGCTCTCTAGAATGCATGCACTCAGCTCTCTAGAATGCATGCACTCAGCTCTCTAGAATGCATGCACTCAGCTCTCTAGAATGCATGCACTCAGCTCTCTAGAATGCATGCACTCAGCTCTCTAGAATGCATGCACTCAGCTCTCTAGAATGCGCTCAGTGGTCTGCTAACAATTATTGCGCATTCATTGTTTCATTACGTGAATTGTTTGCCCTTTGATTGTTCATTTTTTTAGCAATTCCCCGCTACATACAGTTGAAGTCGGAAGTTTACACACACCTCAGCCAAATACATTTAAATTCCATTTTTCACAATTCCTGACATTTAATCCTAGTAAAAATTCCCTGCCTAAGGTCAGTTAGGATCACCACTTTATTTTAAGAATGTGAAATGTCAGAATAATAGTAGAGAGAATTATTTATTTCAGCCTTTATTTCTTTCATCACATTCCCAGTGGGTCAGAAGTTTACATACACTCAATTAGTATTTGGTAGCATTGCCTTTAAATTGTTTAACTTGGGACAAATGTTTTGGGTAGCCTTCCACAAGCTTCCCTTGATAATTTTGGCCCATTCCTCCTGACAGAGCTGGTGTAACTGAGTAATAAGGAAATTTTATGGCTGTTTTGGAGCAGTGGATTCTTCCTTGCTGAGAGGCCTTTCAGGTTATGTTGATATAGGACTCGTTTTACTGTGCAAATAGATACTTTTGTACCTGTTTCCTCCAGCATCTTCACAAGGTCCTTTGCTGTTGTTCTGGGATTGATTTGCACTTTTCGCACCAAAGTACGTCCATCTCTAGGAGACAGAACATGTCTCCTTCCTGAGCGGTATGAAGGCTGCATGGTCCCTTGGTGTTATACTGCCGTACTATTGTTTGTACAGATGAACGTGGTACCTTCAGGCGTTTGGAAATTGCTCACAAGGGTGAACCAGACTTGTGGAGGTCAAACAAACAAAAATCCAGAGGTCTTGACTGATTTCTTTTGATTTTCCTATGATGTCAAACAAAGAGGCACTGAGTTTGAAGGTAGGCATTGAAATAAATCCACAGGTACACCTCCAATTGATTCAAATTATGTCAATTAGCCTATCAGAAGCTTCTAAAGCCATGACATAATTTTCAGGAATTTTCCAAGCTGTTTAAAGGCACAGTCAACTTAGTGTAAGTAGACTTCTGACCCACTGGAATTGTGATACAGTGAATTATAAGTGAAATAATCTGTCTGTAAACAATTGTTGGAAAAATTACTTGAGTCATGCACAAAGTAGATGTCCTAACCGACTTGCCAAAACTATAGTTTGTTAACCAGAAATTTGTGGAGTGGTTGAAAAACAAGTTTTAATGACTTCAACCTAAGTGTATGTAAACTTCCCGACTTAAACTATATGTCCCCAGTAGGCCAAAAAAATTACAGTTTCTCATCAATCTACACACAATACCCCATAATGACAAAGCAAAAATAGGTTTTTGGAAAAAATGGAAATAACACATTTACATAAGTATTTAGAACCTTTACTCAGTACTTTGTTGAAGCTCCTTCGGCAGCAATTACAGCCTTGAGTCTTCTTGGGTATGATGCTACAAGCTTGCCACATCTGTATTTGGGGAGTTTCTCCCAATTCTTCTCTACAGATCCTCTTAAGCTCTGTCAGGTTGGATGAGGAACATAGCTGCACAGCTATTTTCAGGTCTCTCCAGAGATGGTTGACCAGGTTCAAGTCCAGGCTCTTGTGTGGCCCCTCAAGGACATTCAGAGACTTGTCCCGAAGCCACTCCTGCATTGTCTTGGCTGTGTGCTTAGGGTTGTTGTCTTGTTGGAAGGTGAACATTCACCCTGAGGTCCTGAGCGCTCTGGAGCAGGTTTTCATCAAGGATCTCTTTGTACTTTGCTCTGTTAATCTTTCCCTCGATCCTGACTAGTCTCCCAGTCCCTGCAGCTGAAAAACATCCCCACAGCATGATGCTCACACCACCATGCTTCACCGCAGGGATGGTGCCAGGTTTCCTCCAGACATGACGCTTGGCATTCACTTCATCAGACCAGAGAATCTTGTTTCTCATGGTCTGAGAGTCTTTAGGTGCCTTTCAGCAAACTCCAAGTGGGCTGTCATGTGCCTTTTACTGAGGAATGGCTTCCGTCTGGACACTCTACCATAAAGGCCTGATTGGTGGAGTGCTGCAGAGATGGTTATCCTTCTGGAAGTTTCTCCCATCTCCACAGAGGAACTCTCATGCTCTGTCAGAGTGACCATCGGGTATTTGATCACCTCCCTCACCAAGGCATTTTCTCCCGATTGCTCGGTTTGGCCGGGAGGCCAGTTCTAGGAATAGTCTTAGTGGTTTCAAACTTCTTCCATTTAAGAATGATGGAAGCCACTGTGTTCTTCGGGACCTTCAATGCTGCAGAATAATGTTTTGGTGCCCTTCCCCAGATCTGTGCTTTGACACAATCCTGTCTCGGACAATTCCTTCGACCACATGACTTGGTTTTTGCTGTGACATGCACTGTCAATTGTGGGACCTTTATATAGACAGGTGTGTGAATTTCCAAATCATGTCCAATCAATTGAATTTACCAGAGGTGGACTCCAGTCCAGTTGTAGAAGCATCTCAAGGATGATCAATGGAAACAGGATGTACCTGAGCCCCATTTTGAGTCTCATAGCAAAGGGACCCGTTGTCATTATGCGGTATTGTGTGTAGAATGATGAGTATTTTTTTGTATTTAATCAATTTTAGAATAAGGCTGTAATGTAACAAAATATGGAAAAAGTCAAGGGGTCTGAATACTTTCGGAATGCACTGTATCCAGTGGAAGAGTCATTAAAACAGCTGTATGTCTCGAGCTCACTGGCGTGTTAGAAACTCTGAGGCCCTGGAACAGGCTAGTTGATAAAATGTTGCAAGTTAGCTGCAGCTTCTGGCCACACCAAGTTGATGTTTTGATACAACGTGGCACTTCACTAGTAAGATATATAGAAAGGCAGGCAGACAGTCGGAATAGAGAGATGAATGTGATTGAAAGAAACAGAATTTTCAACAAGATATTTTCTGCCATCTTTATTTGTTGGCTTTAGGCCTCTGTATTTTTACCTAGTTGTGTTTTACTCATTCTCCTGAGGATACACTGGCCAATCAGCGGTCTTTATTTAACTAGGGAAGTCAGTTGAGAACAAATTCTTATTTACAGTGACGGCCTAGGAACAGTGGGTTAACTGCCTTGTTCAGGGGCAGAATGACAGATTTTTACCTTGTCAGCTCAGGGATTCAATCTAGCAACCTTTAAAAAAGCGAGACGGAAAAGCTGCTTTTAACATACTTAATTAAATTGTTTTGTTTTAAATTATAAATGAACATACTTAATTAAATTGTTTTGTTTTAAATTATAAATGAATGTTTGAAAATTGAGAAAGAGGAGTTTGACTGCTTTTTGTGCCCAAAGTCAACCTTTAAAGTTAATTTGCTAGATTTTACCATTGCTTATGACGTGTTCATATGCTACCTGCGGGGTCCCAACTAAAAAAAGAAAAACATAAAGTAATTATTGACCTGTTCTGAATATTGGAGTCGCATCATGCAGCCTTAGAATGTATTAGAAATTCAAACATATAGCTTAAGATTTGTATCACAACTAAAGTTGCATAAATAATTAACCATATAGGAGGACCTGTTTCCAATGATCACTTTGTTAACAATACAGAATAACTGCATGTGCGCACTCCCTCTGAAACCGTTTTGGAAAAATATATTTAAATCAAATCAAATCAAATGTATTTATATAGCCCTTCGTACATCAGCTGATATCTCAAAGTGCTGTACAGAAACCCAGCCTAAAACCCCAAACAGCAAACAATGCAGGTGTAAAAGCACGGTGGCTAGGAAAAACTCCCTAGAAAGGCCAAAACCTAGGAAGAAACCTAGAGAGGAACCGGGCTATGTGGGGTGGCCAGTCCTCTTCTGGCTGTGCCGGGTAGAGATTATAACAGAACATGACCAAGATGTTCAAATGTTCATAAATGACCAGCATGGTCGAATAATAATAAGGCAGAACAGTTGAAACTGGAGCAGCAGCACAGTCAGGTGGACTGGGGACAGCAAGGAGCCATCATGTCAGGTAGTCCTGGGGCACGGTCCTAGGGCTCAGGTCCTCCGAGAGAGAGAAAGAAAGAGAGAATTAGAGAGAGCATATGTTTTAATATTTTATTCAGCTATATTCAATTCAATTGTATTCCTCTTACTATAAAATAATATAACATAATGCCATAGGAATTATAAGCAAATCTTGTCCGCTAAATGAACTAGTGTAGCCTACAGTCATATTGCATAGCCAGATCAGGGCCTAACATAAGGGCTTAAATCAACAATGGACTAAAGAAACAAATACCAAAAGATAGTTTTTGGGTGGAGTTTTCCTTTAATTCATCTGTTCGTGCCACTGAGATTTTGTTGGGTATAGTTTTTACAGTCCATCACCACCACTGACTGAATGATTAGCTTTGTAGACCCATTAACAATGTTGTTATATAATCATTTATGTGGGGCGGCAGCGTAGCCTAGTGGTTAGAGCGTTGGACTAGTAACCGGAAGGTTGCGAGTTCAAACCCCCGAGCTGACAAGGTACAAATCTGTCGTTCTGCCCCTGAACAGGCAGTTAACCCACATTGAAAATAAGAATGTGTTCTTACTTGCCTGGTTAAATAAAGGTAAAAAAAATAAAATAAAAATTACTTCGCTCATGTACACCAATAGTGACCTGCAATTAAACAAAAAGTATTTAGCTAGATAAAAGCAATATTTGTTATTCTATATCCTGCTATTATGTACAATAATAACTGATATTTTGAAATGTTCTAACCTGAAACGCCACCTGGTGGTGACCAAACATAATGTTTACCAATAATTTACTGGTAAACAGGGAGTGTACGTTGAAAATGCTACAACAGAGGAACCTGCGGGTAAAACACTCTGATAAAAGCACATGGATTGGTATTATATTAACTTAAATTGGGGGATGGTTAGATTTACTCTAAATATCTAAGTTAGTATTCAGTCATTCAACCTGGTCAATCAGAGGGAGTATGTTTTGATTTGCTAGCTAACGTTAGCTACACAGTTAACGTTAAATGCCTTCATGATGAGACAACCGCCTTTCCATGTCATTTGAATGTAGCTAGTGCTGGTTGTAACGTTACTGAGGCTGAGTCCACACTCAGCATTATTTGTCCGTTGTTTCCAAATATTTAAAAAGGTAGCTAGTGACCAAATATACTAGCTAAGTTTGTGAACGAATAGCTACAGACATTAGCTTCTATTCGTCTAGCCAAAGCAAATTTGCAGACTTGTTGGGATTTCCCTGTGATTTCCCTTCGCTTCTAATGACGCCTCCCCAGGGAGTAAGACTCCAGGCTTTATGTGTGAACGTTCATAACCCAGCTGTGTCTGTTCTATCCTTACATAGGACATAGATGATATGGACGCTGATCTCTTTGGATCAAAGAAAAAGCCCAGTTCAGCCCCAGCTCAGAGTAAAGGCTCCGGCATTGGAGGACCTACGAAAAATCCTCCTAAATCAGGAAACAAGTTAAAAGGAGGAGGAATCTCAGATGAGCTACACATTGAGGAGAAGAAGCCAAGTTCATCGACAGCACGTGGCTACAAGAGGTTCAGCTTCACTGGTGAGGTGACTGTCCTGTCTGGGTCTTTGGCTAGTCTGGCTACACCATTTAGGTTATCAATGACCCGGGCCACCAAATTAGTATTAATACAATGCAAATATACATAATTGTACATTATTTCTTCCTATTGCTGCATTGCTTCAGATGATGATATTCTTGCCCCAACAACAGACACAAAAGGTACCAAAGCTAACAGTTGGACCCATGTATAGACCACAAAATATCAGGTCAACTGTAAAATCCATTGGAGTGGCCCTAAGTGTAGAGTTCTTAACACACCATAAAGCATATTAATATCAAAACAGAATCCCCAGCTCTGGTATCATATCTGTTGTCTACAGACTTTGGTGACCCTTTGGCTGACCTGTTAGATGATCTACCCATAGAAGACAAAAATGAGCCAAAAATCATCAAAAAAGCTCCTCCAGAGAGATCAGTGCTGCCCCCAGACTCCCCTATCATAAAGAAAAAAGAAACAGGTTGGTGAACCTTTTTGTGTGTTTTATTTGTGAATTTATACATTGTAACACACCCAAAAGAAGAGCGAGCCAGAATGTATCAAATGCATATATTTCTCCTGTAGCCTCACCAGCTCCAGTTCCAAAGAAGCGGGACGAGCTTACGTTTGATGATGACGAGGATGACCTAATGGATGCATTGGGGTTTGGGGAGAGTCCCAAAGAGAGCCCTAAGAAGAATTAAATCGTGCTCATACCAAAGAACGAGAGGTAGGGTCTCAAATGCCTCAGTCAACATCATCAGTTCCAACCAAGGCTATCACAAAACCTATGGACTATGATAAACCCAACAAAAAGTTAATTGGAAATGCACCCTCCCTGTTCCTCAGCGCTGACTGTCTATAGCAGCAGTGAGCTCCCTCAAAGAGCATGCACCAGGCTAGATGAGATTCTGGGGCGTGGGACGTCCCCTCGCCTTCTGGAACGCCCTCTAACAGGGGAGATGAAGGACCCTCCGCGGGAGCAGGAAAAGCAGAAGCATCATCAGGAGACCCCCAAACCTAAAGGTAGCTAACACTCCATGTTTTTGTATTTAAAGTGTGATATGGTATTCTTGAATGAAATGAGATTTGATGTTTCCCTTTGTCAGACCCCTTCCTAGAAGAAGAGCTGACGTTTGGTTCCTATCAACCTACACTGGTCACTACACCTGAGGGACGCCACTCATGCAGACAGTCGGTCAGGTAAGTCAGAGCTCTAGCAGAAGCCCTCCTCATAGTTTGTTTTGGTCAAAGCCTGGATCAACCAAGGTTGGGTCAATAAAAAGTCCATCATATTTAGATATAATCTGAGTTCCTGAAGATTATCTATGTAAATTAATGGACCAGAGTGTATGTCAAAGGAAATGGCCACCATCTAAGATTAGCCACTCATTTTCAGATTCTCTACTGAGGACAACAGTGCCTCTTCTCCTGAGAAGAAACCCAAACCCATCACCCCCACCACGCTCACCCCTACCTTCCCCCGGCCTGCTGCAGACTGGCTGGGGCTCTCGCAGGTAGATGATGAGGAGAAGGAAGAGCCCCCGCCTGTACCAGAACCCTTGAAGACCCCCTCCTCTTCGTCAGTGGGAAGCAAACCCTCCTCGTCTGGCAACCTCATTCCACAGCCATCGACAGAGACTCCAAACACCTCCTTCAAATCCCCCAAACCAGTAGGACCCAGTGTAGAGGTCTCTACAAGCCAAAAGGACGAAGATGATTGGCTATCGCGGGCATTGAGCAGGAAGAAGACTCAATCATCCACACGGTCAGAGGAAAAGAGGACAACCCAGGAAGACTTTCTGGGGTTTGGAGACAGGGTGGATCTGGAGTCGTTTCTCAGGTAAGGCTATAGGACTAGGGTACTCTACATTGAAGGCTGTGTCATACTACTACAGTTCTAGAGAAACACCTACATTAGAAGCAACTGCTTACATCTCAGTATGTTGACATTGATTGTCTGTTACTTCCTCAGCAAATGTAGTTCTTCACCAGCTTCCAGGAGGAAAGATTCATCCACCCCCAACAAGGAACCAGGGTATGATCAACCTTAATCTAAATAGCTGTGATGTATAATATCTACCACTGCAATATTGCTCCAATGTGCTATTTGAGTTCTGGTGCTTTTGGACATTGAGGTCAGGATTATGTTCCTTCTCTTCAAGAGATTCTCCTCTGACCAGGGAGCCCTCCCACAGACAGCCCAGCCCTACTGCTCATTCTACCCCAGTGAGAGAGGACCAGTTCAGGTATGTTACTCACTCCCATCTTAGAGGACCCAGCTAACCATGTCCCTTTTCCCTCTACGTTGTGCTATTCAACTTCTACCTCATGGGAAGCATCTTTTATAACAAACGTTTCGTTTTTCCAAGCCAAGTCCCTTTCTAGTCATTTGGCTGACCCAAAGCCTACTAGAATGTCTACCCCTATCCCAACTGACCCTCCTGAGCAGATACAGGAAACCAATCACACATTCACTAGTGACCCAGCTGAGCCAATAGGGACAAAGAGTCATGCCCAGCCCCGACCAGCTCATTCCACTGCCGAAGAAACTATCAGGCAGAATTCGCACACAGACCACACCCCTCACTCACCAACACCTAAGACCCGTACTGAGCTTGTCTCACATCCACAACCCACAGTCCTGTCAAAGGCACACATCAGCTCTCCACTCCCCACAGATACCAGTCGAGCAGTCCACTCATCTCTTCCACAATCCCCCACAATAGTCATCCAACATCCGCCCACCAAACCTCAACCTTTCTCTTCCTCTCAACTAGTCTCCCCCTTTCTATCCACAGCTGTATCTGCTAGAGTAGGCTTCTATCCTGACCAGACCGCTCTCCCCTGCCAACCTCTGCTACCATTAGCTTCTCCCTGCCCCCGCAGTACCATCCACCAGCCCTGCAGGATCACAGGGAGCCAGGATGGCCAAGTCGAGCAGAGCTGCCCCCTAACTACCCTGCCCAGCCATGGCAGTCTTTCTGGCCCCATGCCCCATGCTATGATGCCTGGCTCAATGCGGTGTAGGTACTCTTAGGGAAACATAGGGATGGATAGCTTATGGACAGTAGTCATTTGAATAACTTTCTAACTGTATTCATATTTCTAATAGTTATGCCTCTAGTTTCTTATCAATCACTGGCATTGATAATGGGCAGATTGTCCTGATTGGCATATTACTGTTCTTGGTTTCCCAGTGCCACAGCAAAGCCAGATGCAGAACACTGCACCTGCTGTCCAACCACAGGTATGTAGAGGCTTTTCTATATTTCATTTATATGCCCTGTTGTCATTATGGATGATTTGTATGGAAACCATAAGTCACTTATTTCATTATTTAACTCTTCCTCTCTTTTAAACAGATGTCTCTTTCAGCCAACAGTTTGCAACAGCTCTTACTACAACAGCAGCAGGTAAAACAATTATCCAATCACAATGACCTTTTCAGTTGATGGAAACTCTGTGTTTTATCAGTTGTTCTCTTTTGAGAGTCTTCGTTAACTTTACTTTGGGATCCGTCTCTGACCGTAGTTGGCGTCCCAGCTGCTGGGGTTAGGGGGAGCTGTGGATGAAGGTGGGCTGCAGAGACAGAAGAGAGAGACTGAGAAGCAGAATGGACATCTAGCTTTACAGGCCCGCATCATCAAACTGGAGGGACAGGTATCTATCAACTGTCTTTTTGACAGTGCTCTTCCTCTTTCTGCCACTTCCATAAACATTCAGCTCTGAAAACTGCATCTTCTCTTCCAGGTGAGATCTCTACAGCAGGAGCTAGACCAGAACCAGATGTTGCTGGAGAGTGTTCAGCAGAGACACAAGCAGGACACTGAGCTCATGGAGAACACACACAGGTATGACAGGAGCCCGGAGACCTATAGAGGTCCTGCCACCACCACAGACTGAATCACTACCTCTTTACCCAAAAGAGTGTGTGTGTGCATCCACCAGGGCTCGTGTGAAGCTGCTTGACGAATCCGCGGCGCAGCGAGTAGCACGGGCACGACAGGAATGCGAGGACCTAGCAGAGCGCCTAGCCACGGTCTCACATATAGCTGAACAGGAGTGTATGAAGCTGCAGGCACAGCACCAGCGCAGACTGGCCCAAACCCAGCAGGACAGAGACCGAGAGGTGGAGAGACTCAGAGACCTACAGAGGTAGGGGGCTGCAAGATACCACATTAGAGAACAAGAGATGCCTGTATTTTCTCCCTAAAGCCCAGCTATGTTCACTGCCTGTGGATAAAAGAATGTATGTTATCTTTATATTTCCATAATGTTCCTTAATTTTTATTTGCTCTGTCACGGTTTATATTTTGGAGATGAAGAAAGACCACGAGGATCAGGTCCAGAGGCTGAAGAGATTGATGCTGTGACCAGTGCCACATCACAAACCAGGTCACACATGCATTTCTACTCAATGCTAATTTTTAACCATACTCTGCTTAATCTCCGACTGTTGCATAAGAATTATACAGAGGACATGCTACATGTAACCAAACTTGTAACTTACTACAGTTGACATATAGTCTCTCTCATTCTGTGTATTGTTGTTGTAGGTCCCTGACAGTGGTGATTGAGCAGATGGAGCATTTCTCCCACAGGCTGGGAGACCTTTCGTGTCGGGTGGAGAGCACCCATGAGAACACTGCCCAGGGGCTGGAGCAGGGGGCACGGCAGAGAGACTAACAGCTCCGAGGTTTCATACCACTACTCAGTTTTATGAAAAGAAAACAATGATTTTCATAATACAGTAGTCTATTTATTTTCCCTTCAGTCAGTGAGAATGACATTATGTGAAAGTCAGCTTGTCTACTCGTTTCAGTGATGCAAGACAGTCTGGGCCAGCAGCAGAGGGCCATGGCAGAAGAAGGAACAAGGCTCAAAGAAGTCATCGCCAAGATGGACACCCAGTTGGCTGAGCAGCAGAGGCAACTAGAGAAGGTCAGGAGTCAGGTTAGGTCTTTGTTGACTGTGCTTCTGTGACAGGTCATCATTGTAAATACGATTCTTAATTGACTTACTTGTATAAATAAAAATGTTGCCATGTCACTCTGGAAGAAAATGGGATTGTAAAGGAAAATGTGTCTTGAGTGAATTCATTTGAGGTTTTGTGTGTGTCAACACAGGGCTCCAGACTAACGTTTTCTGTTGGTGGCACCACGCCCCTAATTTTTACAAATTTGGCACCATCTTATAAAATCATTCACAATGCTTTATCATATATGCAGTCACTTTAACTATACATCCATGTACATACTTCCTCAATTGGGCTGGCCAACCAGTGCTCCCGCACATTGGCTAACCGGGCTATCTGCATTGTGTCCCACCCACCAAACCCCTCTTTTAAGCTACTGCTACTCTCTCATGTATGCATAGTCACTTTAACCATATGTGCATACAACCTCAGCCTGACTAACCGGTGTCTGTATATAGCCTCGCTACTTTTATAGCCTTTCTTTACTTACCTATTATTCACCTAATACAGGCTCTAACCAATAGTGCAAAACTGTAAGTAAGCATTTCACTAAGGTCTACAGTCGTGGCCAAAAGTTGAGAATGACACAAATATGATTTTCCACAAAGATTGCTGCTTCAGTGTCGAGATATTTTTGTCAGATGTTACTATGGAATACTGAAGAATAATTACAAGCATTTTATAAGCATCAAAGGCTTTTATTAAGTTGATGCAAAGAGTCAATATTTGCAGTGTTGAGCCTTTTTAAGACCTCTGCAATCCACCCTAGCATCCTAACTGATGTCAGCCCATTCTTGCATAATCAATGAGTTTGTGGGTTTTTGTTTGTCCACCCGCCTCTTGAGGATTGACCACAAATTTTCAATGGGATTAAGGTCTGGGGAGTTTCCTGGCCATGGACCCAAAATATCTGTATGTTTTGTTCCCCAAGCCACTTAGTTATCACTTTTGCCTTATGGCAAGGTGCTCCATCATGCTGGAAAAGGCATTGTTTGCCACCAAACTGTTCTTGGATGGTTGGGAGAAGTTGCTCTCTGAGGATGTTTTGGTACCATTCTTTATTCATGGCTGTGTTCTTAGGCAAAATTGTGAGTGAGCCCACTCCCTTGGCTGAGAAGCAACCATGTTTGACAGAGGAAGAACAATGATTCTAAGCACCACCCTCCTTTTGAAGCTTCCAGTCTTATTTGAACTCAATCGTCATGACAGAGTGATCTCCAGCCTTGTCCTCATCAACACTCACACCTGTTTTAACAAGAGAATCACTGACATGTCAGCTGGTCCCTTTGTGGCAGGGCTGAAATGCAGTCCGTCTGGTGTTCAACCTTCCCAAGTTCTCCCACGTCACCCCGCTCTCTCCACTGGCTTCCAGTTGAAGCTCGCATCCGCTACAAGACCATGGTGCTTGCCTACGGAGCTGTGAGGGGAACGGCACCTCAGTACCTCCAGGCTCTGATCAGGCCCTACACCCAAACAAGGGCACTGCGTTCATCCACCTCTGGCCTGCTCGCCTCCCTACCACTGAGGAAGTACAGTTCCCGCTCAGCCCAGTCAAAACTGTTCGCTGCTCTGGCCCCCCAATGGTGGAACAAACTCCCTCACGATGCCAGGACAGCGGAGTCAATCACCACCTTCCGGAGACACCTGCAACCCCACCTCTTTAAGGAATACCTAGGATAGGATAAGTAATCCTTCTCACCCCCCCCCCCTCTTAAGATTTAGATGCACTATTGTATAGTGACTGTTCCACTGGATGTTAGAAGGTGAATGCACCAATTTGTAAGTCGCTCTGGATAAGAGCGTCTGCTAAATGACTTAAATGTAAATGTAATGTTTTTGGGGGATTCAGTTCATTTAAGGCATAAAGGGACTTTGTAATTAATCTGATGACTTTTCATAACATTCTGGGGTATAGGCAAATTGCCATCTTACAAACTGAGGCAGCAGACTTCAAAAATGAATGTCATTCTCAACTTTTGGCCATGACTGTACACCTGTTGTATTCTGCGCATGTGATAACTTTAAGTGTAACAGACAGATGTTATTCAATAAGTTACATGTCTAAGCAGGATTCTATTTTTTTATATGCAACCTAATCCAGTGAATGTCATGAATTGTTGGTTCACAAGTCAAAATAGGGCTCCAGAATATAGACATGAATGTACCTTCATCCTTGTGCGCCAATATTATGTAGGCGCTAATTCACCACCTGAGGAAATGGAAACCCTAAACACCTATTGCTAGAAGCATGCATTCATCTAACAGTAAAGGTAATGTCCTAAAAAACAGTTCACTTTGAACTCAGTAATGATCATTAAGAAATGTGTTATACCTACAGAAAGCAGAGACCCCTCCATTTTTAACATAACTAGCTTGCTTCCAAAGTGATTTTCACCGCAAATGCATGAGGCTCGCTCATTACAGCATCCAGCACCATTGAAACAGGCAGGTACAGTGGCACAGACATTTGAGGTTAATGCACTTCACTGTTGAACAACTTCATGGTTTTATCCACCCCAAAATTGAATGTTTTGATTGAGGTGACCAGGTAGAATGTGCAGCTCGCACCAGTGCCACCAATAAAAGATGTACTTGTACAGCCAAATCAATATTATATTCACAAGGTTGTTTTGAGTTGCAGAGTTAAAGTTTCCTTCCATTTCTCCAGAATGTTAAATATGACGATTGTGTTGTAGGAGCGCTGGAGTGAATGCAGAGCAGGCTAAGGCCGACTCATCTCAGCGAGGCCTGGACGAGGAGACTCTTTAACTCAGCACATTAGCATTGAGAGGAGCTGGAGAGGGCAAAAGCAAGACATACTGAGGGAGTGTTTCCCAACCCTAGTCCTCAGGTTGGGGGTACTTGAGGACCAGGGTTGAGAAACACTGACTTCGAAGACCCCTACTCCCCTCCATGTCTAGAGTGCCTTGGAGGAGCAGCAGCAGGTAATGCAGTGCTGTGCAGAGGAGAGAAGGAAGCTGGCGGCTGAGTGGACCCAGTTCCACACCCAGGAGAAGCAGAGCAGGAGGCCAGCCGGGCACTGCAGAGGGATGCCCAGAGGGCTCCATCATCAGCATGGCACAGGTACTGCAGACTAGGGGCTAGGATAGGACAAGAGGCTTGTATGTCTAGCATTGTCATATGCAAAATGCCAGTTTTACCATGTTCAGGCAATAAGAGTTCACCTAACCCAATTGTCATTACATTTCACTCACTTGATCTCAAGCAATTGAGATTTGCAGTTTTGAAACAGGCTTGTCTTCTGTAATCACCAAGAACAGGTGGACCTGAAGCTGCACGCTGGGGAGCTAAAGCAGCATGAGGCGGCTGTAGCACGGGAGAGGGAGGCTCTGGAGAGACAGCGGGAGGAACTGGACAGGGAAAAGGAGGCTGAGTGGTACAGGCCTGCAGCTGAAGACATGTGCCCAGGAGGTAGAGGCCTTCAGCAAGGTCTGGACCACAACCTCATCACTGTTAGCTAGCTATTGGGTTGACAGTAATGTATATAAATCATTGGTTGTTGTATGCGATAGTGGAGGTAGCACAATGTGACTGGGCGCCCTGCGTCGGTATTTGCAGCTGGCATCAGAAAAATATGAGGGGGAGAAGGCCCTACAGGAGTCCAGACAGGTGGAGACTGAGCATCCACTCCCAGATGGAAACCGAGACAGCAGGAGCAGCATCTCCATCAGGTCAATAAGTGTGTGTGTGTGTGGGGGGGGTATACCAGCCAATCTCCCACCAGCCTCTGCTGGTACACATCAGGAACAGCGCATTATGGTTGGAATGATTCCATTCCAGCCAGCCCTCCTATAGCACCTTTGAATTGTATACAATGCATATCCAGACTCCTGGAGATGTTAGTGTATCAACTAACCATTTCACCTTCTGCAGGAGTGAAGATGACTGAGCCGCGTAGAGCAATGGAGAGACTCAAGCACAGCCTCCCAATCACTTCTTTCCCTCAATCTATGGCCCCTATATTCACAGGTGGGCTGAGCCTTTTACAAAACAATATTTGTCAAATTAACACAGAACAACATATTTTACAATATTTTCAATACTGTAGACCATTGTTGGCAGTACCTCAAATGGCCTCCAACAAGGCTATTTGCCAGCCCTCACCACTGTTCTCTAGTCTGGATTTTACAGAGCTCCAGGCCAGGTTGGCCCTGCTCAGGCACACAGCAGAGAGGGTAACTAATACATTAACCAAATCGAGTGCTTACATTACAATCAGTTTCAAGTTGGACAGTTGAGCCAATTTCTGAGGGCCAAAGCAGTTAACAGAAGTCAGCTTTGAATATTACTGTTGATGGTCTAGTAAAGATGGAAGCAGATTAGTTTCAAATCTTTATTGTAGATAAATGTACTTGTTTTATCTTCTTAGGATCGTGACTTTCTGCAGGACGAGCAGTTCTTCCTGGACACACTCAAGAAAGCACCTTACAATTCAGCCTTTCACACTGATTAACTGTGGGGATTAGAGCCCTGTGACTTTCTGGTTTTAAGTACGCCATTAAAATATGACATTTTTTAATGTTTGCATTGAACTAGTTTCTTTTAGTCAGTCACTGATCATTCATTTGGTGAATTTCAGTTCTTGAGTTCGGTCCTTGGCACAACATCTTTGACCCCATTACCTAAAATGAAAAACATCTAGTAAGCCAAGGAAGGGCTCCAACAGGAAACGGTTACCTTATAAACCAGAAAGTGAGTACATATGGATCTCCCATCAAGCCTCAGGGGTTTCTGTAAGTCAACACTGCTGTTCAGACAGGGATAACATGTTTCATCACAGGCTTGTTACCCTCTTCACATCTGCCATTACTCATACCATTTAATTATCAGCCATAAGACTAATTCAGTTCATGTAGTTACCTGATCCCAATGGCATTACTTGCTGTATTTTTAGGGGTTCACATCCAGGTTGGCAGACCTGTAAAGAAGTTATATTAATTTGGTTCAATGCTACAATTGCCAAAAGCATGGTGACATTTAGGGCTGTGAATTTCTCAGAGCAGCTTTATCCAGCGTCAGTTATCGCATCAGACGGCACTTCCTATGCAGCATTTTCATCTCTGAAACCACAGTCACCATTATATCCACTGTTAAGTAAACCGAAAACCTAGCTGAGCACTTACCAATTAACTGTCCTCTTGACCCACCGGCACTATAAACATTTGAAATATTAATACATGTTCATCATGGTAATACTTCAATGAATCATTATCCCACAATATGAATCTCCCATCAAGTCTCAGGGGTTTCTATAGGTCAACACTGTTGTTCAGACAGGGATAACTTGTTTCATCACAGACTTATTACACCCCCCACAGATTGAACACCATTACTTAACAATCTGACCACTTAATGTCAAAAGTAGTGGTTACCTGCTCACATGGGAGTGACTTCATTGGAACATTTATGGAATCACACCCAGGTTGGCAGACCTGTAAAGAAATTACCATGTTTGGTTCGAATTAGCACAACTGTCAAAAGCCCCCAAAAAAAAAAAAAAAATCGTACCGCCACATATTCTCTACACTACATACGTTCGAAAGATTGAAATTGTGCTTAAGGGTAGGCATTTATACATTTCAAACGTCATAACCCCCCACCCATGTGACCAATCTTGGACCAGTATTTGAATTTCCAGGGGCAGACCTCTGTGCATTTCAGAGCATCTTCAGTGCAAAGTAAAACTAAGCCATGTCTCCATTTGAGTCACAAGAGACCAGAGGTTCTAGCCAAGTACCTACCAAGCAACTGTCCATTCACCCTCCGAGGCCACAACACTACAAGACAGGGTATCAATTAGTCCATTACGGCACGAGTTCAATTAATGATCTTACTATGCAACATGGCTACATATAACACTGAGAAACTACGCCACACAATACGGTCACTCAACTGACTACTGCCAAAAACGTACCCATTCAAATCACGAGTTTTCCATCAAATCTCAGGGGTTTCAGTAAGTCAACACGGTTGTTCAGACAGGGATAACTTGTTAATTAAGCTAGGCAGACACTTCAGACCTGCTCAAATCTGACTGTCAAACAGCCCAATTTAAAACTGGTCAAACGTAAATCATGGATATTGTTTTACCGCTTGAGTTGACACAGCCCATAGGACTTCCATCCACGTGAGTTAAGATGGGAGACCGTTCAAACGGCTCTGAAAGGTGCAGACAAAAATCAGACGGATACATAGCTAACCACATACAATCTACAGTGGAAACAATGTTTCCGCGCCGCAAATGTTGACGCAGACCACGTTCCCGCACCTCAGGCGACCTGCACCAGTGATTACAAAAACAACAAAAAAACTAACTAAAACCCGTTAAGTGATAAGGAAAATCAGGTAACGTATGTTCGAACCTGATCTACAGAAACACCAGGGTTCTGAATGTTATTTAAACAGGCCAGGCCTAGACTTTGTCAGAAAGTTAGCTAGCCATGTGGCTAGCAGTTAGCAAACTACCTCCTTTTGCACATGGCTAACAGTGGATACTTACAATTTACGCTCATGGTGGCTGGTTGACACTGGAGTTCGTAGTGTCTTTTAAGCATTTTGCTATGAGTTGGTGCAGATAGTTACACCCCCCCCAAAAAAATAAAAAAAAATAATAGTAATTCAGCCCGCCACATATTCTCTACACTACATACGTTCGAAAGACTGAAATTGTGCTTAGGGTAGGTATTTATACATTTCAAACGTCCTACCCCCCATGTGACCAATCTTGGACCAGTAGGGAGTGGGGTTTGAGTTTCCAGGGGCAGACCACGTGGAGCACATATCAGGAAGGCTACTCAGTCAGCCGTTGGGTTGGGTGACTTAATGTTTTCATCAGTGGTTGCAATCTGTCTCAGTGAATGCACCTATTAATACATATTTGTGATTTCATTTTCATATTTTTCTTCTTTCTTTGCCCTCTGTTGCAAGCCAGTGTCCATTGGTGCACATTTATGCACGTTTGGCACACTGGGGGGCATAAACTCCAGGACATAGCAGGCATATATCCGACTTTGTGAAATAATAATGGAAATATATATACCGGTAGTCTAGACCTAAATGATTGAACAACATGGGATATTCTGACCATATAGCCTTCAAATAGACAAATGAGTGCCTTGGTTTGAAAATACCTCATTGCATTTGGTGAGGCTATAAGAGAGTAATCAATCTAAAGCATTGCAATCTCTCGTCTTTCCTAATAATATTCTAACATCAATATATCATATTATTTGCTACTGGTAAAATAGGGCCTTTACCACGAGGTAAATAGCAAAGCGGTAAATAGGCCTAACTGATCAACAATGTAACAATTAACCTGCAGCAAAATTGGTTATTTACCGCTTTGCTAATATTTGCTCAAGATGCTAAACATGTATTATATTCCATGAGAAGAGGTGGATTCCTGACATGGGGCACCTTGTCCAACTTTAATTTCTCAGTGTGTGATTCCCCTTTTAGTCACTAGGGAGAGACCTTTCAACAAGGAAAACAGCTGGTTGACTCCGGGTCCAACAGCAGTCAAACAGGCAGGGGCAGCCAGCCAGCCGCAGTCATCCTCATCAACCGCACGCCGATCTGCGGATCACATCGTCCACGGGATGGATAACGACATGGCCGAAACGGACCCATCCCGTCAGCGCAATGGTGTCGTGGAAGGGCTTTATGGAGAATTCACGGACTCGCTCAATTCAAAGGTCAGATATTCTGTGAGCTTGACTGAGAGTGCTCTCACTATACAAAAGATATCATCGTCACTTGAACAGGATGAGGTGGTTTTCCATTTAGCTGACTGTCTTGGCTGCCGGGCTTATAAAGTGGAGGACGAAGCGGACGTTGGGGCGTTCTTTACAGCCTATTTCTACCCGTTCAAGAGGCGATGGATAAGCACAGGCATGGCCCGGCAGAAAGTAGAGCGGTGCTTTCGGGTCGCACTGGTCCAGGACCCTCTTACTAATCTTGAAGAGGCAGAGAGATGGGCGCGTGCCATCAGAGAGGCTTCTATCCGCCAGATACCCCGACGACATGGTGAGAAGCAAGGCTGCATAGTTTAAATAAAACAGTTGTTTCTTTCTGGTATAGTTATGTTTGATGAGGGCGTAGGTTCTAATTAAATTTTGCCAAATGGCATCAAACTCTAGGCTATTTATATGAATAACCTGAAAAGTCTGTCATCATTGCGATATACTGTGGGTCTATATGTTTCCTCATTTATTTCGGGGGAATTGTATACTTTGCCCAGAGAAATGGGGCTTATAAATTCAGTTCAAAATGTGAGGGTAACTTTCCATCCCCTTTATCCCATACTGCACCTAAGGTCCAGTAATTCACAACCTGCTTACTCGGTTTCTATAGAATATGATAGGCTTAAGTGCCAACTGACTGGGTAAGCTTGGAGAAGGAAATGGAATGTCCTGGAAATGGAATGTCTTTAATCTCTCACACCCAAGAACCAGCTTTACCTGCTGTGGAAGGATGACTGCCAGTTACCTTTCTCAAGAGTGAAATCATTTGCATAGATTTGCAACTGTGAAATTTCTGTATAATTTGTCAGGGGTAATTTAGTCATCGCAAAAGCAACATAGCTGAACCCAAGTACTCAAGTGATTGAACTCATAGTTTTTCATCTAATGGTGCTTATGCCGGTTGTCTTGGATCAGGAAAACCCTTATTACAACACAACCGTATTCAAATGCCTGCTTTTGAAATCTTCAGTCCATGTCATAGACTTAGGTCCATGTGCAGAGACCCGACTGGCCCTACTGAATCAGTTCTGAACATGAAACAGAGTGCTGCTGATGCTAGTTACCCAGTTATCACTCACTGAGGAGATCATTTGGTGTGGATGAAGCTGCCACAGGGAGAGCCATATGCAAAATACTATGCATATGACATTCTGTCAAAATATCGCACATTATCTTGAATTGAGTTTATCCAAGTTATTGCTACAAGATGAAATGTCTCACATTAATGTGTGCTTCGTTAAATTGCATTATTAGATTGGTTTTATTAGTTTATTCGAATCCCCATTAGCTCTTGCGAAGCAGCAGCTATTCTTCCTGGGCTCCACACAAAAACATAGAACATGACAAGAAACAAAAGACTGATAGGCTGATAGACAAGAACAGTCACACAAATAAGATAGGAGTGCATGTGCCATGGGCCTAAATAGGCAGAATGTAAGGGAATTTCCATCTGAACAAAAAGGAGAGCTGTCGAGGATATAGTCAATCATAAATCTAATCGGTTTAAGTTGCAAGAAGGAGACACCCTCCAACATAGAAACAAAAAAAAAACCTTCTAACGGTCCTTCTCTGAGAAGGCACTTATATATTAATCAAACAGTACCAAATATTCTCTAAACATCAGCCCGAGAGCCTTGTATGAAGTCATAATAAAAGACAGTGACTTTGCCAGCTGCTACAGAATCACACAGTGTTCATAATGTCCTTGTGTCCCTAGTCCTTGTTTCTTCAGTAGCTCTGGCATCAATCACTATCGAACGATATGAGAACAATCCATAACATTCAGTGACAGGTCTAGTGACCATCAACCCCTACACAAATGAGTATCATAAATAGAGCACTGGAAATCATGTATTACAGAACGGGAAAACATACATATGCTAAGCATTGTGTTAATTATCTTAACTGAATAGCAACTTTTTTCATCTTAAATATTTCCCATTACACAGAGTGAAGATAATTGTCCATAAAACAGGGGTGCCTGCCTATTATCTGCATAGGGGCCCATGCTTAGGGGCACTCTCTAGACCCCTCAGTGGCATAGTTATCGAGGAAACGGATATTTGATTTGGCAGTGACGGATTTGGAATGTTGGTTGCCATAAATGGAGTCAGGTGTTGGTGGAATAAGGAATGAGGTCGCCCCGTGAATTGCCCTTTAGGTGTCCAAGGCAACTGAGACAAGGGTCTTTGTGTGAGTTGCACCTTAGGCCTGGACCCAGCAGGAGTTGGACTTTCAGAGCTTTGACAAGAAGACAGATGGTAACCTGACCTGAGAGGTAACTGGTAGCATTCTCTCTGGCCTGCTGAACATTTTTAAAATGTCAATTCGCACATATTAATGAAGTGTCTATCGATAGCCACTGATGATAAGCCATTGAAATGCCAACAATTGATGAACTGTGGCATGACTCAGGATTCCTGCTCTAGTACAAGAAGGCTTCTCCATCTGTAGTACAGTGACTACTGCATAATGGAATGATATCATTAATTGATATGTTTTTTTAGCATTCAAGATTCGGGCCAGACAATAATACAGTATTCAACAGAATATATTATGTATTTTAAATGATTAATGTGAAGCTAATAGATGCAACAAAATACGCCACATTAATTTTTGTTCTGGAGCAGGGGTGTCAAACTCATTCCATGGAGGGCCTAGTGTCTGCAGGTTTTTGTTTTGCCTTTCAATTAAGCCCTAGACAACCAGGTGAGGGGAGTTCTTTACTAATTAGTGACCTTAATGTATGAGGGACAGGGGGCGTATGAAAGTCAGAGGTTGTATGAACGTCTGAGAGACCGACTAATCCCTGAAGGGATATTTATGTTAATTAATTTCATTTTATCTGGTGATGCAGCTGGATAGGTTGGATTAAGAAGGTAATTAATTTTTTTCCTATAAGGTTAATGTTTAGGGAAAGCTATCATACACTTTCAGTGCGTAATACCACATCAATTTGTTGAGACTGTAGATGCTAGATATTCCTTTTCCAGCTGTTTTTTTTGTGGTTCAGTCACAGGTTGACTGTGTAAGAACTGCACAGTGTGTGTTTAAGTATCTGCAGTCTAGCATTCAGTTCCTGTCACAGCCAGGTCATAACCGACTGAATGAGGTGTAAATAATGAAATCCTCAAACAATGTGATGTACCTTTGCACATCAAAGGCCATGGAAGGTAATATCCTGCTATTTGCAATGCTTAGAGGTACCATGAAATGAATGTCTGCATTTTTGTAAGGAAATTCAGTCTGTCTTGACCTTCAGGAAGGTAAAATGTTTTCAGTGTGAACTTATACGACTAAAACCAGATAGAAAATATCTATATATTTTTAAATAAGATCATCTTTGAGAACTAACAATCACCAAAATAAAAACTCAGGGAGAATCTAAAATGTAAAAAAATGTCATGGCCCCATTGATTTTGTTATAAAGTTTGAGTCACTCAGATAGCATAAGAACACAACAAAAGCCATGGCAAAATGTGTAAAATAGCAGGAAATTAGCTTTAAAACGTCAAAATGTTGTCTCTCTGTGTGTGTTCCACGGAGAGGGTATGTATCTGTCACTGTGATATCGCCCTACGGCCCAATGCTCTGCTGACGCCCCAGTGTCTCTCAGTGATGGAGACAAGAGCTGAACGGTGCCCCTGCTACATCAGTGGCCTCTCACCCTAGCCAGGCTGGTCCCCCGGAGCCCTCATCTCCTGCTCTGCTCCCTCAGACAGGCCTGCCTGTGACAGGCTGTCAGGGCCCCTGGCTCTACCTCTGTGGGCTGGGTGTCTAACCCCCAACCCTAATCTTGGACTCACTCAAGCTTGTTTGCAGATATGCCAGCTATGTCTGAGTCATGAGGTAGTGTTACACCTTGGGGACACCTGAGACAGCAACCTTTCACTTAAAGCCATTTCTACCAGCATTGTCTTTTGTTTTCCTCAGTGTTCTGGCTAGTTTTCACTTATAGTGATGTGTCATAGCAATAATGCAATAATGTGTGGACATAATGAGAGATATTATGTTCTAAATTCATGTGTTTAGTAATGCTATATTTATTGCTTTAGTAATAGATTGAATATACACAGCAAAGTTGATCAGCTAATCAGTTCCATTCATTTGATCCCAGCCTCAGTACTTGTTAGTACTCAGACTCAGCCACCTCACCCCTCTGTTTATGCATTTCCTCAGAGAAACACACACACTAGCTTGCTTGTCAGACAGCCCTTCAGCATGAGTCAGGGTCACATCTGCCCACAGGCACTTAACCACACACACACACACACACACACACAGCTTCTTTACTGGCAAATCGTTAGTATTCAGCTAACCACAGTTTGTGGCCATCAGCTATCCTTTAGCTCGAAAATCTATCGCCAGTTTTGTCTTAAAATAAATACATTCGTGTTATTTTGAAAGAATATCTGTCAAATAATTTGCTTACAGCAGCTGGTCACAATGCGGACACGATAATGAACGGAACATACTGGACCAATTTTTCTCTCCATGTCCCTGGATTTCAACTGCTCTCTGGACATTCATACCTGGATCTCACAGCTCAGCTAGCTGCTATCCGTGTGACTATCTGGGCAATTTTTCTCTCCATGTCCCGATTCCTGGAGAACTCACAGCTAACATCAATTATTCCGGAGCTAGCCAGCTCCGTCAATCACTCCTGAGTTCCATCAATCACTCCTGGGCTGCAGTCACCTATCCGGACCCGTTTTACTGCCTACGCGGAGCCCCACCGGGCCTTCACAACTGGACTGCCGACGTTATCTACCCGAAGGAGTTATCCGGCTGGCTCCTCCGTCGCGACGTTACCTGAACGCCTATCTGCGGCCTGCTAACCGTTAGCTGTCTTACCGGCTGCTATCTGAATAGACAATCGGACAATTTATTTATTTTTATTATTATTATGTTTTCCTCTTGGGCCTCTATAACTATATATATTGTTTTTATTTTTGCTGTTGTTGTGTGATTTGGATTAATCCCCTCTACCACACGGAACCCCACTAATCTACTGACGGAACGCAAGAGGTGGCTAATAACAGACCTCCATCCTATGCTAGCTTGCTACCGATGGCCTGGCTAGCTGTCTAAATCCCCGTGACCCCCAACCAACCTCTCCACTCACTGGACCCTTTTGATCACTTGACTAAGTATGCCTCTCCTTAATGTCAATATGTCTTGTCCATTGCTGTTCTGGTTAGTGTTTATTGGCTTATTTCACTGTAGAGCCTCTAGTCCTGCTCACTATACCTTATCCAACCTATTAGTTCCACCACTCACACATGCAATGACATCTCCTGGTTTCAATGATGTTTCTAGAGACAATATCTCTCTCTTCATCACTCAATACCTAGGTTTACCTCCACTGTATTCACATCCTACCATACCTTTGTCTGTACATTATACCTTGATGCTATTTTATCGCCCCAAGAAACCTCCTTTTACTCTCTGTTCCAGACGTTCTAGACGACCAATTCTTATTGCTTTTAGCCGCACCCTTATTCTACTCCTCCTATGTTCCTCTGGCGATGTAGAGGTGAATCCAGGCCCTGCAGTGCCTAGCTCCACTCCTATTCCCCAGGCGCTCTCTTTTGACGACTTCTGTAACCGTAATAGCCTTGGTTTCATGCATGTTAACATTAGAAGCCTCCTCCCTAAGTTTGTTCTATTCACTGCTTTAGCACACTCTGCCAACCCGGATGTTCTAGCTGTGTCTGAATCCTGGCTTAGGAAGACCACCAAAAATTCTGACATTTTAATTCCAAACTACAACATTTTCAGACAAGATAGAACTGCCAAAGGGGGCAGTGTTGCAATCTACTAGTTCTGTCCTACTATCCAGGTCTGTACCCAAACAATTTGAACTTCTACTTTTAAAAATCCACCTCTCTAAAAACAAGTCTCTCACCCTCTGCCCCCAGCTGTGCTCTGGACACCATATGTGAACTGATTGCCCCCCATCTATCTTCAGAGCTCGTGCTGCTAGGCGACCTAAACTGGAACATGCTTAACACCCCAGCCATCCTACAATCTAAACTTGATGCCCTCAATCTCACACAAATTATCAATGAACCTACCAGGTACCTCCCCAAAGCCTTAAACACGGGCACCCTCATAGATATCATCCTAACCAACTTCCCCTCTAAATACACCTCTGCTGTCTTCAACCAAGATCTCAGCGATCACTGCCTCATTGCCTGCATCCGTAATGGGTCAGCGGTCAAACGACCTCCACTCATCACTGTAAAACGCTCCCTGAAACACTTCAGCGAGCAGGCCTTTCTCATCGACCTGGCCGGGGTATCCTGGAAGGATATTGATCTCATCCCGTCAGTAGAGGATGCCTGGATTTTTTTTTTAAATGCCTTCCTAACCATCTTAAATAAACATGAACCATTCAAGAAATTTAGAACCAGGAACAGATATAGCCCTTGGTTCTCCCCAGACCTGACTGCCCTTAACCAACACAAAAACATCCTATGGCGTTCTGCATTAGCATCGAAGAGCCCCCATGATATGCAGCTGCTCAGGGAAGCTAGAAACCATTATACACAGGCAGTTAGAAAAGCCAAGGCTAGCTTTTTCAAGCAGAAATTTGCTTCATGCAACACTAACTCAAAAAACTTCTGGGACACTGTAAAGTCCATGGAGAATAAGAACACCTCCTCCCAGCTGCCCACTGTGCTGAAGATAGGAAACACTGTCACCACTGATAAATCCACCATAATTGAGAATTTCAATAAGCATTTTTCTACAGCTGGCCATGCTTTTCACCTGGCTACTCCTACCCCGGTCAACAGCACTGCACCCCCAACAGAAACTCGCCCAAGCCTTCCCCATTTCTCCTTCTCCCAAATCCGTTCAGCTGATGTACTGAAAGAGCTGCAAAATCTGGACCCCTACAAATCAGCCGGGCTAGACAATCTGGACCCTTTCTTTCTAAAATTATCTGCCAGAATTGTTGCCACCCCTATTACTAGCCCGTTCAACCTCTCTTTCGTGTCGTCTGAGATTCCCAAAGATTGGAAAGCAGCTGCGGTCATCCCCCTCTTCAAAGGAGGGGACACTCTTGACCCAAACTGCTACAGACCTATATCTATCCTACCATGCCTTTCTAAGGTCTTCGAAAGCCAAGTCAACAAACAGATTACCGACCATTTCGAATCTCACCATACCTTCTCTGCTATGCAATCTGGTTTCAGAGCTGGTCATGGGTGCACCTCAGCCACGCTCAAGGTCCTAAACGATATCTTAACCGCCATCGATAAGAAACATTACTGTGCAGCCGTATTCATTGATCTGGCCAAGGCTTTCGACTCTGTCAATCACCACATCCTCATCGGCAGACTCGACAGCCTTGGTTTCTCAAATGATTGCCTCGCCTGGTTCACCAACTACTTCTCTGATAGAGTTCAGTGTGTCAAATCGGAGGGTCTGCTGTCCGGACCTCTGGCAGTCTCTATGGGGGTGCCACAGGGTTCAATTCTTGGACCGACTCTCTTCTCTGTATACATCAATGAGGTCGCTCTTGCTGCTGGTGAGTCTCTGATCCACCTCTACGCAGACGACACCATTCTGTATACTTCTGGCCCTTCTTTGGACACTGTGTTAACAACCCTCCAGGCAAGCTTCAATGCCATACAACTCTCCTTCCGTGGCCTCCAATTGCTCTTAAATACAAGTAAAACTAAATGCATGCTCTTCAACCGATCCCTACCTGCACCTACCCGCCTGTACAACATCACTACTCTGGACGGCTCTGACTTAGAATACGTGGACAACTACAAATACTTAGGTGTCTGGTTAGACTGTAAACTCTCCTTCCAGACCCATATCAAACATCTCCAATCCAAAGTTAAATCTAGAATTGGCTTCCTATTTCGCAACAAAGCATCCTTCACTCATGCTGCCAAACATACCCTTGTAAAACTGACCATCCTACCAATCCTCGACTTTGGCGATGTAATTTACAAAATAGCCTCCAATACCCTACTCAACAAATTGGATGCAGTCTATCACAGTGCAATCCGTTTTGTCACCAAAGCCCCATATACTACCCACCATTGCGACCTGTACGCTCTCATTGGCTGGCCCTCGCTTCATACTCGTCGCCAAACCCACTGGCTCCATGTCATCTACAAGACCCTGCTAGGTAAAGTCACCCCTTATCTCAGCTCGCTGGTCACCATAGCATCTCCTACATGTAGCACACGCTCCAGCAGGTATATCTCTCTAGTCACCCCTAAAACCAATTCTTTCTTTGGCCGCCTCTCCTTCCAGTTCTCTGCTGCCAATGACTGGAACGAACTACAAAAATCTCTGAAACTGGAAACACTTATCTCCCTCACTAGCTTTAAGCACCAACTGTCAGAGCAGCTCACAGATTACTGCACCTGTACATAGCCCACCTATAATTTAGCCCAAACAACTACCTCTTCCCCAACTGTATTTAATTAATTTATTTATTTTGCTCCTTTGCACCCCATAATTTTTATTTCTACTTTGCACATTCTTCCATTGCAAAACTACCATTCCAGTGTTTTACTTGCTATATTGTATTTACTTTGCCACCATGGCCTTTTTTGCCTTTACCTCCCTTCTCACCTCATTTGCTCACATTGTATATAGACTTGTTTATACTGTATTATTGACTGTATGTTTGTTTTACTCCATGTGTAACTCTGTGTCGTTGTATCTGTCGAACTGCTTTGCTTTATCTTGGCCAGGTCGCAATTGTAAATGAGAACTTGTTCTCTTTTGCCTACCTGGTTAAATAAAGGTGAAATAAAAAATAAAAAAATAAATAAGAGACACATTTTAATACAATGTGTAGACACGACAAACCTTGATCACATCGTTATTGGATCATATTGATCAGATCACATGTTAGCGCAAGGTGTAAACAATGCTATAATGAACCCTGTATGACTGCTACTGAAACCTTTGTAACTATCAAGCTCTGATAACCAACATCAATTCGGATAGCTTTGCTTTCGTGCTGTATCCATGTGAAGGAGTTTTTTTTCCTGTGATAAGTGAAATACAGAGCTATACAGTATTTCTAGTTGCTGTCCATAGGTGCACAAACGTACACTTCTTTTAATGTCAACTCGATATGTTTTCTATACCCAATTTTACCATAGATAGACCTAATAATGATAACCGGTCTTTGACTGATTAGATCACCTGTGAGCACATATGTTAGAGCCCACCTCTTATTGACCCAGAAACCATGGAAATGCTTCCTCGACATATACTCAGAGGCTCCTGGGAGCTGAAGGCTTTTGAACAATGGGAGGCCCTATGTTTGAAAGTAACGTTACCAAGTTAATGAGTAGACCGACGTCTAGATTGCGTCTTTAGTTTTAGCCCCAAGCAACCATTAATGTACTGCTACAGGAGACTGAAGTAGTCAGGAGACAGGAAACACAGCAGAATACAGCAGAGCATGATATTGCTTACATGGAAATATCTCATGTTCTGTGGTGGTAAAGGTAGTGCTGAATTCCTACTCACAAGCTGTCAGGGGAGGATGTTAAACCGCCTCTGTATTTGAGGCACAAGGACTACAACATTGGCTTTGACCCCTGAGGAGGCAGCGATTGTTCTGTCATCCCTGAACTGTTTTATCGAAACCTTTATTTGGCTCATTGTATTGAGAGCATTTTATAGAGCTCATTTGACCTTAAAAGTTATGTACCAAACGGCAGCATCCACCATTGTGTCTGAAAGACATGTAGTCAGAGCCTTTTGTGTATAAAAGCCACATTGTGTAGTGTGAAGAAAAAAATACAATGTCAACCCTTTGTATGAATGGGGAAGAGTTAGCAAGACTGTGTTTTGATACTGTCTTAATACTGCTCTTTCTGATGGTTTCACACTTCACTTTGAGATATTTCGGTACCTCTGCTGTCCCTGCACATGAGCCAAATGAGTAGGAGGTGCCACTCCAGGTCAGCCGGCTGGTAATTGGATTTCTGGGCAGGGACAGGGGAGGCCATTTCCGCTCAGACGGCACTGGGCATGAACCAGACAGAGGGGCCTTGTGTGGAGGGACAGTGGCACAGCAGGGTAAGGGTGTACTGGTGCCAGTCCTGTTGGCATGAGGCTACAGGATGGAATTCACAGAGCAGCGCGATGGCTGTTTCACTGCTCCCAGGGGTCCAATTAGGCCCATGGGACCGGTCCCAATGCCCAGCAGAACCGGACTCACACTCACTGGTGAGAAGTTGCTTCCGCATGTGGCACATGCAGGGTTCAGAGGATAATGCTCAACTGCCAACCTTGATCCGGTATTGATAATGTCTGACAGGGTTCATTTGAGTCTGAAGTACTACTCATAACCACAAACAAGTGGAATCTCTGTAAGGATGACCCCAATTAGTCGATTGGTCGATTGTTTGGTCGATAGGCTGTTGCTTGACCAAGATTGTTTTAGTCGAGCAGTGGCAAATATATTAAAAATAAATTATGTGGACTAATCCATTTTGAGGCCTCAGGGCTGGCAGACCACAGTATTAATTACCATAATTTCTCATTTGGAATGTTTGTTTGTTTATGGTAATTTATGTTAATAGATTCAATATCTTATCATACTTACAGGTCCTGGGTGGCACAGCGGTCAAAAAGCACTGCACCGCAGGACTGAGGCATCACTACAGCCCGGGGTTCGATCCCAGGCTGTGTCACAACCGGCCGTGACCGGGAGCCCCATAGGACTGCTCACAATTGGTATGGGAGGGTATGGGAGGGTGACCGGTGCGGCTTCCCTTGGCTCATCGTGCTCTAGTTTCCTCTGACACATTGGTGCAGCTGACATTCGGGTTAAGTGAGCAGTGTGATAAGAAGTAGGTGGCCAGGCGGGTCATGTTTCGGAGGACCTTCGCCTCTCCCGAGCCAATTGAGGAGTTGCAGAGCTGAGCCAAGGGACCTAATTTGGGGAGTAAACGGGGTAAAAAAAATATGCTTGTGACTGTCGGGCCTGGTTAGTACTGGGACGGGAGATCGCCTGGGAATACCAGGTGCTAAAAACTATATTATTATTACAGTCTTACCGTTGTCATTGTAGGAGTGGAAACGTTGTTGGCAGAATGCACATCCTAAGTTTTAGTTTATTTCATTCCATTTGCGAGTTGTCAATTTATTCACTGTCTTTTGTTTGAAGCGCTCCTGTCAATCTTGAGTAAGGACATGCACCTGATTACACATAGAAGTAGGCCTAGGCTACCTGGCCTGCACACAAATGTAGACCTATAAATGTGCCCATTTGGGGATCTGATACTATTTCTGATTGTCTTAACTCACAATCACTGTGGAGCTTCTCAAAGTCATCTTTCCTTCGCCTCAAACAGCAAATAAACACTCTGTTTTTACATCCATTGAGAATCACAATAGTTCGTTAACATAGCCTAATTGAGAAATTCGCTCCCTTTTGATAACCACTCAGCATGAAAGGGTGAAAAAATCTCATGCTCTGATCCGGTTGAAACGTCATAAAATAGGCCTGCCTGATTACTTCTTATCCCTTGTGCAAATAGCCTACAGCTGTGTCTGTTTGGGAAACTCTTAGAGCCCAGGATATTTTTACATATTGGCAATGGCAATAGAAGTTATTTTTTTATTTGATTAATTTTCATTAAGATAGAATTGTGATTAACCACATGACATTGATTTTGAGACACGAGGACTTAAATTACTTAAATTACTTTTCCACGAATATGTGCCTATGAAAATCATAACTGGCACGCAGATCAGGAGAAATGGTATGATAACTTGGCACTCCAAATGGAAAAGGCTGCCAACCGCTGGTGTATTCTATTACTGGCAACTTCAGGAGCATAATGGCAGAATCTGCGAAGCCCAGCAGCAGCGAGAGGAGGAGGGTCGGGTCAGGAACAGGTTAGGCTTATTGATCTCTGGCTTCCTCTTTAGTAATTTGTGTGTCTTCATTTTTAATCGCAGTGCTTAAAGCATCAGACAAGCTAAGTAGCCTGCATATAGTTGTTTTTATTCAAACATAGGGTGTGTCTATAAATGGAAAAATACATGTTTTTACATTTGGAACAATCTATTGGTCGAAAGAACAGACGACTCTCGACTAAGATTTGTTTTTGTTGGGGACAGCCCTAAATCTCTCTTATGATTTAGAAGACAGTGTGCAGAAAGACAAGGGCATCTACAGTAACTACAGTGTCAGAGGCTAGGAGTTCATCCTGAGTTAAAAACAACTGTCTCTGAAATTATCTCTCATGGCGCTCTGCAACATCTGAACAAGTTCTGCCAGCTTTTAATTATTCCGTTGGTGTCTGGTAATAATTCTAAAGATAACCACACAGATCATAACAGAGTAGCATTATTAAAGAAATTCTCTGGTACTTGTGTATACGTTTTAGCCAGTAGTTCTGAAAGTAGCACTCATGAGCCAAAAGTGGTCCCCAAAAATGGTGTACTACCTCACATATGTGCAGATATGTGCACTACGTCATTGCTTTCTCTCTTACTCTGCTCTGTGTGCATCTTGCTAGCTTTCACTCATATTGCAGGGGGCTGAAGCTCATTGGCTGAAACTCAAATTGCTAGGTGTCTGGCTCACGTGTGGGAAAATGTAGGAAAAATGGAGCAGCACAGAAAAACTGTCGCTTTAAAACTAGGGATTTGTGGCTAATTTAGGTAAAATTGCAGATTGACACATCCAGCCCAAAGCGGGAGGTTTAAAAGTTCCGGAGCATATCTTCAACTACAACTTTAGGCGAATGAGTTGAGGTGGCATGTGTTTTGTTAGACTTACATTTCTGGGGAAAAATAAGTGGATCACAAAAACAATAACGTTAAGCACCATCTGTGAGTGAATGGTGTCACTGCCCTTGGCATCACTGTTTAATGCTATCTTTTTGAACAATGGTTTTCTGCCAAGGGATCGAGAGGGTAGAGACTAATTTCATAACCTCTTTGACATGTCTGAGATTGATGTCAGAAAAACATTTTGGAAGACAATGGAGAGTTGCATGATTGATGTTTCCTTGATACTAGAAAATTAAGTGGAGCAATTATTCCCATGACAACTTGAGAATACCAACTCACAAACTATTCATTTTTCCCTCTTCTGTTTATCTACATCTTTCACTCCATTGCTCTCTTTTTCTAATATCTCTCTCTCTCTCTCTCTCTCTCTCTCTCTCTCTCTCTCTCTCTCTCTCTCTCTCTCTCTCTCTCTCTCTCTCTCTCTCTCTCTCTCTCTCTCTCTCTCAGATGTGAAGTACTATGAGGTACGGCGGCCCTGCAGGGTCATGGTTCTGGTGAACCCCCAGAGTGGGCGGGGCCAGGCTCTCCAGCTTTTCTCCGGGCAAATCGAGCCCATGCTCACCGAGGCTTCAGTCCCTTACACATTGGTCATCACTGGTCAGTCCCCTACACACACTGGTCATCACTGGTCAGTCCCCTACACACACTGGTCATCACTGGTCAGTCCCCTACACATTGGTCATCAGTGGTCAGTCCCCTACACACTGGTCATCACTGGTCAGTCCCCTACACACACTGGTCATCACTAGTCAGTCCCCTACACACACTGGTCATCACTAGTCAGTCCCCTACACATTGGTCATCACTGGTCAGTCCCCTACACACTGGTCATCACTGGTCAGTCCCCTACACACACTGGTCATCACTGGTCAGTCCACTACACACACTGGTCAACACTCAGTCCCCTACATACACTGGTCAACACTCAGTCCCTTACACACCTACCTGCTTGAGCCCTATTATCTCACTGTCCTGATTGTGTGCGTACACACACACACACACACACACACACACACACACACACACACACACACACACACACACACACACACACACACACACAGACACAGTGTTTGACTCTGCACTGCCTTGTCAGATCCCCTGCTCCCAGTATTATATACTCTCAACTGCTTTTCACTAACAGTAGCAGTGAGTTCAAAGTCACTGAACTCTGCATAACCTTTCACTGAATAAAAGTCAGGTATCTTTGAGCAGCAGGAACAATCCAAGGAGCCAGAAAGACTTCAGAAATCACTTCAGCTACACATTAACTCCACCACCTATACTTCACCATCACCCAGTATAGCTGACAAGAAGCTATCTCTGCCAGCGTTACAAACCATCACCAAGACACCTATGAGTTGTTCAATGCCTTCTTAATCTTTGAAACAACTGAAAAAGGAGAGAACAGAGAGAGAGGAGAAAGAGTGTGAGTTCAGTCCCAGGGGACCCAGGCCCCAGGTTAGCATCTGGGTGGTGATGAAAAAATACAGTCTAATTACGGCGTGACGATGCTGACCTGGGACTGCTGGGAGCTGGGGCTGGGAGAATAGCACTGCTAGCACTGTTTCCCTCCACTGCCTGGGTACTGTAGCTAGCCTGTCTGAGTGGATTAACCGGCGCCACCTCGCTGCCCTGCCTGGGTACTGTAGCTAGCCTGTCTGAGTGGATTAACCGGCGCCACCTCGCTGCCCTGCCTGGGTACTGTAGCTAGCCTGTCTGAGTGGATTAACCGGCGCCACCTCGCTGCCCTGCCTGGGTACTGTAGCTAGCCTGTCTGAGTGGATTAACCGGCGCCACCTCGCTGCCCTGCCTGGGTACTGTAGCTAGCCTGTCTGAGTGGATTAACCGGCGCCACCTCGCTGCCCTGCCTGGGTACTGTAGCTAGCCTGTCTGAGTGGATTAACCTGCGCCAACTCGCTGCCCTGCCTGGGTACTGTAGCTAGCCTGTCTGAGTGGATTAACCGGCGCCACCTCGCTGCCCTGCCTGGGTACTGTAGCTAGCCTGTCTGAGTGGATTAACCGGCGCCACCTCGCTGCCCTGCCTGGGTACTGTAGCTAGCCTGTCTGAGTGGATTAACCGGCACCACCTCGCTGCCCTGCCTGGGTACTGTAGCTAGCCTGTCTGAGTGGATTAACCTGCGCCAACTCGCTGCCCTGCCTGGGTACTGTAGCTAGCCTGTCTGAGTGGATTAACCGGCGCCACCTCGCTGCCCTGCCTGGGTACTGTAGCTAGCCTGTCTGAGTGGATTAACCGGTGCCACCTCGCTGCCCTGCCTGGGTACTGTAGCTAGCCTGTCTGAGTGGATTAACCTGCGCCAACTCGCTGCCCTGCCTGGGTACTGTAGCTAGCCTGTCTGAGTGGATTAACCGGCGCCACCTCGCTGCCCTGCCTGGGTACTGTAGCTAGCCTGTCTGAGTGGATTAACCGGCGCCACCTCGCTGCCCTGCCTGGGTACTGTAGCTAGCCTGTCTGAGTGGATTAACCGGCACCACCTCGCTGCCCTGCCTGGGTACTGTAGCTAGCCTGTCTGAGTGGATTAACCGGCGCCACCTCGCTGCCCTGCCTGGGCCTACTGTAGCTAGCCTGTCTGAGTGGATTAACCGGCGCCACCTCGCTGCCCTGCCTGGGTACTGTAGCTAGCCTGTCTGAGTGGATTAACCGGCGCCACCTCGCTGCCCTGCCTGGGTACTGTAGCTAGCCTGTCTGAGTGGATTAACCGGCGCCACCTCGCTGCCCTGCCTGGGTACTGTAGCTAGCCTGTCTGAGTGGATTAACCGGCGCCACCTCGCTGCCCTGCCTGGGTACTGTAGCTAGCCTGTCTGAGTGGATTAACCGGCGCCACCTCGCTGCCCTGCCTGGGTACTGTAGCTAGCCTGTCTGAGTGGATTAACCGGCGCCACCTCGCTGCCCTGCCTGGGTACTGTAGCTAGCCTGTCTGAGTGGATTAACCGGCGCCACCTCGCTGCCCTGCCTGGGTACTGTAGCTAGCCTGTCTGAGTGGATTAACCGGCGCCACCTCGCTGCCCTGCCTGGGTACTGTAGCTAGCCTGTCTGAGTGGATTAACCGGCGCCACCTCACTGCCCTGCCTGGGTACTGTAGCTAGCCTGTCTGAGTGGATTAACCGGCGCCACCTCGCTGCCCTGCCTGGGTACTGTAGCTAGCCTGTCTGAGTGGATTAACCGGCGCCACCTCGCTGCCCTGCCTGGGTACTGTAGCTAGCCTGTCTGAGTGGATTAACCGGCGCCACCTCGCTGCCCTGCCTGGGTACTGTAGCTAGCCTGTCTGAGTGGATTAACCGGCACCACCTCGCTGCCCTGCCTGGGTACTGTAGCTAGCCTGTCTGAGTGGATTAACCGGCACCACCTCGCTGCCCTGCCTGCCTCCATTTAGAGAATGGAGCCCTGCAGAACTATCATGTCATCTACTAGTCTATGCCAGAGGACTAAGGCACTCTGAGAGGATCGTCTTTCGGCGTGGGAGTAAATCTGGGGTTTTCTGTGGTGTGTGTTCATGTGCTTGTGTGCACCTGCATGTGTGTCTCCCTCAGAAACTGAGGGAGCTCATGTGGAAAACAGTTCACTGTTCAAGTAGGTATGTATTCAGAAACTGAGAGCAGAAAAACGTTATATTGGGCATCTAATGTGATATGTATCATCCTAACCCAAAAGGGACCTTGGTTCATATTACATTAACAGAGAGTAACTACCAAGCTATAGCTCATCAGAAGAGAGGATTACATAAAATCCAGAAAGTCAAGAGATAGTGAGGTAGCCCCTGTCTATGTGTGTTTATGTGTGGCAGTGACCCTGTGAATAAGGAGAGGGCTGGGAAGTGCAGCCTCAGCCTCCAACCAGCAGCATAGAGTGCTGAGTCAGCCGCAGCAGCCTCCCTCTGCTTTTGCCTGACAGCACAGGACCACATCACTCCGCTCTCAGTCTCCCCATACATACCAAACATCATGGACTTAAAGGAAACTCAGTGGGTGATGGAGGGCAAGGGGACAGGTATATGTTATGCTAGGAGAGGAGAGGAGGAGAAGAGGGGGGGTGGATGTAGTAATGGAGTGTCTGGTCATTTTTCAAACCTCAACACATACGGTAACTCAAGCAGAAAAGTAATGCCCTTGTGATGACAATGCCTCAACACACCCACAGAGACACAGGCATAGACACACACAATTGCAATAACAAACAAACACAGTACTGCCTTTAGCAGAGCTGATATTTGCTGCAGAACACAAGTCTCAGCTGGCAGAACTGTACTAGACAGTGTGCTTAGGGGGGATCCAATAAGACCCCCTGCAGCGCGACTGTCTCAAGGACATCTCCAATAAAACTCCACTAAACAAACAGAGTCGGCCCCAGTCGTCACATCAACTATCACAGCAGTGGCAGATGTTTGCACTAAGGCCTGGCTGCTTTGAAGACTGCCATCGGCCAGTTGAATAGCCACTGCACGGTCTAATGATATGTATGGACTGATAGAGGGAAATTGAATCCCCTTTCTCTCCCATCCCACTGATCCCTCCCTGGGGGCTTCTGGTGAAGGGAGGCCATCTCTCGGACCTTATTCCTTCTCTATTTCCTCCCTCCTCCCTGTCCCTCTCTCTCATGGCGTTTCTCTCTGTCCCCCATAGAGCACCAGAACCATGCGAGGGACCTGGTGAGAGAGACTGATCTGTCACAGTGGGACGCTCTGGTCATCCTGTCAGGGGACGGGCTGCTGTTCGAGGTGCGCCAAGTATAGACACTGCATGAACACATTTCCAGCATAGCTAACTTGTCTAAAGTTTCCCTAAGACTGTTTGAATAAGCAGTGGGGTTTGTGGGGTACAACTCTCAGTTGGAGGGTCATGGCCTGATGCTTGTGTGTGTTTACCTGTTCGGTCAGGTGTTGAATGGTCTTCTGGAGAGAGAGGACTGGGAGGAGGCCATCCAGACCCCACTGGGCATCTTACCAGGGGGCTCGGGCAACGCCCTGGCAGCCTCTGTCCACCACTACACTAAGTAAGTCCACTAATGAGACATTTAAATGCATAGAGTACAGTAGAATGGAATGTGACAAAGAAGGTGATTTATCCCTTTTCTATGGATGTAATTATCACAGTAGCTGACTGGGCAGAGTAGGCACATTTCTCCAGAGACAAAGGAGAGAGATAGTGTCTGCTTCAGCTTCACACTTCATAAAGTCCAAGAAGAGTCATTATTTGAGGGTAGCTGATAGCTACTTTTAATGGAGTGATGTAATGGGTTCTAGAGCAACTGGAAATTCAGTGGACTACTACTGAGGTAGTGTCTGGACCCCCTTTATTACTGCTGTTTGTGAAATATGAGCCCCCTACATTTACAACATCAACAGAAAAACAACACCAAAATACACAGCGAGTTGTATAACATCAGATACCTATCACAGTTGAATAAAGCTTTGCAGCCTATGAACAACCCTAACCCTAACACCCCAGTTCAACTCAAACCAAGCTAACCCTAGCCACAACCATTATCCTAGCCATAACCCTTACCCTAGCTTCATGTCCACACCCCAGTTCAACCCTAACCCCATTATCTTACAGTCAGACAGTGCAGATGGTTATGTTTAAAGTACTGTAACTGTCCAGTGTTTCCAGATCTCTATGAAATATGACCTATAATTAATTACTAAATTAGTTAAATAGTGTTCCTTCCAAAATAATTGTAATTAAGAATGTTAAAAAGCAGCTGTTCTGTGTTGGAATGGTGTGGGCATACCCCAACAACAGAATGGTGTGGGCATACCCCAACAACAGAATGGTGTGGGCATACCCCAACAACAGAATGGTGTGGGCATACCCCAACAACAGAATGGTGTGGGCATACCCCAACAACGGAATGGTGTGGGCATACCCCAACAACGGAATGGTGTGGGCATACCCCAACAACGGAATGGTGTGGGTGTACAGTGTACCGGTCATTAAAAATATGAATGTGAGTAAACTGCTGATTGGCCAGCTCATCCTCCTCTAGACTGCTGATTGGCCAGCTCATCCTCCTCAGGAGTATGACATCATACTCTATGAGGAGATAGCAAGCATTTTTGAAATGGTCAGTTTGAGTTTTTCTCCCAGTTATTCTTTGGCCAGTGAAACGAGTATAGGACGAGTCAACAACATTATTTGGGTATGAGTTAGCAGAATATGAATTAAATTAAATGTGAGATTTTCACTGGACAGTTACTTTAAAACAATGGGATTAGGGTTTAACCGGCTTGTGGACATGAACCTAGGGTTAGGGTTATGGCGAGGGTTAGGGTTGCTGCTGTAAGTACAATGTATTACCATTCTAGAGTTAGGGTTAGGGTCATTACTTTTAAGTGAAGGAGTAGCTCCGGCTCAATTGAACCACAGACTGATACCTAACTGCCTCAGTCTATTGTGAGCTGACTGCTACTCCCTGCAGGTCTCCCCCGGCCTGGGGTAAGGAGCTGCTGCTGAGCTGTGGCTTCCTGCTGTGTAAAGGCCTGGTGACTCGGCTCGACCTGGTCTCTGTCCACCTGGCCTCCAGCCAGCGCATCTTCTCCTTCCTCTCCCTGGCCTGGGGCTTCGTGGCCGACGTCGACATCGAGAGCGAGAAGTACCGCCTCGTTGGCCCCATGCGATTCCTGGTTGGTACGCTGATGCGCCTGGCCTCCCTCAAGGTATATCAGGGTAGGCTGGCATACCTGCCTGCTCCTCCCTTCACACCCCAGAACTCCTCCCTCTGCTCCTCTCTACCCTGTGGGCCCAACAGCTCCCCCAATCAGAACTCTCGCCACAACCACATCACAAACTCCAACCACAGCACAAACTCCAACCACAACACCGCCCACAACTCCTCCAACATTGCCATCACAACCATGAGGACCGAGCCCCAACCAGTCAACCAGAAGGGGCCTCCTGACTCGCTCCTAGCAGACCTGGAGCAGCCGGTGCCTGATCATTGGACAGTAGTGAATGAGGAAGACTTTGTACTGGTATTGGCCATGTTCCAGTCCCACTTGGCTGAGGACCTGTTTGCCGCCCCTGGGGCCACAGCAGACGACGGCTTCATCCACCTGTTGTATGTGCGTGCAGGCATCTCCAGGCTAGCTCTGCTCACACTCTTCATGACCATGGAGAAGGGAGGGCACCTGGCTATTGGCTGCCCACACCTTGTGTATGAGAGGGTGAAGGCCTTTCGCCTGGAGCCTCTGTCCCCCGAGGGAGCGATCACTGTGGACGGGGAGATGGTGGAGTACGGGCCAGTACAGGCCCAGGTTCATGAAGGAATCGCCAGGCTCATCTCAGGCTGAGAATCTACTCTGAGAGTTTGTCCTCCCCACAACTCTGACTTCTCGCTCCCTTTCTTACTCTGTCTACTGTATATACAAAGTGCCAAAGACATTATATCAGCCTTTGGAAAATCCCCCCTCTTTTTTTCTACAGATACATTCAGTATCTATCTCTGTGTCCTGTTGTTTAGAGATCCCTCCCTTTCCTCTCCATGCTTCATTCAGGGTCAATGCCATGGATGTTCTTTCAGCTGGCTGGTCTCAGCTAAGAGTGTGTGTGTATGACAGTGTGTGTATGATAGTGTGTTTTGAGCGGTGTGTTTAGTAGGGAGGGGCCCACTGCTGAGGAGTACCTTGTGTGCTCCGCTGTCTGACTTAATGAGTGTGACACACGTGAAGAGAAGCACATTCTTCTGTCCCGCGAGGAAGTGGCAGGCAACCAGCTCTACGTCCGCTATCTAGCCCCGGGGTAATCATTCTGTGGAGGATGAGACACGGGCCTGACATGTAGGCCTTCCCCCTCAGGATATACTGTTCGAGTCATGGGTGTAGGTTCTCTATGGAGAAGCACAACGTTGGAAAATGCAGCATTGTAGAACAATGATATTAGGTTACTCTTCTCCCTCTCACCAGTGAAAACCTCTCCTTTACCTCTGTGTTTAATGGATGGGGTGGAAGGGGTTAAGTGCTAGTGAGGTCGTGTTAAAGCAGCATGGAGGTTCAGGAACCTGGCCAGCTGAGGTTGCCTTCTTATATATCTGGCCTGTCTCCTACCCTGCTGCTGCTGCAGCTCAAACCAACATGCTTCTTGGACCACCTTCTTACTAATAATAATAATAATAATAATTCTTCCTGACACAAACACACCGGCTTGACACTCCCTTTCAGATCTGGAGCACTCAGCAAGGAGGGGGATGGTCTCGTCTGCTACATATGACCCCTTCTGGCTGTGTTAAGGTTGTACTCCCTCCTCCTTCACAAGATGTTGGAGCCATCAGCACCTTATGTGTCCTTATTCTGAAGCTTTATGGGTGAATGAAAAATACTAGCGGATAGAACTACAAGCAGTTGAAGAAGATACAGGACCATTGTCGATTTTTATGAACGGTTTTATTGTAGATAAAAGAATATAAATATTTCTGTTGTTTTCTGTCCAAGCACACACTAAGAAGGGAAACATGGTTTTGCACTACGCAGCACTGCATGGGTCAGTGGGTTCTGCACATTGATTCGATCAATAAGAGTTGGAGTGACCAGGCCAGAGTGCTGCGCTCTCTACTGGGGCCTTTATCTTGTCGGGGTGGAGATGATGAGCATTAGTGCACTGGAGCAGAGACGAGCGCAAATGTGAGCATTATCATCAGTTCTACTCGCACCAGTTCATGTCAGGTCGGGTTCACCCCAGAGATATAATAATTACTGGTTTAACTAATCCTAGAGCACACACTTGGTTTGGTTTGGTTTGGCTCAAAATGTCATATGGGTGGAAGGGTTTTAATGTACTGTATAATGAATCTAAAAGGATGCTTAAAATGCCTCTACTTGAAGGTATGCTGACTGCAGATGTAACATTATCTTCTCCCATTCTGATTTCAATCTTCCATGTCTGTGCCTGTACCTGACTTTGATATGCCTTTAGATAAAGAAAAGTTTGTTTTATTTGTCACATGCACAAGTACAGTGAAATGCTTAACTTGAAAGCGCTACCCAACAGTGCAGTAGTATATACCTCAGGTACGGTAGCTCAGTAGTATATATATAAAAAAAAGTATAATTCATAAGAAGAAAAAAAACAAGGGGGAAAAAACGAGAAAGAAGAAAGAAGAGAGGAAGCTATATACAGTGTCAGTGCCATTACCAAATGTACAACGTACAGAGATATTGGAGTATTGAGGTAGATAGGAAAATGTAGGCAGGGATTAAGAGAAAGGGACTGGAAGCAGGATAAATAATTTGTTATTATAATATTAAACATACTGTATGATACCTTTTACCCCATACATACCTATCTACCTACCTAATCCTCATTTGCCAGGCTCTGCTGGTGGTGTTGGCAAGGTCATAGACCATGCATACACAAGTTTAAGCACATATCCAAATTGAGAGATTAGCTATGCAAATTCTTTCAATGTGGCCCGTTCTGGGACACCTCACTGCTCTTTATGCAGTGGGAGGGGTCCCCCTAGTGGATTTACCTTAACCAGTCATTGCAGTTCAAGTGGTGGAAGTTCTGACATAGTACTTGCACATTTGTTTCTATGGTACAACAGTAGTACTGTATAAAATGTTATGATAGCTCACTTTCATTATTTGTATGTTTGGTTGCATTGATTCACTAGCATACTGGTATCCAGGTTACGAAAAAAATGACAAGCCATTTGAATTAAACTACAATCACTTATCATATTGCCATCTGAATATCAAAAACCTGCATTTGAATCACTTCAGGTACGGTGGTAGCTCATGCTAGACTGTGTATACTGAGTATCATCTCCCCTCAATCGAATATAATCTCTCCTCAACCGAACAGACAAGCGACATCCATTGCTGACCCTAGTGACTGTTATGTAATATGTATGAAAAACAACTGGTCTCAACACATCTGAGTGGAGTAATTGCAATTGTGTTGAACTACTGTTATCTTCTCTGTCCTGTACCCTTGGCTGATAGGGTGGACTGTGGAGTGACTACATCATAGTACTGTTATTAATATTCAAATACTGCTGTAGTCTTCTCATTGCATTCATGTCCTTTTTTAAGTCATCATTCCCGTGTAGGAGAGAGATCTATATTTTTCCAGGGTTTCATTTAGTAAGAACTACAACTAAATACATGAATCATGATGTATCGTCTGAATTGTAATAAAATTCCAAAATTCTTCAAGAGAATCTGTCTTGTTTGTCATTAGCAACCATCTTTTCCAGAGAGCATTAACAACGTTAATTGTCTTTTTAGTTTTTATATAAAGTGAAAATGATAATCCAGTGTTTAATATTGTCCATTACAGCTGTTGTGTATTTGAGGGTGTATTAAAGTTCTACTTGTAGGACCAGACTAATCTTATCTTTATGATAGCAGTGTTCCAATGTCAGTACTGCTGACAGCTTCTCTACCTCTAACCATGGATACCCATTCTAAATATCCACCTGTTGAGAGAGTAACCACAAAATAATATCATTTGTAGGCCTATACTGAGCAGACCGGTATAGAGAACTTGGCTGGAGCAAGAGTTGACCACAATTACCCCATGCCTACTATATCTCCCAAATATACAGGAGAATATCCACTTTGCCATGTGTCAGTCAAACTCAAGGGATGACGATAGAAGCTAATACGCCGAGTTGTGGAAACAACTTCTATAATCTGTCACGTGACATAGTAATAGTCACTGGCTTTATAATGAAGAGGTGTACGTCTTTCAGGGCACGCAAGAGAGAGAGGAGGGAGGAGAAAGAGAGGGTGAGATAAGACAATAAGGCAGGTAGAGAGAGTGTTCGGATGAGATTGCATCAGGTAAGTAAAGCAACGTTATTTTCAGTTACAGTGCTCTTGTTGGTTACCATATAAATTCAGAGTATCTGCATATGAGTATCTGCATATCATGGCAAACAAATATCGAATGGCAGAGGAAAAAACATATTGTAAATTCATTACATTCAGTGTGTTAATTCTCTATTTTATGGTACATTAATGCTCTATTCTGTGGTACATTAATTCTCTAGGCAAGTAATAAACAGGTTGTCACCACACTGCCATTTGTGCGTAAAGCAGCTGACCTCAGGTCGCTTCATTTCTGCTTCTAGTTAATTGCTCTCCACTCTCCATCGCTTCAAATGCTATTATTTCGTTCCTGAGTACCGACGTCGTACTATTCATATTCTAAATGGTCAAATGACTCACATATACATGGACCACATCCTATAAATACGGATTCTACTCCCTCTTGGTCATCTGTGCACAGGCTGTCCCAACAAGAGGAGGAAACTGAAGATTAGCCTTCGTGTAACAGCCAATAGAGAAGACTTGTGCAAACAAACAACAATAGAAGGAACGGAAGAATATCGAAGTAATCCAACCGGAGTTATAAAAGTTGTAAAATGTCTCTAGTGGGCGCCTTGCCTTTCCTGAAACCGCGCCTATCCCCTTCTGTTTCTCCTGGGCGCCAAAGAAGACACACACTGCCAGCAAGCGAGTTCCGACCGCTCAACACGCAAGATGCCATCAGCGTGTTCGAAATCGAGAAAGAGGGTAAGTTGTCCATAAATTCAGTTATAAATGTTTGTATGTATTATGTGTTATGAATTAATGGCACGAATATACAATGTATGAGCGTTATCAGGGGTACTCAAATCGCGCGTAAAACTCGTACCAACAGCCTCTCCTTGGGCTTTACGCACGTTGACTGGGCGCGCCAGTCTGTCTCTTCCTTTCCATAACACTTTGTATTAATCCCTTGTTATAGGTTTAATGCACTGATACGGATCCGCCTTGGCATTCTTAAATACAGTGAGTTCAAGGATGACGAAAACGTGTCTCTCTTTTCCTCCGCCAGCCTTTATATCTGTGTCAGGAGACTGCCCGCTCCACCTTGATGAGGTGCGTCATTTCCTCACGCTGTGTCCAGAGCTGTCCATGGGCTGGTTTGAGGAGGGGAGACTAGTAGCCTTCATCATTGGGTCCCAATGGGACCAGGACAGACTCACCCTAGTAAGACACTTCTATGATGTTATATACTATTGATTCATAGGTCATTTACTCTATATCTTACTGTGTTTTTGTTAGCTCACTGATATTTTTTCTCAATCAGGTGCTCTGACATCACCATACATATTCTTGAATGAACTCTACTTGAGCTACATTTGCATTTTTCCTTTGCTGCAGGACGCCCTAACTCTTCACAAGCCCAAAGGTTCCACAGTTCATATCCATGTGCTGGCGGTCCACCGGACCTTCCGGCAGCAGGGCAAGGGTCCTATCCTGATGTGGCGCTACCTGCAGTACCTACGCTGCCTGCCCTATGTGCGCCGTGCAGTGCTCATGTGCGAGGACTTCCTGGTTCCCTTCTACCAGAAGTCTGGCTTCAAGGTGCAGGGCCGCTGTTCCATCACAGTGGCATCACTGACCTTCACAGAGATGCAGTACCCTGTGAGGGGCCATGCCCTGATGCGGCGCAACAGTGAAGCTATTGGTTTTCCTCAGACTGTGTTATTATTGGAGGAACCGATTCAGAGGAGTGAGTCTGCATTGTTATTGGAGGAACAGACTCAGAGGACTGAGCCTGAGTCTGCTGATGTGTAAATCTTTTTTTACTCAGTCATATATTAGATTCCTGTTGTACATATCAACTATGATGTAAAATAAAGTGATGTAAACATTTACATTTATATCTAAGATGGTAGTCTAAAGTGCACACCATACATGCATGACCAATGCAGGGAGTCTTTAAGCTTTATTACAATGTTTTAATTTCAGATACCTAACGTTAGTTAATATGTGAATATTTCAATGTTAACTAGCTACATGCTAATGAATGTTAGAACAAATATTGTGTGAATTCTGTCTGTGTGAGATTATATTTTTACTGCAAATGTTCCCGTTTTATTTATTGTAAGTTTTGTCTGAAGGTTTGGGTTGCAAGCCCCCTCCTCTCTGACGGTATATGGACGGACGTCACTGACTACCAGGCTTTAGCAGCTCAACCGTGCCTCTTTATCTCTATTAGTGGGCATTAGGTATACTGTAAACGTCTGAGGACTTACAAGAGGATCCTTTCATTGGACTGCCAGTAGATCTAGTGACTTAACAGTCTGTCCAAGCACACACGAGGAAGAGGATCCTTTCATTGGACTGCCAGTAGATCTAGTGACTTAACAAGCCCATTTTCACACAATGACAAAAGTAGGCTACATCCACACCAATTTGGATTAATCTGTTACTGAAACTGTTTGTCTATTAATTTCCCTTTGGGTCAAATGTGCAGAGCGTTAATCAAACCATGTAATATCTTCTCTTACTCTACCAGAACCTGTCTTACCCTTGAAACCAATCATATCTTTAATAAATATGTTTTTGTACTGTTTTTGTTATTAAAAAATATAATAAAGATGATAATGTATTAACGTTCTGAGCATGTTCAATTTGCATGACTTCAGTATAATAATTAAATTTACTGTTGATTCATTTAACTATATTTATTCATAAGAATGTACAACATCATACGCATACTTTGGCTGTGTTTACACATGCGGCCCAATTCTGATCTTTTGCAAAATTATTGGTCCAATAAGTGGGAAAAGATCCGAATTGGGCTACCTGTGTAAACGCAGCCTACCATTTTTCACGACCCAGAACTAAAGCTTGCGTGAACATGGCCAGCTACTGGACAGCAAAGACTACTGGACAGCAGCTTTCAATCTATAGCTAGAGGACTCCTCATATCTCCAGGCGACTTCAACCTACTTACGTCTACCTTCGGTTAATTTCTTTCCACTTCTTTCTTCCCCTCCTTGCCTCTTCTGACTTCACCCTTTCCCGGACCCCTCCCACTCACAAGGCAGGCAATACGCTTGACCTAATCCTTACTAGAGGCTGTTCGCCTACTAATCTCACTGCAACCCCCCTCCAGGTCTCAGATCACTATTTTGTTTCCTTTTCCTCTGACCCAACCCACTCAGCCCCTACCCAGATGGTCATGTGCTGTCGCAATCTTCGCTCTCTCTCTTCCACTACTCTATCCTCATCTATCCTATCATCTCTCCCTTCTGCTAAATCTTTCTCCCTCCTGTCTCCTGATTCTGCGTCTTCAACCCTAGTTTCCTCCCTTTCCGTATCTTATGACTCGTACTGTCTACTTTCCTCCCGGCCGGCTCAGCCCTCCCCTCCAGTTCCATTGCTGAGAAAATCATTGCGATCATACAGAACAGGGCGAAAATCGAGGAAAGCTAAACTTCTGGAGGACCAATCCTCCTTTCATTCCCTCCTCTCTACATTTTGCTCCTCTGTATCTGCTGCGAAAGTCACTTTCCATCACTTCAAATTTCAAGCTTCTTCCTCTAACCCTAGGAAACTCTTTTCCACCTTCTCCTTCCTCCTTAATCCTCCACCCCTTCCTCATCCCTCTCTGCAGATTACTTTGTCAACCACTTTGAAAATAAGGTTGATGACATCAGCTCCTCATTCACTCAGCCTATTGAGTCTATTGGTCCCACTGACACAGAAGAACTATGCTACGCATTGACCTCTTTCTCCCCTCTCTCTCCAGATAAAATCCTGAGACTAGTGGGGTCCTGAGACTAGTGGGGTCAAGGCCACCCGACAACCTGCCCAATCATCCCCCAGCCCCCCTTCTCCTGACCATCTCTGTGGAGACCTTCTCACTTCCCTCATCAACTCATCCCTGGCCACTGACTGTCTCCCCTCTGACTTAAAAATGTCCGGAGTCTCTCCCCTCCTCAAGAAACCAACACTTGACCACTCTGACATCAAAAACTATAGACTGGTATCCCTTCTTTATTTTCTTTCCAATACAATTTAGCATGCTGTCTCTGACCAACTCTATCGCTAGCTCTCTCAGAATGTCAGTCAGGCTTCAAGACAGGTCCCTCAATTGAGACTGCTCTCTTCTGTATCAGTGCGGCTCTCCTCACTGCCAAAGCTGACTCTCTCTCCTCTGTTCTCATCCTCCTCCTAGATCTGTCCACTGCCTTTAATACAGTGAACCATCAGATCCTCCTCTCCACCCTCTCAGGGCTAGGCGTCTCAGGCTCTGCACACTCTTAGATTGCATCCTACCTGACAAGCCGCTCCTACCAGGTGACATGGAGAAAATCTGTGTCTGCACTACATACTCTCACTACTGTTGTCCCCCAGGGCTCGGTTCGAGGCCCTCTCCTTTTCTCTCTTTACACCAAGCCACTCGGCTCCGTCATATCCTGACATGATCTCTCATATCATTGTTATGCGGATGACACTCAACTACTTTTCTCCTTCCCCCTTCTGACACTCAGGTGGCGACACGCATCTTTGCATGCCTGGCAGATATCTCAGCTTGGATGTCGGCCCACCACCTCAAACTAAACCTTGACAAGACGAAGCTGCTCTTCCTCCCAAGGAAGGCCTGCCCACTCCAAGACATCTCCATCATGGTTGACAACTCTACGGTGTCCCCCTCCCATAGTGCAAAGAACCTTGGTGTGACCCTGGACAACACCCTGTCGCTCTCTGCAAACATCAAATAAGTGACCCGCTCCTGCAGATTCATGCTCTACAACATCCATCGAGTATGACCCTACCACACACAGGAAGCAGCGCAGGTCCTAATCCATTCACTTGTCATCTCCCGTCTGGACTACTGCAACTCACTGGTGGCTGGGCTCCCCACTTGTGCCATCAAACCCCTGCATCAAACCCCTGCAACTTATTCAGAATGCCACAGCCGTGCTTCTACACCTGCATTGCTTGCTGTTTGGGGTTTTAGGCTGGGTTTCTGTACAGCACTTTGAGATATCAGCTGATGTACGAAGGGCTATATAAATACATTTGATTTGATTTGATTTGCCTGTGTTCAACCTTCCCAAGTTCTCCCATGTCACCCCGCTTCTCGGCAGGCTCCACTGGCTTCCAGTCAAAGCTCGTATCCACTACAAGACCATGGTGCTTACCTACAGAGCAGCAAGAGGAACTGCTTCTCCCTACCTTCAGACTATGCTCAGACCCTACACCCCAACCCGAGTGCTCTGTTCTTCCACCTCTGTGGTTGTCCCACCTAGCTATTTTAAGATGAATGCACTAACTGTATGTCGCTCTGGAAAAGAGTGTCTGCTAAATTACAAAAATGTAAATGTAAAGTGCAGGGGCTAACTTTTGACTCAAATTGAAAGTTACAGATTGTCATAATAGGGTGAAATAGTAATATTTTGGAATTCAGTGGAAATAAAGCACTGACTGCCATATATTAGTGTTGTCTTTTTACATTAAGTGTATTATTACACCTGCTTAAATGTATAATTTATTTATTGGAGAGAAGGCAAAGCCTTCCAGAGTACATTTTCCCCAATTAAGGCATACTGTCACCCTGTCAGTCTTCTTCCACAGACCTGCCAGGTGAACAACTGAACCCACACGGAAGGGTAAATCTGGCACAAGGAAATAAACTCCACTCACTCATTTATTTAGAACCAAATCTACAAATTTAGCTCATTTATAACATGATCCGATTTTTCATCCTAAAATGTTATCATGACAAATTCTTTAAATCCCATCTACAAAGGGGAGACAACCACCACCATACATGTCAACAAAGCCATGTAAACACTGCTATGGTGTGTTTGAACTAATTCTAGCCACAGATCACCTAATTCCATCCTTTTGGTTAGAAATGTGTTTCCCCTTGCTGCTCTGGATGTAATAGTGTTGGGATATTTTCTAGCCGTTAGTGAGGAGTGCTGCTGTATGATGTGTTTGCTGAGGTCACAGCAATGAAAGAAGGTCGACTCCCCCAGCCATCAGAGTTAGAAGCGTGAGCGGCACGAAATTGTATTCAATGAAAGACAGGTGTCAGTGACGCCTATTCATCCCAACAGTGGAAACAGAGTGGTGCAAATGCTTCCTCTTGTGTGCAGTGGACACAGGATCAGTGCCAAAGACCGTGGTATGGCATTATGGCAATAATCACACAGTAATACAAAAGGGCCTGCAATTACTATCGTCATTCATTATGCTTTGTTTACAATGACTGAAAACAACTTACTGTCACACCCTGATCTGTTTCACCTGTCTTTGTGCTTGTCTCCACCTCCTCAATGGTTCACACCATTGGGCTGTCGATTATTGTTCCAATGTCCGTTGGTCGTGTGAGTACCTGTGCTGTGTTTTGGCTTTCGTGCCGCTTGTATTGCACAGATGATTTACGGGTTTCGTCCCGTGTGGTATCATTGTGTGCGTGTATGTTACGGGTCCCGTCCCGGTGTATTTATTCAAGGTACTCCTCGCTCTTTTGTTTTGGTTTCTACCCAGTGTTTTGTATGTGTGTTTGTATATGTGTTTGTTTGGTCTTCGTTCCCACATGACACTCTGTAATTTGGGTCAATAAAAAACCCTATTACGCATTCCTACGACTGTCTCCCGATCCCTTGATTCCATCTTGACACTGCCTGCCATTCTGTACATTTCGGACTCTGCTCTGGATTACTGACCTCTGCTTGACCTGTCGTTTGCCTGCCCCGTTTTTGTAATAAACTTTTGTTACTTCGAACTGTCTGCATCTGGGTCTTCTCCTGAGTCGTGATACTTACTGTACATTCATTGAGGTGGACGGACGATTCCATGCCACACCATCTTCCGTACTGCTAGTGAATGAGTGAGTTGTCGTCATAATGTACACCATAATTTGTGTCGTTTCAGTCATGACAGTTATTCAGACAGCATGGACAAACCAACAAAGTGGTCCCTTAGACCTTTGACTGCTGTTTAAAAGAACAGTATTACAATGATCAATGTGCCAAACAGGGCATTCAAGTTGTTGCTGGATGGATTTTTCTCAATTTTGGAATTTAGGGATCATCTACATCAGCATGGAACCACAGTAAGTCAGTTCACCAACCAGTGCAAAATACAATGTAACATTTGGACCTAATGGAAAAATTCACCATTGTCAAATGCATTCTTCTCATAGCTAGGCTGTGTTTGGAAATCGCTCTGTTTTTAATCCCTATATCATTTAAACCAGTTATGGCACCAGGTCACTAATTTTACAACCTCATTTTACGTCCCCACTTACAGGAGGGGGCCACTTCCTCCCCCAGGCAGGCTCATGTCCAGTAATGCCATAAAGCCCTGTCTGTAACCAACTAATCTGTTTACTAGACATCCCATCAGAGGGGACTCTCACCAGTCCCCACAACACCTTTCACCTCTCACCAGGACAAGGGGAGGGACATTTACATCTGTAGATCCTTATTTACTGGCATAACGGCCCATTCCGGTTGGACACACAGCAGCACAGAAGCTCTCCAGATTAAATCCACTGTGTATTTCATTAGCATGCTACCTTGTTGTATGGTTCTGCCATCTCGTGAGAATGTCAAAACACGGACATCCTCATGTTATCATGTGGTCTCAGCTGGGTCACAGATGTGAAATAGATTTTATTCATTTTTCACTTTTTCTATTATTGTTGCATTGTTTAAAGGTGAACATGCAAGTAAGAATGTCATTGTACTGTGTACAGTACACCACAATGTGTTCCTGTCCATATGACAAATAAACAACTTGAACTTCAACAATTACCACCATATAGGAGTAATCATACACAGAGACCAACATTTGTTTTGAAAAATGTAATGAGTGCTTATTTGGAAGTTTATTGAAAGAAATGGCTCTCACAATACTGAAAAACAAATCAAAGAAAGCTCTTCACCAAACATGAATTTAAATTATGTGTACAGCAACTCTTGAGAATCATAGCATCAATAAAGAACAGGTAAATGTGTACAGTACAACCTAGACATTTTCTGACTTATAAACTATAAAATATAAAAATGTTCTACCTTTACCATAAAGACATAAGAACATGTGTTTGTGTTGTTGTGATGTGAATTTCTATTTAGCACCTGGATCTGTAGCATCTCTCGAGATCTGGCATGTGTGTCAGCCACATGTCTAGACTTGGCTGTAGGAGCCAGGGAATCGATAGTTGGAGTATGATGGTGCATCTTTGGAGTCACCGCTGGAGGCTGCAGGGAGCAGCAAGAGCCCTGTAGTGACATCTTTTTTGCAGCGATCCATTGCCTCCTTGTATGAGATCTTCTCTTTCGTGATGGGGTCAATCAACTCTTTGGTGTGGGCAGACTTGTCTTGGAGGTTCTTGGCTACTGTGCTGTTGATTATCTTGGTGTTAAGAGCATCTTGGACACTGATGCGACCAGCTTTATGGGGGTTCACCAGCCCCCCAGTCAGGTACTGTGCTTCCATGTACCTCACGGCACTATCCTGAGGTATCCAGCCTTTCTCAGCCGCTTGCCCTACTGCGAGACGCTCCTTAGTCACAGGATCCTCCACTCCAGTGAAGGCCTTCTGAGCATTCAGCAGCAGATGCATGTGACTTTTGTCAATGAGACCCAGCTCAACTGCTTTGTGAACAGAGAATTTGTCCTTTCTGTTGAGGTCGACGATGCCACCCGTGGCTGCCTGTGCCTCCAGGAGCTTCTGGGCTGTGGTTGGGTCAATAAGGTTTCGAGTCAGTGCACTACGTACAGACATACGACTGTTGGTGGTGGAGTCCAGCACCCCAGAGATTGGGAAGAGCTCATCACCGCTAGAAATATTCAGGTTGCTACTGCTGCCGTATCTATTGTTTGTTAGACTTGAGTAGGAAGACCTTAGTGATGATGGCATTGTGCTCAAAGAAGATGACGCAGTGGTATTTGTCGGTGTCCTTGGTGTTGCGATTGGACCAATGTAAGGCTTTGGTCTGGAATCCCCAGCGACCAGGAGAGCAAATTCTGAGATAGGCATTTTACCCTCCTTGTAGCGGTGCAGATCGGACTGAGTCAAGCGGCCATCCTTTAGAGCATTCTTGACAGAGAACTGCTTTCCACTCTTGCGATCCTGCAGAATCGAGGTCTCCCCATCTGGACCCATTGAGGTGATCTCCTCCCAGTCACATTCTAGCTCCTGAAGGTGGATGTACTGGTTGCGGTCAATCAGACCCTCTAAGTAGGCATCATATGGTGACATGTCTTTGCCAGTCTCGGGGTCAAGGATGCTGATTCTAGTGGAGAGGTTGGTCTCTCTGGTGTGTGTCTCAGAGTGGTCATCTTTCTTAAGATTGTTCTGCAGCTCCATAATGTAGGTCTCCTTTTGGTGTATCCGGTCTTTTTCATCCAGGATGTCCTTCTCTAGACGTTGTACCTCAGAATCCATCTTGAAGCCCCTTTGCCTGTTCATCTGGTTTCTCTCACTCATCAGCTTGGATTGCAGCTGGAACGATATGCTTAAATCATGTTTCTCAGACTCCAAAGTCCTCAGTGTTTTGAGGAGATTTTCCTTCTCTCTCATCAGGGAATCTCTATTGAGGGTGATACTTGTTTCTTCATGAGAGGTGCTTGACTTTGTGGTCTGGAGCCGGGTCACTTTGGTATTAAGTCTCTGGATTTCATCTTCTTGATCCCGTCTGGAACTTCTTTCCTGCAACACTAGATCTCTGAGATGGTCCCTCTCAGCCTCCACATTCTGGTCCTTCTCCACCCGAATCACCTCTTTATATACAGTCTTTTCAATGGACTTTTCCTTGCGCAAGATGTCCAACTTGATCTTCAGGTTTCGGATGTCCCTTTCCAACCGACTGATTTTGGTTTCCTCCATATCCATGTCTGTGCGTAAGCCACTGGTTAGTTTCTCAAGCTTGGGGTCTCTCTCCACTTTGAGAACTTCCTCAATAATGATCTTCTCCGCAATGGGTTGAGGGGTATTGTCAAGCTCAAGGATGCGAGATTTGATCTGTCTAAGCTCTGTTTCTACTTGGATTTTCTTTTGCCGGTCGTCCATCAGTGCCAAGTTTCTCTCTTTCTCCTCAACCAGGACTCTCAACTGTCGAACTTCCAATTCCAGTATTCTACGGGATTTAACTTCTTCATCCAAGTTCTTGTTCAGCTTTTCATACTCCAGGAGTTGTTTTGGATCCTTCTCAAGACGCACCACTTCCTGCATCACAATCTTCTCCTCTGGTTTCTGCCTTTCCACCATGATGTACTTGTTCTGCAGGTCAAAGACAGTTTCCTCCATGTTGCGTCGTTGCTGGATTTCCTCCCTCACATCTCTCCTCAGACGGTCAGCCTCCTTCTCCAGTAGGGGGTCATTTTCGTATTTGACTACCTCTTTGTTTACAAGCTTTGTCTCTAACTTAGACTTTTCAACCTTCCATTCATCTCTCTCTTTGCGCAGGCGGCTCAGCAGATCCAGGGTGCTGTCATATGAGACCCGCAGAAGTGAAACCTGGTCATTCAACCTCTTGATTTCCCTGATGACCTCTGGGCTCTTCTCCTCTTTAATCACTTCCTGGGTCACTTCCTTGTACTCCGACTTGGGTTTCTGGGAACGCAGAATTTTAAGATCTACCATAACTGAGTCGATTTCTTTCTCTAGATCAGCGTGGTTTCGATTGGAGTCGTGCAGCTCTTTCCTTAGCCTCACCAGCTCCACCTCTGTCTCAGGGTCCACCCTGTAGATCTCATTGACAATCTCCTTGACCTCAAGCTTGGGCCGCAACTTCTCCACTTCACTGTAGCGGATCTGGAGGATGGTGAGTTCCTTCATCAAATCACTGTTCATCTTGTTCTCCTCTTCCAGGCTGGTGTGGATAGTCTTAACCTCATCAATGAGTTTTGGGTCCTGTTCCACCCTCTTCAGCACCTTGGTAACAATCTTAGGCTGGATAGTGGGAATGATCCTCTCAAGTGTGTTGATTTGGCTCCTAGTGCGGAATATGTCATCATTGAGGGACTTGGATCTTAACCCCTCCTCTGAGATCTCGGTCTGAAAGGTCAGAACTGCTTTCAGCATCTCCGGGTCCTTCTCTAGTCTTATCACCTCCTTTTTCACTACTCGCTCTTTGATAGTCGGTCTCTTCTGTGCCAGAACTGTGATCTCAGTCTTCATGTGGACCGTCTCTGTATCTCTCACCTGGACCTCCTGCTCCAGCTTGCGCATCTCCTCTCTCAGCTTGGTGGCCTCCTTGTCAAGCTGGGGGTCCCTCTCAAACTCAGTCAACACCCTGGTCAACAGCCTAGGTGTGACATTTGTCAGCTCAGTCTCCCGGCGGATGATATTCTCATTGACAACCTTTATCTCTGTCTGGGTGCCAGAGTGTTTTATAGTCTCATCTTGGATTCGACTCTTCAGGGACACCAGGTCACCCTCTAGTTTGGGGTCACGGTAGTATTGCACAACTTCCCTCTCCTCCATTCGTTCCACACCTCTACGGCTTTTCAGTGAAATAAACCTCTTTCTGTATGTTGCTAGGTCATTCTCAGCATGGGAGCGCCTGGTGGTCTCATCCGCCAGCTCTCTCTTTAGAACGTCTGTTTCCTCCAGGTCTTTCTGCTGGCTCTGCAGCTGCCGCTGCTGTTTCACCTCCACCTGGCTCACCTTCTCTTCATTCTGTTCAGAGCAGGTAACAGTGGACAATATAGTTTAACCTATACTAGTGTTTTTTATAAGGAATTACAGAATCCACTGTGTTGATGTTTTACAAAGTAATTGTGTCATACCTGGGCAATTATGTTCTTAGCGAATCCCATCTTGTTGAGAAGCTGATCATTCTCTGCAGACACCTCTGAGTAGAGATTCAGTAGAGCTCTTTCCTGAAACAGAAACATACAGCCTCTAGTCAGACCATGGATCTTGAATCAATGCCCAAACTTGAATGCAAATTAAGTCAACTATAGGATGAGGATTGTTGCAGTCTCTCAGGTCTACAATACCTTTTTAAGCACAGCGTCAGCCATGGCGGATGTGTGACGTCTTTTGCTATCTTCATCATCCACATCTTTCAGTGTACCCCGGTACTTATCAGATTTGGCCTCATACTCCTACGAGACATGGTGAATATTTATTTTCTCTTTTAAGAGCAACATTGACCAAAAACCTTCAACTGACATTTTTAATGGTAGCTCTGATTAGATGTATTTTTTTAACTCACATTGAGGACATTCTGCAAGTCACGGGACTGTTTCACTGCTAGGCCCACATCATCTGATTTCCTTTTTATGTCCTCCACCACTCTCTGAAAAGAAAGCAAACACACAATAAGAACAAGAGAATGTACTGCAGAAAACTAACGATGTTCATAGCAGGGACAATTTTTGAGATAAAATAACACAAAAATAAACCCACAAACCTTCTGAGAGTTCTGCTTGGAGTTAATTTGAGAAAGTCCATCACTTGGATTGATCGTATTATTAGGCAGGTTGGTCAAAAATAAGTTCAATGATTGGACAGAGCTCTGGAAGCCTTGATTCTTATTGGTTGCCTCTTGTAGCAGAACCGTTCTATAACAATAGATTTTTTATTAAGCATCTGTATATCATAGACCACAGAAGTAACCACAGACACAAGACATATATAACTGTGACATAAAAACTCAGAAAAAAATAAACGTCCTCTCACTGTCAACTGCGTTTATTTTATGTGTAAATATTTGTATGAACATAACAAGATTCAACAACTGAGACATAAACTGAACAAGTTCCACAGACATGTGACTAACAGAAATGGAATAATGTGTCCCTGAACAAAGTGGGGGTCAAAATCAAAAGAAACAGTCAGTATCTGGTGTGGCCACCAGCTGAATTAAGTACTGCAGTGCATCTCCTCCTCATGGACTGTACCAGATTTGCCAGTTCTTGCTGTGATATGTTACCCCCCACTCTTCCACCAAGGTACCTGCAAGTTCCCGGACATTTCTGGGGGAAATGGCCCTAGCCCTCACCCCCCGATCCAACAGGTCCCAGGTGTGCTCAATGGGATTGAGATCCTCACTGGCCATGGCAGAACACTGACATTCCTGTCTTGCAGGAAATCACGCATAGAACGAGCAGTATGGCTGGTGGCATTGTCATGCTGGAGGGTCATGTCAGGATGAGCCTGCAGAAAGGGTACCACATGAGGGAGGACGATGTCTTCCCTATAACGCACAGTGTTGAGGTTGCCTGCAATGCTGTGAAACACCGCCCCAGACCATGACGGACCCTCCACCTCCAAATCGATCCCAATCCAGAGTACAGGCCTCAGTGTAACGCTCATTCCTTAGATGATAAACTTGAATCCGACCATCACCCCCCGTGAGACAAAACCACGACTCGTCAGTGAAGAGCACTTTTTGCCAGTCCTGTCTGGTCCAGCGACGGTGGGTTTGTGCCCATAGGCGATGTTGTTGCCGGTGATGTCTGGTGAGGACCTGCCTTACAACAGGCCTACAAGCCCTCAGTCCAGCCTCTCTCAGCCTATTGCGAACAGTCTGAGCACGGATAGAGGGATTGTGCATTCCTGGTGTAACTCGGGCAGTTGTTGCCATCCTGTACCTGTCCTGCAGGTGTGATGTTCGGATGTACCAATCCTGTGCAGGTGTTGTTACACGTTGTCTGCCACTGCGAGGATGATCAGCTGTCTGTCCTGTCTCCCTGTAGCGCTGTCTTAGGCGTCTCACAGTACGGACATTGCAATTTATTGCCCTGGCCACACGTGCAGTCCTAATGCCTCCTTGCAGCATGCCTAAGGCACGTTCATGCAGATGAGCAGGAACCCTGGGAAACTTTCTTTTGGTGTTTTTCAGTCAGTAGAAAGGCCTCTTTAGTGTCCTAAGTTTTCATAAATGTGACCTTAATTGCCCACCATCTGTAAGCTGTTAGTGTCTTAACAACTCTTCAACAGGTGCATGTTCATTACTTGTTTATGGTTCATTGAACAAGCATGGGAAACAGTGTTTAAACCCTTTACAATGAAGATCTGTGAAGTTATTTGGATTTTTATTAATTATCTTTGAAAGACAGGGTCCTGAAAAAGGGCAGTTTCTTTTTGCTGAGTTTAGCTGTGTGACAGATTGGGTTCTCACCTCTCCTGTAGCTGACTGTTGACGTTGGCATAGCGGTTCTTCAGGTGTTTGACCTCTGTCTGCTGGCGGCGGATGTCTGGGCAGTACTCATGGAAGCCCTTCTGCAGGGAGCTGCTCAGCTGCTCTGTGGACTCCAAGTCCCTGCTCAGCTTCAGCATCTCGTCCTGCTTTAACGCTACATCCTTGCGCATGTTCTGTTTGTAGGACAAGGGAGAAACACATGGGACTGATCAAAGAGGATGGGTCAATCGAAACAAAACACTCACTGCAACTTGAAAGAGTCCATCATAATGACATGATGTGTGATGAACTTTAAGTGGTCATATGACTGAAATACTGTTACCTGAAGCTTCTGGATGCGTGTCTGGAGGACATTGGGAACATCAGGGATGGCAGCATCTTCAGCCAGCTGCTCCTCAAAGCCAGAGACTGAGTTGTCCACCGTATTGATCTGCCTCTCCAAGAACATGGAAGCTGTGGCTCTGGTCAAGATTTAAAAAAATTGTGAGTGAGAATCATCTTGAGCATTTGGATGTAAATAAAATAAAAACAAGCAAAAAATCAGAACATATAGCTAACACAACCTTTACATAGGTTTTTATTTATTTCACATTGTAAACTAAATTCTTACTTTTTGTTGTACAGGTCACAGAGGACGTTGGTGTCGTCAAACTTGTTGTTAAGACCACTCAGTTTGAGGGACAGGGCGGAGGTGGTGGGCCCAAGGGGCTTCTGGGCCAGGATGGGATCCATATCTCTCTGGACCGCTGCCTTCTCTGCCTCCAGGTTCCTAACAGTCAGGGTGGCCCTCTGCAGGGCAAAACACACCATGGATATCACACTCTGGAACCACACTGTCCATTATAATGATGCTATGTAGCAGGCTGCAGTGGTCTGAAATAAAAAACAATCCCTTCACCTCATGCTCCTTCAGCCTGTTGGCCAGGTCACATGTGGGGTCACTGCGATCCAGAGGGGCCCTCAGCCGGCTCAGAATGTCCTTCTCACTGTGGTCCAGGTTCTTTCTGATCTTGTCCAGCTGGCTGGCCAGCACTGTGGTCTTTGGGTCCACTGGGGCATTAGCCACAGGGGCTGAGGACAAGCAGAGGGCACAGTGAGAAATAAGGGGACAGGAGAGGGCCACACTGAGTCTAGTCCCCTGTATCGACTAGGGTCCCACTGTGAGTTCAAACTAAGTGATTTCTGCTAAAGTTCTTAGCAAGTGGAGTGATGTTCCACTCACCTGCTCTCACTGAGCGCACCACCTCCACACCGGGGCTCCTCAGGGAGGCCATCAGAGTAGTTCTCTTTCTCTTCAGGTTAGAAAGCTCTCTTTCCAGACTGGACACACAAACACACATTACAGTTCGCCTGGGATGGTGGTTAAGTTTTGGGTCATTGTAATAAGGAGTCTTTTTTTCTCTCTCTTTACCTTTCCACTTTCTCAAGTGCCTCCGTGTCTGGCGGTGGGACCAGGAAGCAGGCCCCAGGCAGGGTTTTGGTCTTCCCAGTGCTGGTCTGGACCTCCCAGTTCTCATCGTCTAAGTTGGACTTTAGCATGAGCTTCTCTGCTTGAGACACTGAGTCCTAAGGGTGACAGGAGTTTGCATCATTATATTGTGCTACAGCTGTCAATTGACAGGACATTAGCTTGCCCTTTAACTTCTCAGAACTCTCACAATGCTATTCTATGAAGCTATTTTCTACCTCTCCATTGGTCCATTCACACAGGGACACCACAGGGGTGGGTTTGGTGGGGCGGAGACGCCGCAGCTTCAGAGGGGCGATGGTGCTGCTGAACTCCCTCAGGGCTACTAGGCGCTGTTCGTTCCTCTCTATCGCTCTCTCATCACCCTGAGGATATGAGGTACAGAAGATATTAGAGAACATATTGAAATAATGCTTTACGTCATAGAAACGACTTAACTTAGATACAAAGAATAAACCAAATCTCACCTCAAGCTGTAGCAGGATCTCTGGGTTGTTCTTGTTGTTCAGTGATTTGGGGTCCAGATTAGAGTTGAGTCTCTTCATGGACTCAGACAAGGTCTCTACATCCAGCTGGTACTGTAGGTAGGAACACACATAGGAGCAATGTTACATTGAGCCATGACAATGAGCCATAAGAAACGTCCTTTCCCAGGGTTAAGAGATGACGTACCTTCCTGTAGTTGTCTATGTTGTCAAGGTGTACCTCCTGGCAGATACACAGGTTTAGGAAGCTCTGCCACTCGTTCTGCAATGCTGTGTGCCTGAGACAAACCGCTGCCCCATGGAAGTGCCTGAGACAAAACCAGTCAGCATACATATTGCCCCATGGAAGATACAGAAGGACCAGAGTAGATGATGTGGTGAGTAACTCGATGTCCTATACTTAAGCTATTACAATGGGAAAGGTTTATATTTTGTAGCCATATAAACATACCCGTATTGTGGAGCTGGCAGGGTGCTTCATTTCAACGAGACGATCCCCATCCATCTGTAGCTGGTTGGTCTCGCTCTCATGTGTTAGCAGAGTGTTGTTTTTGAACTTCTCGTACTCCATGCGCACCCCTGGGGGGTCCAGCATGCGGTCGCTCCAGTCCTTCCTGAGGATCCTCTCCTGGTACTCGCTCAGGTAGACCAGCTCCTTACTGCAGCCCTGCATGTAGTCATACAGAGAGGCCAGGTACCTGTGTCTCCACAGGGAGGCCTCCTGCACCACACAGCATGGGGAGAGACAGATCAGTCACACCTGGACTATCTTATAGTCAACGATGGAGAGATAGCACAGGCACAAAGGTTAAAATACAACCACAACAGTGTAGCATTCTGAGCCCCTTTGACATGTCAGAGCCATACTTTAATGCACACCCAGATGTATTACATAACTTCTGGACTCACCAAGAGATCTGTGTACTGTCTCTGAATGGTAGACAACTTTGCCTGTGGACAGAAAACAAACCATGATAATCATTGTTTCGAGTTTATCCCTAGTTTTGGTGAGATTCAGAATGAAGAAAGCAGCCGAGTGCTTTGTAGTCGTTACCGGAGAGCCAGTGCTGCTGCGGTTCATTTGGGAGCCGTAGGCCTCGATCTCCTGGTGCAGGATGTTATGAGAGGCAATCTGCTTCTCCACATCAGACAGGTTGGGCCCGTACCTCTCTGCACATATTTGCTTCTATAACACACAACACAACACACAGGTATAGTAAATCCTCTAGAGTTCAGCTGTATGTTTACCTCAACCACATGTCTTGTTAACTTTGCTTGGCTGTTTTCCCCCTGGGGATAATAAAGTTTTGTACCACTACTACTACATTCAGAAAGATATGTTCCTCCAAGGAACTAGGAGCTAATACCAAAGGTTTGGTTGCACTAGCAGAAAGCGGTGGTCAACCAAAGTTGTTATATAATGGCAGGACAGTACCGTCTACGGTCATACTGGTCTTGAAGAGAGTGTTACCAAGGATATGGCAGGCTCACCTGTTTCTCCTCCAGCACCTGAGACCAGTCAATCCTGGGAGTGAGCTCCACCTCCTGCACTGCCTCATACAGGTCCCGGTACATGGTACAGTCCTTGGACCAGCGGTCATGGAGGTTTCTCACACTGAGGACCAGAAAAGAAGGAGAAATAAGAGGCATATTGAAAGAGGGAAAGAGTGTGTGTGTGTGTGTGTGTGTGTGTGTGTGTGTGTGTGTGTGTGTGTGTGTGTGTGTGTGTGTGTGTGTGTGTGTGTGTGTGTGTGTGTGTGTGTGTGTGTGTGTGTGTGTGTGTGTGTGTGTGTGTGTGTGTGTGTGTGTGTGTGTGTGTGTGTGTGTGTGTGTGTGTGTGTGTGTGTGTTCTTGCTGGAACTCACTCAATCTCTATCTCTCCAGCCTGTGGGTGTGAAAGCTTCTTGGCCCGGTCCACATCCAGAAACAGATCCTTCAGCAGCCCCTCAGCCTCAGCTAGGATCTCTGTATTCTCCTTCTGGTGCAGTAAGGGCCTGTCCTTCTTGTCATTCACTGTGTCCTGGAACAGAAATGGAAAGCCACTCATCATGACACATTTGTGTTGAATTGCACATTGATAAAATATCTGTGGGGGGATTGAAAAGTTTTTACTTGATCAAGTGGAATTAAGGGGTGTGTATTTCATTAAGTTGGGCATTGTAACGTGTTAGGTAAAAGTGTATGTATAACTGTGTAATTACATACACAGGCAGTGTATGGGTAGGGATGGTAGGACCTCTTACCTCAGCCATCAGCTCCTCAGAGCACAGCACATTCTTCTCCACCTGGTCTGCATTGCTCTGCATGCGCGCCACCAGCACGGCCACATCATTACCTTGGCTCCTGGGAAGAGAAAAGACAAACCTCCATTCACATCAGTGTAATTGGCACATTGTTGAAACCAGTAGCCCTATCTAAGAGAGATCAGTAGAGCAACCTGAATGTTCAGGAACCAAACTCCAGGTTTGGTAGAATAATCAAAATGAGAACCAGACTCCAGGTTTGGTAGAATAATCAAAATGAGAATCAGACTCCAGGTTTGGTAGAATAATCTAAATGAGAACCAGACTCCAGGTTTGGTACAATAATCAAAATGAGAACCAGACTCCAGGTTTGGTAGAATAATCTAAATGAGAACCAGACTCCAGGTTTGGTAGAATAATCAAAATGAGAATCAGACTCCAGGTTTGGTAGAATAATCAAAATGAGAACCAGACTCCAGGTTTGGTAGAATAATCTAAATGAGAACCAGACTCCAGGTTTGGTAGAATAATCTAAATGAGAACCAGACTCCAGGTTTGGTAGAATAATCAAAATGAGAACCAGACTCCAGGTTTGGTAGAATAATCTAAATGAGAACCAGACTCCATAGAATAATCAAAAGAACCAGACTCCAGGTTTGGTAGAATAATCAAAATGAGAACCAGACTCCAGAATAATCTAAATGAGAACCAGACTCCAGGTTTGGTAGAATAATCTAAATGAGAACCAGACTCCAGGTTTGGTAGAATAATCTAAATGAGAACCAGACTCCAGGTTTGGTAGAATAATCTAAATGAGAACCAGACTCCAGGTTTGGTAGAATAATCAAAATGAGAACCAGACTCCAGGTTTGGTAGAATAATCAAAATGAGAACCAGACTCCAGGTTTGGTAGAATAATCTAAATGAGAACCAGACTCCAGGTTTGGTAGAATAATCTAAATGAGAACCAGACTCCAGGTTTGGTAGAATAATCAAAATGAGAATCAGACTCCAGGTTTGGTAGAATAATCTAAATGAGAACCAGACTCCAGGTTTGGTAGAATAATCTAAATGAGAACCAGACTCCAGGTTTGGTAGAATAATCTAAATGAGAATCAGACTCCAGGTTTGGTAGAATAATCCAAATGAGAACCAGACTCCAGGTTTGGTAGAATAATCTAAATGAGAATCAGACTCCAGGTTTGGTAGAATAATCAAAATGAGAACCAGACTCCAGGTTTGGTAGAATAATCAAAATGAGAATCAGACTCCAGGTTTGGTAGAATAATCAAAATGAGAACCAGACTCAGGCAGAACAAAAAGTAGTCCTCAGCCCCTCCCATCCAACTCCACAAAGAACTGTCAATCATCTACACTCATCTAGCAATCAACACATCTTTAAGTCTGTATGTTCTTGTACTTATTGTTCTGTCATTCCTACTCGTAGTCGCTGTTATGAAAGTCAGCTAATTATTCGTACACACCCTCACATTGATGGATTATTGAGGAGTGTCCTCAGGAATGTACAGTGAATGGGTGACATAGCACATGGAATTCTACTGATGTCCCCATGAATCGCTTTGATCCAAGTTAATAGCTGATGAATGCAATTACAATCCAATGGGACAATAAATGAATAGTGATAGTGGGGGGAGAGATTTACTGTTTTAACAATGTGGAATCCAGTATCTCATACATGCCTTGTTGAAAGTTCTGAGTCATTAAGGCAACTGCTTATCTCTGTTAGTATATGTGGTAAAATGACAAAGTCTACATAGCTGTAGAAGCCATCTAGGTTTGGCAGACACATCCTTTCATACCCTGTGACATCCTAAAGAAGTTTAAAAGGAGTTAGATAATGTATAGCTACCGTACCAAAGCAAACAGCACACACATGTCAGGGTGAGTAGGAGTGTGACAGGCAGACACTAAAGGGAAACCTAAAAGTCACCCTGCTGGTTCTATAAGATAGAGAGCTGAAAAGGATCCAGACTCTACACCCTGTCGCTCCAAGACACACCCCAGTGTAGGAGTGATGTGGAGGGTGTTCCTGGATGTGGTGAGGGACACAGTGTTCAGTGATGTAAAGGAATTGAAACATAATCCTCAGATTATTGATTTATCAAGGCACACTTGAAAGGAACATAGTACATATTTCACAAAATCATATAATCTATTAATCTCTCCGCAACTTTGTATATACACAAATCTAATAGAACCTGTTTAAGCAACAGAACACACAGTACATACCCTCTTCTCTATATAAACATAAATCCTGAGCCTTCCAGCGATGTACCGAAACACATTCCACATCTGCTGTCTGTCACTCACTTCTGTGAGATCACACTTCTTCAAACAGTGCTTTTATGTGCTCTGGGCTCTTTGTTACCGGGCCAGGCTACTTTAGTGTAACATAGTATTATCCATCAGAGCTATTGTTGCTCTGTCTACATAATTAGTCAGAGCAGCCATCTTTGAATACTGAGAGCAATGTGGAAGTTCAATGCACCTTCATGTCACACCCTATTGCTAAAGGCACACATCAGTGGTTACATACAACACAGTCCAAAAACCAGTGAGATTACTATTTTCTCAGTAAAGTTAACAGATTGTGACAGTTACTACAGAAATGATTGTCTTGTCTCATCATTAATCAGTGGCAGATAAGATTGATTTTACACTTATGTAAGGTAGCAATGAGGCGTTACGTATACTAAGTGCTCATAGATCAAATCTGATACTTCATCTAAATCATCTCCTGCATTTTCATGGAAAACTGCAGACTCTTAAAATACACTATCCTTCCAAGTTGGACATAGAAAAGACCAGTCAACAAATGCCCACATGTGCAGTGGACTAGATTCCAGGTCGCCCAACAGGGAATACAAGCAGGCTGAGATGAAGTGAAAAAGAGAAATAAGAGACAGAGAAAAGAGAAGGAAACATGACACATCAAAGTTCAGGCAACGGAGGGCAAACTCACTGGGCCACTTTCACCAGGTCGTACTCCTTCTTCTTGCTGAACATCCTGGGAGGCTGTGCGTTCTGTCAGTCCCAGTGCAATTACCTTACTCCTCACTGTACCTCTCTCTCTAGCCGTGTCTCCTCTCTCTAGTTAAAGAGCAGCCACCTGCCTCAGCTCCACCCCAATGAACAGGTGTGTCATCATGAAGGCACTAGACCAGAGGAACAGACCGGGTAGACCTGTTCCTCTCTCCTGTCCTCCATCCCACTCTCTCTCTCGCTCTCTCTGTCTCTCTCTCACTTTCTCTCCATTCCTACACACCTGCATTCCTATCTTTTAATATATTTACTTTTCCTTACCTGGGCATAATCAATAAAGATCGTTTTGTTATAGACAATGTTGAATAGGCACTGCTTTTCTAAATCAAGGGAATCAACACTAAGAGATACACATTATTATAACAGTGTGATTCCTCATTGGTAGAATTCCAATGGAGAAACACTGGAATGTGGCAGGGCCAGTCCCCTGTTAGATTCCAGCATGCTACTCACTCACATTTACTGACTTCAATCAAACCAATCTAAATTCATTCCCACCTTGAAACATTGGAGATTGAATTATCTAGTAATGACATTAAACCACTGATTAGTTGTCATTACAACCAGAATATCTAGATTCTAGACATATTTGGGATGAAATGCCAGAACACCAAAAGGCTATAGTGTAATGCCAAACAATGCCCAAAGTTCACACTGCATGAAAACATATCCAACAAGAATCGTAATAGTTACTACTACATACACCTTTATTGAAGGTTGGGCACACCACATCCCAACTGTGCTATCCACCCAACAAGCAAACAGTGAAGGTCAATAATGTTTAGAGAGTATCAGACTAAGGGGGTGTGATCTGTGGGTAGTAATAATATCACAAAAATATGCAAGGAAAATGTAATAGCTATTTGTAGTAGTGTGATGACACCTATTTAAATGTTGTGTTGGCCTGACATGCTAGCCCACTACAGAAAGGGTGCCGTGAAACTGGACAAGTTAAAACAGGCCTATCTTACAACAGCCTAAGATAATAAACAAAACGTGACAAGCATTTGACATCACCATTGATCCTTTATTTTAGGAAGTCAAAACTGTGAGTGGTCGTGCTGGTTTGCATTGTATTCTGTTTGTAGCTTAGCCATCGGGTACAGCATCAGACACTACAGTACCGTGGGCTAAAGTTCCCCAGGCTTCTGAGTCTGAGTGATTATTAGACACTACAGTACAGTGGGCTAAATTTCCCCAGGCTTCTGAGCCTGAGTGATTATTAGACACTACAGTACAGTGGGCTAAAGTTCCCCAGGCTTCTGAGTCTGAGTGATTATTAGACACTACAGTACAGTGGGCTAAAGTTCCCCAGGCTTCTGAGTCTGAGTGATTATTAGACACTACAGTACAGTGGGCTAAATTTCCCCAGGCTTCTGAGCCTGAGTGATTATTAGACACTACAGTACCGTGGGCTAAAGTTCCCCAGGCTTCTGAGTCTGAGTGATTATTAGACACTACAGTACAGTGGGCTAAAGTTCCCCAGGCTTCTAAGTCTGAGTGATTATTAGACACTACAGTACAGTGGGCTAAAGTTCCCCAGGCTTCTGAGTCTGAGTGATTATTAGACACTACAGTACAGTGGGCTAAAGTTCCCCAGGCTTCTGAGTCTGAGTGATTATTAGACACTACAGTACAGTGGGCTAAAGTTCCCCAGGCTTCTGAGTCTGAGTGATTATTAGACACTACAGTACAGTGGCCTACAGTTCCCCAGGCTTCTGAGTCTGAGTGATTATTAGACACTACAGTACAGTGGGCTAAAGTTCCCCAGGCTTCTGAGTCTGAGTGATTATTAGACACTACAGTACAGTGGGCTAAAGTTCCCCAGGCTTCTGAGTCTGAGTGATTATTAGACACTACAGTACAGTGGGCTAAAGTTCCCCAGGCTTCTGAGTCTGAGTGATTATTAGACACTACAGTACAGTGGGCTAAAGTTCCCCAGGCTTCTGAGTCTGAGTGATTATTAGACACTACAGTACAGTGGGCTACAGTTCCCCAGGCTTCTGAGTCTGAGTGATTATTAGACACTACAGTACAGTGGGCTAAAGTTCCCCAGGCTTCTGAGTCTGAGTGATTATTAGACACTACAGTACAGTGGGTTAAAGTTCCCCAGGCTTCTGAGTCTGAGTGATTATTAGACACTACAGTACAGTGGGCTAAAGTTCCCCAGGCTTCTGAGTCTGAGTGATTATTAGACACTACAGTACAGTGGGCTAAAGTTCCCCAGGCTTCTGAGTCTGAGTGATTATTAGACACTACAGTACAGTGGGCTAAAGTTCCCCAGGCTTCTGAGTCTGAGTGATTATTAGACACACGCCCTGTTGAATTACCACTCTTGGTATTTATATATATATTTTTTACCTTTATTTAACGAGGCAAGTCAGTTATGAACAAATTCTTATTTTCAATGACAGCCAAGAAAAAGTGGCTTAAATGCTTGTTCAGGGGCAGAATGACCGATTTTTACCTTGTCAGCTTGGGGATTGGATCTTGCAACCTTTCGGTTACAAGTCCAAAGCTCTAACCACTAGGCTACCTGCCGCCCCTAGTATAAGGAGTCAAGGTCTCAGAGAGGAATGCAGTGTACATTTACCGCTGAGGGAAGAGCTGGGTCCTCTGCTGACAGTAGATAGATAAACATTTATGAGTGTATGTGCATTGTACCCTCATAATCAAAAAAATCAAATCCAATTGTGTTCATCACATGCTTGTAAACAACAGTGAAATACTTACAGGCCCTTTTCCCAACAACGCAGAGAGAAAGAAAATAGAGAAATAATATAAGAAAAATAATAACACGTAATAATACAAGTTATAATAAACACCATGAGTAAAGATAACTTGGCTATACCAGTACTGAGTTGATGTGCAGGAGTACGAGGTAATTAGAAGTAGACATGTGCACATAACTAGGAATAAAGTGACAAGGCAACAGGATAGATAATAAACAGTAGCAGCAGCATTCGCAATGAGTAAAAAAAAGTTTGTGCCAAAAGGGTCAATGCAGATAGTCCGGGTTAACGATTTAACTAACTATTTAGCAGTCTTGTGGCTTGGGGGTAGAAGCTGTTCAGGGTCCCATTGGTTCCAGACTTGGTGCATCGTTACCTCTTGCCATGCGGTAGCAGAGAGAACAGTCTATGACTTTGGTGGCTGGAGTCTTTGACCATTTTTAGGACCTTCTTCTGACACCGCCTGGTCTATAATTACACAAGCATGTGCAATTAATAGAAAAGTGGCAGGTGGGAGTTTATGTCTGAGTTATATTAACGCTACTAACTCATAATGTGATGTCTATGGCTCAGTCAAAGCTGTGGTTTAGCATGCTGTTGAGCATCAGGCTTGACGTAGGTGTGTCTGGCTCACTTCCATATTGGGTACAGTACTCTCCTGACCAACGGCAACTTGCCAGGAGAGAAACGTGCAGGATACTAAAGATACAAAAAGTGAAGACATTTAACATTTACATTTAAGTAATTTAGCAGACGCTCTTATCCAGAGCGACTTACAAATTGGTGCATTCACCTTATGACATCCAGTGGAACAGCCACTTTACAATAGTGCATCTAAATCTTTTAAGGGGGGGGTGAGAAGGATTACTTTATCCTATCCTAGGTATTCCTTAAAGAGGTGGGGTTTCAGGTGTCTCCGGAAGGTGGTGATTGACTCCGCTGTCCTGGCGTCGTGAGGGAGTTTGTTCCACCATTGGGGGGCCAGAGCAGCGAACAGTTTTGACTGGGCTGAGCGGGAACTGTACTTCCTCAGTGGTAGGGAGGCGAGCAGGCCAGAGGTGGATGAACGCAGTGCCCTTGTTTGGGTGTAGGGCCTGATCAGAGCCTGGAGGTACTGAGGTGCCGTTCCCCTCACAGCTCCGTAGGCAAGCACCATGGTCTTGTAGCGGATGCGAGCTTCAACTGGAAGCCAGTGGAGAGAGCGGAGGAGCGGGGTGACGTGAGAGAACTTGGGAAGGTTGAACACCAGACGGGCTGCGGCGTTCTGGATGAGTTGTAGGGGTTTAATGGCACAGGCAGGGAGCCCAGCCAACAGCGAGTTGCAGTAATCCAGACGGGAGATGACAAGTGCCTGGATTAGGACCTGCGCCACTTCCTGTGTGAGGCAGGGTCGTACTCTGCGGATGTTGTAGAGCATGAACCTACAGGAACGGGCCACCGCCTTGATGTTAGTTGAGAACGACAGGGTGTTGTCCAGGATCACGCCAAGGTTCTTAGCGCTCTGGGAGGAGGACACAATGGAGTTGTCAACCGTGATGGCGAGATCATGGAACGGGCAGTCCTTCCCCGGGAGGAAGAGCAGCTCCGTCTTGCCGAGGTTCAGCTTGAGGTGGTGATCCGTCATCCACACTGATATGTCTGCCAGACATGCAGAGATGCGATTCGCCACCTGGTCATCAGAAGGGGGAAAGGAGAAGATTAATTGTGTGTCGTCTGCATAGCAATGATAGGAGAGACCATGTGAGGTTATGACAGAGCCAAGTGACTTGGTGTATAGCGAGAATAGGAGAGGGCCTAGAACAGAGCCCTGGGGGACACCAGTGGTGAGAGCGCGTGGTGAGGAGACAGATTCTCGCCACGCCACCTGGTAGGAGCGACCTGTCAGGTAGGATGCAATCCAAGCGTGGGCCGCGCCGGAGATGCCCAACTCGGAGAGGGTGGAGAGGAGGATCTGATGGTTCACAGTATCGAAGGCAGCCGATAGGTCTAGAAGGATGAGAGCAGAGGAGAGAGAGTTAGCTTTAGCAGTGCGGAGCGCCTCCGTGATACAGAGAAGAGCAGTCTCAGTTGAATGACTAGTCTTGAAAAGTGAAGAGTGATGAATGAAGAGGGAACTACAGGTAACTGCCAAAATAAAGGAAACACCTGAGTAAATGATGGATACAAAGTATATTGAAAGCAGGTGCTTCCACACAGATGTGGTTCCTGAGTTAATTAACAAAATTAACATCCCATCATACTTAGGGTCATGTATAAAAAGGCCTGTTTATTATTTTGGTTACCATGACTTTTTAAGAGGGGTCTCAAAGATACATAGGGGGTTTAAAGGGTGTGTGTGTGTGTGTGTGTCTCAATCACCAGATCTCAGCACAATTGAACACCTATGAGAGATTCCTGATTCCACCACCATCAACAAAACACTAAATAATGGAGATTCTCGTGTCAGAATGATGTCGCATTCCTCCAATAGAGTTCCAGACACTTGTAGAACTATGCCAAGGCGCATTGAACCTGGCAGTTCGTGGTGACCAAACCCCCTATCTAGACACTATACTGGTTTTCTATATTTTGGCAGTAACTTGTATGCCATACACTAAATTACCAAAGGTATGTGGACACCTGTTTGTCGAACATCTCATTCCAAAATCATAGGCATTAATATGGAGTTTGTCCCTCCTTTGCTGCTACAACAGCCTCCACTCTTCTGGGAAGGCTTTCCACCAGATATTGGAACATTGCTGCGGGGACTTGCTTCCATTCAGCCATGACAGCATTAGTGAGGTCGGGCAATGATGTTGCGCGATTAGGCCTGGCTCTCAGTCTGCGTTCCGATTCATACCAAAGGTGTTTGATGGGGTTGTGGTCATGACTTTTGTGCAGGCCAGCCAAGTTCTTCCACACCGATCTCGACAAACAATTTCTGTAAGGACCTTGCTTTGTGCATGAGGAAATGTTATGCTGAAACAGGAAAGGGCATTCCCCAAACTGTTGCCACAAAGTTGGAAGCACAGAATCGACTAGAAAGTCATTGTATGCTGTAGCTTTAAGATTTTCCTTCACTGGAACTAAGGGGCCTAGCCCGAACCATGAAAACAGTCCCAGTCCATAATTGATCCTACATCAAACTTCACAGCTTGCACTATGCATTGGGGCAGGTAGCGTTCTCCTGGCATCCGCCAAACCCAGATTAGTCCGTTTATCATTAATTTAAAAAAGATGTAGGCCTATCTCACTTCATAATCCCAGTTAAAAAATACTCACTCTGAGTAAAGCAGGAGCAGCATCTTTCAAAGTTCAGGTTTTCCTAATGTGGTCATAAGGTGTGAGCTACCGGGGCTGCATATTATTGCATTGTAAATGTCCAATCTCATTTACTGACTTAACATGAAACCCCACCAGACCCCTCCCCACCCCTCCCCTATCCCACTACACTACACCACAGGGCAGAACACATACCTGGTTAAATTCCACATTATGCAAGCCTGGCTGCCATTTATCTGGGAGAGGCTCAGCCAAGAACACACAAATCATTTACAGAGAGAACACATTTCCGTCAAGGTATGTAACACTGAAGAGCAGGGCTTGAACTACAAGGGTTATGGGAACAAAGCAAACAAGGGCTTCCCCTTAATCGTTGAAAACATCAAAAGGGTCCCCTGTTTGCCCAGGCCCCTATTTTAGGGAACTGTCTAGTGAATATCAAATCAAATATTATTGGTCGCGTACACATATTTAGCAGATGTTATCGCGGGTGTAGAGAAATGCTCATGTTCCTAGCTCCAACAGTGGAGTAATACCTGACAATACAAAACAATTCACTCAAATCCCCAAAATAAAAATAAATCAAAAATAAATATAGAAATATTTGAATGAGCAATGTCAGAATTCGGAACGTTTAATTTTTGGTCCAAATGCTGGTGAGAGACTGCCGATATAACCAAAAGTTATTTTCAGCTGTAGGTAATAATGCAAGAAACGTTCTGAGCAAATAATGTAAGAAATAACACACACACAAAAATATACTGCAAAGTTGGTTACGAGCGAGGAACACAGCGACCATGTCCGTAGGCACCATCTCCACTAAACGTGTCATTTCAACCCTGACAAAGAGCTCGAAAGAATCACTCTCTTTGAAACACTTCTTAATTGCACATTTACAAATTGAGACATGAATGGATGCAGAAGAACATAATACCTGTGTATGCGATTCACTGTGGCCTGTTACTTGGGACAGGAGCTCTAAACCTGCCTCTGTTTATTTCTCACTGCTGGATCATGAGAAAGCACCAGTCATAAGAGAGGCGAGGCTGCAGCAAACAAGGAAAGATAAATAAATATAACCAGCTTTCGTAGGCTAATAACAAAGGAAAAAGCAGGCAGTATTTACAGTTAACATGCCAAACATACACTATATATACATAATTATGTGGACACCCCTTCAAATGAGTGGATTCAGCTATTTCAGCCACACTTGTTGCTGACAGGTGTATAAAATCGAGCACACAGGCATGCAATCTCCATAGACATACATTGGCAGTAGCCTTACTGAAGAGCTCAGTGACGTTCAAGGTGGCACCATCATAGGATAAAAAACAACAAAATGTATTTAACTAGACAAGTCAGTTGACGGCAAACACTAGCCAAACCCGGACGACGCTGGGACAATTGTGGACTGCCCTTTGGGACTCTCAATCACAGCCGGTTGTGATACAGACTGTATTTGAACCAGGGTGTCTGTAGTGACGCCTCTAGCACTGAGATACAGTGCCTTAAACCCCTGCGCCACTCAGGAGCCTGACTGGCCTGCACAGAGCCCTGACCTCAACCCCATTCAACACCTTTGGGGTGAATTACGGGGTCTGAGACGCCGAAGCTTCCCACCATTAGCTATGACAAGTTGAAAAACCTAGTCATTGGCGACTCCATTACCCGCAGTATTTGACTTAAAACGAATCATCCAGCGATCATACACTGTTTACCAGGGGGCAGGGCTACCGACGTTAAGGCTAATCTGAAGATGGTGCTGGCTAAAGCTAAACAGGCGAGTGTAGAGAGTATAGAGATATTGTTATCCACGTTGGCACCAACGATGTTAGGATGAAACAGTCAGAGGTCACCAAGTGCAACATAGCTTCAGCGTGTAAATCAGCTAGAAAGGTCTGTCTGCATCAAGTAATTGTCTCTGTCCCCCTCCCAGTTAGGGGGAGTGATGAGCTCTACAGCAGAGTCTCACAACTCAATCGCTGGTTGAAAACTGTTTTCTGCCCCTCCCAAAAGATAGAATTTGTAGATAATTGGCCCTTTTTCTGGGACTCACCCACAAACAGGACCAAGCCTGGCCTGTTGAGGAGTGACAGACTCCATCCTAGATGGAGGAGTGCTCTCATCTTATCTACCAACATAGACAGGGCTCTAACTCCTCTAGCTCCACAATGAAATAGGGTGCAGGACAGGCAGCAGGTTGTTACCCAGCCTGCCAGCTTAGTGAAGTCTGCCACTAGCACAGTCAGTGTAGTCAGCTCAGCTATTCCCATTGAGACCGTGTCTGTGCCTCGACCTGGGTTGGGCAAAACTAAACATGGCGGTGTTCGCCTTAGCAATCTCACTAGGATAAAGACCTCCTCCATTCCCGTCATTATTGAAAGAGATCGTGATACCTCACATCTGAAAATAGGGCTACTTAATGTTAGATCCCTTACTTCAAAGGCAATTATAGTCAATGAACTAATCACTGATCATAATCTTGATGTGATTGGCCTGACTGAAACATGATTTAAGCCTGATGAATTTACTGTGTTTAATTGAGGCCTCACCTCCTGGCTACACTAGTGACCATATCCCCCGTGCATCCCGCAAAGGCAGAGGTGTTGCTGACATTTACGATAGCAAATTTCAATTTACAAAAACAAAATGACGTTTTCGTCTTTTGAGCTTCCAGTCATGAAATCTATGCAGCCTACTCAATCACTTTTTATAGCTACTGTTTAGCTACTGTTTACAGGCCTCCTGGGCCATACACAGCGTTCCTCATTGAGTTCCCTGAATTCCTATCGGACCTTGTAGTCATTGCAGAGAATATTACATTTTTTTGGTGACTTTAATATTCACATGGAAAAGTCCACAGACCCACTCCAAAAGGCTTTCGGAGCCATCATCGACTCAGTGGGTTTTGTCCAACATGTCTCTGGACCTACTCACTGTCACAGTCATACTCTGGACCTAGTTTTGTCCCATGGAATAAATGTTGTGGATCTTAATGTTTTTCCTCATAATCCTGGACTATCGGACCACCATTTTATTACGTTTGCAATTGCAACAAATAATCTGCTCAGATCCCAACCAAGGAGCATCAAAAGTCGTGCTATAAATTCACAGACAACACAAAGATTCCTTGATGCCCTTCCAGACTCCCTCTGCCTACCCAAGGACGTCAGAGGACAAAAATCAGTTAACTACCTAACTGAGGAACTCAATTTAACCTTGCACAATACCCTAGATGCAGTTGCACCCCTAAAAACTAAAAACATTTGTCATAAGAAACTAGCTCCCTGGTATACGGAAAATACCCGAACTCTGAAGCAAGCTTCCAGAAAATTGGAACGGAAATGGCGCCACACCAAACTGGAAGTCTTCCAACTAGCTTGGAAAGACAGTACCGTGCAGTATCGAAGAGCCCTTACTGCTGCTCGATCATCCTATTTTTCCAACTTAATTTAGGAAAATAAGAACAATCCTAAATTTATTTTTGATACTGTCGGCAAGGCTAAATAAAAAGCAGCATTCCCCAAGTGAGGATGGCTTTCACTTCAGCGGTAATAAATTCATGAACTTCTTTGAGGAAAAGATCATTAATATTAGAAAGCAAATTACGGACTCCTCTTTAAATCTGCGTATTCCTTCAAAGCTCAGTTGTCCTGAGTCTGCACAACTCTGCCAGGACCTAGGATCAAAAGAGACACTCAAGTGTTTTAGTACTATATCTCTTGACACGATGAAAATAATCATGGCCTCTAAACCTTCAAGCTGCATACTGGACCCTATTCTAACTAAACTACTGAAAGAGCTGCTTCCTGTGCTTGGCCCCCCTATGTTGAACATAATAAACAGCTCTCTATCCACCGGATGTGTACCAACTTACTAAAAGTGGCAGTAATAAAGCCTCTCTTGAAAAAGCCAAACCTTGACCCAGAAAATATAAAAAACTATCGGCCTATATCGAATCTTCCATTCCTCTCAAAAATTTTAGAAAAGGCTGTTGCGCAGCAACTCACTGCCTTCCTGAAGACAAACAATGTATACAAAATGCTTCAGTCTGGTTTTAGACCCCATCATAGCAACGAGACTGCACTTGTGAAGGTGGTAAATTACCTTTTAATGGCATCAGACTGAGGCTCTGCATCTGTCCTCGTGCTCCTAGACCTTAGTGCTGCTTTTGATACCAGCGGTCACCACATTCTGTTGGAGAGATTGGAAGCCCAAATTGGTCTACACGGACAAGTTCTGTCCTGGTTTAGATCTTATCTGTCGGAAAGATATAAGTTTGTCTCTGTGAATGGTTTGTCCTCTGACAAATCAACTGTAAATTTCAGTGTTCCTCAAGGTTCTGTTTTAGGACCACTATTGTTTTCACTATATATTTTACCTCTTGGGGATGTCATTCGAAAACATAATGTTAACTTTCACTGCTATGCGGATGACACATGTCGTGGAAGATTCAGAATTTGTTGGTAACATATTTAAGATGTTTTATATTCATCAAATGTGTGTAAGTTACTTCTCATCAGAATGGTATTTTTGTATAATACTGTGGCGAGGTTGCAGTTATCTGTTCTATGTCAAGACTAAGTTGCATGGGCCGCGGAGAGAGGAGAGGTCAAAGTGTCATCATGTGTAAACATATCTTTTACTCCCTACCTTTTTCTAGTGGGGAAAGGAGGGTGGCAGTGTCTGGAATCATTCTCATGCTCCCTTTTATCTTAACCTATAGCCTCATTCTCCTCTCCGTGAGTTTGTCCAGGATTGGTTGTATTTAGGGTTGGTTGTATCTAAATGACAATTTGTTATATGCCTGTTGATATGGAGGATTGGTTTATGGTTCTGGGGTTTGAGAAAGGAGACAAAGCTGAACGATGAATTACGTCTAGCTGTCTGACTATGTGTGTTCTTTGCTATTAAAGGATCTCAGTTGCATTGTAAGGGGGCTCTCAGAGAATTCATTGAGAGACACTGAATTTATCTGAGAGTCACAGGATTGTGATAGAGCTCATATAATTAAAGATGGACTTTTATAACTAACTCTGACTTGTGTGTGTGGTTTGCTCCCATGATTTGGTAAATAGAGGAAATTTCCACGACACACACAGCTGTACATTTCAATGAAACATGGTGAAGCCCCAAAATTGCTCTCGCTAGAAGCCTGTGTTTCAGACATAAAGAAGTGGATGGCTGCAAACTTTCTACTTTTAAACTCGGACAAAACAGAGATGCTTGTTCTAGGTCCCAAGAAACAAAGAGATCTTCTGTTGAATCTGACAATTAATCTTAATGGTTGTACAGTCGTCTCAAATAAAACTGTGAAGGACATCGGCGTTATTCTGGACCCCGATCTCTCTTTTGAAGAACATATCAAGACTGTTTCAAGGACAGCTTTTTTCCATCTACGTAACATTGCATAAATCAGAAACTTTCTGTCCAAAAATGATGCAGAAAAATGTATCCATGCTTTTGTTACTTCTAGGTTAGACTACTGCAATGCTCTACTTTCCGGCTACCGGATAAAGCACTAAATACGGCTGCTAGAATCCTGACTAGAACCAAAAAAAATGATCATATTACTCCAGTGCTAGCCTCCCTACACTGGCTTCCTGTCAAGGCACGGGCTGATTTCAAGATTTTACTGCTAACCTACAAAGCATTACATGGGCTTGCTCCTACCTATCTTTCCGATTTGGTCCTGCCGTACATACCTACACGTACGCTACGGTCACAAGACGCAGGCCTCCTAATTGTCCCTAGAATTTCTAAGCAAACAGCTGGAGGCAGGGCTTTCTCCTATAGAGCTCCATTTTTATGGAATGGTCTGCCTACCCATGTGAGAGATGCAGACTCGGTCTCAACCTTTAAGTCTTTACTGAAGACTCATCTCTTCAGTGGGTCATATGATTGAGTGTAGTCTGGCCCAGAAGTGTGAAGGTGAACGGAAAGGCTCTGGAGAAACGAACCGCCCTTGCTGTCTCTGCCTGGCCGGTTCCCCTCTCTCCACTGGGATTCTCTGCCTCTAACCCTATTACAGGGGCTGAGTCACTGGCTTACTGGTGCTCTTTCATGCCGTCCCTAGGAGGGGTGAGTCACTTGAGTGGGTTGAGTCACTGATGTGATCTTCCTGTCTGGGTTGGTGTCCACCCTTGGGTTGTGCCGTGACGGAGATCTTTATGGGCTATACTAGGCCTTGTCTCAGGATGGTAAGTTGGTGGTTGAAGATATCCCTCTAGGGGTGTGGGGGCTGTGCTTTGGCAAAGTGGGTGGGGTTATATCCTTCCTGTTTGAACCTGTCCGGGGGTATCATCGGATGGGGCCACAGTGTCTCCTGACCCCTCCTGTCTCAGCCTCCAGTATTTATGCTGCAGTAGTTTATGTGTCGGGGGGCTAGGGTCAGTTTGTTATATCTGGAGTCCTTCTCCTGTCTTATCCGGTGTCCTGTGTGAATTTAAGTATTCTCTCTCTAATTCTCTTTCTTTCTCTCTCTCTGAGGACATGAGCCCTAGGACCATACCTCAGGACCAGTTTCAACTGTTCTGCCTGCGGCTATGGAATCCTGACCTGTTCACCGGACGTGCTACCTGTCCCAGACCTATTATTTGACCGTGCTGGTCATTTCTGAACATTTGAACATCTTGGCCATGTTCTGTTATAATCTCCACCCGGCACAGTCAGAAGAGGACTGGCCAACCCTCATAGCCTGGTTCCTCTCTAGGTTTCTTCCTAGGTTTTGGCCTTTCTATGGAGTTTCTCCTAGCCAACGTGCTTCAACACCTGCATTGCTTGCCGTTTGGAGTTTTAGGCTGGGTTTCTGTACAGCACTTTGAGATATCAGCTGATATATGAAGGGCTATATAAATCAATTTGATATGAATTGGAACACCGACTGTGAGCCAGGCCTAATCGCCCAACATCAGTGGCCAACTTCACTAATACTCTAGTGGAGGTATGGAAGCAAATCCCCACAGCAATGGTCCAACATCTAGTGGAAAGCCTTCCTAGAAGAGTAGAGGCTGTTATAGCTGTAAAGGGGGAACCAACTCCATATTATTATTATTTATTGACCTTTATTTTACTAGGCAAGTCAGTTAAGAACACATTCTTATTTTCAATGACGGCCTAGGAACAGTGGGTTAACTGCCTGTTCAGGGGCAGAACGACAGATTTGTACCTTGTCAGCTCGGGGATTCGAACTTGCAACCTTTCGCTTACTAGTCCAACGCTCTAACCACTAGGCTACCCTGCCACCATGATTTTGGAATGAGATGTTCGAAGAGCAGGTGTCCACATACTTTGTCATGTAATGTACTTTAGGGCCATTCAAATCATCACGGCTGTGAAAATGTGTATCTCTCACCCTCAAGCCATCTAGAAGAAACGGAGTTCATGAGTTCAGTGCTTTTCTCTAGAAGGGTCAGACATCACAATACAGTCACTATCTGCTTGCCATCTAGAACAGATACAGTACAAGCTGTCAAAACATGTTTAATACAGTTTGAGCTGGGTTGAGCTTTAATAGATGTGTGTCACTCCACCCAAACAAGTCCCTGTCAACACCTTTGGGCAGACAGGGCAAACCAGTTACCCAACCCTCACCAGCTTGCTAGGAGGGATGGGAGAGGATGGTTTCATGTGTTGCAGTAAAAGCAGTCAGAGAAACATGTTTGGTAAATGGTGAGTAATCCAGGCCATAAAATGCCTTCATGGATCAGATGGCCTCATGAAATTGACTGAATTTTCCTTCCAATAGCGGCCACTCATCAATATTTAGGTTGTGGTCAAGACGACAGCTGGTAGTGTGTCCAGTACAATTTCTCTTACTGCATTAGGTATTATATACACACTACTAACAGTGGAAGAAACCATGAAGCCGAACTAAATGTTAATGAAACCAGCCAGGTCAGAGCCTTCCTTGGATTGGAAAGCAGACAACACAATGTGCATATTTGCCTCAGCATGTTGAGCACAACAAATGGGTATCTGCAGACATCCTTGCGCAGTGTTAGCCATCTGGGTCAATGAGGGGAAATTTAACTGGGTACTGTCTGCAACTTGCCACTAAGGGCAGAGGTTGTTTAAGCTTTGATTCACACTTGATTTACATAAAAGGCACATCAACAAGCTGACAAAGTCACAATAGCACAAGGGGTGTTATATTGTGTTGCAACATGAGGCCAATGAGAATTCACATAACTCCTTAAAATCTTATGATTATTTTTTTTTAAAAAATCTCTGGATGAAGTCTTTAAATCCAAGTACACTAGTACATTGATGTTGCATAACTGCAAGCCATAAAACAAGTGCCACATAGTCAAGTGTAATAGACAACCATGAGCATTGACTAATTTAAGCAATTGACCATGTTCATATATCCCTCTAGACAAAATATTCATTCCATATTGCTCCTGAGAATTAATCCATTTACCTGTTGAGGCAAAGTGGAACAGACTTAAGAATTCTCTGAAACTCATGTAATGGTGTAAAGAATAAGACAAGATAGGTATTTTTGGTTTTTATTGCGAAAGGCCATGCAGTGCCTCCCAGTTAAGATCTTAACATATCACTTTAAATGGTACAGGTGGGACAAAACAATACATCTGCAATAACTAGTACAAAAGACTAAACGTTACTGAGGAATGCAACAAATTAAATAAGTAAAAGAAAGCAAAATTGTGCGCCATCGCTATTGCTGCGCTGCAGGACCACCCCGCCACAGGGACTATAGAGGTTCAAAAATTGGTTGAACCCTGGTGTAAAAAATTAAACAGTACAATTTTGGATAGAGTATAGGACTAAACAAGACAAAAAAGCAATAATTTACCATCTTTACTTTCATGTTTACTGTGGGAATTGAGGGGGCATTGGGTAAGGCACCATGGGCTGTGGTGCTTGTTGCTGTGTGAAGGGGAACTGTTGATGGCTCATGCCACTCTGTGCACCGCCTTGGTTGGCACTAAACTGTGGGGCCTGGAAGTTCTGCGTTGGGAACGCCCCGGCCTGGCTGGCACCATAGTTTGACTGGCCGTTGCTGCCGTAGCCGCCAAAACCATTGCCGCTTTTGTCAAAGCTACTTGCCCCATAACCTCCACTCTGTGAATTTGTGCCAAAGACTTTCTTTGGTCCACTGTCAAAACCTCTATCGTTTTCCCTGTCCCTAAAGCTACTGAAGTCACGCCTGCCCCCGGAGGAGTACCTGTCCCGGCGGTCATCCCTAAATCCACTACCACCTCTGCCTCCCCTTGAATGACCTGAAAGAAAACAAGAACAAATTAGAATGGGCTTTCATGCTGGTTCGAGTGATATGAAATGGGTACATGGGAAAACACTGTAGGGGGTAAATAAATGGCTAACAAAAATGAATCAAGATCCCATTGCTTTGACTGTGCCAAACCCATCCACGTCAACAAAAAAAAGGGGGGAAAAAAAATGGCTGCAGCTGAACCACAGTTCCTGTATCTCACCAATTAGATTTACCTCCTCTGTCCGCCATCTGGAGGAGTTTAGGGTTGATGGCCTGGTTGGCCTCACGGAGCACAGCAACGAGGTCGCTGGCCTGCCTCATGTTGTTGGGGGTGAAGAAGGTGTAGGCTGTGCCAGTCTTTTGGCTCCGGGCAGTTCTGCCGATGCGGTGAATATAGTCCTCAGAGTTGTTGGGGTAGTCAAAGTTGATGACAAATTTCACATCTTCAACATCTGTAGGATGTGTTGCAGTGTGGCAAAAAAACAAAGGAGCGCACAAAGATGCACACCACAACAGCCAGACCAAAAGAGCAAAGTTAGTACAACCATTCACTGGATGTAGCTGGTTTTTCCACTAGGCTGTAAAGAATAGTATTAGATAACTCCAGAAAGGTTAAATCCGTGGGGATACTACGGTGGGAAGAGAGAAACGATGCACACTCCAAATGCTTCCAATCCAGATAACCCCTCAATTCTCAACAGCCCCCTCCCCCAAAAAAGGATCAGAAGTCTTACCATAAAGGAGTATGCATTCACTAGTCCATTCCCATTGCAGAAAACTCCCCACACAATGTCAAGTGACTGCAGGGTGCTTCTACACAGTAAGGCCACTATGCGCACTGTTGCCTCTTCATGTGCCAAAACTAGGGCCTTATGGTGATAATGAAGGCCCTTTCTTCCCACACACTCATAAGAAGCTCGCTATAAAGGCAACGTCTTGCCAAGACCATAAACAATTGGGGAAATCTAAAAATGGAGCCACTTACTCCTGTGACCCATAACAAAAGTACCCCCAGTCTCAAAGCAAGATATTCCCAGAACCAGTGTTCACGTGATCAAATGTCTCTCGTTGGCAGGTCTCGACATGACTTGAAACACAGGTGAGGGAGGAGTGCGAGCTTGGATTTTGTCCCCAGCCAACTGACATGACCCACTGACACTAAGCGCCAGTAGCCATATCATTACAGAGGTGAACGTGTAATGGGACTTACAACTGGTCTCAAAACAGAAGTTTAGGAAACTGCCACAATTGTCACACATGCTTTGAGAAAAGCGACACCTTCCAGAATTCGATGACTTGCAATACAATGCCCAAACCGACATGCAAGACATGGAAACAGCAGAGCCTGGTGGAGCCATGAGCTTGGGTGTGAAGCAGTCCAAACCGATGCCAGAGAACAGCTGCATTTACAGGGGTGCGGCAGCTAACCCTCATTTAGGCCCCCATTTGGGCAGCCCAGCGTGATATTCAGCACTCGGGCCCCGCCACCTCTGTATGTGACTGGGTGATGTCCCAGTCAGGACACCTCCAAGAGTCCTCCTTCCCCCTCTGGAGACCTGGGCGTGTCATGCCAAGGCCCTGCCTCAAAAGACCGCTCCTTCAGATAGGGGAGAAACTCAGAAGGCAGAAGAGTTACAGAAAGAAACACTTTCTTTCAGAAAAAAAGTTGGTACAAGGTACCAAGGACAGAATGAAACTAACCTAGACCCCTGGAGGCGACGTCTGTGGCAATGAGAATTGGCGCCTTCCCAAACTTGAACTCTGAAAAAGGAAAAGAAATTGATAGCTGGCCATAAAAGAGTGTCATAAATGGTTCTTGTGATAAACTCACCATTGAGCACCCAGTCCCTCTCCTGCTGGCTCTTGTCTCCATGGATACCCATTGCTGGCCAACTAAAAGGAGCAAGTGTCAATTTAGTCCAGTGAAACAAATGACTACCCTGAGTTTAAAGAACAAAGTATTGATGTCACTTACCCATCCCGCCTCATCCTCCTAGTGATCTCGTCACATCTCCTCTTGGTCTCTGTAAAGATTATGGTCTTGTTCTCCTTCTCACTCATGATCTCCTCTAGAAGGCGGAGGAGTCTGGAAAGGCAGGGAAGAATTCAATTAGTGACTTGACAAAGTGTCTAAGTCTTATTTTCCACCCATTACATATACAGAAATGACAGGACTCACTTGTCTTCTTTCTCGCCATCATTGCAAACATCCACGATTTGCAAGATGTTGTGGTTGGCACTCAGCTGCAGAGCTCCCACATTGATCTGGACGTAGTCCTTCAGGAAGTCCTCTGCCAGCTGGCGCACCTCTTTGGGCCAAGTGGCACTCCACATCAGCGTCTGTCGGTCAGGCTGGAGAGAAGGAACATGTCAGAATTTCCCTTGATAACTGTCCCCAAGTGAGATCAGTAGACTAACACATCACAACAGAACTCACTCTGATTTGGTCCACAATTTTTCTGATTTGTGGTTCGAAACCCATGTCGAGCATTCGGTCAGCCTCATCCAGTACCAGGTAAGTGCATCTGCGCATGTTGGTCTTTCCTGCCTCCAGGAAGTCAATAAGCCTGCCAGGTGTGGCAATGCAAATCTCCACACCTATAATAAACAATCATGAGCACCAAATTCCATAGATTAAAATCAGCCAAATGCATAGAGCAGTTGTGGAACTTACCTCTATCCAGGTCACGGAGCTGTGGCCCTTTGGGCGCACCCCCATAAACACAGACAGACTTCAGGCGAGAAGCTCTGCCATACTCTGCTGCCACCTGCTGGACCTGCTGAGCCAGCTCACGGGTCGGGGCAAGCACTAAGCACTGTAAGAAAGGTTAAATACCATAAACCCATGTTGGATGGATGAGAGGTTAGATACAAGTCTTTGAATAACCATGGGTACTTACAATAGGGCCATCTCCACGTTCCAGGAAAGGCTGGTGATTAATGTGCACGATTGCTGGCAACAAGTACTGCAGGGGGAAAATGACATTGCATTACAGTAAAAAGGACTATCAGTCCTCTTATTTTTATGAGCAATTAAGTTGTTGGAATAGTCAATGCTAATGTTCAACACTTACCGAGAGAGTTTTCCCAGAGCCCGTCTGTGCAATACCAACCATGTCCTTGCCACTCAAAGCCAGTGGCCAACCCTGTGCTTGGATCGGTGTTGGTTCTGACCAGCCTGCTTTATTAATGACATCCATCACGTAGGCTGTGCAAAAGTGAAGGGGTTACATGAAAACTAGCCCAGATCAGAAATAAATATTCCAACTGAAGGTGTCAGATATTAATGGATGTGCCTACTTGGAAAACTGGCTTCATGGAACTTCATAATTGGATTAGGACAGTCCCTCCCCTTCACAGTAACCGCTTTAGTACTTCTGTACTGTGCAACCTCTTGCTGCAATGTAACATGGACCCAGATCAATTGGCATGGCAATGCAAAAGACAACTACAGCAAATGGCCATTGGGAAAAAAAGGAACATGTGCAAGAACACATGCCAGTAGCCATTATCTAACATTTAATGTAAATCAGCTGCATCTGGATGTTGACCACTAGAATACATACCGGAGATCTCCGAGTAACATCTGGGTGCTCTTGGTAAAAGTTCTTTTCAAATTTAGAGAGTTCGTCAAGGTTCCAGTGCTTCTTGCGCAGTCGATCACCGGGATTACCAAACTTCCCCCCACCACCACCTCTTCCACCGCCTCCAAAACGAGGTGGTCCACTGCCATATCTGGGGAAGTGAATGGTGTAATGTTAGTCACGCCAACCAATGTAAAAGAGATTTAGGTTAACAGTGGATATACTCGCCTGAGTAAACGCCAAGCGAAGAAATGTACATTTTAATCGTACACATTACCCCAACTTCAATACAATGCAGAAGGTACTGCCAGCGTTTTAAGTTATACAAATTAGAAGAAATGCTTGACTTATTGGACTCTGCGTCACGTTAAAACAGCCATCTTAAGTATATCCAGCAGAGGAACAATGGGGAAAAAAAAAAAAAAAACCGGCCGGCATTTTGTATCCGCATTCAATGATGCCACATGGCGTACAAATACATTTAGTCGGGTAGTTTGCCGGTTATCAAACATGAAGAGGTACAATATTAATGTTAAGATTAACGTTATGAAAATGTGATAACGTAAGTTAGAAAACCACAACAGCGGACTAGCTGGTTCGTATTTTAATAAAACAGGCATCAAGCTAAGAATTTTCGGATTCAGATCAGGCCTCCTGCTAGTTTCATAACGGAAGCGGGCCTTTAAAAACGTTTGTCCCTTCTGATTCTGAATATTCCGGTGAACTTCAAAGGTACAAATTTCGATATTAACTTTTTAAAATGGAGACTACGATCCTCGAAGGGGAAAATATATATATATGTAGGCAGCTACTGTGCGTCATGTCAGCCATTTCTGGCGAGAAAACACGAGGTGTTAAATTCGCCTAAAAATTATTTCATTCAGACACTTACCCTCTATCTCTACCACGATCTCTGTCAGAAAATCCAGGCATCTTGTAAACAAAGTGTATAAATAAAAACGATAAATAAACTACGCCTGAAAATCCGATATCAAACCCAAACTGCCGTGATGATCCTGAAATGCCGGTGAACTCAAAAAAGAGATTCGGGTTTTATTGCATGAGGAAGTGTCACGTTCAGTCTGAGTGAAGTATTAATCCGCCGTGAACTGACTACACCGCAGCACATTGCGTAACGTCACATTCAAAGCTATTTGGAAGGAAAACGTGCATATTTTGCGTCTATGTTCCGAAAATGGTGTGAAATGGAGGAGCTAATTTGTCGCAATGTGTTTATAATGCAAAGGCGCCTTATAGATAACGTATATGTATCCCATATGAAAAGCCATTATAAAAAAATGTTTTGAAACAAATGCTATTCCAAATTGAATCTCTAATACGACAGAATGCTATTGTGCACAACTTGTGGCATTTAGCTAGGTATTTTGTATTGTCAATTTATCACATTTTATCAGCTGTATCACAATAACCACGTTTCCATCCAGTTTTACACGAGTAAATTCATACCGTATTAACAGCTGTGATATAAATGCCGACGGTGTGTCCGTACAATTATTTATGTGAGAAATTCACGCGATGATATGGTATGACTCGGGAAACCATTCCGTTTATTGGGCTACATATGAAATTAATTATTATGAACTTCACAGGTTGGTAAAAGTGCACGGTGATCTTGATGCTCCTTTCCAATAAATATTGAGGGTCTAATTCTGGTGACATGATGCTTGATTGCAGTTTGACAAATAAACAAATTCTCGCTCTTAGGTGTATCAGAGCGATATATTTAGATTTAGACATAGCTCTCTGGGTGTATCACTTGGGATTATTTAATGGAACCTGTTGGCGAAAGCATATGTACAAAAAAAGAAACAGTTGTGATCCGGTTGATCCTTTTACCATAAGTGACGTCAGAGCTCAAAGAAAGCACATCCAGTGAAAAAAAAATATGGCTAGACGGCAGTCGCAAACTAGTGCAGTTAATTTGCAGGAAAATCGCCCTAAAATGAGAATTCCGCTGATTACTTCAGCGTAAAAGATGGTAGACCTAAAGCCACTTAATAATGTCATGTTTTTAATTAATAATAGACTGTAAATGTTTTTTTTTTTTAATTGGAAAAGCTACCTTGTAATGTGAAAATGTTGATTTACAGTGAAAAGTCCCTAACCTCCGAACTTGTTAGTGTAGTTCTGGGTCAGTTGTCTATATTTTTTTCTCACTAAAGTGCCTTTGATAGACTACCGCCGTTAATTACAGTGCCTCCCGAAAGTATTCACCAATGATGACTTTAAAACAGTTACTGAGTTTAATGGCTGTGATCGAAAACTGAGGATGGACCAACAACATTGTAGTTAATCCACAATACTAACCTAATAGACAGAGTGAATAGAAGGAATCCTGTACAGAATACAAATATTCAGAAACCTGCATCCTTTTTGCAATAAGGCACTAAAGTAAAACTTTTTTAAAAAGTGGCAAAGAAATTAACTTTTTGTCCTGAATACAAGCATTATGTTTGTGGCAAATCAAACAAATCCAATTTCTATCACAGCCAGTAAACTCTGTAACCGTTTTAAAATAAGCATTGGCCTCATGGTGAAATCTCTGAGTGGTTTCGTTCCTCTCTGGCAACTGAGGGTGCATTGATACACCATCCAAAGGAATATTCAGTGTCTGCTTTTTATATTTTCACCTATCTACCAATAGGTGCTCTTATTTGTGAGGCATTGGAAATTCTCCCTGGTCTTTGTGGTTTAATCTGTACTGAAATGCACTTCTCGGCTGAGGGACCTTACATATCATTGGTATGTTTGGGGTACAGAGATGGTTACTCATTCAAAAACCATGTTAACTACTATTATTTGACACAGAGTGAGTCGATGCAATGTATTATGTGACTTGTTAAGCACATTTTTACTCCTGAACTTATTTGGGGTTGCCATAACAAATACTTATTGGCTCCAAATATTTCAGTTTTTCATTTGTAAAAATGTTTACAAACAAAATTGCACTTTGACATTATGGGTAATTGTGTGTAGATCAGTAACACAAATCTAAATTGGTTCCATTTTAAATTCACTCTGTAACACAACAAAATGTGGAAAAAGGTGTGAATACCTTTTGAATGCACTGTATGTGATCAGGTTTAATATGCAGAGTGGTGTACCACTGCTTGAATCTACGAAATATCATCAATGTCAAGGTTGGCTGTAGGCTACCACAGAAACAATCTGTTTAGGCCTATACAGTCCATCACACTACCAAAATTGTCTACCCATTCTTTTGTCTGAGCAAATAGATACTGATTCCCCAAGCCCCTTCCCATCACCACCTTTCCCCATCATCATTGATGAAAGCACTTCAGTTCACGCCTCTGCTGCTCAGGACATGCCAGACTCATTCTAATTCAAATAAATGCTCGAATTAAATGGAAAGCTTTACAGCTCCCACTTTGTCAAGATTTAAAAGTTGGTCAAAGGATGACATAACATACTAGCTCTATGAAACACGCCCCTAAACTGACCTGTTTATTGTATCATGGTAATCTAATAAGTGTAGTATTGTAATAACAGCCATTACTCTAGATTTTTTTTAAAGTCCTGCTCTTATACTGTATGTAAAATGACCAATGTCATCTTTCTCATTTCTAAAGTAATCCTTCTCGTATCCCCTTTCCTGATTCGAAGTCAGAGACACATTAGCAGACAATACTCTTCGTGTACTAAGCTGTTCTAAATTACAGTTGCTAAGGAAAATAACCTCTCCCTCAACGTCAACAAAACGAAGGAACTGATCGTGAAATTACCCTCCAGCGGGTGATGAAGACAGCCCGGTACATCACTGGGAACGTGCTTGCACCCATCCAGGACATTACTCGAAACAGTGCTTGAGGAAGGCACGCTGCATCATCATGGACCCACACACCCCAACCACGAGCTGTTCTCTCCCTTACCGTCAGGGCTCTTATAATACTGCTCAATTTATACACTTGCAATTTATACACATCCCGAGTCAATACTTTGTAGAAGCACTTTTGGTGTTACAGCTTTGAGTTTTCGTAGGTATGTCTATCAGCTTTGCACATCTGGATTTGGGGATTTTCTCCCATTCTTCCTTGCAGATTTTCTCAAGTATTGTTAAGTTAGATGGGGAGTGGCGGTGAACAGCAATCTTTAAGTCTTTCCACAGATTTTCAATGGGATTCAAGTCAGGGCTTTGGCTGGCCACTGAAGGACTTTCACATGCTTGTTTGGAAGCCATTCCAGTGTTGCTGTTATGCACGTGAGTGAGGACCCAAAAGCGGTTTAACAAATACAGAGTCCTTTAATGTCAAAACACAGGGAAGACATAGATCCTCTTCAGATGTATATAATGGCAAAATAGACAACCCGCAGAGAGGGCGACAAATGAATCATAAAGTCCTGCTGATAATAACAGAAGAGTCCCCTTCTTAGCAGCAGAGGAGAATAGCTGGGTTAGAGTCCCCTTCTTAGCAGCAGAGGAGAATAGCTGGGTGAGCGGCGACAGACTGCTGGTCTCTCTGGGTAGGCGCGGGTCGTAGAGGACAGAGGTACCTGATCACACGTAGCATCAGATGAACAGGTAGATTCCGACAGGACGGGACAAGGGTGAAGCAAACAAGATGATAGTTTGGTTCTGGCATGAGAAACTCAAACGAGAATCTGACAAAGACAGAAGCAGGAAAAGAGAGAGAAATAGAGACCTAATCAGAGGGAAAAAGGGAACAGGTGGGAAAAGGGTGAACGAGGTAGTTAGAGAAGATGAGGAACAGCTGGGGGAAGGAGAGGAAGAGAAGGTAACCTAATACAACCAGCAGAGGGAGACGGAGTGAAGAGAAAGAACAGGAACAAGACATAATATGACAATACATGACAGTACCCCCCCACTCACCGAGCGCCTCCTGGCGCACTCGAGGAGGAAACCTGGCGGCAACGGAGGAAATCATCGATCAGCGAACGGTCCAGCACGTCCCGAGAGGGAACCCAACTCCTTTCCTCAGGACCGTACCCCTCCCAATCCACTAGGTACTGATGACCACGGCCCCGAGGACGCATGTCCAAAATCTTACGGACCCTGTAGATAGGTGCGCCCTCGACAAAGATGGGGGGGGGGGGACGAGCGTGGGCGCGAAGAACGGGCTTAACACAGGAGACATGGAAGACCGGGTGGACGCGACGAAGATATCGCGGGAGAAGAAGTCGCACTGCGACAGGATTAATGATCTGAGAAATACGGAACGGACCAATGAACCGCGGGGTCAACTTGTGAGAAGCTGTCTTAAGGGGAAGGTTTTGAGTGGAGAGCCATACTCTCTGACCGCGACAATATCTAGGACTCTTAGTTCTACACTTATTAGCGGCTCTCACAGTCTGCGCCCTATAACGGCAAAGTGCAGACCTGACCCTCTTCCAGGTGCGCTCACAACGTTGGACAAAAGCCTGAGTGGAGGGAACGCTGGACTCGGCGAGCTGAGACGAGAACAGCGGAGGCTGGTACCCGAGGCTACTCTGAAAAGGAGATAGCCCGGTCGCAGACGAAGGAAGCGAGTTGTGGGCGTATTCTGCCCAGGGGAGCTGTTCTGACCAAGACGCAGGGTTACGAAAAGAAAGACTGCGTAAGATGCGACCAATAGTCTGATTGGCCCGTTCTGCTTGACCGTTAGACTGGGGGTGAAAGCCGGAAGAGAGACTGACGGAAGCCCCAATCAAACGGCAAAACTCCCTCCAAAATTGAGACGTGAATTGCGGACCCCTGTCCGAAACGACGTCTGACGGAAGGCCATGAATTCTCAAGACATTCTCGATAATGATTTGTGCCGTTTCTTTAGCAGAAGGGAGCTTAGCGAGGGGAATAAAATGAGCCGCCTTAGAGAACCTATCGACAACCGTAAGAATAACAGTCTTCCCCGCTGACGAAGGCAGTCCGGTGATAAAATCTAAGGTGATGTGAGACCACGGTCGAGAGGGAATGGGAAGCGGTCTGAGACGGCCGGCAGGAGGGGAGTTACCGGACTTAGTCTGCGCGCAGACCGAACAAGCAGCCACGAAACGACGCGTGTCACGATCCCGAGTGGGCCACCAAAAACGCTGGCGAATGGAAGCAAGCGTACCCCGAACGCCGGGGTGGCCGGCTAACTTGGCAGAGTGAGCCCACTGAAGAACGGCCAGACGAGTAGGAACGGGAACGAAAAGAAGGTTCCTAGGACAAGCGCGCGCCGACGGAGTGTGAGTGAGTGCTTGCTTTACCTGCCTCTCAATTCCCCAGACGGTCAACCCGACAACACGCCCCTCAGGGAGAATCCCCTCGGGGTCGGTGGAGACTACTGAAGAACTGAAGAGACGAGATAAAGCATCAGGCTTGGTGTTCTTAGAGCCCGGACGATAAGAAATTACGAACTCGAAACGAGCGAAAAACAGCGCCCAACGAGCCTGACGCGCATTAAGTCGTTTGGCAGAACGGATGTACTCAAGGTTCCTATGGTCAGTCCAAACGACAAAAGGAACGGTCGCCCCCTCCAACCACTGTCGCCATTCGCCTAGGGCTAAGCGGATGGCGAGCAGTTTGCGGTTTCCCACATCATAGTTACGTTCCGACGGCGACAGGCGATGAGAAAAATACGCGCAAGGGTGGACCTTGTCGTCAGAGAGGGAGCGCTGAGAAAGAATGGCTCCCACGCCCACCTCTGACGCGTCAACCTCGACAACGAACTGTCTAGAGACATCAGGTGTAACAAGGATAGGTGCGGATGTAAAACGATTCTTGAGAAGATCAAAAGCTCCCTGGGCGGAAACGGACCACTTAAAGCACGTCTTGACAGAAGTAAGGGCTGTGAGAGGAGCTGCCACCTGACCGAAATGACGGATGAAACGATGATAGAAATTCGCGAAGCCGAGAAAGCACTGCAGCTCGACACGTGACTTAGGAACGGGCCAATCAATGACAGCTTGGACCTTAGCGGGATCCATCTTAATGCCTTCAGCGGAAATAACAGAACCAAGAAATGTGACGGAGGAGGCATGAAAAGTGCACTTCTCAGCCTTCACATAAAGACAATTCTCTAAAAGGCGCTGGAGGACACGTCGAACGTGCTGAACATGAATCTGGAGTGACGGTGAAAAAATAAGGATATTGTCAAGGTAAACGAAAACAAAGATGTTCAGCATGTCTCTCAGGACGTCATTGACTAATGCCTGAAAGACAGCTGGAGCGTTAGCGAAGCCGAAAGGAAGAACCCGGTATTCAAAGTGCCCTAACGGAGTGTTAAACGCCGTTTTCCACTCGTCCCCCTCCCTGATGCGCACGAGATGGTAAGCGTTACGAAGGTCCAACTTAGTGAAAAACCTGGCTCCCTGCAGGATCTCGAAGGCTGAAGACATAAGAGGGAGCGGATAACGATTCTTAACTGTTATGTCATTCAGCCCTCGATAATCTATGCAGGGGCGCAGGGACCCGTCCTTTTTCTTAACAAAAAAAATATAGTCTACCCCGGGGGGGAGTGGTTCCCGGAAGGAGATCAATACTACAATCATACGACCGGTGCGGAGGAAGAGAGGTGGCCCTGGACCGACTGAACACCGTGCGCAGATCGTGATATTCCTCCGGCACCCCCAGACATTAAACATTTCACATGACAAGAGACGTTCCAGGAGAGGATAGAATAACTAGACCAATTAATAGAAGGATTATGACAAACTAGCCAGGGATGGCCCAAAACAACAGGTGTAAAAGGTGAACGAAAAATTAAAAAATAAATGGTTTTGCTATGATTACCAGAGACAGTGAGGGTTAAAGGTAGCGTTTCACACTGAATCCTGGGGAGAGAACTACCATCCAAAGCGAACAAGGCTGTGGGCTCCCTTAACTGTCTGAGAGGAATGTCATGTTCCCGAGCCCAGGTCTCGTCCATAAAACAGCCCTCCGCCCCAGAGTCTATCAAGGCACTGCAGGAAGCTGACGAACCGGTCCAGCGTAGATGGACCGACAAGGTAGTGCAGGATCTTGAAGGAGAGACCAGAGTAATAGCGCTCACCAGTAGCCCTCCGCTTACTGATGAGCTCTGGCTTTTACTGGACATGAAGTGACAAAATGACCAGCGGAACCGCAATAGAGACAGAGGCGGTTGGTGATTCTCCGTTCCCTCTCCTTAGTCGAGATGCGGATACCCCCCAGCTGCATAGGCTCAGCACCCGAGCCGGTGGAGGAAGATGGTAGTGATGCGGAGAGGGGGGCAACGGAGAACGCAAGCTCCTCTCCACGAGCTCGGCGACGAAGATCAACCCGTCGCTCTATGCGAATAGCGAGTTCAATCAAGGAATCCACGCTGGAAGGAACCTCCCGGGAGAGAATCTCATACTTTACCTCGGCTCGTTCCAGTCACTGGAGGCGGCAAGAGTGCGAAACTCAATAGAGTAATCTGTTATGGATCGATTACCTTGACATAGGGAAGACAGGACCCTGGAAGCTTCCTCCCCAAAAACAGAACGATCAAAAACCCGTATCATCTCCTCCTTAAAGTCCTGATACTGGTTAGTACACTCAGCCCTCGCCTCCCAGATTGCCGTGCCCCACTCACGAGCCCGTCCAGTAAGGAGAGATATGACGTAGGCGATACGAGCTGTGCTCCTGGAGTAAGTGTTGGGCTGGAGAGAAAACACAATATCACACTGGGTGAGGAACGAGCGGCATTCAGTGGGCTCCCCAGAGTAACACGGCGGGTTATTGATTCTGGGCTCCGGAGATTCGGAAGCCCTGGAAGTGGCCGGTGGATCGAGGCGGAGATGGTAAATCTGTTTTGTGAGGTCGGAGACTTGGGCGGCCAGGGTCTCAACAGCATGTCGAGCAGCAGACAATTCCTGCTCGTGTCTGCCTAGCATCGCTCCCTGGATCTCGACGGCTGAGTGGAGAGGATCCGAAGTCGCTGGGTCCATTCTTGGTCAGATTCTTCTGTTATGCACGTGAGTGAGGACCCAAAAGCGGTTTAACAAATACAGAGTCCTTTAATGTCAAAACACAGGGAAGACATAGATCCTCTTCAGATGTATATAATGGCAAAATAGACAACCCGCAGAGAGGGCGACAAATGAATCATAAAGTCCTTCTGATAATAACAGAAGAGTCCCCTTCTTAGCAGCAGAGGAGAATAGCTGGGTTAGAGTCCCTTCTTAGCAGCAGAGGAGAATAGCTGGGTGAGCGGCGACAGACTGCTGGTCTCTCTGGGTAGGCGCGGGTCGTAGAGGACAGAGGTACCTGATCACACGTAGCATCAGATGAACAGGTAGATTCCGACAGGACGGGACAAGGGTGAAGCAAACAAGACGATAGTTTGGTTCTGGCATGAGAAACTCAAACGAGAATCTGACAAAGACAGAAGCAGGAACAGAGAGAGAAATAGAGACCTAATCAGAGGGGAAAAGGGAACAGGTGGGAAAAGGGTGAACGAGGTAGTTAGAGAAGATGAGGAACAGCTGGGGGAAGGAGAGGAAGAGAAGGTAACCTAATACGACCAGCAGAGGGAGACGGAGTGAAGAGAAAGAACAGGAACAAGACATAATATGACAATACATGACAGTTGCTTTGGCTGTATGCTTGTGGTCTTTGTCCTTTTAGAACGTAAATCATTTCCCCAGTCTAAGGTAATGTAGACTCTGAAGAAGGTACTCATCAAGGATTTACCTGTATTTTTCTCCATTCATTGTTCGCTCTATCCTGACAGGTTGGCAGGTAGCCTAGTGGTTAGAGTGTTGGACTTGTAAGGTTGCAAGATTGTATCCCCAAGGTAAAAATCTGTTGTTCTGCTCCCGAACAAGGCAGTTAACCCACTGTTCGTAGGCCGTCATTGAAAATAGGATTTTTTTCTTAACTGACTTTCCTAGTTCAATTAAGGTAAAAAAAGAAAAAGTCTCCCAGTCCCTGCTGTTAAAAAGCATGATGCTGCCACCACCATGCTTCACGGTAGGGATGGTGTTAGATCGGTGTTGAGTTGTACCTGGTTCTCTAGACATAGCACTTTCCATTCAGGCCAAAGGGTTAAATTCTTGTCTCATATGCTCTCAGAATCTTTCATGTGCCTTTTTTCAGACTCCAGGCATGCTGTCATGTCCCTTTTTATAATATAATATAATCTAAATAATATATACTGAATAAAAATATAAACACAAGATGCAAAGTGTTGGTTCCATGTTTCATGAGCTGAAATAAATAATATTCCCCAAAATGTTCCATATACACATATCACGAAGATGTGGCATATCACGAAGATGATTAAACAGCATGATTATTACACAGGTGCACCTTGTGCTGGGGACAATAAAAGGCCACTAAAATGTACAGTTTTTTCACACAACACAACGCCACAGATGTCTAAACTTTTGAGGGAGGGTGCAACTGGCAACAGAGCTGCTGCCAGAGAAATCAATGTTAATTTCTCTACCATAAGCCGCTTCCAACGTTATTTTAGAGAATTTGGCAGTACATCCAAACAGCCTCACAACTGTAGACCACGTGTAACCACGCTAACCCAAGACTTCCACATCTGGCTTCTTCAACTGTGGGATCGTCTGAGGATGGGGTGGTGCTGAGGACAATGCTCGCTTTGAGGATAATACAGTGGCACTGACACGGCCCGCACCAAAACCTGCGGACTCTCCTTCACTGCAGCCGACGTGAGTAAAACATTTAAACGAGTTAACCCTCGCAAGGCTGCAGGCCCAGACGGCATCCCCAGCCGCGTCCTCAGAGCATGTGCAGACCAGGTGGCTGGTGTGTTTGCGGACATATTCAATCAATCCCTATCCCAGTCTGCTGTTCCCACATGCTTCAAGAGGGCCACCATTGTTCCTGTTCCCAAGAAAGCTAAGGTAACTGAGCTAAACGACTGAGCTAAGTGGCTGCCCAGTAGCACTCACTTCCGTCATCATGAAGTGCTTTGAGAGACTAGTCAAGGACCATATCACCTCTACCCTAGACCCACTCCAATTTGCTTACCGCCCCAATAGGTCCACAGACGACGCAATTGCAACCACACTGCACACTGCCCTAACCCATCTGGACAAGAGGAATAACTATGTGAGAATGCTGTTCATCGACTGCAGCTCAGCATTTAACACCATAGTACCCTCCAAACTTGTCATCAAGCTCGAGACCCTGGGTCTCAACCCCGCCCTGTGCAACTGGGTACTGGACTTCCTGACGGGCCACCCCCAGGTGGTGAGGGTAGGTAACAACATCTCTACCTCTGAGCCCTCTCCTGTACTCCCTGTTCACCCACGACTGCGTGACCATGCACGCCTCCAACTCAATCATCATGTTTGCGGACGACACTTCAGTGGTAGACTTGATTACCAACAACGACGAGACGGCCTACAGGGAGGAGGTGAGGGCCCTCGGAGTGTGGTGTCAGGAAAATAACCTCACACTCAACGTCAACTAAACAAAGGAGATGATTGTGGACTTCAGGAAACAGCAGAGGTAGTGGAGAGGGTGGAAAGTTTTAAGTTCCTCAGCGTACACATCAAGGACAAACTGAATTGGTCCACCCACACAGACGCCGTTGTGAAGAAGGTGCAGCAGCGCCTCTTCAACCTCAGGAGGCTGAAGAAATTCGGCATGTCACCAAAAGCACTCACAAACTTCTACAGATGCACAATCAAGAGCATCCTGTCGGGCTGAATCACCGCCTGGTACGGCAACTGATCCGCCGCCCACAACCGTAAAGCTCTCCAGAGGGTAGTGAGGTCTGCATAACGCATCACCGGGGGTAAACTACCTGCCCTCCAGGACACCTACACCACCCGATGTCACAGGAAGGCCATAAAGATCATCAAGGACAACAAACACCCGAGCCACTGCCAGTACATCTTGCCTATGCCGTTCTGTACCATCACTCATTCATATATCTTATGTACATATTCTTTATCCCTTTACACTTGTGTGTATAAGATAGTAGTTGTAGAATTGTTAGGTTCGATTACTCGTTGGTTATTACTGCATTGTCAGAACTCGAAGCACAAGCATTTCGCTACACTCGCATTAACATCTGCTAACCATGTGTATGTGACAAATAAAATTTCATTTGATTTAATAAGTAGTTCTGTAATGAAGCCCATTTTGTGGGGAAAAACTCATTCTGATTGGCTGAGCCTGGCTCCTAAGTGGGTGGGCCTGGCTCCCAGTCATGTGAAATGCATAGACAGGTGTGTTTCTTTCTAAATCATGTGCAATTTATTTGGCCACAGGTGGACTCCAATCAAGTTGTAGTGATGTCAATGATGATCAAAGGAAATTGAATACACAGGAGCTCAATTCAGACTGTCATAATAAAGGGATGTGAATACTTATATATTAAATATTTATGTATGAAATTTTCACTACATTAGGTAAAATGTCCGAAAACATGTTTTCACTTTGACATTATGGGATAGTGTGTAGATGGGTGAAAAATATTTAATCAATTTTGAAATCAGGCTGTAACAACAAAATGTAGAATTAGTCAAGGGGTATGAATACTTTCTGAAGGCACTGTATATTTACATAGGTACCTCAATTACCTCGTACCACTGTCCATCATCCTGGTAATGGTGCTCCCAGCATACTGTATTCTAGTCAAGGGGTATGAATACTTCTGAAGGCACTGTATATTTACATAGCTACCTCAATTACCTCGTACCCCTGTCCATCATCCTGGTAATGGTGCTCCCAGCATACTGTATTCTAGTCAAAGGGTATGAATGCTTCTGAAGGCACTGTATATTTACATAGCTACCTCAATTACCTCGTAACCCTGTCCATCATCCTGGTAATGGTGCTCCCAGTATACTGTATTATAGTCAAGGCTCATTCTATTAATATACTGTCTATACACACCATTATGTACATATACACTACATGATCAATGTGAACAGCTGCTCGTCGGACATCTCATCCCAAAATTATGGGCATTAATATGGAGTTGGTCCCTCCTTTGCTGCTATAAAAGCCTCCACTCTTCTGGGAAAGCTTTCCACAAGATGTTGAAACATTGCTGCTGGGTCTTGCTTCCATTAAGCCACAAGGGCATTAGTGATGTCGGGCACTAATGTTGGGCGATTAGGCCTGGCTCGCAGTTGGCGTTCCAATTCATCCCAAAGGTATTAGATGAGGTTGAAGTCAGACCAGTCAAGGTCTTCCACACTGATCTCGACAAACCCTTTCTGTATGAACATCTCTTTGTGCACAGGAGCACTGTCATGCTGAAACAGGAAAGGGCCTTCCCAAAACTGTTGCCACAAAGTTGGAAACACAGAATCGTCTAGAATGTAATTGTATGCTGTAGCGTTAAGATTTCCCTTCACTGGAACTAAGGGGCCTAGCCCAAACCATTATTCCTCACCCACCAAACTTTACAGTTGGCATGGGTATTCGACCAATAACATTTGATTTGTGGAGTTATATCAGATGCAACCCAAAATACCGCTTTTGTCTTCACAATAGCGAACTTCAGCCCAAATCCTTTGAAAGCCCCCCAAAACCTCTCACATACACAGACAAAAGACAAGGCACAGCCACATTCAAGGTGCCTCATATCATCTGACAAAGGCAAGTTTAATTAGACCTAAATGACACACAAAATAAAATACTCTTACAAAAATGAGTGTTAAGTACATCTAATTGCATCAGTCAGCTATAAGAGATATAGTCCTGCTCGTGGATCATGCAAAAATAAATTAAGCAACAAAAAGCTGCATCTCAAATTTGACTTGTTAATAAAAAGTTCCATTCTTCAGGGAGGCAGCTATGGAGTAATGTAGAGAGATTGTGTAAGAAACAGACTGCAGAGGGATCTTTTTGTGCCACTTAAAGTAAATGAATATGTTTAGATATAAAATCAATCAGTCCATGACCTATCTGGTAAATAGATAGAAGTCACCTAGTACATACGGCGACAAATAGTTCTGTACGTGTAAAAAAAAAAAAACTTAAGTTAAAGATAAATTACAGGTTGTGTGATCCACATTAATGAACAATATCCTATCACTGTACAAAGCACCATCTGAGGACACGTCACTTTGCATACACCTCTATAAAAGAAAAAGACGAGCAATTCATTTTCAATGTATGCTAACTTTAAGAACAGTCCATGGTCATAGATCACTAGACAGGCAGCCATTAAAAAAATAAGAAAACATTCAACAATTTGTTTGAATGAGTAGAAAATAAATATGTTCTCCCCCAAACCCATACTTATAGAGCTAGGTTCAGGTGAGTAGAATTAGCAGGTTCATCTCATTCATTCAGATTTCATTTATAGCCAATATGGAGATATAGAAACCCCAAAATCACATGATAATGTCTACTGTTGGGTTACAATACATATGACAAATGTAGACTTTATAGCCACTCAACCTAATGTACTGTATAAGACATTCAACCATTACAGAGGAAAAGGTTTTGACCATGTCAGCTCCCAAATAATACAACAAATAATATGACATCTCCTGAGAATGTGGCTTGAGGTCTGAGTGATGTTTATTCAATTCATTGCAACTTTTTGTATGTAGTTTGCTATGCTCCCATCTCAGCCCAAGGTATAAGACTGGTTGCCAATATCTTGAAAGAAATGAGCAAACTGCTATCTTATTTAGCACCAGAAGACCATAACCGGAAGGTAGTAGTAGTTATTTGACAGAATGACAAGAGTAGCACTTACAAAAGATGTGTGTAATCTTCACATAACAAAATGCATCAGGGTAGCAGGGACTCTTAGCCATTATTTTGTGGGGACAGAGAAGATCCCTATGAAGAAACAATCATGAAATCATGAGAAAGGTCTATGGAACTCATCATACATACCCCATCACAAGTACCTACTGGATGATGTCACTGGAATTTAAAGGGTCAGGTTAATATCTAAATAGTTGAAAAGATTCAGTCAAAAGTATTATGGCACTCAGAGGAGGACTGTGTGTATTGAAGACAACCCACCATTAAGACCACCTCTCTACTTACTGTGTAGGAAAGAGGCTATGTAAAGATTTCACCCACAGTAATCTAAGTGTACTTCTTTCAAGCTTTAAACAGCAACACTTCATATTTTCAAAAACAAATCTGGAATAATGGCAAAAGCTTTCTGAAATATAACAGAAATAAATTATATATATTACATATCATTTTAGTGTTTCTTTTTTCATTTTCCCATTATATAAAAATAACACCATTCAAGCTATTTATTTAAATTTCCAAACAAGCTAACATGTCAGACGTGTGACACTGGTTTCTGGGAATGGGAGCGCTGAAAACCAGTCCGCTTTCTTTGGACAGGGTCGTTGACAATGGGGCCCTGCATGTCTTTCTCCATAAGGCCAAGTTCTGAACATGTGCTCCAAAGTCCAGCCTCTGAGTGAAGATAGATGCCCCAAGAGTACTCAGTGGTAGAAAAGGATTCAGTCACCAGGGGGTGCTAAGGAGCCTTCATGCTCCCTTCAGTCCCTGCCTCCAAACAAACCAAGCACCATTCAGTGTTGTTGGTAACCGTGGGTAACAATGTACTCCATCAAACCAGTGATACCAGTCTTGTTTATGTGGCCAATGTTTTGTTTAGTTGTGGACTTCATGTTCTGCTTGGTAAGATGGTAAGTAGCTACATGGAATACTGACTATTTTTTATAATGCTATAACTAAACTTAATAAAAAAAGGAAGAGCCAGCCATTTTTAGTTCCACAAGTTAGTAAATAGTCTGAGTTATTAGCAGCTGAAAATTATATTTTTTAAAAGGGGGGGTGGGGGTGGGGAACCCCATGACAGACGAGACTGCTCGCTCAGGTCTCCTCTGCCCCCCCCCTGGCCTGGCCACTATGTTCCTATTGTGGGCGAGAGAGTCCTTGGGCCACTGGACCCCAGACGCCCCCTTCCCCTGGGTGAACTGGATGGGGGGTCTGACAATGTCGAGTTCCTCCACTCCTTGTTCCTGCCGACCCCTGCTTCAGCAGCGTCTCACTCCACAGCAAAGCCACACGTCTCCTCGATAGCAGTGAGCAGCTTGTCATACAGCTTGTCATAGTTCTCGTAGGGAGGAATGTCGATCCGGTTGAAGCTGAACAAACAGAGGGCAAGAGAGACTTGAGCCTGAGCCTTTGGTATTAGGACCTCACTATGTTCATGGTTAACAGATACATGGGTGGAAACCTAAACCTAAAGCATGATGTTGACATATCAATGTGCCCATCCCAGCATTGACAAAGGCATACATTGATCCTGAAGGGCAAGCTGCAGGCAGACACTCACCAGGTGTGGGCTTTGGGCAGGTTGTTGGAGCTGGCATCGATCTGGTGGATGGTGAAGAGTCGTGGGCCTGCAGCACCTGTAACATATCAACAGTTACTGTGAAGCACAACGGCAGAGCACACTTCACTCACACACAAAAGACAGTACTGTACTGGACAGCTTTCTCAGCACTCTGCGGCGCCAAGTGTGGGCACTAAGAGCACTGGGTTTGTGTATGTTGTCATTGGCCTGCGCGGACCTTGGTATTTAGACCAGCAGCAGCGATGGTCCTGTTATGTAACATGGAAGAGCAGAGTGAAGCGGCATGTCAGACAGGAAGAGCAGTGGATCACAGTGTGTTCCGCACGCCTGTCTGACAGACTGGACTCACTGAACTACTGGACTCTGCTCAGCCTGCTCTGCACAGAGGTTTCAGCTCAGGCAACAACAACAACACACTGAGGCCTGCTGAGCTGCCTCGGGGTACAGTAGAGTATAATACAAACAACCCTCACCCATCTCCCTCTGGCATAAACATTCGTTACACTGTCATAACAAATGTTATAAGCCGTCATAACAATCAATATTACATGCCTTTAAGGGGTGGACAAGGGCAAGCTAGCAACTCTCCCAGTGAAGCGCAGTGAAACACTGAGAACCTAACTACGTAGCTACTGTACATGTCCCAGGAGGGTGAGTGCTGTGAGGGTACCTTGGAGGGCTTTGAAGCCTTGCAGGGGGACCCTGGAGGAGCCGGTGACAAACTGCAGCAACCTGGCCCGGCGCTCCTCATCGTACGACTCCACGGCCTTCCAGAACCACTTGACGATGTTGGTGTCAGGGGTGCAGTGCTTCAGCCGCGTATTGGACTTCCAGTCGTTGATGTCGATCTTACCCAGGCCACACACTATGAGCTGAGGTGGAGAGAGGGAGAGAATGTGAAATGAAAGTCAAAGGGAAACTGTAGGGAGGAAATGGATGGGGAAAATGCTGATGTCTGGGAGAATGCAGTTCTTTGTAAAGGATGGACAGTGAAGGTAAGTACTGCTAGTCTGGGGGATGTGTCTCATTCATACCTCCAGCTCTTTCTCGTCGAAGGCCTTGAGGAGGTGCTGTGAGATGACCTCGTTGAAGCCCTTCTGCAGGGCCAGGAACTGAGCCTCGATGCCTCGCAGGAAACGCCAGTTCACATACAGCCTGTAGGGAACGAGGGAGAGATTCATACTGGAACGTGAAGGCAAAGCCATGATTCTGAGCCTCTTTGAGGGTTATAACACATGTACATTACTCCCTGATCCTAGGTCAGTTAACTGTGGCTGGTCACTTGCAGCTAAGCTCATTTGAAATCCAAACAGTATCTCCTCCCTGCTGGGCTTGACTGTTGACTGCTAGACCAGCTCTCTTCCTGTGTGGTGAGGAGGGGTCGGTGGGAGAGTACTCACCTGACATACTCCTTCTTGGTGTCCTGGGTGACCTGGATGATTTTGCCGTTGGGTTTGAGTTCGTGCTGGATGATCTCCCCGTAGGCATTGTGCTCCACACAGAAGGTGTGGTCCAACACGCCTGTGATGTCATTGTCCCTGAGAAGTGAGAGAGACAGACAGGGGAGTTAGAGAGAGATGGTGCTGGGGGAGGGGGAATGTTAATGTATGTATGGATCAAAGTTCAGTTGAAGAGCTCATCATGTGTAGCTACATGATCATGAGTGTTTAAAAAGAAAAAGTACACCAGTAGATGTTATAGTTCACATACACCAAATTATTACCCGATGAATTAAAATGAGCCATTACAAACTATTGTCATTAAAAACCACATTAATCTCTGTGTGCGCATCTTGGTCTGTGTGAGGATGTTGTTCCCATTTCCTTCCTACTCACAGGATCCAGACCAGGCTGTTGTGGAGGTCCGGGTCCACTGACTCCATGTCGTCCAGGGTGATGGGTTTCCCCAGCAGCTGTTTGTAGAAGGGCAGGGTGAAGCCCCCGTCTATGTAGTGGCCGTGGAACACCGCCATTCCCATAATACGACCCACAAAGTGGAAGTAGGACAGGTGCTCCTGGGGAGGGGGACAGAAACACCTTTAGTCCTCTTAAAGACTTCATAGTACATCCATTTAGCATGGCATTTCCCAGTCTTCAGAGAACTACCAAGATTGAGCAACTCAAGGCAGAATCCTAACTTAACATGCAACTCAAATGTTTTCTTAAGTCATGCATTGATGTCGATGGGAGATTTGCGCTATAGCTCAGATTTCCTCACGCATGTCTTAAGTTAGGATTGGGCCCTTGGTAAATGATAAATACCTGCTATTCTTACAGTTGGGAATTCATTGCAGTGCATAATCCAAAGGTTAGGACTCAAAAGGTGAGCAGCAGCATCCAAACTATTTCCCTTATGATGGATTTAACAATCAAATGCTATAGAGGCAGTAAAGAGTCTCAACACAGCAATTAAATAGTTGCCTAATTCATCACCAGTCTCCAGGAGATCTAGCATCTAGCATGAGAACAGCTGATAGGGGAATGGAAGGCCAAAAACAAATAAACAGGCAGAGGAGAGACAGAGATTGTGCAAGACTAGAGCAGATGAGTGGTCCGTGTGACCTGGTCTTTCACATCACAGCGGGGCGGGCTGGTGGCGGCGTCCGGGCCTCTGACTCACCGGGTTGACGGCCGAGTCGGGGTTAATCTGCAGGGTGTAGATGTCATCGCGGGAGTACTGGAACAGGCCGTAGTACGGATTCAGCATCTCATGGGACAGCAGATACAGCCACTCCCTGCACACACAGGAGACACAGAGAGGGACAGATAAAGAGAGACAGACGATGAGAACATCCATTGTTAAATCTCTTGATCCATTAAATATTTTTTCAAGGCAGGGAACATCAATTTCAGAAAGTGAATACTCCATGGCAATTTAAAAAGCAGAAGTATAATTCTCAGATTAGGTGCTTTAAATCCATATTACCCCTTGGGGACCAACCATGTTTCAGCAGATGGTGGCATTCAAATCAAAATCAAATCAAATGTTATTTGTCACATACTTCCTAAACAACCGGTGTAGACTAACAGTGAAATGCTTACTGATGGGCCCTTTCCAACAACGGAGAGAGAAGAATATAGAACAAATAATAACACGAGGAATAAATGCACAATGAGATAACTTGGCTATATGCTTGAGTCAAAAGAATTGGTGCAAAGAGGGTCAATGCAGATAGTCCGGGTAGCTATTTGGTTAACTAGTTAGCAGTCTAATGTCTTGGTGTAGAAGCTGTTCAGGTCCTGTTGGTTCCAGACCTGGTGCATTTACTTCTCTAACACACAATAGAAATCTTCTTTGTTCCATGATGATGCATATTGAGCATAACTTATTTTTTTCCTCATGCTTTGCTGTGGATTCCTACCTGGCCACTCCTCCGTAGTCCAGCCCCTCCTCCCCTTTAAACTTCACCATCAGTCTCTTCCACAGGTCCTTCGGCCTCATCTTCATCACCTGGCGGTAAGACTCCTGTAACACATAAAGAGATACAACTTTGTAACGAACGGGACTGGGATGGAGGACTGCACCCCCAAACTTACTGAGTACTTCCATCAGAGACCATCTGTTAAATACTGTGCAGTCCAGGGTCTGTGGCCAGAGGGATGCATCTATCTGCACTGTAACATCTGTGTGTGAGTGATGCTGGCTCTGGGGACCGAGCCAAAGAATAAACATTCCTGTGCTCTGTCATTTAGGACCAGCCTGGCTGGCCCCTACCTGCCTAGCAATGATGTACGCCCTCTCCTCCCCTGCGAAAGTAACCTGAGTGTCCAGTCCACCCTTAATCAAAGCGCATTATCAGGAGGTGGGGGTGATAAGAGGTCATTCCCCAGCGCGACACATTCCAGCAAGAGATCCCGTGAGTCTCACTAATGCCCCCCCAACCCCTCCCATCGCCACTATCCCAGTCTCAGTGGCTCATGGGAAACGGCGTAGGAATGCAGAGCATGAGTCTGGCCAAGCCTGGCCTGTCTGCCTGTCCTAAACATGCAAACCAATGACCAAAGACCTGTGCAATTCCAAGTTGCTTCAAGCTGAAGACAAAAAAAACGAAGAAAATAAGGAACTGTCCGGAAACAGTTCCTTCGCCAGATGGGGCTTCTGTAGAACATTAGACAGCTGTGTTTTAGTAACAAACTTTCCCCCTGGTACTCAGAGTCTGGGATCATTACACCCCACTCTGGGTTGGTGCGTTCACCCCACATGCCGAGAGCTGCAGACACATGCCCACAATGTCCAGCACATTGTGTCGGGGACAGTCTCATTAAAAGTGGATTGGGAGAATAATAGTAAACAGACACAACAGAAGAGTGGAACAATAACACCGCTTTCCCCCCAGAGCTGGTCCACCGTGCCCTCCAGTTACACTGAGGACGTGTCAACGGTGACACCAGAGAAATAAGGCCTCTTATCGTCAATAGAATGTACACACTGAGACAGCTTGACAGTCCACCAGCTGACACTTGCCCACACAGTCGTATTTCTAACAGCTCGGCGTGTCCAGAAAAGCAATGAAGTTATGTCTAGCCTTAAAATCCACCCCCATCTCCCTTTCGTGTTGAGATCAGCCAACAAAAACGTCTTCCTTCAGATTAACAGACAAAATTGTTCCAGCACATTCCATCACATATTTTACGAGGGTCATGTAGTCTGTTGCAGGTGTTGTTGCTCTGAGGCTCCACACCTCCCAAACTAGAAAACCTCCCCCACTGAGGAGTGCACTTCACAAAAGCCTAATTTCAAATACGAGGTCTGCTTTGGATATGAACATACTCTCTTCACACATCATAGATAGTAGCATGGTGGATAACGCCGTGACAGAAACATGACGAGCAACGACCTTGAGAGGAGAGGGAAGTAGAGGATGGGAAAACCATTGCCTGAGGTTTGAAAGTGAGGTAAAATATCTGGTCTAATAAACTTTTACAAGTGCAAATGAGAGTGAGGAAAATGTCCAGAGTTGATGCTTTCCTTCAGGATCGAGATAATTAGTATTACTGAAGAGGTTGACTAAAGAGTCAATAATGCTGGTTGTGTTCAAGAACTGAGGGAATAACACTAATTTGACGGTCTCACCTCAAAGATCTCCTCGCGGGACACCTCTATGCGGCAGTGGCCTGCCTGGGGCTGCTGCTGGGACAGCTCCTGGCGGAGGATCTTCAGCTTCTGCACCAGGTCCCTCTTGTACTTGGGCACCGTGAGGCACTCGGCCTCCTCCGGCAGATTACCTGGAGACACCAGTGCCTGCTGGGCCTGCTCCTTCAGCTGGATCTGACGGCTGGGGATGGAGAAAAAGAGAAAGAGACGGAGAGGGAAAGATCATTGCTGAGACTTGGGGTCGTAACAACACGTACAGGTACACAAAAATAAAACACCACAAAAAAAATAAAACCCAGAAACCCTAACAACTCCAAATAAAGCCAGGCAGGAATTCTGCCTCCCTCCTTTTGCTGACTGGAGAACAAAAGGTAAACGCACCGAGGTCACCTGGGAAGCACATCAAGTCAAACAAGCTGCCATATGCCCACAGGCATAGGTGGAGGTGGTATTTCTGAACAAGCACACATGAGGCGGCAGAGCCAGAGGGTGGTGTGATGTGTCCGTAGGTGCCACATTGTCTGTCTGAGGTGCAGCCAGTGACCCTTCCTCCACGTCCCGCCAGGCTCTCCATACAAACGGCTCTGTCGTACGCTCCCCGTGGGTAACTCCGTGGGCCCCTGCCGTGCTGGGCTCTGCCAGCTCACAGGTGTGTGCCATTCCACCTCCCCTCCCCATCTGGCCCCAAGATGGTCTCAGAGAGAGAGAGAGACAGCACGGCACAGACAGAGAGAAAATAGACAGTTCTACAGGGGGGGAAGCAAAATGTGGCCACAGCAAGAGACATCTGCAAATAGATTAAGTGTCGGTCTCATTCTGCACTGAGCAGTGAGGGTTCAATGAGGGTGTCCATAGACCTCATGTCTTCATCTTAAATTGTTCAGGAAGGTTCTTTATTTGTTTATTAAAAGGAGTGACATTTCAATGCAAGTTCCTTCATTGCTGACTATAAGAAACCAATAAATGATCAACCAAGTTGTGTAGGGTCCCTAACAGCTAAGACGACCACCTCAGTGGGTGGCTGTAACTGTGATAACACATCAGTGTAGAGCGGTTAACCTCCAAATCAAAAGACAGGCTATGAGTATGATCTGTGCTGGTAGTGAACGAGGTTCTTCACTTCTGCCCAAATCTCTGGCATGAGTGAACTTCTGAACCACGGCACTGGTGGTAGAAGGCTCTTCTGCTCAGGAAAAGAAACGCCATCACACACAGACACACAGAATCAAAAGGCCCTTTATGGAGCCAGAGCTGGAGGATTATTTGCATGCTGGCCTTTTGCACTTTAGTGGGGCATAGTGGGCACACTCACCCCCTGAGCAGGGTCATAAACACCAGGCTGTATAGCTGGCCACAAAGAGTTGTGTGTGTGTGAGTGAGAGAGAGAGTGAGGGGCAGAGTTTGTAAAGACATCTGCATGCTTCCCAGACGGAAAAGTTCAGAAGATCGTATGCATATATTATGACAGCATTTTGTGACGTTTTGGACTTGTTAGTCTTCTTCTTCTCTTGTTCGGGCACACAACATTTTTTCTTGCCGAAGTCTACACCCCTTTGTCTGTGATTGGTCAACAGTAGGGATTCTTCAGTAAAGTCTTTGTTGTCATTCAACCAGAGATGACTCGTTTTCATGCACATCTTTTCATTTAGAAATATTACTGCACCAAACATCTTAGCTAAGATTTCCTCGGCAAAAACATCTAAATTAATGACAGATTTCTTGAGGTACCGTAAATTAATTGTAACTATTTGGAGGAAGTGTATACTGGCTACGGCGTCTCAAAATTGACAAACAGTACCATTACTGCTTTCAAGCGAATGCCAGCACACTCGTTCGGTTCGCCTAGCTGACTACGGCTAGCTGCCAGGCCGAAATGAAGCATGCTGACGCCTTATGTATGTGGGAAGTGTGAGAGAGGGTAAGCAGAGAGGCTGTGACAGGAGAATCATGGAGCAACAACCCATCCTGGCTAAATAGATGTACATAGGCCCAAAAAGTACAGGATCATATAATATTGGATAGGCCAAAACCACTGAAATCATTTTTAACAACTCTGAAAATCTATTTCTGTCTGGGACACCTACCAAACACCTGCCATTCACTGTACTATACAAAACCAGACAACCTTTTATTAGGTAAAAATGTCATCAAATATGGCAAATACACAATCCTAGCTCTCAAAAAGATTTGTTTGGAGGGTCATACACTGAGCAGGAGTAATAGACAGTCATGTAGCAGCCATCCTGATCTTTATATCCACACACCATAATACACAGTGACAGCTTATTCTAAGGACTGACTGCTCTAGACTCCCACTTCCTGCGATCCCGGAGAGCAGCAGGGCCCCATAGGGCACTCCAGTCCTCCTCCTCAATCCCTTTATTTCCTGCAGACTAGACTCAGAGGGAGCGAGGGAAAGTTGGGGAGGGTGGAGGTAGGAAGGGCTGCCTCCGGACAGCACCCAAACAGAGAGGAAGAATCAGACAGAGAGAGGGGAGGTACCGAGCCACAGAGCAGCACTCCCTCCAGTTTCACTCATAAATCAAACATTCCTGCCCCGCCACACACACACACACACACACAGCCTAGTGCGCATTCTCTCTTTTTCTAACTTGTTTTAAGAGAGTAAGATGGCGTGGTGTGTTATCTGCTGAAGCTCAGACAGTAATACAGTGAACTCAGTGTAAAGCTAGAGAACACTAGACCCCTGGGAACTGATCCTCTGAGTGTACATGCCAGAGTTCAGAGGGCAGATCTGAGGCCCAACAAGGATTTTGTTACCTATTGTCCAGTGACCAGGCTTAGAGTCAGGAGATTGCAACATAACAGGGTGAGTCTAACCAAAAACGTATTGTGGCCCGCTGAGGCAATGTCTTTAGCAAATAAAAGGGGTAATAAACTATAGCTTGAAGGACACGTATATATCAAACATTTTCTTGGGATGACAGCATGAGGGGTGAGAATTTCTGAAATCGTTTTCCTTGATAAAAGGCAGATGTCTTGATGGAAAACCACGCCGGCCTTCTGATTTCTTTTCCAGAGTTTTGTCGCTGGTTGGAATGTCACTCCCACCCCTCGTCTCAGCCAGAGTCCAGCTTCTCTGCTCCACAGAGGTCCGTGAGGGGACAAAATCAGAGAAGGTATTCTCAGATAGGATGATCCAGTCAGACTGGCTCAGGCCCATGAGTCCTCTGCTAACCAGCAGACTGCACACTCCAAACCTCTGAGCCACCATCCAATGTGTTACATTAGTGCACACCTAGAGATCCTGTCAGCTTCGTTAACACAGGCACCCTAATTCTGATATTTTTTTTCATTCATTGGTCTTTTAACCAATCAGATCAGCTCTGAAAAATATCTGATGTGATTAGTCAAACTAGCAACGAGTGGGAAAAAAAATCTGAATTGGGCTGCATGTGTAAATGCAGCCTTAGGTTCTCCAAGACAAAGCCAAGGGTTTCTCCCTTTAAAGCAGAACCCAGGGAAGGTATGTGGTTGGACCCAGGGCTCATCGTACATCATTCTAATGGCCACAGACACGCTCTTGGCTCAGCTTAAACACCTTCCATTTCAATACAATTATTCCTCTCAAACAAAGACATCAATAACCTAGAAGAACTCTAATTCCCAACTTTAAAGTGAAATAATAATCGGATCAGTGCTTTTTAAAGAGAAGAAACACTGTGCACTGCTTTTCACACATCTGGACATTATTGTGCTTAAGACAAGATTCCTGCATTACAAACATACATGGCGTGCCAGCCTGGGATTTTATATGACTTTCAGAGGACCGCAGAAAAAGCACCAAAGTCCCAAACAAGTTCTTTGATCTGTCAGAACAGGGGAAAATAACAGCAGATCTTTTCATCGGTGCATTCCGCCTCTCCTGGCACGGAGCAGGAATGAGGTCAGACGGAGGAGGCCCACCGAAGCCGCCCATACTCTGCTCCACCTTTACACTGCACTGTGGGTAATGCTGCAGCTATCGTTACATGGGCCGTGTTTGAACAGCAGCGAGGAAAAGTTCTGAAGCGCATGTACTGACGAACACGGCACACACACACATGCACTGACGAACACTGCACACACACACAGGCACGCACCAGCACACACACACCAAAACACACTTTCACACACAATTCATTCATTGACTCGGACATCAAATTTATGCTCTGTTTCCTTGACGTAAGACACTCCTCAGCCACAGACACATCAGTCTTGGTTTCCACATTGCTATCTGATGTTGAGCCAAAACAAGCTTTGTGACGGACTGTGTGCTAAAACCCCTGCATGATCAAAACCGCTGCCGGGCGGTGGAATGCAGCCTTGTGCGTGCAGTGTGTGTGTGTGTCTGGATGGGTGAGGTTGTGTGTGGGAGTGTGTGTGTGTGTCTGGATGGGTGAGGTTGTGTGTGGGAGTGTGTGTGCACAGGAGAAAGGCTGCTCTGATAGCTGAACCCCAACAGGTGTTTAACACACCTTGGCACTGGACTCCCCTGTAAAACATCCTGTGTGGGGGAGTCAATATGTCTGTGTGTGTATCTGTGTGTGTCTGTCTGTGTGCAGTCTGTTCTGTCTCTCCAGAACCAAGTGTTGGAGAAATAGAGGTCGGCCACAGAATAGAGGAGGGAAATAGAGGGCCTCACCTGATCGGACTGTTCTGAATTTCGATGCCGCTGCGGGAACCATTGGGGCTTGGGCTGCAGAACACAAAACACCACAGTTACACAGCCACACTGCCAGCCAGTCATACAGTACAGTTCTCCCTCAACTACTTCTCATTTAATCTGGGCTGTTATGAGGCTCTGGACCATGTTTAATTTGTGGCGCTGGTATAACCCGATACTCACTTAAGGACTAGATGCAGGTTGGCGGAGAGGCGCGGGTCTGTGAACTGTGTGGTGCGGTTGTTGTGGTCCACAAAGTAGACCCGGCCGGTGGCTGTGTTCCTGATCTCCCAGCCAGGGGGCAGTGGGCCCAGCTCCTCACAGTTTACATTACTCAGGTCTCTGGGAAGCACAAATCCCCAACACAGTCAGAAGTGAAGGGCAGAAAATAAAAATAATCAAAGAATGAGACGTAAGACCAATCAAAGTCAGGGAATGAAGCAGACCTCAAGGCTGACGGTAACTGGGAAACAAAGAGGCGAGAAAAGATTCCAAAACGACACCACTTTTATTCCATTCTACTTCTTCCCGTCTATATTACTTATTGCTGCCATGCAATCCTTTCAGCTGGACTCCTTTAGCTGTCTGTGGAGAGCAACTAAGAAATGACAGCAGCCCCACTTCAGCGGTAGTGAGTTATCGCACTGAGGCCCAGCCAAATGATCAAGCCTCTCAGCACTGGGAGCTTGGCAGCCCAGCATCTGCTGCACACACAACCAGGGTGTGGCGTGACCAAGAGGATAGCATCAAGTGCAAGAAAAACGGCATCTATCACACGTATTTCCACAGGGGCAAGAGAACGGCATCTATCACACGTATTTCCACAGGGGCAAGAGAACGGCATCTATCACACGTATTTCCACAGGGGCAAGAGAACGGCATCTATCACACGTATTTCCACAGGGGCAAGAGAACGGCATCTATCACACGTATTTCCACAGGGGCAAGAGAACGGCATCTATCACACGTATTTCCACGGGGGCAAGAGAACGGCATCTATCACACGTATTTCCACAGGGGCAAGAGAACGGCATCTATCACACGTATTTCCACGGGGGCAAGAGAACGGCAACGTCTAGGTATTTTTCAATCACTGACTTTCTTTCTATTGACTCTATTCCCAGTAGACTGACGTGTTGATGTGTGTTCTCCTCTGGGCCTGAGGTAATCCATGATACACACATGCCTGAGTGAGTGGCGTCTCTGAGCCACATGTACAGTAGGGCTGAAGGCTGTGTGCTGAGGGTATGGAGGCAGAGGCCGTGCTAGAGGTGTCTGCTGTGAATCCTCTCAGATCCCTGTGGTTTACATTTACATGCCATTTAGTGGACTCTTTTATCCAAAGCGGCTTAAAGTCATGAGTGTATACATCTACATACGGGTGGTCCCGGGAATCGAACCCACTATCCTGCCATTGCAAGCACCATACTCTACCAACTGAGCGACAAAGGACTGTGACACCAGCCCTCTATCGTAGCTTGTCAGCATGTAAATTGCAGCATATTTACAGAAGGGTCCGGACAAGCCTCAGGAGAGCTAGCCACTGATTGTCTATCCCATGAAAGAAACATAGGTGGGGGTAGGTGATGCTGTATATCAACAGCCTCACCCAAACCACATTACAGCATCCCAGATCATCATGTTTTTGTCATCAACCTCAAATCATGTGTGTTGGAAATACTTAATGAGTGTACTGTATAGTGTACACAGTATGTATGTGTTCAGAAGTGGTGCTGGGTATACCGGGGCACTGTGTGTTCAGACAGTAGTGGTGGGTATACCTGGGCACTGTGTGTTCAGACAGTGGTGGTGGGTATACATGGGCACTGTGTGTTCAGACAGTAGTGGTGGGTATACATGGGCACTGTGTGTTCAGACAGTAGTGGTGGGTATACATGGGCACTGTGTGTTCAGACAGTGGTGGTGGGTATACATGGGCACTGTGTGTTCAGACAGTAGTGGTGGGTATACATGGGCACTGTGTGTTCAGACAGTAGTGGTGGGTATACATGGGCACTGTGTGTTCAGACAGTAGTGGTGGGTATACATGGGCACTGTGTGTTCAGACAGTGGTGGTGGGTATACCTGGGCACTGTGTGTTCAGACAGTGGTGGTGGGTATACATGGGCACTGTGTGTTCAGACAGTAGTGGTGGGTATACATGGGCACTGTGTGTTCAGACAGTGGTGGTGGGTATACATGGGCACTGTGTGTTCAGACAGTAGTGGTGGGTATACATGGGCACTGTGTGTTCAGACAGTGGTGGTGGGTATACCGGGGCACTGTGTGTTCAGACACAGTGGTGGTGGGTATACCTGGGCACTGTGTGTTCAGACAGTAGTGGTGGGTATACATGGGCACTGTGTGTTCAGACAGTAGTGGTGGGTATACATGGACAATGTGTGTTCAGACAGTGGTGGTGGGTATACATGGGCACTGTGTGTTCAGACAGTAGTGGTGGGTATACATGGGCACTGTGTGTTCAGACAGTGGTGGTGGGTATACATGGGCACTGTGTGTTCAGACAGTGGTGGTGGGTATACATGGGCACTGTGTGTTCAGACAGTAGTGGTGGGTATACATGGGCACTGTGTGTTCAGACAGTGGTGGTGGGTATACATGGGCACTGTGTGTTCAGACAGTGGTGGTGGGTATACATGGGCACTGTGTGTTCAGACAGTGGTGGTGGGTATACATGGGCACTGTGTGTTCAGACAGTAGTGGTGGGTATACATGGGCACTGTGTGTTCAGACAGTGGTGGTGGGTATACATGGGCACTGTGTGTTCAGACAGTGGTGGTGGGTATACCTGGGCACTCGAGGGTCGTGCCATGTGCTGACTCCTGTCTGGGTGTGGAGGAAGTAGACCTGGCCCTGCTGCGTGGTCCTCTGCTCTGTAAGGGGGGAACAATAGCATGGCTACTCATACAGGTATAAGAGGTACAGAGCAATGGTTACAGACAAGTACACACATGTGAGAGATGAGTGAGAGAGAGGGATGAATGAGAGATGAGAGAGAGATGAGTGGGAGATGAGTGAGAGAGTGAGAGATGAGTGAGAGATGTGAGTGGATGATAAGGAAAATAAAGCTGTTAGTTATACATTTGTTCCACCGTGAGGATTGTTATTGGTGCGTCAATGTGCGTGTGCGTATCTTGATCCGAGTGTGTGTGGAAGCGTAAGAGAGATCACACAGATGGAGATAAAAGCAGGGATTGAGTCAGTTTGGATCCCAGTTGCGGGGCTGACAGGGGGAGAAGATAGTAGTCTGTGTGTTGGTGAGCTCATTCATCACAGCTTGACAGAGATATTTCCATGAGCTTGGAAGCTCTTCTCTGGCATTCCTTAGGACCCACCACCCTGCCTCTCTAACATACCTGTACATAACTCCCCCCCTCACCCCGCCGAGCATCGATGCACCCAATGCATTCGACACAGAGTGACACTTCTTGGCCCGCCACTGGGGCTGCTGACAGCGGTTCAGAGGAGCTGGCCCAAAAAGAGACAGCACCCTTCTAATCTTGAAGAGCTGGGCTGGGCTGCTGTCATTTACTCCTCTTGCCAGCACTCCTAAATCCTCAGCAAGACTACACAGTGTCTGAATATCAAGCAGCCGCCCATGGGCTGCATGTGAGGAAGGAGAGAGGAGAGGGAGGAGTGAGTGGCAGCCGCCAGACATTAACTGCTAGATCGATTCAATTAGTTCTTTAAAATGGGGCCTGTCAGGCTGCTTATGCTGCGCTGCAGAGTCATGGTGGCTGTGCTGTTGGGACTGAATAGGGACACAGATTAGCAGGATGATTCAGCTGAGCGTTGGGCTGAAGAGAGGAGGAGGGAGGCAGTTAACACTGAGGCATTGCAATGACGACACCGGTCTTAAAACAGAAGGAGACACGTCTCTCATACAGGATGTTCATAATACAGTCTAGTCTGGCTGTGGGAACCGAAGTGGTCGTCCTATAGTGTGATTGTGCGTATGTTGGTGTATGTCCGGTGTGTCCATATTGTGTGTTAGAATCCTCTTTCCACTAACCGTATCCCTCGGGCAGGTCTGGGGGTGTGTGGAGGTGTGTCCTGCTCATGTAGTTCCTGTGTCTCTGGGAGCGGACGCGTCTCTCCTGGGCCCGCTGGTCGCTGGACGGGACACACGGAATGGTGGGCGTGGCCCCGTTGGTGCTCAAGATGGGCGTGTTCTCATCCACGATGCAGCTGAGAGGCCGGCCCGGGCTGGAGTACTCCGACGCAGGCCTAGGAGAGACAGGGAACAGGAGGAGATCACAGTCAGACTGGGAGGGTGGGTTATAATATCCTTCATGGTAGGTTTGTTCAAATCAGGCCCGTGTCTATTCATATTTCATATCTAGCTGTGCTTGTAATACGCTTAGATGCTAGGGCTAGACATTGGCTTGCTCCTGCTTTCTTAAGCATCATGAGGTCAGTGAGGCAGAGACATACACACACACACACACACACACACACACACACACACACACACACACACACACACACACACACACACACACACACACACACACACACACACACACACACACACACACACACACACACACACACACACACACACCAGTATTGAGTGAGGGGCCTGAGGCCAGCCTAGAACAGAGCAGAGTAACAGGAAGGGAGCTGATAAGGGAGCAAAGAGAGAGAGACTGTGGAGCAACAAGAGTCTTAGGGCCCCGTTCAATAGTCTGCAGTGTCTCCTAATACAAATTCAATGCTGTCTAGGTCTTGGGGACTCATGCCTCATGCCATGGGTTTGAGGCTGGGTAGTGGGTAAGACTGTGTACTCACTCAGCCTGGACTCAGGGACAGACATAACATAGTAAATGTAAACTGGTCTCCCTCCATTTAGTATATGTTACGAATTACAATTCGTATATTGTTACAAATTGCAATTTGTACAATATGTTAAGAATTTTCAATAGGTATGATATGTTAAGCTAGGCGGCTAATGTTAGCTAGGCTAGGAGTTAAGAATTAAGGTTAGGATGAGCTAATATGCTAAATAGTTACTAATTAGCAAAAATGCTAAAGTTCGGGTTGCTAGACATTCGCTATATAGGCCCACCCATCCTACTCGACCAACCTCCCTCCTTCAGTGTTTTGGCTTCAGTATCCTTATGTCTTATGTCATCATACCAAACCTATCATACTAATTTGAGTGTCACAGATTTACATTTACTAAGTTACATCAAGACTTTGAGGCCAGGCTGACTCACCTTGTAGGCCTCTCCCACTGTGTGGTGCGTGTGATGTGGTTCAAGTACTGGATTCGGCCAGACGCAGTCCTCCGCTCCTCCCAGCTGGATGCAGTAGATACAAACACACACACGTACAAAGCAGTGAGTGGACATTGAGGGCAACCAAGTTCAGGTAGTACCTTCTGTTTCACTCTGTTTCAAAACATTCCCCCTCTACTAAACATGACCCAGATATTCCCTACAGAGCTTCTTGCTAGCTAATAGGACGCAGTCTCCCATCTACTCACCCAATTCCTCTGGCACACACCAACCCCAGACTAGACTCCCTAACCCCAGCCAACATCATGGTCCTTCTGTAGCTCAGTTGGTAGAGCATGGCGCTTGTAACGCCAGGGTAGTGGGTTCGATTCCCGGGACCACCCATACGTAGAATGTATGCACACATGACTGTAAGTCGCTTTGGATAAAAGCGTCTGCTAAATGGCATATATTATTATTATTATATTATCATTGGCTTAGTGCTGAGGTCAGTCGTGCTAAGCTGGTGAAGTGTCTGAACAGCAGAGCCTCTGGCTACTTAGATTGGAGTCTGGAACACCACACCACATGCTGTCTGGAACAATTTTGGTTGTGAGGCAGTGTGGTTATGATAGGCTCAGACTGGCCCTGTTGTGAGGGTATGAAGTGGTGATAGTGGGTCCAGTACGGACAAATGTTAAATGGAGTTGTGGTGTGTTGGTGGGTATGGTACTCACCCGTCTGGCAGGTCATTGTCAAACAGACGGCTGCAGTCCACTACTGGGCCTCCTGTGCCTATCCTGTCTCTGGACTGCAGGCTCACTTTGGACACAGAGACACATTCAGATACACATAGGAGAATGACTGGGTGGTAGAATCTCACTCTGTTCATGTCTTCTCATACCAGAGATTAAAACGGAACTATTTTAAAACTGTGAATTGCTGTAATGCAATACTGTAATGATGTTATTTAGGGCTAAATGAGGAATCAATTTTTAAGAGGATCACATGGTCTAATCCTCTTGTGGGTGACAAGATGATCGTGTCTGGAAGTAGAAGTACCAGCCGTCTGCACTCTGACAGTGGCCTGACCAGTCCCGAATCCCAGTTCTGGAAAGGACCCATGAAGTGAGTGGAGGGCACGTATCAATGTTAGACTTTATGTCTACTGTAGCTAGCTAACCCTGTCCTCTCTGCTACCACCCAGGCTGTTCAGTGCCCATGCTGGTGGGTCAGTGGTGCTGTGACTGTCTGTCACCAGGCCCTGTGTTGCAGATGGAAGTGCGGGCCGTCTGAAGTCAGAGGGAGCCGCTCATCAAGTCTGGTGTCAGAGGCACGGCACGCTCAGGGCCAGCACTCAACGCTTTACACACCAACAAATCACTGGGAAAATAAGTCACCCAGCAGGCTCAGGTTACTGGAGGGAGCCTACATGGTGTTGGGAGGGTTTCTTGTTCTCTTTCCTAGTTCTATTTCTATTCGTGGTGGTATACTGAGGTCTTATCAGCATTATAAAAACAACTGTGGTTAGCCTGAGGTTCTAATAACAACACTTCAGGTACATAACAGTGTTACGTGAATGTACATGAGTGTGTGGTCTGTGTGGCCTGCTGGTCACCGCTGTACTTACCCACAATCTGACCCCTCACTGTGTCACTGTCATTGAGGCCCAGCTTGTTCATGTCCAATCTCTGATCTGTGGAGGAGAGGGGAAGGAGGAGAGCGGGGGGAGAGAGGGGGAGGAGGAGAGCGGGGGGAGAGAGGGGAAGGAGGAGAGCGGGGGGAGAGAGGGGAAGGAGGAGAGAGAAGAAGAGAGGAGAGAGAGGAAAGGGGGATCGATCACTGTCTGAGAGACATGTAAACTAGCATGGTGTTGGCAGGGTTTTTGTCCCCACAGACAAGTCCCTTTGCTCTGTATCATTTACATCACCCACAGTGAATTCCTCTCCCCCCTCCCTCGGAGGCTGGGTATGGGATATGTACTGTTCCTCTCCCCCCTCCCTCGGAGGCTGGGTATGGGATATGTACTGTTCCTCTCCTCCCTCCCTCGGAGGCTGGGTATGGGATATGTACTGTTCCTCTCCCCCTCCCTCGGAGGCTGGGTATGGGATATGTACTGTTCCTCTCCCCCCTCCCTTGGAAGCTGGGTATGGGATATGTACTGTTCCTCGCCCCCCTCCCTCGGAAGCTGGGTATGGGATATGTACTGTTCCTCTCCCCCCTCCCTCGGAGGCTGGGTATGGGATATGTACTGTTCCTCTCCCCCTCCCTCGGAGGCTGGGTATGGGATATGTACCGTTCCTCCCCCCTCCCTTGGAGGCTGGGTATGGGATATGTACCGTTCCTCTCCCCCTCCCTTGGAGGCTGGGTATGGGATATGTACTGTTCCTCTCCCCCCTCCCTTGGAGGCTGGGTATGGGATATGTACCGTTCCTCTCCCCCCTCCCTTGGAGGCTGGGTATGGGATATGCACTGTTCCTCTCCCCTCCCTTGGAGGCTGGGTATGGGATATGTACTGTTCCTCTCCCCCTCCCTTGGAGGCTGGGTATGGGATATGTACTGTTCCTCTCCCCTCCCTCGGAGGCTGGGTATGGGATATGTACCGTTCCCTCCTTGGAGGCCTCCCCCCTCCCTTGGAGGCTGGGTATGGGATATGTACTGTTCCTCTCCCCTCCCTTGGAGGCTGGGTATGGGATATGTACTGTTCCTCTCCCCTCCCTTGGAGGCTGGGTATGGGATATGCACTGTTCCTCTCCCCTCCCTTGGAGGCTGGGTATGGGATATGTACTGTTCCTCTCCCCTCCCTTGGAGGCTGGGTATGGGATATGTACTGTTCCTCTCCCCTCCCTTGGAGGCTGGGTATGGGATATGTACTGTTCCTCTCCCCCTCCCTCGGAGGCTGGGTATGGGATATGTACTGTTCCTCTCCTCCCTCCCTCGGAGGCTGGGTATGGGATATGTACTGTTCCTCTCCCCCTCCCTTGGAGGCTGGGTATGGAATATGTACTGTTCCTCTCCCCCTCCCTTGGAGGCTGGGTATGGGATATGTACTGTTCCCTCCCCCTCCCTTGGAGGCTGGGTATGGGATATGTACTGTTCCTCTCCCCCCTCCCTTGGAGGCTGGGTATGGGATATGTACTGTTCCTCTCCCCCTCCCTCGGAGGCTGGGTATGGGATATGTACCGTTCCTCCCCCCTCCCTTGGAGGCTGGGTATGGGATATGTACCGTTCCTCTCCCCCTCCCTTGGAGGCTGGGTATGGGATATGTACTGTTCCTCTCCCCCTCCCTTGGAGGCTGGGTATGGGATATGTACCGTTCCTCTCCCCCCTCCCTTGGAGGCTGGGTATGGGATATGCACTGTTCCTCTCCCCCTCCCTTGGAGGCTGGGTATGGGATATGTACCGTTCCTCTCCCCCCTCCCTTGGAGGCTGGGTATGGGATATGTACTGTTCCTCTCCCCCTCCCTCGGAGGCTGGGTATGGGATATGTACTGTTCCTCCCCCTCCCTTGGAGGCTGGGTATGGGATATGTACTGTTCCTCTCCCCTCCCTTGGAGGCTGGGTATGGGATATGTACTGTTCCTCTCCCCCCTCCCTTGGAGGCTGGGTATGGGATATGCACTGTTCCTCTCCCCCTCCCTTGGAGGCTGGGTATGGGATATGTACCGTTCCTCTCCCCCCCTCCCTTGGAGGCTGGGTATGGGATATGTACTGTTCCTCTCCCCCCTCCCTTGGAGGCTGGGTATGGGATATGTACTGTTCCTCTCCACCCTTCCTTGGAGGCTGGGTATGGGATATGTACCGTTCCTCTCCCCCCCTCCCTTGGAGGCTGGGTATGGGATATGTACCGTTCCTCTCCCCCCTCCCTTGGAGGCTGGGTATGGGATATGTACCGTTCCTCTCCCCCCCTCCCTTGGAGGCTGGGTATGGGATATGTACCGTTCCTCTCCACCCTCCCTCGGAGGCTGGGTATGGGATATGTACTGTTCCTCTCCCCCCTCCCTTGGAGGCTGGGTATGTGATATGTACTGTTCCTCTCCCCCCTCCCTTGGAGGCTGGGTATGGGATATGTACTGTTCCTCTCCCCCCTCCCTCAGAGGCTGGGTATGGGATATGTACTGTTCCTCTCCCCCCTCCCTCGGAGGCTGGGTATGGGATATGTACTGTTCCTCTCCCCCCTCCCTTGGAGGCTGGGTATGGGATATGTACTGTTCCTCTCCCCCCTCCCTCGGAGGCTGGGTATGGGATATGTACTGTTCCTCTCCCCCCTCCCTTGGAGGCTGGGTATGGGATATGTACTGTTCCTCTCCCCCTCCCTCCAGAGGCTGGGTATGGGATATGTACTGTTCCTCTCCCCCCTCCCTCGGAGGCTGGGTATGGGATATGTACTGTTCCTCTCCCCCCTCCCTTGGAGGCTGGGTATGGGATATGTACTGTTCCTCTCCCCCCTCCCTCGGAGGCTGGGTATGGGATATGTACTGTTCCTCTCCCCCCTCCCTTGGAGGCTGGGTATGGGATATGTATTGTTCCCCTCCCCCCTCCCTTGGAGGCTGGGTATGTGATATGTACTGTTCCTCTCCCCCTCCCTCCAGAGGCTGGGTATGGGATATGTACTGTTCCTCTCCCCCTCCCTTGGAGGCTGGGTATGGGATATGTATTGTTCCTCTCCCCCCTCCCTTGGAGGCTGGGTATGTGATATGTACTGTTCCTCTCCCCCTCCCTCAGAGGCTGGGTATGGGATATGTACTGTTCCTCCCTCCTCCCTTGGAGGCTGGGTATGGGATATGTACTGTTCCTCTCCTCCCCTCCCTTGGAGGCTGGGTATGGGATATGTACTGTTCCTCTCCTCCCCTCCCTTGGAGGCTGGGTATGGGATATGTACTGTTCCTCTCCTCCCCTCCCTTGGAGGCTGGGTATGGGATATGTACTGTTCCTCTCCTCCCCTCCATTGGAGGCTGAGTATGGGATATGTACTGTTCCTCTCCTCCCCTCCATTGGAGGCTGGGTATGGGATATGTACTGTTCCTCTCCTCCCCTCCATTGGAGGCTGGGTATGGGATATGTACTGTTCCTCTCCTCCCCTCCATTGGAGGCTGAGTATGGGATATGTACTGTTCCTCTCCTCCCCTCCCTTGGAGGCTGGGTATGGGATATGTACTGTTCCTCTCCTCCCCTCCATTGGAGGCTGAGTATGGGATATGTACTGTTCCTCTCCTCCCCTCCCTTGGAGGCTGGGTATGGGATATGTACTGTTCCTCTCCTCCCCTCCATTGGAGGCTGAGTATGGGATATGTACTGTTCCTCTCCTCCCCTCCCTTGGAGGCTGGGTATGGGATATGTACTGTTCCTCTCCTCCCCTCCATTGGAGGCTGAGTATGGGATATGTACTGTTCCTCTCCTCCCCTCCATTGGAGGCTGGGTATGGGATATGTACTGTTCCTCTCCTCCCCTCCATTGGAGGCTGGGTATGGGATATGTACTGTTCCTCTCCCCCTCCCTTGGAGGCTGGGTATGGGATATGTACTGTTCCTCTCCTCCCCTCCATTGGAGGCTGGGTATGGGATATGTACTGTTCCTCTCCTCCCCTCCATTGGAGGCTGGGTATGGGATATGTACTGTTCCTCTCCCCCTCCCTTGGAGGCTGGGTATGGGATATGTACTGTTCCTCTCCTCCCCTCCATTGGAGGCTGGGTATGGGATATGTACTGTTCCTCTCCTCCCCTCCATTGGAGGCTGGGTATGGGATATGTACTGTTCCTCTCCTCCCCTCCATTGGAGGCTGGGTATGGGATATGTACTGTTCCTCTCCTCCCCTCCATTGGAGGCTGGGTATGGGATATGTACTGTTCCTCTCCTCCCCTCCATTGGAGGCTGGGTATGGGATATGTACTGTTCCTCTCCTCCCTCCATTGGAGGCTGGGTATGGGATATGTACTGTTCCTGGAGGCTCCTCCCCTCCATTGGAGGCTGGGTATGGGATATGTACTGTTCCTCTCCTCCCCTCCATTGGAGGCTGGGTATGGGATATGTACTGTTCCTCTCCTCCCCTCCATTGGAGGCTGGGTATGGGATATGTACTGTTCCTCTCCTCCCCTCCATTGGAGGCTGGGTATGGGATATGTACTGTTCCTCTCCTCCCCTCCATTGGAGGCTGGGTATGGGATATGTACTGTTCCTCTCCTCCCCTCCATTGGAGGCTGGGTATGGGATATGTACTGTTCCTCTCCTCCCCTCCATTGGAGGCTGGGTATGGGATATGTACTGTTCCTCTCCTCCCCTCCATTGGAGGCTGGGTATGGGATATGTACTGTTCCTCTCCTCCCCTCCATTGGAGGCTGGGTATGGGATATGTACTGTTCCTCTCCTCCCCTCCATTGGAGGCTGGGTATGGGATATGTACTGTTCCTCTCCTCCCCTCCATTGGAGGCTGGGTATGGGATATGTACTGTTCCTCTCCTCCCCTCCATTGGAGGCTGGGTATGGGATATGTACTGTTCCTCCTCCCCTCCATTGGAGGCTGGGTATGGGATATGTACTGTTCCTCTCCCCCCCTCCATTGGAGGCTGGGTATGGGATATGTACTGTTCCTCCTTGGAGGCTCCCCCTCCCTTGGAGGCTGGGTATGGGATATGTACTGTTCCTCTCCTCCTCCTCCCCTCCCTTGGAGGCTGGGTATGGGATATGTACTGTTCCTCTCCTCCCCTCCATTGGAGGCTGGGTATGGGATATGTACTGTTCCTCTCCTCCCCTCCATTGGAGGCTGGGTATGGGATATGTACTGTTCCTCTCCTCCCCTCCATTGGAGGCTGGGTATGGGATATGTACTGTTCCTCTCCTCCCCTCCATTGGAGGCTGGGTATGGGATATGTACTGTTCCTCTCCTCCCCTCCATTGGAGGCTGGGTATGGGATATGTACTGTTCCTCTCCTCCCCTCCCTTGGAGGCTGGGTATGGGATATGTACTGTTCCTCTCCTCCCCTCCATTGGAGGCTGGGTATGGGATATGTACTGTTCCTCTCCCCCCTCCATTGGAGGCTGGGTATGGGATATGTACTGTTCCTCTCCTCCCCTCCATTGGAGGCTGGGTATGGGATATGTACTGTTCCTCTCCCCCCTCCCTTGGAGGCTGGGTATGGGATATGTACTGTTCCTCTCCTCCCCTCCATTGGAGGCTGGGTATGGGATATGTACTGTTCCTCTCCTCCCCTCCCTTGGAGGCTGGGTATGGGATATGTACTGTTCCTCTCCTCCCCTCCATTGGAGGCTGGGTATGGGATATGTACTGTTCCTCTCCTCCCCTCCATTGGAGGCTGGGTATGGGATATGTACTGTTCCTCTCCTCCCCTCCATTGGAGGCTGGGTATGGGATATGTACTGTTCCTCTCCTCCCCTCCATTGGAGGCTGGGTATGGGATATGTACTGTTCCTCTCCTCCCCTCCATTGGAGGCTGGGTATGGGATATGTACTGTTCCTCTCCTCCCCTCCCTTGGAGGCTGGGTATGGGATATGTACTGTTCCTCTCCTCCCCTCCCTTGGAGGCTGGGTATGGGATATGTACTGTTCCTCTCCTCCCCTCCATTGGAGGCTGGGTATGGGATATGTACTGTTCCTCTCCTCCCCTCCCTTGGAGGCTGGGTATGGGATATGTACTGTTCCTCTCCTCCCCTCCATTGGAGGCTGGGTATGGGATATGTACTGTTCCTCTCCTCCCCTCCATTGGAGGCTGGGTATGGGATATGTACTGTTCCTCTCCTCCCCTCCATTGGAGGCTGGGTATGGGATATGTACTGTTCCTCTCCTCCCCTCCATTGGAGGCTGGGTATGGGATATGTACTGTTCCTCTCCTCCCCTCCCTTGGAGGCTGGGTATGGGATATGTACTGTTCCTCTCCTCCCCTCCCTTGGAGGCTGGGTATGGGATATGTACTGTTCCTCTCCTCCCCTCCATTGGAGGCTGGGTATGGGATATGTACTGTTCCTCTCCTCCCCTCCATTGGAGGCTGGGTATGGGATATGTACTGTTCCTCTCCTCCCCTCCATTGGAGGCTGGGTATGGGATATGTACTGTTCCTCTCCTCCCCTCCCTTGGAGGCTGGGTATGGGATATGTACTGTTCCTCTCCTCCCCTCCCTTGGAGGCTGGGTATGGGATATGTACTGTTCCTCTCCTCCCCTCCCTTGGAGGCTGGGTATGGGATATGTACTGGAACAGATGGTCTGTGGAGTGGCCATGGACTGTAAAAAAATCACTGAGCATCGGTACCGAGCAGCCTGCAGTTCACTACAGAGGTCAAACATTTGACAAATATCTGCACAAAGCCGGCACTATTCCACCCAGACTGAACATGGACATGAACCCCTGCCAATGTCTGGAAACTCTTTGTCTACATTCTCAGCCCAGGCTGAAAAACAAAGCAAAAAAAAGGACCAAAGAAATGTCAGGAATACCATGTTGCCTGCAGACATGAGAAATGCCACTATCTGTTCACTGTTGTCTGAGTGTCATGCAGATCAGCTCAGGATGTGCGTCTAGACTAAACAGGGACCAAAACATGGTCGGTCAAACCATTACAAGACCGGGGCAATGAGCGTGCACACACAAACCCAAAGCCCCCTAAAACGCCTGTGGACAGGACACAGTGGAACAGCTGCAAAAAGCACAAGTGAAAGAATGACAAACATACACTTGAATAAGACCACAACCGAGGGACATAACAAATCTATGATTACATTTAAATAGCTGTACAATTATGCATGTCTGAGTAAAATGACCGGTTGTCTAGATTTGCCAACCGAGATAAACGGAGGTTAGTCACTGTGGCGCATGCATGCTGCCAGTCTATGGGACAGACGAGGGTGGAAGGCGTGAGGAGGGGGGAATGAGAGGAAATGCAGAGGCAAACTACTCACAGCTGAGGCACAGGGTTAGGGTTTTCCAGGAAAACAAGTGTCAGGGGCTTCTAGGAAAAGCAGTGGGATTTTGTCCTTTTTCTGTCTACAAGACTGTAGCAGGCCTATCAGCATAGTATACATACAGTGTGAGGGGGAGGCCTTTTGGTAAAGCCATCACTGGGTCCCTGCCTGGTTGCCACTGCTGAGTTGGCTTGGAGCACCAAGCCTCAATCTCATTTAGCCATTTGCTTCTGACATGACACGTTTACAGTGATTTTGGGCTGTTGCTGATTGTCTTTTCCTGTTCTGGCACTGCAGAATGTGACCCCTCTCACAACCTGGTCTGTGCCCTGTCAGGAATAGGGAGAGAGTGTGCACATTTGTGAGGGTACAGCTCAATGTGTCACTGTGACAGGAGAAGGGGATTAATAGCCTGTGACTCCGCTAGCCTGTGACTCCGCTAGCCTGTGACTCCGCTAGCCTGTGACTCCGCTAGCCTGTGACTCCGCTAGCCTGTTTGTGGGACAGACAATTTTTAACTAGACAGACATTACCTCACAGCATTAAATACACACACACGCACACTAATTCAATCAGGTAGTCCTTACAGCCGGTGTCTTTGAGGCGGTTGATGGCGTTGGATAGAAGACGTACACAGCCCAGGAAGCCAGCCCCCTGCTTCTTATGGATCTTCTTGTGGTTCCACACGCTGATGGTGATGGAGTCAGACTTGCCAATATATCTGAGGAGAGAAAAGAGAGTCCAGTCACATCCAATGTACTGTAGATGTTACTAAAGCCTGTGTGAATGCACTGTTCCAATAGGCCACTCTTTGCCTGGATGTCCCCGCTGGGGAGGCACACATCCGCTCGGGGCTGCCTGTCACCGGGGGCTGCGTCCCCACAAGAACACAGTCAGGTGTCTGAGAGGGATTTTCCACCCGACGTCTGTGAATGTGCGACTCCCGACCCCGAGAGTCTGGGTACGAGACGGACGAACACAGACAGATCCTGTGAGTCAAATCATCCAAAGACAGCCCGTTGACCCAAAATCACCCAGAGGGAGAGAGAAATGAAAGAGACAGGGAGGAGGAGAGGCTGAAAGAGGGATAGAAAGAGGGATAGTGTAAGTGAGGAAAAGAAGGAGAGAGTGAACAGTTGAACCATGACATTACTCCCTGACTGCCTCTGTTATCACTCTGTGGGTGTCAGTCGAGGCCTGGGTATTAAACTCACACTACGTGAACCTGACGTGGCACATCTGTTCAGCCCAGTTCTCTTCCTCAGTGTAAAACTAATTATCCATACAGTTAGCAGACTGCATCCCACTATAATTACCATGCTGCTTACAGAAACTAAAGGGATGTGAAACAATGGGGCTGTGAGTAAGATGTCTGGACATTTTGAGTAGAAGCCAAATGCCTGTCTGGGGTGCTATCTGAGAGCATTAGAATGCAGGACAGATTTGTAGGGGGGAATTATTACATCCAACACAGATCTGGATATGATTATTGTATCAAATAATAAGGGCAGTAGACTAGACATTGGATTAAGCTTTTCAATACAAGATACAGTATTTTTACATACAGTATACACATGCCAAACATACCAAACTCAGATAATATGATTACTTGTAATAAGATAAGAGTTTCTCCTCTTAGGCCATCTCTATGTTATGTCTCTGGTTGGTTGAGGTACAGTATATGGCATATTGTTTGGCAGTTGGTGCTAGGCAGGCCAGGCTGTCACACTTCCTCAGCAGGCAGGATAGGACCAGCTGGGCCCTGGGGACACTACCGCCACCTGTTCCCCCAGTCCCCATAGCAGCAGGGACAGAGAGGGACAAGGGCCTAGGCCAGGCTATGGGACCACAACATTGTGCACGTGTCTTTTCATCCCAATATTTGTATTTATGAAGTTATAGGAGATTAATTATATATATCAGTGATGTGCACAATACGGAAGTGGTCTGACGAAGCAGATGCTAAGCTACAGCACTGTTTTGCTAGCACAGGCTGTAATATGCTATGCGATTCATCCAATACAAGGCTAGAGCTGCCGGTTTCAATGAGCAGGACGGTATTCCGGATGCTTATAAGAAATTCTGCTACAACCTCCAACGTGCCATTAAACAGGAAATTTGCCAATACAAGACTGAGATTGAATCCTACTACAACGGCTCTGATGCTCGTTGGATGCGGCAGGGCTTTTAAACTATCACGGGGTACAAAGGGAAACCCAGCCACGAGCTGCCTAGTGACGTGAGCCTTTCCAGACGAGATAAATGCCTTCTATGCTCGCTTCGAGGCAAGCAACACTGAACCATGCATACAGTTCATTGACTATAGCTCAGCATTTAACACCATAGTGCCTTCCAAGTTTATTACTAAGCTAAGGATCCTGGTACTGAACACCTCCCTTTGCAACTGGATCCTGGACTTTCCGACGGGCCACCCCCAGGTGGTGGGGGTAGGCAACAACACATCCGCCACGCTGACCTTCAACATGGGGTGCGTGCTTAGTCCCCTCCTGTACATGCCCCCATCCACATCCACGGGACTGTAGTGGAGTGGTGAAATTATCATGGTCTACACTAGAGGTCGACCGATTAAGATTTTTCAACGTCGATACCGATTATTGGAAAACCGAAAAGCCGATACCGATTAATCGGCCGATTTCATATTTAAAAAAAATAATAATGACAATTACAACAATACTGAATGAACACTTACTTTGACTTAATATAATACATCAATAAAATCAATTTAGCCTCAAGTAAATAATGAAACATGTTCAATTTGGTTTAAATAATGCAAAAATCAAGTGTTGGAGAAGAAAGTAAAAGTGCAATATGTGCTATGTAAGAAAGCTAACGTTTCAGTTCCTTGCTCAGAACATGTGAACATATGAAAGCTGGTGGTTCCTTTTAACATGAGTCTTCAATATTCCCAGGTAAGAAGTTTTAGGTTGTAGTTATTTTAGGAATGATAGGACTATTTCTCTCTATACCATTTGTATATCATTAACCTTTGACTATTGGATGTTCTTATCGGCACTTTAGTATTGCCAGTGTAACAGTATAGCTTCCGTCCCTCTCCTCGCTCCTCCCTGGGCTCGAACCAGCAACACAACGACAATTAGCGCGCGCTAACTAGCTAGCCATTTCACTTTGGTTACACGAGCCTCATCTCGGGAGTTGATAGGCTTGAAGTCTCAAACAGCGCAATGCTTGACGCACAACGAAGAGCTGCTGGCAAAACGCACGAAAGTGCTGTTTGAATTAATGTTTACGCGCCTGCTTCTGCCTACCACCGCTCAGTCAGATATTGCGGTCGGATGCCAAGCAGTTGCCAGTCACGGGCAGGCCTTCAAAATTGTCAAAGACTCCAGTCGCCCAAGTCATAGACTCTCTGCTACTGCACGGCAAGCACATCTACCGATGAACAAAGTCTGGAACCAACATGACCCTGAACAGCTTCTACCCCCAAGACAAATAGTTAACCAACCAACCTAGACTACCTGCATTGAACCCTTTTGCACTAACTCTTTTGACTAATCACTTACGCTGCTGTTACTGTTTATTATCTATCCTGTTACCTAGTCACTGTATACCTATGTACATATCTACCTCAAATACTTCGTACCCCTGCACAACGACTTGGTACTGGTACCCAATGTATATAGCCAAGTTATCGTTACGCATTGTGTATTTATTATTACGTGTTTTACTTGTCTATTATTTCTCTATTTTCTTTCGGCGTTGTTGGGAAGGGCCTGTAAGTAAGCATTTCACTGTTAGTCTACACCTGTTGCTTTCGAAGCATGTGACAAATATAATTTAATTTGACATATTATACTTCTTAGTATATGTCACGCCCGTCGTCGTGGAAATGACTGGACCAAGGTGCTGCGTGGTGAGCGTACATTTTCCTTTATTTATGTAAATGTCGCCAACAAAACAAGAAACGATTGTGAAGCTTACTAGGGCTGTAGTGCCACTAACAAAGATAACTACCCACCAAATACAAAGGAAAAAAGGCTGCCTAAGTATGATTCCCAATCAGAGACAACGATTGACAGCTGTCCCTGATTGAGAACCATACCCGGCCAAAACATAGAAACAGAAAACATAGAAATAAAGAAACTAGAATGCCCACCCTTGTCACACCTTGGCCTACCCAAAATAGAGAATAAAAGCCTCTCTATGGCCAGGGCGTGACAGTATAAATGTAGTTTGAAGCGTGCTGAACAAGAAACCGATAGGTTTGTCCCCTGGTTTGTCTCTAATAGGGCTACAGAGCTGTATTACAGTCCAGTCTGTCTGCTCCACATACTTTAACTGGGCTGGATAGGAGTCGAGGAGAGGCAGTTTCCCAACGAGACACAGTCTGCTATCCTTGGCATTCAGGCCACTTCCGCAACAATGCTGGCTGGGGTCAGCGGTCACAGGCCAGTCTGTTGGTCAGACCACTGATGAGGCCCTGACGTGTCAATGTTGCCATGAGCACATACACTTCCTCACGCTGTGCACATAACACCAATGGAAAAAAGCTTCAGTGCCAATTAAGCAAAGGCTTTTCTGGCTCTGCTGAGCGTGAGCACCAGGTGTTTCAGACACCATTTGAATATGTGTGAGTGTGCTCAGCTACCCTCAGTCAATTAGACTTCACACACTGAGGAGAGTCCATGTGCCTTAGCATGGAGTAGTAATCCTTAACCCTGACACACAGAGGGAAGGCACCTAAAGGTTTAACATAGTCATTAACAGGAAGAAACACAGGCAGGTTCCAGATGAAATAAAAACTGGAGAGGTGTGTGTGCGTGCGTTTGGCTCCGTCTTGGGAGCACACAGGTCGTCCTCCCATCCATCACCGTATCCAGCACTCTCTCTCCTCCACAGTGGGACTGACTGACTGAGGGCTGTGTTTCCCTCCTGTCAAACAGGACATGAACAGCTAATTAAACAGCCATGTTGGGAGAGGGTCTGGTATCCTGAGCAACCAAACAAACGGAGACATGTGCTTCCTCTTTCTGTTACCTACGCGTGACGCCTGGATAAACACTGGGCAAATAAATGGAAACTTTCACTCCCCCCCTCTTTTTCCCGGTTGTTTTCACAAGACACGCAGTCCTTGGGAAAAGCGACATGGGTGAAACAAGACATGCACATATCTGCCCAAAAGGTAAAAGGCTTCTGAGATTAGTTTCCCTCCCCACGGTTCTATTTAAATGTTTTTCTTTTTCACGTTAACTACCCCAGTGGAGTTGTCATTGCTGGCCTACAGATAAGTGAGAGGATAGACATAAACACAGCTTACTGTAAGGCATTCAGATCCTGCAGAATCAATGTGTGACACATCCCTGATGTCCACTTGGCACATTGGAGTTGAGTGAGGGAATGCTTAGATCACAGGTGGGGCCTTAATTGGCGAGGACGGGCTCATTGTAATGGCTGGAGTGGAATAGTATCAAATATATCAAACGCATAAATTCCACGTGTTTGATGCCATTCCAATCACGCTGTTCCAGCCATTATTATGTGCTGTCCTACCCTCAGCAGCCTCCAGTGGTGTAGATATAGCATAGAGGGCACTGGTGATAGTTATAGAGAGGGGCCGCAGTTCAGCAGAATGCTGGTTCATTACTAAATCAGCAGGTTAAGGTAAGGTTTGTTAGATACACGGTTTCACATCTAGTCATAGCTGCTTCTATATGAATGGCATGTCAAGTGCAAGCTCTGCACTATCCATTATGTTAGTTGAGTGATGAGGGGACTCACAGGTCGTAGTGCTGGTTCCACTTGGGGTCGAGGGTGTTCTTCACGGTGTCTGTGGAGTGACATTGTCCTGAGCCGTCCACCACCACTTTGGCAAAGGGATCAGGGAGGCCTACAGGGAAACACACACACACACACACACACACACACACACACACACACACACACACACACACACACACACACACACACACACACACACACACACACACACACACACACACACACACACACACACACACTCAGCACACTGGCCTGGCCAAGGACATACTGTACTAGGAGAAAATGTTACAGGTATCACTCCATCATTATTTGATGATTTCATTATGCAGATGGAAGTGAGACTATCCGGTTTCTGAAAGGGGGAAAAGAGGTCATCTGAAGAAAACTACTTTTGATGAATAACATTCTATGACAGTCTAGGAATGGCTGATGTGTAAATCTGAGCCGAGTGACTGATATCTAGAGATACGGGTGGACATGACATTGACACTAATAGACAGACCTGAGGGACCTGTTGGATGACATTTACCTGCACATAGCCTGGGTGTGGTGGACACACAAGCTCACGGACACACACACACACACACACATATGCCACGCAGGCCCACACAAACAAAACAAAACTGCACTTAGAAATACATATCTCTGTATACATAAACACACTATCCCACAGAGACAAGTCTGCGTTGCTGCCACACAAGGCAGAGTTGTCTCCACCCAGGCCCTGACTGAGTGAGTGTTTACTCAGCCCCTGAGTGCTGGAATGGGAGGAATGGGCACCAGAGAAACCACCTGAGTCAGGGACCTTAACACACTCCCTCTCCATGACAGCCTGACCCAAACACACCCAAACACTGGGGCCACTATGGACACCTAGCAGACACTGGAATGTTGTGCTGTTTCACTCTGAAATGGACTAGCTTTAAATGTCAGTATAAAGTTTTATTGATATCCCATATTTAACCTCCACAGAATTGCCCCAATTAGGCACATTTCGGCAGACTTAATAAATAATTTTGAACAGAAATGCAAAGGTTCGTTGGATCAGTCGAACAATTTGCACATACACTGAAATTGCGCCTAACCTGGAAAAATACATTGTATTGCATTTCAAAGATGATGGGGATGATGATATTTTACCAGATCTAATGTGTTATATTCTCCTACATTCATATCACATTTACACAAACTTCAAAGTGTTTCCTTTCAAATGATATTAAGAATATGCATGTCCTTGCTTCAGGCAATTCGATTTGGGTATGTCATTTTAGGCGAAATTGGAGGAAAAGGGGTCCGATCCTTAAGAGATATTTCAGACCTGTGTGACTCAATGCATGAAATGTGAATGAAACAAAGGGAATAAAATAGTCCTAGTTTTATTAGTCGTTTTATTGGCTAATATTGATAATAAGCTACATCATTGTGACGTGGTGAGCTCATCTTTCTCCTCGCAAACATATCAGTAGTAACATTACAGGCTACTAACCCTTTCCTCTTTGCTGGTGTAGTGTAGTGGTTGGTTTAGTGTGTTAGCATGGCGTTCTGCTGGTAGGGAACTCTAGCAGCTGGCAGCAGGTCCTCTTTTATCAGCTCAAACTGACCCACATTTCACATTTCTCACAGGGGATACATATCTCACACTGCAGACATCAAAGCCCTCAAGCCCCCTGACTATGAAACTATAAAGCCATTTAACATGGAGTCGAGGATCAGAAACACAGCTTTCACTGGGTTACTTACGAAAGAAATCTTTCTTCACCAGGTTTTTGGCACAGAGGACTGAAAGAGAAGAGGAGAATGAGGTGTTATTTTTAATCGTTGCCGATAGACATATTACACACTGACAGGCTGTTGTGATCGTGTGGTTACATCACTTTCAAGGGAGAGAGGTTATGCAGGGCTGAAGTGATACACTGCTGCTCAGGGAACTGAATCGAAAAGCGCTCCATCTTGGATATGGATAACCCTGGCTACATTACATAAGCAGCAAGAGCATTTATTTTATAATGTGTAATTCTGAAGCTAAGCCGGGTTGGTCCTGGTCAGTTCCTGGATGGGAGACCAGATGCTGCTGGAAGTGGTGTTGGAGGGCCAGTAGGAGGCACTCTTTCCTCTAGTCTAAAGAAATATCCCAATGCCCCAGGGCAGTGATTGGGGACACTGCCCTGTGTAGGGTGCCGTCTTTCGGATGGGACGTTAAAACGGGTGTCCTGACTCTCTGAGTTCATTAAAGATCCCATGGCACTTATCGTAAGAGTAGGGGTGTTAACCCCGGTGTCCTGGCTAAATTCCCAATCTGGCCCTCAAACCATCATGGTCACCTAATAATCCCCAGTTTACAATTGGCTCATTAATCCCCCTCCTCTCCCCTGTAACTATTCCCCAGGTCGTTGCTGCAAATGAGAACGTGTTCTCAGTCAACTTACCTGGTAAAATAACGGATAAATAAAAAATAAAAAAGTAAGACAAGTAATGTGACTTTTAGGTGATAAAGAAAACACATGAACATATATCTTGAACATTTTCATCTGAATCTTCGAAACTAGCTAACCGCAATCCCGGGTGACAACTCCTGGCTAGCGTTTCCATCACGGAGCAAGCACCAATTAGCCTGAAGCTAGCCCGGCCAGGGCTCCTGTGCTACCACCGAAGCCCACTCCTGGGCTACAATATCCAGACCCCTTCTACTGCCGGTACGGGGCACGGAACCCCGCCGATCCTCTACGACTGGAATACCGACATAATCTGCCCGAGGATTCCAACAGGCCCCTCAGGCGCGACGCCCGCTGTAGGCCCATTCTGCTAACCTGCTAGCTACCTAGAGCTACTTGGAAGCCTACTAACTCCACGACTGGTCTATCGACGTCACCGCACGAAGAGGCAACAACAGACTTACCCCCATCGCAACGTCCCCCAAAGGCTAGCTTGCCTGCCCCAGCCTGCTAACTGCTAACTTGCCTGCCCCGGTCTGCTAACTGCTAGCTTGTCTGCCCCGGTTTGCTAACTGCTAGCTTGCCTGCCCCGGTCTGCTAACTGCTATCCCCTGCTGAGTGCTAGCTTGCCTGCCCCGGTCTGCTAACTGCTAGCTTTCCTGCCCCGGTTTGCTAACTTGCCTACCCCGGTCTAGAGCCTCTAGCCCTGCTCAATATTCTTAACGATTAATCTGACATTTTTATTTATTTGTAATAATGACAATTACAACAATACTGAATGAACCCTTATTTTAACTTAATATAATACATCAATAAAATCAATTTAGCCTCAAATAAATAATGAAACATGTTCAATTTGGTTTAAATAATGCAAAAACAAAGTGTTGGAGAAGAAAGTAAAAGTGCAATATGTGCCATGTAAGAAAGCTAACGTTTAAGTTCCTTGCTCAGAACATGAGAACATATGAAAGCTGGTGGTTCCTTTTAACATGAGACTTCAATATTCCAAGGTAAGGGGTTTTAGGTTGTAGTTAATATAGTATTTACAGGACAATTTCTCTCTATACCATTTGTATTCCATATACCTTTGACTATTGGATGTTCTTATAGGCACTTTAGTATTGCCAGTGTAACAGTATAGCTTCCGTCCCTCTCCTCGCTCATACCTGGGCTCGAAAGAGGAACACATCGACAACAGCCACCCTCGAAGCATCGTTACCCATCGCTCCACAAAAGCCGTGGCCCTTGCCGAGCAAGGGGAACAACTACTCCAAGTCTCAGAGCGAGTGACGTTTGAAACGCAATTAGCGCGCACCCCGCTAACTAGCTAGCCATTTCATATCGGTTACACCAGCCGAATCTCGGGAGTTGATAGGCTTGAAGTCATAAACAGCGCAATGCTTGAAGCACAGTGAAGAGCTGCTGGCAAAACGCACAAAAGTGCTGTTTGAATGAATGCTTACGAGCCTGCTGCTGCCTACCATCGCTCAGTCAGACTGCTCTATCAAATATAAAATCATAGACTTAATTATAACATAATAACACACAGAAATACGAGCCTTTGGTCATTAATATGGTCGAATCCGGAAACTATAATTTCGAAAACAAAATGTTTATTATTATCGCATATACCCTGACTCTGCGTGCAATGAACGCAAGAGAAGTGACACAATTTCACCTGGTTAATATGGCCTGCTAACCTGGATTTCTTTTAGCTAAATATGCAGGTTTAAAAAATATATACTTCTGTGTATTGATTTTAAGAAAGGCATTGATGTTTATGGTTAGGTACACGTTGGAGCAACGGCAGTCCCTTTTCCGCGAATGCGCACCACATCGATTATATGCAACGCAGGACACGCTAGATAAACTAGTAATATCAACAACCATGTGTAGTTAACTAGTGATTATGATTGATTGATTGTTTTTTATAAGATAAGTTTAATGCTAGCTAGCAACTTACCGTGGCTTCTTACTGCATTCGCGTAACAGGTAGGCTCCTCGTGGAGTGCAATGAAAGGCAGGTGGTTAGAGCGTTGGACTAATGTTAGTTAACTGTAAGGTTGCAAGATTGAATCCCCGAGCTGACAAGGTACAAATCTGTTGTTCTGCCCCTGAACAAGGCAGTTAACCCACCGTTCCTAGGCAGTCATTGAAAATAAGAACGTGTTCTTAACTGACTTGCCTCGTTAAACGAAGGTGTAATTCTTTTTGACATTTTTTAAAATATTTTTTTTAATCGGCCAAATCGGTGTCCAAAAATACAAATTTCCGATTGTTGTGAAAACTTGAAATCGGCCCTGATTAAATCGGCCATTCCGATTAATTGGCCAACCTCTAGTCTGTACACTATGCCTTGAATCTATGCTATCGTGCCCAGAAACCTGCTCCTTTTACTCCCTGTTCCGAATGTGCTAGACGTCCAGTTCGTATAGCATTTAGCCGTACCCTTATCCTACTTCTCTGTTCCTCTGGTGATGTAGAGGTTAATCCAGGTCCTGCAGTGCCCAGCCCCACTCCCCAGGTGATCTCATTTGTTGACTTCTTTAACCGTAAAAGCCTTGGTTTCATGCATGTTAACATTAGAAGCCTACTCCCTAAGTTTGTTTTACTCACTGCTTTAGCACACTCTGCCAACCCGGATGTCTTAGCCGTGTCTGATTCCTGGCTTAGGAAAACCATTAAAAACCCTGAAATCTCCATTGTCAACTATAACATTTTCTGCCAAGATAGAACTGCCAAAGGGGGCGGTGTTGCAATCTACTGCAAAGATAGCCTGCAAAGTTCTGTATTACTATCCAAGTCTCAACCCAAACAATTCGAGCTTCTACTTCTAAAAATTCACCTTTCCAGAAACAAGTCTTTCACTGTTGCCGCTTGCTATATATAGACCTCCCTCTGCCCCCTCGATACCATATGTGAATTGATTGCCCCCCATCTATCTTCTGAGCTAGTGCTACTAGGTGACCTAAACTGGGACATGCTTAACACCCAGCCATCCTACAATCTAAGCTTGATGCCCTCAATCTCACACAAATGATCAATGAACCTACCAGGTACAACTCCAAATCCGTAAACACGGGCACCCTCATAGATGTCATCCTAACTAACTCACCCTCCAAATATACCTCTGCTGTTTTCAATCAAGATCTCAGTGATCACTGCCTCATTGCCTGCATTCGTGATGGGTCTGCGACCAAACGACCACCCCTCATCACTGTCAAATGCTCCGTAAAACACTTCTGTGAGCAGGCCTTTCTAATCGACCTGGCCGGGGTATCCTGGAATGACATTGACCTCATCCCGTCAGTAGATGATGCCTGGCTATTATTTTAAAGTGCCATCCTCACCATCATAAATAAGCATGCCCAATTAAAAAAATTAGAACTAAGAATAGATATTGTCCTTGGTTCACTCCAGACCTGTCTGCCCTTGACCAGCACAAAAACATCCTGTGGCGTTCTGCATTAGCATCGAATAGCCCCCGTGATATGCAACTTTTCAGGGAAGTTAGGAACAAATATACACAGGCTAAGGCTAGCTTTTTAAAAAAGAAATTTGCATCCTGTAGTACTCAAAAAAGTTCTGGGACACTGTAAAGTCCATGGAGAATAAGAGCACCTCCTCCCAGCTGCCCCCTGCTCTGAGGCTAGGAAACACTGTCACCACCGATAAATCCACAATTATTGAGAATTTCAATAAGCATTTCTCTACGGCTGACCATGCTTTCCACCTGGCTTCCCCTACCCTGGTCAATTTCCCGGCACCCTCCACAGCAACGCGCCAAAGCCCCCACCATTTCTCCTTCACCCAAATCCAGATTGCTTATGTTCTGAAAGAGCTGCAAAATCTGGACCCCTACAAATCAGCCGGCAAGACAACCTGTACATAGCCCATCTATAATTTAGCCCAAACAACTACCTCTTCCCCTACTGTATTTATTTATTTATTTTTGCTCCTTTGCACCCCATTATTTCTATTTCTACTTTGCATACTCTTCCACTGCAAATCTACCATTCCAGTGTTTTACTTGCTGTATTGTATTTACCTCGCCACCATGGCCTTTTTTTGCCTTTACCTCCCTTATCTCACCTCATTTGCTCACATTGTATATAGACTTATTTTTCTACTGTATTATTGACTGTATGTTTGGTTTATTCCATGTGTAACTCTGTGTTGTTGTATGTGTCAAATTGCTATGCTTTATCTTGGCCAGGTCGCAGTTGCAAATGAGAACTTGTTCTCAACTAGCTTACCTGGTTAAATAAAGGTGAAATAAAATAAAATAAAAATAAGCTGACAACCAGGTGATGAGTCAATGACATGAGGAACTCTCCTGTTCCGCTCCAGAAAATAGACCCACATCAACATGCTTTATAGCTATAGTAGTCGGTTAACAGCAACTCAACCAAGAAAGTAACTTGACGATAGTGTATATGGGCACTTGTTGGCGACATGCTGAATCATAATGCATTCGCACATTAATTAAATATACTCTTCCCCATAGCAGCCAGCCAGCCTGCTGGAGCAGAGTAGTAGATTGGGCAGATCCCCAGTGAGAACCATGGAGGGGCTGCTGAGGCAATGAGGCAGAGACACTTAAACACCCTCCACTGGGCCTGGATAAATGGCCACCTGGGTGTCTGGAGCCACCGACACACACTCAGTCACTTACCGTAATTTCCGGACTATAAGCCGCTACTTTATTCCCACACTTTGAACCTCGCGGTTTATACAATGACGCGGCTAATTTATGGATTTTTCCCGCTTTCACAAGATTCATGCCGCCAAAAAATGCATATTATGCAGCTTTCAAGTTGAAGGCGATCGATCTGGCTGTTGGAAAAGGAAAGAGAGCTGCTGCAAGGGAGCTTGGCCTTAATGAGTCGATGATAAGACGTTGGAAACAGCAGCGTGAGGAACTGACTCAGTGCAAAAAGACAACAAAGGCTTTCAGAGGGAAGAAAAGCAGATGGCCCAAAGTATTTGCAGCCACTCGACATCAGTGTAAATCGTGCATTTAAGGTGGCGCTCCTTGTTCAGTGGGAGTCTTGGATGACAAGTGAGGAGAAATCCTTCACTAAAACGGGCTGCATGCGAAGAGCAACTTATGGTCAAGTCTGCCAGTGGATCCTGACAGTGTGGAGCATTGTCAAAAAATCCACTATCATCAACGGGTTTCGTTGCTGCGTGTTGAAGGAGCAGCATGAGCTCAGCGGGGTATTTGCCTCTGGATGAAAGTGACGAGAGCGACAATGAAAAAACGATCCAACATTGGATGAAGCAATTCTGAGGCTATTCATCTCCGACACCGAAGGAGATGACTTCAGTGGTTTCAGTGCACAGGAGGAGGAAGATAGTGACCAAGTTCATTTGTTTCAATGTACCGGTAGGCACCTGCGGCTTATAGACATGTGTGGCGTATTTATGTACAAAATACATATTTTTAAATAATTGGGTGGGTGCGGTTTATATTCAGGTGCGCTTAATAGTCCAGCAATTACAGTACTCAGCCCCGGCCCAAGCCCAGTCCCTCTGGTCCACTTCAGTACAGCCACAGGCATGAATGGCCTTTATATTGTTCTTCAATTACCTTTGTGTATTTTGTCTATGTATGTTTTGGGCCATTCCGGTCACATCCTACTGATCAAAATCCACCCACTATGCTCACTACCAGCGCCGTTCAATACCACCCCCATAGACGCCAGCTGCGGTGCGACAGCCGTCTATAGTTGCCATGTGAGTTGATTTCAGATCTTTGAGAGATGAAATTGGTCTCGTGTCTGGCGGGCCCCGAGGCCGTTTGTGTGTCTTCTCTCTACAGAGACCTGCTCACATGCAGGTGTGTCCAGACTTTACTTTGCTAACACAAATAAACAAAGGCAGGCCCATAGGGGCAGACAGCAGCCTAAGCCATTGAATCTACAACCACCGCTATTCATCTGCCCCTCCCCACCCACCCACAGCCAAACACAGGGAGAACCACAGTGCTTACACTGCATGTGAAACATAACCTGACTCCTAAATCAATTTAGGTCTGAGCTGAAACAACGTATGAGAGGGAACAGAACACCATTTAAGAGTGCCATGGACTGAATTAAACACACAAATCACAGACCGCAGTGTGAAACACAAACATCTACACATGGTGTTTACTGATACTCAGCACACACAAAGGGTTTCTGGGTTTAATGAAAATTACACCATTAACATGGAGAGGAGGGAGAAAAATAGGTCTTAACCGAATCTAAACCCTCTTGGGGGATGGGAAGGGAGAACATGCTCGACAGACGAGGAAGAATTTCTTCCAGCAAACATCCCTGGGAATGTGTTCCGTTCCAGTGAAACCCACCTCATTACTCAAACATCTGGAATGCATCTCTCTCAGTCAGTCTCACACACACACTGTATGCCAGTCACACACACCACAGGCCCCTGAAAGGGTCCACAACACCTCGCTCTGCACATCCGCTCTAGCTTCAGTGATCTAATTAATTATTTACAGGCAGAGAGGTGTGAGAGAGAGAGAATGTCGGGGTGTGAGGTGCTGTGAGGGAGTGAGGAGTTGTAAGACTCAGGTGACAGCACTCTGTGATATCACTATTCAGGTCTGGCTTCTTTTACAACCAAATACGGGCAGAACGACATACGCTGGGTCCTGAAAACTAGCTACATAGTGTGTTTCTCAAAAAAAGATGATTTAATCAACAGAAATGGACTCTCAAAGCTGGTAATTTTCTGTATTTTCACAGCTGCAGCGGAGCAAAGCTACAGGAGATGGAGATGAACAGTTCAAACGTTACAGGGAGTCCCAGTGAGAAAGGGCAATGGTGAGTCTCATGTAGCCAAATGTAAACTGGCAGAGAGGAAGAGGGAAGCGAGAGGAGGCCGGTGACACAATAGGACTGTCTGACTGTGGTAGTGAAATGACACATCACGGAACACCAGAACTTGCAGTAATGTCCCTCTGACCGGGACATGAAAACCAACGGGCCTTCTGTAAGCATACATTAAACCTAGCCATCAATTCAGCGGGAAAACAACACAACACTTATACATGTAAAATATAGAACAGGCCGAATTATAGCCGAGCACAGCAGACCCAAGACAAAACCACTGAAATTACAGAGATAACCAGACAATGGCAGCAGAGAAGCCAATGCTGAGATAGACTGCAGCACATGAATGGAGCACCGGACTGCAATCATCATCCAATGTAAGCCAACCATCAGAACATGAGAGGAGTTCTCATTACTATAAAATCTGCGATGAGGAGAACGGGGATGGAATCACAGTATCCAGACTAGAGTTCGACCGATTATGATTTTTCAACGCCGATACCAATGCCGATTATTGGAGGACCAAAAAAGCCGATACCAATTAATCGGCCGGTATTTATTTATTTGTAATAATGACAATTACAACAATACTGAATGAACACTTATTTTAACTTAATATAATACATCAATAAAATCAATTTAGCCTCAAATAAATAATGAAACATGTTCAATTTGGTTTAAATAATGCAAAAACAGAGTGTTGGAGAAGAAAGTAAAAGTGCGATATGTGCTATGTAAGAAAGCTAACGTTTCAGTTCCTTGCTCAGAACATGAGAACATTTGAAAGCTGGTGGTTTCTTTTAACATGAGTCTTCAATATTCCCAGGTAAGAGGTTTTAGGTTGTAGTTATTATAGGAATTATAGGACTATTTCCCTCTATACCATTTGTGTTTTCATTAACCTTTGACTATTGGATGTTCTTATAGGCACTTTAGTATTGCCAGTGTAACAGTATAGCTTCCGTCCCTCTCCTCGCTCCTCCCTGGGCTCGAACCAGCAACACAACGACAACAGCCACCCTCGAAGCAGCGTTACCCATGCAGAGCAAGGGGAACAACTACTGGAACGCTCAGAGCGAGTGACGTTTGAAACGCTATTAGTGCGCGCTAACTAGCCAGCCATATCACTTCAGTTACACCAGCCTCATCTCGGGAGTTGATAGGCTTGAAGTCATAAACAGCGCAATGCTTGACGCACAACAAAGAGCTGCTGGCAAAAGGCACAAAAGTGCTGTTTGAATGAATGTTTACGTGCCTGCTTCTGCCTACCACTGCTCAGTCAGATACTTAGATACTTGTATGCTCAGTCAGATTATATGCAACGCAGGACACGCTAGATAATATCTAGAAATATCATCAAGCATGTGTAGTTAACTAGTGATTATGATTGATGGTTTTTTATAAGATAAATTTAATCCTAGCTAGGAACTTACCTTGGCTTACTGCATTCACGTAACAGGCAGTCTCCTTGTGGAGTGCAACGAGAGAGAGGCAGGTCATTATTGCGTTGGACTAGTTTACCGTAAGGTTGCAAGATTGAATCTCTGAGCTGACAAGTTCAAATCTGTTGTTCTGCCCCTGAACAAGGTAGTTATTAATCCACCGTTCCTAGGCCGTCATTGAAAATAAGAACGTGTTCTTAACTGACTTTCCTCGTTAAATAAAGGTATATAAAAAAAAACACTAATACATTTGTTTAATTATTTAAAATCGGCAAATCGGCACCCCAAAATCCCGATTTCCGATTGTTATGAAAACCGGCCCTAATTAAATCGGCCATTCTGATTAATCGGTCGACCTCTAATCCAGAAATTAAAACAGAATTCAACCATATACATTTTTTACTGAACTTAGTAGGGAATCAACTAACTGTATTGAAAATTAATTAATTTGAGCAGGCTTATCATATATAAGACATGAACAGAATACATCAGTGATATGTATTTCCTGCAACTTTCTGAAGAGTTAATGAGAATTCCCCATCTGTGTATGCGCAGTGAGAGCGTCTACCACTTTTTGTAGTCGTTAGCGATGATGCTAATGAAAAGTCTTCTGGTAGATGGAAAGGCTTTCCAAAAAACCGTCTCAATAAAATGTTAACTACAAAGTAACCTATGCTTAAATGGATTATTTGCATCAATCTAGTGCGTATTTATTCCATGTGTAACTCTGCTTTGTTGTTTGTGTCACACTGCTTTGCTTTATCTTTGCCAGGTTGCAGTTGTAAATGAGAACTTGTTCTCAACTGGCCTACCTTGTTAAATAAAGGTGAAATAAATCAAATTAAAAGTTTGTTTCGCAAATTCTACCATCACATACACCACAAAAATAACACTAAATAATAGCCTCTTGCTATGTGCTACACCCCATAATGTACATTTATAAAAAATGTCACAGACCTAAAGTGGTCTCCTGATGTGGTTTAAGCATTGTTGTGGACTTACAACATCCAATTTAGTTGTTTTTCTATTAAAAAAAAAGTTTGATTTGGAGAGTGAAAACCAGAAATAAACAGGGGGAAACAAAAACCTTGAAAAAGGTCCGCTCCTCCGCTCTCTCCACTGGCTTCCAGTTGAAGCTCGCATCCGCTACAAGACCATGGTGCTTGCCTACGGAGCTGTGAGGGGAACGGCACCTCAGTACCTCCAGGCTCTGATCAGGCCCTACACCCAAACAAGGGCACTGCGTTCATCCACCTCTGGCCTGCTCGCCTCCCTACCACTGAGGAAGTACAGTTCCCGCTCAGCCCAGTCAAAACTGTTCGCTGCTCTGGCCCCCCAATGGTGGAACAAACTCCCTCACGACGCCAGGACAGCGGAGTCAATCACCACCTTCCGGAGACACCTGAAACCCCACCTCTTTAAGGAATACCTAGGATAGGATAAAGTAATCCTTCTCACCCCCCCCCCCTTAAAAGATTTAGATGCACTATTGTAAAGTGGCTGTTCCACTGGATGTCATAAGGTGAATGCACCTATTTGTAAGTCGCTCTGGATAAGAGTGTCTGCTAAATGACTTAAATGTAATGTAAATGTAAAAACTAAACTGAGAATATGGAATTAGGCAAAAACAAAAAAAATTCTAGGGACCTACATTACATACAGACAAGTGTAAACTCAGACATCATGGGCCAATTGCCTGTCCTTCAGTCAATATATAGCCTAACCACCAATATAAGTGGTAGGATAGGTAGGTCAATGTTATGCAGGTATTGAGCAGATAATCTGACTGATCACGTAGTAAACTAGAGTGAAGACCGGCTGTAAACTATAATGATGTACACATATTTCCGTGAGTCCGGCCCTGACTGTCTGATCGGTTTCCCCGGAGAAGGGCAGCTAAATTAACCTACCATGGCTAAACATGGCGGGCTCCAGATAATGTCGCTGGTTGACCCCAGGAATGGGAACGCCGTGGTCAGATAGGGCTCTATGCCAGCGGCTCAGCAGGCTTCCCCTTTGGATGGACGGATAGACTGACTGCAGTAGGAGCCCGGAGATGGACCTGCTAGACGGTACACGGTGTCCCGGTCCACTCTTCAGGGGTGTCACCCCTTATGGAAAGGAGGGCTGAATCGCTCGGCTCTGCTTTATACTTTTACAGGGAGAGGATTCAGAGAGTTATTGACTCTTACATGAACACAAAGGGTTATGGGACCCTTGGTTTGTACCTCACTGTCACTCATTCGGGACACATTTTGGTTAGTTAGTGATTTCAAGGGCTCTTTCCCATGGTAGCGGAGCACTTGCCTCTCGTGTGTAAATCTGACTGTCAAACAGCCACGCTCTTAAATGTTTCCCCGGTGATGGTTGTTTAATACTTCTCATGGTGTTACATACACTACATGACCAAGAGTATGTGGACACGTGTTCGTCGAACATCTCATTCCAAAATCATGGGCATTAATATGGAGTTGATCCCACCTTTGCTGCTATAACAGCATCCACTTTTCTGGGAAGGTTTTCCACTATAGTCCATTATTCCTCCTCCAACAAATTTTACAGTTGGCACTATGCATTGGGGTAGGTAACGTTCTCCTGGCATCCACCATTTCCAGATTCATCTGTTGGACTCCCAGATGGTGAAATGTGATTCATCACTCCAGAGAACGCATTTCCACTGCTCCAGAGTCCAACGGCGGCAAGCTTTACACCACTCCAGCCGACGCTTGTCAATGTGCATGGTGATCTTAGGCTTGTGTGCGTGCAGCTGCACAGCCATGGAACCCCATTTCAGGAAGCTCCAGACGAACAGTTATTGTGCTGAAGTTGCTTCCAGAGGCAGTTTGGAACTATGTAGTGAGTGTTGCAACTAAGGACAGACGATTTTTACATGCTCCGCGCTTCAGCACTCGGCAGTCCCGTTCTGTGAGCTTGTTTGGCCTACCACTTCACGGCTGAGCCATTGTTGCTCCTAGACATTTCCACTTCACAATAACAGCCATTACAGTTGACCGGGGCAGCTCTAGCAGGGCAGACATTTGATGAACTGAAAGTCACTGAGCTCTTCAGTACGGGCCATTCTACTGCCAATGTTGGTCTATGGAGATTGCATGGCTGCGTGCTTGATTTTGTACACCTGTCAGCAACGTTGTGGCTGAAACAGCAGAATCCACAATTTAAAGGGGTGTCCACATACTTTTGGTGAGATAGTGTATTTACAAGTACTTTCTAAATAGAAAAGAACTGATGGAGGATCTGAATGTAGAACAAGGAAGAGAACTGTGGGGGGACAGTCAGAGAATCATCCTGGAGAAAGAGAATGGTTGCACATCCCATCTCACCAATACAGAATATTGCATTAAACGGTCCATAAGCCACTGAAGAAACAGAGCAAACACCATGTCGCTGACAGAAATATATTAGCCATATGATCCAACCTACGGAACACCCTCATTTAATCAACTTTCTGTCATGATAGCTTTGTTTAATGACATAAAGTTAAATGATTGTCCCCATTTCCTGCCAGCACACAAAATTCTTTAAATGTATGGGTTTCTAGGAAGTCTGTCCTGATGACAGGAGCCTTCCCTAAGAAAAGGAAACCGGCCAGCTTGCATCTACAGGGCGGCATCGTAAACCTATTTTTTATTGGTCACGCCGGGCGCACTTTCTCATACTCACACACTGACAAATATATAGCTCTCTCCATCCAGGCACATAAACATGGCCACACACACACACACACATTTCAAGCATTTCGCTACACCAGCAATTACATCTGCTAAATATGTGTCCAATTAAATTTGATTTGACACACACGTAAATATAGAGAACGCAACGTCATGGGCACTTGCACACACAAGACACAAAAAGCGCTACACTCACAATCCTGGGGAAAAAATGTAGAAATGTAAAAAACATTATTTTGGTTAGTTAGAATCACCTAATTTATTTCCCATGTCCAGTTGCGATTTTTTGCACAACCGAGTAATGTACTTGCCAAAATGAATAAGGGTGAAGGGTTTGATTGGGAGGGAGCTAACTGGAGAGTCAAAAATGGTACAAAAAAGTGACAATTCTAACCAATTCCACCTTATTGCCCATGTGGAATGGTTTTGACTGGATGGGATACAGCTTTAGTCATATTTTTCGTAACGGGTTAGGAGAACTTACACAAAAGGTTAGGAGAACTTATGCAGCAGGTTAGGAGTATTAACATAGCAGGTTAGGAGAATTAGGTTAATGTTAGGAAAACTTTTCTACTTTTGATGTTCATTTGGCAAAAGCAGTTTCCCTTCTAGCCATGACTATGCGGAAGGAAAAATATCAGCCTTATCCAAAACCCACCCCTGGTGCAAAACTAATTTTCCAAACATTTCTCACCCTGTCTGCCCCTACTAAACACTCTGGAAAAACATCACGTAACCCTCTGCATCTTGGTGCATCTTAAATCCTCAGTCGCCATAGCGACGGTGGTATCGAGTCAAGGCTGAGAGAAGGGTCTCTCTGTGTGTCTGTGTTTCTCATTCTGGTCGCGCTGCCGCCAGCTCAAAGACCCAACGACTGCAGTGTGACTGACAGGGAGGAAAGACAGCACAATTGAGCTGCTCACAACGGGAGAGGAGTAGGCTAATGAGTGTTGACATTTAAAACTATGAATACGGTAATGGAGAAGAATACCACACACAAACAAAAACACTATAATAGAGGTGGGCTCAGAGGCATTCCTAATTGTTGTATAGCAGTGGAATGAGTTGAGTGTGGATATGACAGGGTGGACAGAGTAGACTTGTAGTGTACAGTTATTCAATGGTGTCAGCCTTGTACCAGGCGCGGCGCTGCAACATCAGTCAACTAAGGCATCTGTGGGGGTGACAAAGTGAGTAATAGCTGCTGTATATCACAGCTTGAACGCTAATGATAACCACGCCGCGCGCTCCTTCCCTCCATCACCAGGCTGTCCACACAGCCTTCATAGGGAACTGGCATCACATGCAACTCTGATAAATGACAAAAGCCTTTTAGGCTAACATATTCTACATTTACTCCACATTCATATCTAAATGGCCCACAACCAAACAGCTGGAGAGGAATTTGAAGCTGCAGCTGGAAACACATTCAGAAACCCACCCACACACACTCGTATGACCCATGAAGCCTCATCTCTTAATATCCTGTTAAAGATGTGGTATCACTTAATGTCCTCCTACAAGCCCTGAGTCATTGGCACCAACAGGAACAAACAAGTGGAACATATCTAATGACTAAACTGGAACATAACCGGCATTCCAGCATGGGAAGCAGAGGAGTTGTGTATCCTCCTTGTGTCTGACAGTCAGTCAGTGGGTTATTAGTCACATCATAGGTTTCCAAATCACAGGCCAAACTAGGTAGCTTCCCCAAAGGGGGGGGTCAGCAAACACCTCAACCTCCTGGCTTTCTCGGTCAAAATCAATGAACAGATAGGTTAGAGGCAGGCAGAGACCTTGAGTGTAAAGTTAAAGTTCCACCTATGGAGAAAGAGAAGTGGGTGAGTCTCTCCCAGGGCTGGACACAAAGAGACCCAGTGTCCTGGGACTCAATGCACCCCGCCACTCAGGCCACCTGGGGAGGGAGAGGTCACATGACACACTGAATGAGCAAACAATCACTAACCAAAACAAAATGGAGGCACTTCAGCTGGATCCCACACATCTCCCACTCTCTCTCTCAAACACACACTCAAACTATAACCCAGTGGGATGGAACATGGGAAATGGATGCTGTGGGGAAAAAGGGGAATTCACAGTGCTGCCCTGGTGTACAGCTCTGTGGTTAACCATCACACTGGAGTGCCTGTGGAGGAGGAGGAAGTGGGGGTGTGGGAAAAGAGAACTGCCTTGTAAAAACCCACCATTACCAGCCTGTCCAAAGTCAAAATCAGGTCTGGAATTGAACAAAAGAGGGACATGTCAAAATCAACCTCTTTCAGTGTGAAATCATAATTGTGTGACCTAAAATAATAGTGCTGCTGCTGCTGCTAACCCCTGCAGCACCCTTCCCCTCCACCTGGTTCCCCTAGTCCAGTGCCCTGACCCAATCCACCAGACAGTCTGACATCTCACTGGAAAGCCTGCCTGCCAGCCTGTCTCTAGCCCTGTTTTGACTCCAGGACTGAGCGCTCTCATTCGCCGGGCATTGTTCTTCTGTAAACAAAAAGCTTCCTTTCCCCCCAACCACTCCTCCTTTCACTGCGCCTTAAAAAAAAAAGAGAAGAAAGATGGAAGGAAGGAGAGGGAGAGAGTTCGGATCAACAAGTGTTGGAGGTGGACCAGGTCCTAATCGGTAATCACCAATCTTCCTCCTGCAGCCTGATCCATCTCCTGGTTTCCCCACTCTCGAGGACGAATATCCCTCTGCTTCCAGCCAGCCCATTAGGCGCTGGTGGGTTCTCAAATCCGGGCCTGTCTAGGCTCTCATTCCAAGAGAATGCGAGTCTTATCTGGGCTGGGGCTTCCATTGCCTCTCCACAGAGGAACAGTGACAGGACAACATGACTCACATAAACATACACACACATAAAAGGGTTCAATGGGAATCGAGACAGTAAAATAAAGTCTTCATGGACATTCTATATCTATAGGGTAGTTGTAGACATTAAATGAGGGTAGGTTATTTATATGGCCTACGTGTTGTGTGTCATGGTATGTCTGCCATGGCTGGCTGTGCTAACATGAGCGTGCCACACGCTCCAGAAAGCCCTGTGTAGTGGGACAGTTCAGTAGGTTTGCCACTGGGCAGGACTCTCCTCTCTATGTGTGCACGCAGCTCTGCTCCGGACAAAAGTGGGTTGTTTTTTAAAGACTTTGCCACACCACTTAACTGTAGACCTGAATGTAGCCTTGTTGGGCAGGGTGGGGGTTAGTGGGGGAGTGCAGAGTAGAATTTCATCAAACCCAACTCTTCAGAGCCGAAGTGTAGAAATGTGGTTGGGCCAAAGGACTGGTAAAAAATGTAAATATCCATCTAAGGCATTTTTAATTTTAAAATTTTACCCCCTTTTCGTGGTATCCAATTGTTAGTAATTACTACCTTGTCTCATCGCTACAACTCCCGTACTGGCTCGGGAGAGACGAAGGTCGAAGCCATGCGTCCTCCGAAACACAACCCAACCAAGCAGCACTGCTTCTTAACACAGAGCACATCCAACCCGGAAGCCAGCCGCACCAATGTGTCGGAAGAAACACTGTGCACCTGGCGACCTTGCGTGCACTGCGCCCGGCCCGCCACAGGAGTCGCTGGTGCGCGATGAGACAAGGATATCCCTACCGGCCAAACCCTCCCTAACCCGGACGACGCTAGGCCAATTGTGCGAACGCGGCCGGCTGCGACAGAGCCTGGGTGCGAACCCAGAGTCTCTGGTGGCACAGCTTGCGCTGCGATGCAGTGCCCTAGACCACTGCGCCACCCGGGAGGCTGTGAAACCAGAATTGTTTTATTTAGGCGCGCCTAGATAAATTAAGGATTCTAGCTTTAATATCTCAAATATTTGTCATTGTGCTCCTAAATTTCTTTGCGTGTGTCTACATTTTTCACACGCGCTCCTTAAAAAAAAGGTCAGCGTAGAGCCCTGCAACAACTAGGGAATGGAGAGGAAGGTCGGAGAAAACCTGCTGTGATGTACATTACGGCCACAAAATAAATACAACCGAATTGGATCCCCAGGACTACTATTACACACTGATGGACAGTGGAGCTGACATCAGGCACATCTGTCACACAGTCACTCTAAAATGACAACGCATGTTGGCATTACAGAGGACTCAAAATGTTCCACATACAAAAAATATAAAAAATAAACGTCAAACATCAGAGATGTGCTCCAAGAAACCTCTCAGTATCATACTTAACACACCAGTGTTGAAAAGTGACGCCAGATCTGTACATGTTCTGATGAGCTCAAACTAAGAACCTGTAGTCAGGTGACATGATGTCTGGTTGGACTGTAGAGAATGTCTACCAGTGGGAAGGTGGCAATAATTGTTGCCAAACTGAACCATTCTCCTGATGAAGACAATGAGGGAAGCGCTATTTAAGAAATATATTTCACCTTTATTTAACTAGGCAAGTCAGATAAGAACAAATTATTATTTACAATGACGGCCTACCCCGGCGACGTTGGGCTAATTGTGTGCCACCCTATGGGACTCCCAATCACGGCTGGATGTAATACAGCCTGGATTCGAACCAGGGACTGTAGTGACACCTCTTGCACTGAGATGCAGTGCCTTAGACTGCTGTGCCACTCGGGAGAGACAAGAGTCACACAGAGTCGGTGAAGCAACCTTTCACTGCTAAACCTGTCTGAACCATGCAAACAGATGGGCTGACGACATTCTTGGTGTGAGAACATGTCATCCATCTTACATCACCCTTTCCTCCACAAGGCCTTGTGTAATTGCATAAGGAGTCCACACAAACTATTTTGAGAACCAAAAAGAAGGAACTCATCCCCATGTTTTTTGCTGTATTTTTGGTACCCCTGCGTAAGTAGGCCTACATGTGTTTTTTCCACTGTGTGATACAATGTGCCTGAGAGGAAGTCATCCAGTCGAGTAAAGTCTTCCACAGCACTGATGCTTAGTGAGGAGTCAAAACAGTGAGCACTCAGCTTCTGCCAGCTTGCACCACTGTTGGCTGGGACTGGGCAGTTTAGAGTGGCTGCATGGCTCTCTAAAGCTCTTTGGCTCCTCTGCACTTTCTGATGTAGACTAATGGAGGAGAGGCCGGGGTAGAGCTACAGAGGAGAGAGGGATATTACTAACCTGTTTAACAGACATGGAGGTCCGCCACGGCCTGGAGCAGAGAAATACTGCTGCTCCCTTAATTTTCCTCCCTGTGAGTTTGTTTCATAAAATGATTTCACAACTCTGTTTGAGAGGAGGGTTACATCATGAGCAAGCCACGATTTGGGCCATGCCAACCATCACACTGCCTCGAGTAGACTGATTCTTCTTTTCACCTGAACAGCAACGTAATACAATGAATGTGCTTTATCCCTTAACCTTGAAAGCCTATAGGTGAAGACACAACAAGAGGGTAACCTAGGCCCTATGTACCGCCAATGATTTGGGCATAATTACATGTTTTCAATATAAAAGAGACAATGTAGTCCAAACACACACACAACATGTAGGCTAGTCACACAACATGTGTATCTGTTTATATGCATTCTTGGGAGACCCAGTCATCCTTGATTGTCAACATTATGTAGTGAACTACAAAAGTATTGGGATAGTGACGCATTCTTTGTTGTTTTGGCTCTGTACTCCAGCACTTTGGATTTGAAATGATACAATGACTGAGGTGAAGACTGTCAGCTTTAATTTGAGGGTATTGTCATCCATATTGGGTGAACTGTTGAGAAATTACATACATTTTTGTACACAGTCCCCACATTTTAGGGGACCAAAAGTAATCACTTGTGTAATTAAAATAGTAAAAGGATAAGTATTTGGTCCCATATTCATAGCACACGACTACATAAAGCTTGGGACTCTCCACATTTGTCGGATGCATTTGCGGTTTGTTTTGGTTGAGTTTCAGATTATTTTGTCGCCAATAGAAGTGAATGCTAAATAATGTATTGTGTTATACATTATTTAACTAGGCAAGTCAGTTAAAAACACATTCTTATTTTCACATTCTTATTTTCAATGACAGCCTAGGAACGGTGGATTAATAACTACCTTGTTCAGGGGCAGAACAACAGATTTTAACTTGTCAGCTCAGGGATTCAATCTTGCAACCTTAAGGTAAACTAGTCCAACGCTCTAACCACCTGCCTCACGAGGAGCCTGCCTGTTACGCGAATGCAGTAAGAAGCCAAGGTAAGTTGCTAGCTAGCATTAAATTTATCTTCTAAAAAACAATCAATCAATCATAATCACTAGTTATAACTACACATGGTTGATGATATTACTAGTTTGTCTAGCGTGTCCTGCGTTGCATATAATCGTAGCTGTGCGCATTTGCGAAAAAGGACTGTCGTTGGACTTTTCCTCCATTTCCAACTGTTAACTAGTACCTAACCATAAACATCAATGCCTTTCTTAAAATCAATACACAGAAGTATATATTTTTAAACCTAGATATTTAGCTAAAATAAATCCAGGTTAGCAGGCAATATTAACCAGGTGAAATTGTGTCACTTCTCTTGCATTCATTGCATGCAGAGTCAGGGTATATGCAACAGTTTGGGTCGCCTGGCTCATTGTGAACTAATTTGCCAGAATTTTACGTAATTATGACATAACATTGAAGGTTGTGCAATGTAACAGGAATATTTAGACTTGTGGATGCCACCCGTTAGATTGAAAGGATAAACGTTTTGTTTTCGAGATGATAGTTTCCGGATTCGACCATATTAATGACCTAAGGCTCGTATTTCTGTGTGTTATTACAGAACCAGGGACTGTAGTGACGCCTCTTGCACTGAGATGCAGTGCCTTAGACCGCTTTGTCCGTGTGTGTGTGTGTTAACGATACTAGAATGCTTAAAGGCCGCTAAAATTAAAAATGTTGGTTATTGGTATCGGGTGTTTTGGCAAGGAAAATATTGGATATCGGTATTGGCAAATGATTGCCGCATCCCTAGTAATCATTGTATCATCCATATTAATGGAAGTGTTTAGAAACATTCTTATTTACAATAAAAGTGACTCCAAAATGACACAATACATTATTTACCATACATTTATATTAGGCACAAAATAATCTGAAACACAACCAAAACAAACAGCAAATGTTCTCCAACAAATATGTAGAGTCACAAGCTTGATGTAGTCATTTTGTGCTATGAATATGGGAACAAAAACATAATTTTTTACCACTTTAATATAAGTTCATTTGTCCCAATACTTTCTGTCCCTTAATGTACAAAATGTGCTGTAATCTCTAAATGGTTCACTCGATATGGATGAAAATATCCTCAAATTAAAGCTGACAGTCTGCACTTTAACCTCACAGTCATTGTATCATTTCAAATCCAAAGTGTTGGAGTACAGAGCCAAAACAACAAAAAATGTCACTGTCCCAATACTTCTGGAGCTCACTGTATGTGGCGCTGACAGACCTTGAGCTCCATGATTAAAAACCATGAGCGAATGGGATAATGTGCAGGTGTCTACCATAAACAGCTTTTACTGGGTGTTTTGAAGTGTGTAACACGTGTCTACGCACCATTGTGTCATGTCTGTCCCAGCTTTAGCACCATTGTGTCATGTCTGTCCCAGCTTTAGCAATTGAGGGACGTGGGCAGAGTTGTGCCATGCTGCTATAATGAGATCATTCCAAGTCTGGGCAGCTCTGATTAGTGTGCAGGGAGACGGGGTTAATAAGGAGGCACGGCCAAAACTTTGAGATCTTATTTCTTGCTCTGGCTTAGAGCCACGTTTAAAACAGCCACGTTTAAAAGCTCCTTGAACTTTTTGGGGCGTAAGATGTAGTAGCCTAGTGCATTACACTTTAGTCACCTGTGGCCCCTCCCTTGATGAGTCAGACCAGGGCTGTAATTACACATCCCATCTGAATGATAATGCACATTGAAACCTTGACCTCATACTCTAGACTTGACTGGCTGGAGTGTCTGCGGCCTCTGATCCAGCTAAACCACAATGAATCATCAGGCCATTGTAGCGATTGTTTTAATGGAGCGGTTCTGGATGGGGAAGGTACTTTCATAATGATTTTCCACCTAGCAAGCCACAACTTATTAAGCAGACAGTTACACAATAACTGGGTCAATCCCGCAAACAAGGCACCGAGTTAAAAAGAGCGAAATCTGACACAGTCTTTCTACAAGGATAAGGTTACCGACCGCATTCTGGAGAATTCCAATAACTCTATGGAATGAGTTGAAGGCTGTGCAATCATGTTGAGAGTAGTCCCTGTAATAACAGCGTTAACGGGGTCCTCTCAACGAGACCGTGTATGCAGCCATTTTAAAAGAAGGATACCTGGCTGTCCTTAAGACAGTCAAACAGCAAAAAATACTTGTTGAATTAAGTGTAATTCTATTTAAAAAGGAGAAGGGGCATAATGTTTGGTGACTTTCTAACTAGCCAACTACCGGACATGGCAGTCTTCAGAAATAGACATTTTAAAACAACCATCCGCTTTGCTCACATGCAAAAATCATTTACAGGAAGCCTTGGCATATTTGTTCAACTTTAGTCTGGTGTGAATATAAACACCTCGTGATCTATCTCCTCAGAGGACCAAGGGCTCAACGGCAGGCTGGGCACAGACAAATGCTTTGTGTCAGCTGTGAGTGCCTTGCACTTTTCACACCAAGCATCCCATAACACTGGTGAGTTAGAGACCCCTATATGCTCAAGGTTAGAGAGGTATGGGTTAATCACATCAATCTAGGTTTACAGCAGAGCCCAGGAGCATTCTAGGTACCCCACCACCTTTTCCTGGAAACGGAAACAAGTCTGGATATCTAGTGGAGAGGTCGACCGATTAATCAGCATGGTCGATTAATTAGGGACGATTTCAAGTTTTCATAACAATCGGTAATCAGCCTTTTTGGATGCTAATTATGGCCGATTACATTGCAATCCATTAGGAAACTGCGTGGCAGGCTGACCACCTGTTACGTGAGTACAGCATCAACAGGACTTTACGGCTGGTAAGTTGCTAGCTAGCATTAAACTTATCTTATAATCTTCACATAATCACTAGTTAACTAAACATGGTTGATGATATTACTTGGTTAACTAGCTTGTTCTGCGCTGCATATAATCAATGTGGTGCCTGTTCAATTTAACATCGAATCACAGCATACTTCAACTTTGCCAAACAGGTGATGATTTAACAAAAGCCCATTTGCGAAAAATGCACAATCGTTGCAAAAATGTACCTAACCAACAGCAATTTAAAAAACTAAATAATAGAGGCCCCCCATCTTGCCGGTGTAGAGAAAAGTAACATTTTGAAGCCAATTTCCTGTAATCCCCCCCTCCAAAATCTCCATGTAGTTGAGATGCAAAAATGTTTCAAGATTATTTCATGAAATACTACATATTCTGCTAAAGAGCTGAGAGAACATTTAGCTGTATTAAAGCACATTTCCTGCAAATGTATACATTTTGCCATGGCGAATGCTGTGCTCTTTTACACAAACATAATACAATATATACTGCTAAATTCATTGCTTTTGAAATGTTCAATTCTCCCTGACTGTTGACCTTTTATTTTGGTGATTGGTAGCTCTCAAAGATTAAATAATGAAAAAAATAGGTCAATTATCTTTTCTACATACTTTATATCTTGTTTTAGTCATTAAAGTTAATACTGAAAGTGTCTTTCCATCCCAAAAATTAACCCCCACAAAACACACACACATATATAAAAAAGAAACGTCCTCTCACTGTCAACTGCGTTTATTTTAAGCAAACTTAAAATGTGTAAATATTTGTATGAACTTAAGATTCAACAACTGAGACATAAACTGAACAAGTTCCACAGAGATGTGACGAACAGAAATGGAATAATGTGTCCCTGAACAAAGGGGGGTCAAAATCAAAAGTAACAGTCAATGCAACTGGTGGCCACACCAGATATTAAGTACTGCAGTGCATCTCCTCCTCATGGACTGCACCAGATTTGCCAGTTCTTGCTGTGAGATGATACCCCACTCTTCCACCAAGACACCTGCAAGTTCCCGGACATTTCTGGGGGCAATGGCCCTAGCCCCCACCCTCCAACCCAACAGGTCCCAGATGTGCTCAATGGGATTAAGATCCGGGCTCTTCGCTGACCATGGCAGAACACTGACATTTCTGTCTTGCAGGAAATCACGCACAGAACGAGCAGTATGGTTGGTGGCATTGTCATGCTGGAGGGTCATGTCAGGATGAGCCTGCAGGAAGGGTACCACATGAGGGAGGAGGATGTCTTCCCTATAACGCACAGCGTTGAGATTGCCTGCAATGACAACAAGCTCAGTCCGATGATGCTGTAACACACCGCCCCAGGACATGACAGACCCTCCACCTCCAAATCGATCCGCTCCAGAGTACAGGCCTCGGTGTAACGCTCATTCCTTCGACAATAAACGCAAATCCGACCATCACCCCTGGTGAGACAAAACCGCGACTCATCAGTGAAGAGCACCTTTTGCCAGTCCTGTCTGGTCGAGCGACAGTTTGTGCTCATAGGCGACGTTGTTGTCGGTGATGTCTGGTGAGGACCTGCCTTACAACAGGCCTACAAGCCCTTAGTCCAGCCTCTCTCAGCATATTGGGGACAGTCTGAGCACTGATGGAGAGATTGTGCATTCCTGGTGTAACTCGGGCAATTGTTGTTGCCATCCTGTACCTGTCCTGCAGGTGTGATGTTCAGATGTACCGATCCTGTGCAGGTCTGTTACATGTGGTCTGCCACTGCAAGGACGATCAGCTGTCTGTCCTGTCTTAGGCGTCTCACAGTACGGACATGGCAATTTATTGCCCTGGCCACGTCTGCAGTCCTCATGCCTCCTTGCAGCATGCCTGCGGCATGTTCACGCAGATGAGCAGGGACCCTGGGCAGCTTTCTTTTGGTGTTTTCCAGAGTCAGTAGAAAGGCCTCTTCAGTGTCTTAAGTTTTCATAACTGTGACCTTAATTGCCCACCGTCTGTAAGCTGTTAGTGTCTTAATGACCGTTCCACAGGTGCATGTTCATTAATTGTTTATGGCTCATTGAACAAGCATGGGAAACAGTGTTTAAACCCTTTACAATGAAGATCTGTGAAATTATTTGTTTTTTACGAATTCTTTGAAAGAAAAAGGTTATTTTTTTTGCTGAAAGAGAGAGAGACGGAGGACGACTAAGTGGGAGTGAGAGTGAGATATATATATATATTTTTTTTTTCTCACAGGAGATTAGTGCCACTTTAATTGGGGAGGACAGGCTTGTGGTAATGGCTGGAGCTGAATGAGTGGAATCGTATCAAACACATGGTACCAATGTGTTTGATACGTTTCCATTTGCTCCGTTCCGGCCATTAATATGAGCCATCCTCCCCTCAGCAGCCTCCTGTGATTATATATATATATAGAGAGAGAGAGATTTGCCCTTGAGCAAGGCACTTACCCCTAACTTCCTCCAGAAGCCCCATATAACTATGGCTGACTCTGTAAAACAACACATTTCACTACACCTATACAACATAACGCTAGTTAGCACCAGCTCGCGGAACTACCTCGAACTTCCTTCATATTACACACAGATACTTAATAAAAATGTACTTCCAGAATCTCACATAATCCCTTTAAGATATTACGACTAGCCTACATTTGTCAAGGGAGTGAGACTGAACACATCCCATTTCTATGTATCCAATACTCTTTCTGTACTATTTAACTGAAAAACAACAAGGGCATCTAAAGTGAATCATAGTGAAAAAATGACATTTCTCACTTCAAAAGGCAGCGAATGAGCATTGGGAGGAAAATAACGGAGTTCAGGCAGCAGTGATATGAGGAATCTGCAGACAAGCATCAGATGAATTCTCACTAGAGCTCCCCCCCTCACCGCTAATCCAATTCTGACCCATTAACTGGCTCTGCCATGTTAATACATCAGACCTTTGAAGGCGCCCTTTCAACCATTCAAGTTAGCGAAAACATTCACTGTCCGCTCGACACCCAGGCGGCGTCTTCCTTGGGAAGCTGACAGGTGGGCTTCTTCGGAGCGGCGGTGTGAAATGCAGATATGTCAGTGTGTAAATAGGAAACTGGGGTGGTCAAAATGGACAGCCCTGAGGCAGAGCAGGTACGGAGAGTGTTTCCTGTCAGACATGCAGGCAGTAAGGTGGAGGGGCGCTTGTAAATAATGTCAGCCGCTGCCTGGAGAGCACTAATCATCCATCAGAGAGGGGCTGGCTGCAGATGTTCTGTCGACTGATACTCACGCTCAGCACCTGCTTATCATTGGATGCCCTCTGGTTTCAAAGAACATAGGCTACAGAGGCAAGACAGAGCGGAGTATAGACAGACAGGTTGGTTGACAATGTCGAAACAATGATGCACTCGCATCTAAGAGTCAAAGGGCTGTGTATTGATTTTGAACGGTCAGATGGCAGCTTCTAGTCATTGCTGTAGCTCTGTGGGGAATCATAGGTGGCTGTTTCAGCTAGTTGTCTTGTTTTGAGGTGTTTTAACTTGTGTTACGGCTATGCCGCCCCGGGTGGCAGGGTAGCCTAGTGGTTAGAGCGTGTGACTAGTAACCGGAAGGTTGCGAGTTCAAACCCCCGAGCTGACAAGGTACGAATCTGTCGTTCTGCCCCTGAACAGGCAGTTAACCCACTGTTAATTTGTTCTTAACTGACTTGCCTGGTTAAATGAGGGTAAAATAAATAAATAAAAATATGCCAACACGGCTAAAATTCGCTAGCTAGCTAATCTACAACTGCAATGATGCATTTGAGAGACACAACTTCTTATTGGGCAAATGTATTTATGTTTTCAATAAACATTAAGCTGAAATATGGTTTACATGTTGCAAATAATCCTTTGTTTGTACGCCAACGCCATCTGTGCTGCCCCAAAGTTGTGCATGTATCAGTTCTGTTGGTCAACAAACCACCTGTCTATAGGAAGGGGAATGTGAGGTGGTCTGTGCATTTTGTTTCTAAATGAGACAAGGAAACTATAATCCATTAACCCAAGTTAAATGGAATGTATTGAGTCAGTGAGATAAGCACACAAACACACACACACACACACCGACCTAAGCCTGCATTAAGTTCAATAAAGAACTCTGAATTTGGGAAAACAATCCACCACTGAAGATAATAAAGCTCTGTCTGATGGACCACCCTATGCTCGGCCTAGCTGGGAGCACCACTCTCCTAAGATCCACCACCGACTGATTTCTCAAACTCAATGCACTAAAGAGGACAGCCCTCATAATCCACCCAGCAATCTGAGCAAAACATGAGGACCAACCGAAAGTCCTGCTGCGTAATAGGACTGCAATTCTTCACTTTATTATTACTATGAACCTCAAAGGGAGTTTCTCTTGTCTGCTCCCCACCTGTCAGGGGTGACATTTAGACAAGTGTTAGTCTGTAAAGAGCTTCCTCTCCGATGCTGCCCACTCCGCCTCTACATCTGGCCTCGGCTCCGTTGCTGGCAGTGGTTTGGGAGTGTGACCGCAGAAGCCTTCGTCCTCGTTGAAGAGCAGCTGAACCAACAGGAAAGCCAACCCCAGTCAATTCATTTATGGAAAAATTGCAATTATTGTAGGGCCCTCAGCAGGGGAAGAAAAACATTTACAAATGACGCGCAATAATTGCTATTGTTTTATTTTCCTTCTCTTTAAGCAAAATGTGGAACTGTTCTGCAGTTGTGTAATGGAGCAACAAAGTCAACAGTTCTCCACATGTACCTAATCATTGTGTATTTACGATGTATCCCATCTGAACACCCAGATGACCGAAATCACTTCCATACAGGCACTCTGTAAAACAGCTGAGCCACATGAACGCACCAGACAGACTCGGCACACATTAAGAACTCTGGATCATTAAGTCCTGTGCCTCTGTAGCACCATCTGTGCCCAGCTGCAAGTTTCCCCCCACTACCTAACATGTTAACCCAATCGGTAGACTATAGACTACAGAGAATGGATCCTTCAATCAGATGTGTACAGCGAGAGAATGTTTAGTCTCGTAACCTACTGTCACAGGAATTTTTTTTGCTTTGATTTAAATGAGACAAGTGCATCTGTGTTCATTCAACAGCCCATTTTATAAGATCCCAGAGAGGTAGCAAGCAACTATAAATCGACTAAATAAAATGTAGACATTTCAATAGGTAAACCTGACAAAGCTGCAGCTTTGTTCAATGCTGTCCTCAATAGTAGCGGGTTCCCAGTCAAAAGAAAGATCCAAAAGCACTGACGGAGTCAGAGAGAAACCCAGCACCACACAACAACTCTCTCTCTCACTGAGGGTGGGGGTGACACGCGCTTAGGACTGGGAGGGGAGCAGTTTAGTCGGAAAGAACAGGACTGAGTGACTCACAGAAAGAAAGGGGGGTGCTTTTGTGGAGAATGCTAGACAATCCCATAGAGCTAATTCTTCCCTCTTTCCTGTACATGGCAAAACCCAGAAGAGTAATATGCATGCTAAACAAAGAGTTGAATCAACTAACAAAGGGTCAGCCAATGAAACTAAGAACAGATGGCCCTTAAATATTGTATAACTTATCTCTTAATCAATGTCTGTGCTGTTCAAATCTGTTGGTGGGTGAGGCGAATTCAGCTCTCGGCTACAAACAGCTGGGGATCAGAGGCCTCAGTGTTAAAATGGAGGGATCACTTCTCCCTTCCACAGTTTTTGTTCAAATGACTTTATGGGAAACAGATAAGTTAGCATGTGCTGTGTCCTGACAAATTTATGGCTGTTTGGAATGGATACCATTTGGTCATGAACCATGTTTGAGTAATACAATTTAGAGCTGATCAGATAATGTGCTCCGCATTGAGCCATATTTTAACGCTGTAATTTATTACTTACCGGATCATGCATTGTGCCATTAACCATGTTTGTGTGACATAATTTAAGAATGATCAGCTGTAGAGCATAATGGAAACCTGTCTTGTGTATTCAAGGGGCAATTCTCACCACAAGTGTTAGTTTTAGCGGCTTGCTTGCCATATTTTTCCAGTTTAAAAGCTGGCAACCGTCTGCAACATCTGGTTCAAATGGATGGGGGTATGTCAGTAAGGAGAAGCTCAGAAGAACGCAAACAGCGACAAGACTGCTCAAATGTAACAACTCATTCAGGGTTTACCCAATAACAAACTCATCAACAGCAATGTGTCAAAGTCAACTACATCTATTAAGCTGCTATTATCAATTCACGACTCATGCGCAGACCTTCATTACTTATACAAACTCGCCGATCAGTAGGTAAACATTAGATTTTCACAATATTTTCATCTTATCATGCCCAAATAGTGATTATTTAGTTTACACAATATTTGACAGATGGAGAAAAGTGGAGAATAAGCTATGAAGGAAAAATATTGGTGTGTTGAAGGTACAGCCAACTAGCGCAAAAATAATATTGCGATATTGTCCAAACGATATAGTCAAAAATAAAATCCCAATATGTAACTATCGATTAGAGGTCGACTGATTAATTGGGGCCGATTTCAAGTTATATAACAATCCGTAATCTGCATTTTTTTAACACCAATTACATTGCACTCCACAAGGAGACTGCGAGGCAGGCTGACCACCTGTTACGCGAGTTCAGCAAGGAGTCACGGTAAGTTGCTAGCTAGGATTAAACTTAAAAAAAAAAAAAATGTTAACATAATCACTAGTTAACCTACTAATAGCATCAACCAAGTGTAGTTATCTTGCTGTCCTGCGTTGCATATCATCAATACGGTGCCTGTTAATTTATCATCGAATCACAGCCTACTTCGCCAAACGGGTGATGATTTAACAAGCACATTCGTAAAAAAAAAAAAATTAAACGCTGTCGTTGCACCAGTCTACCTAACCATAAACAGCAATGCCTTAAAAATAAAAAAAATCATTACACAAGTACATTTTTTAACCTGAATATTTAGTTAATATTGCCTGCTACAGGAATTTCTTTTAACTAGGGAAATTGTGTCACTTCTCTTGCGTTCTGTGCAAGTCGAGTCCGGGTATATGCAGCAGTTTGGGCTGCCTGGCTCGTTGCGTACTGTGTGAAGACCATTTCTTCCTAACAAAGATTAATTAGCCAGAATTCTACATCATTATGACATAACATTGAAGGTTGGGCAATGTAACAGCAATATTTAGACTTAGGGTTGCCGCCCGTTCGATAAAATATGGAACTGTTCTGTATTTCACTGAAAGAATAAACGTTTTGTTTTCTAAATGATAGGTCATTAATATGGTCAAAGCTGGAAACTAAGGCTTGTATGCGTATTTATTGTAAGACTGAGCAGTGGTAGGCATTCATTCAAACAGCACTTTCCTGCGTTTGCCAACAACTCTTCACTGTGCTTCAAGCAGCGCGCTGTTAATGACTTTTAGCCTATCAACTCCCGAGATTAGACTGGCATTACTAATGTGCCTATAAGGGCCTCGCGAGTGGCACAGTGGTCTAAGGCACTGTATTGCAGTGCTAGCTGTGCCACTAGAGATTCTGCGTTTGAATCCAGGTTGTCACAGCCGGCCGCGACCGGGAGGCCCATGAGGCGGTGCACAATTAGCCCAGTATCGTCCGGGTTAGGGAGGGTTTGACCGGCAGAGATATCCTTGTCTCATCACGCACTAGCACCTCCTGTGACGGGCCGGGCGCAGTGAACGCTGACATGGTCACCAGGTGTAGTGTTTCCCCTGACACATTGGAGCGGCTGGCTTCCGGGTTGGATGGGCATTGTGTCAAGAAGCAGTGCAGCTTGGTTGGGTTTCGGGGGGGGGGACGCATGGCTCTCGACCTTCGCCTCTCCCGAGCGGGAGTTGAGGGAATGAGACAAGACTAACTACTACCAATTGGATACCACGAAATTGGATTTTAATTTTTTTATTCCCCAATAGTCAAAAGGTATATGAAATACAAATGGTAGAGAAATAGTCCTATAATAACTACAACCCAAAACTTCTTACCTGGGAATATTGAAGACTCATGTTAAAAGGAACCACCAGCTTTCTTATGTTTTCATGTTCTGAGCAAGGAACTTAAGTTAGCTTTCTTACATGGCACATATTGCACTTTTACTTTTCTCCAACACTTTGTTTTCATTATTTAAACCAAATTGAATACGTTTCATTATTTGAGATTAAATGTATCTTATTTATGTATTAAGTTGTGTTCATTCAGTATTGTTGTAATTGTCATCATTACAAATATATAAATAAAAATCGTCAATGTTGTCCTCCAATAAATCTGCATCGGTGTTGAAAAATCAGAATCGGTTCGACATCTATTGACCCCCCCCAAATCGCTAATGGGTAGTCCAGTAAAGAGGACATACCATCACAGCGTTGACTCCCTAAACAACGTCCATCCCTGCACAGAGCGAGTCCGGCTGTGGAGGCGCATATGGATAACACTGCAATTTTACATAGCCTAATTCTAAAAGAAACCTTCCCTGGGGAGATGGCATAAACACTTCAGTTCAACTGACATGTGGAAGACAGGCAGAAAAGCAAATATGAAACAGTAGTTAAGTGAGCAAATACACATTTGTAAAGTCAGGAAAAGGAGGTCCATGTGATCGTACTCTCCCTGTTCTTGACAGTGAATTCACATTCTTACCATTTCTCCAGGACACCAATGCAGTCAATCTCGAAGTGGAACGACTAATTCACAGTGAGCAATTTACAAAGTTCAAGTAAAAAAAGACAGAAAACGGTGTTTCACTTGACCACCACGTAGTTCGGACAAACACAAATCTGTCTTAAGTTCAGGCTATTACGTTGGAAACATTTCAATGGGGCCATCTAGTTCAAACCTGGTTACCCCACCCACCAGTAGAAATTGTGCAGAGTTCACAATTTGGACAAATTGACAGGTTGTCAGAACTCTCAATGTGCTTTACTTTCAATGCTTAAAGCTGCATTTACAAATCAGCCCAACTCTGATCTTCTCCACTAATTGGTCTTTTGAGCAATCAGATTTTTTTGCCACAAATTGGGCAAAAGATACAAATTGGGCTTCCTGTGTAAATGCAGCCTCTGTAGCACAGGTTATTAACATCTCTCACTTCAGTCCAGAGACCCCTGCTCCACACTAATTTCTATTAGAAACAGAACTAGCTTAAATATTTAATTTGGCTCTTCCTGGTGAATGGAAAGGCCTGGAATTTGACTCAGCCCTGATTCTGGAAGTACAAACACCACTGCTGTCACCCTCTCCCAGTCAAAACAATGTCATCTCATGTAAACGTTCCACTGTGTGTTGAAATGGTACAAATCAAATAAGAGCAACCCAGAGAGTACATTGAAGCCCTGTTTGCGTCATAGTCACAGGTTTCTGGGGGGGAATTGATCCCCACTTCGCAGTACGATGTGGACTGTCTGGGAGATATGCTGCGTTTACACTGACAGCCCAATTCCAATATTTTACCCCTCACCAATAATTGTGCATAAGCTCAGAATTGGTCTGCCCGTGTAAACGCAGCCATAGTCTCGCCATCTAGATAACGCTTCAATTTTACATTGCGTAGTAGCTACGGCATTGTTTTTTTTAGCTAGATTGACATCACAACGAATACAGTCACACTTATGGCAATTAATGAGAACGTTAGTTGACCACATTAACATTCTAGTATATGCATAGTTTAAAAATTAAACCGGGTAATCTGTTATTACACAAAATTGTGGATGTAATTTGAATCTTGAGCACACCAAATATTGAACAAGTTTGATTAAACTAATGTTATTTAGTTAGCTACTAACAGTAATCCCAGGCGGATCTCTGGTTTCGCCTGTGCTAATGTTAGCTGGTTAGACACCAATCTAACGTTAAGCTAGCCAACTGTCTAATTTGGCACGCGTTACATTTCTGAAACGTACAATTAATAGCTAGCTACTGTGTCGTTTAGCTTAGTTTTTTTAATTTGCTACATACATAACGTACCCTACTCGAAATATTGAAGTGCGGCTAAAACTTTTAGACTACATCAAGCACACTTTCGAACACACGTTTGTCCTGCAAACTAACGTCGTTAGCTGGGCTGGCGACACAAACTAGCTACAGTAGCCACATTTGCGTAGGGACAACATGGTCTCTTACCTGTTAAACGCAGTTTAACCGGACCATTTCGCCGAACTCCTTGGTTAGACATCTTGCTTCCAGCTTAATATTTTAGACTAACCAGTTTCAGACCTAAGTAACAATAACGGAGTGAAGGCATCGTTGCCCGGATGTAGACAGCACTGCTGCCATCATGATCACACAATCACTGTCGCGCATATACGTCAACCAATTACTAGATAGGATGCCGCAGAGTGCATTTGATTGACCAAATACTCCTGCAAATCGGGGTCCTGGCCGACTAATTACTTTAAGAGTAAGAAAGCGAACCGAGTTCACTCTTCAGCTTCGGAACGATTGGAATTCAGTCCTCCTCCCAACCAGACGAGTTGAACTGTTGAGCTCGTACGCCCTTCAGTGCAGAGCCCACTTCAGGGAGGCTAGTAAGTAAATGACCAATGACGACACAGGGATGGAAACATCTGCCTGTACGGCTTGGCTTAAGTGAAATGATCTGACGCTACAATGCTAATGACCGAGAAAAATACAACTTTGTCAGACAAGTGATATTTCGGGTCGCTAGTGTACTTAGTTTAAAAAAAAGTCTGACAGTCCAGATACCGTTGCAAAAACAGTGTTTCTTTGCATGTAGTTTACAGAAAGAGGGTGGAAGCTATAAAGATTCATATTAAATTGTAAGTGAATGTATTGCCATTCCACCCAAACAAATTACAGCAGTTAGAATTTCTTTAAAGAAATTTATTTACAGACATTTATAAAACATATGTACATTTCAGACAGAATAGAAGTCCATTATTACACAGAGGACAACAGTGGCCATATACAGTAGAGATGAAAGGAAAAGTGGTATTTAGAAGTTGAAAGTGCTTTGGTTCTCACTGATCTGGAATGCATAGCCATCGGTTGTCAATTCTGGAGCAACACATTGGTCTTCCTCTTCCTAGAAACCAGAACATGCAAGAAATTGAGGCAAAGGAAACAAATAGCATCTAATAGGACAGGTTCAATTAGTCACCATTACACAACAATGCTCACCTCGCCAGAGAAGTATTTCTCAATCAGGCTGAGAGAGGCCTTGTAGACTAGCTCATTCTCATGGGACTGCAGAGCTTCAATCTTGTCTAGCCCACCGCATTCCTCAATCATCATGCACAGCTTGTCTGCTTCACCAATCTTATCTCCAGCCTGATGGACAAAACAAGTTAAGAATAAGTCACCCGAATCTTGCAGTTACAGGGTACAAATGCCTAAGTCAATACTGTAATAAGATTAACTAATTATTGGAGAGAAGGTCCCCTTACCAGGAAAATATTGGTGATGGCATCCAAGATGACAAGGATGGTTTTGCTGTCCTTTGTTGAGAGTAGATTCAACAGAGGCTCCAGCACATTAGCTTGAACAAGATACACAACCTGTTCAACTGTGCCCCCACTGGTAAAGTTAGTTATTGCCCAAACTGCCTCTTTCTGAGTCTTGTAGTCCCCCTGTATGGAAAGACAGATGATTTTTTTTTTTTTTAAATATCACACCATTCCTAGTTATGAAAAAGAAAATACAAATCCAATCATAAGAGACTACAGAAAACAAACCTACATACCTTACGTAGGACATCTACCATAAGGGGGACCAGGCCAGCATTGATGATATCCTGGATCTGAGAGTCTCTCCCTGCAGTGATGTTGGACAGGGTCCAGGAGGCCTCCTTCTGGATGTTACTCTTGTGATGGCGCAGTAGGCCAGGGAACATGGAGAGGGCCCCAGCGTTCAGCACGGCCTGAGTCTGCTCATCCGTGCCAGTCACCATGTTTCCAATTACACGCAGAGAAGGAGTCTGAAGGAGACAGGGGAAAGACAGTGGGCACTTGGGTAAAAAAATAAAATAAAATTTAAAAAATAGTACCATAAATGTAGAGACATAAATATGGTGACAACTTAATCGTTTTACATTACAGTCCACCACCTCTAGAGGATAACTGGACACATACCACAACAGAGATCTCCCCAGAGCCAAGCAGCTGCACCAGGCGGGAGATCAGACCAGTCTGAACCACCACCATCTCGATGCGATCGTTGGGCCCATCGGTCAGATAGGACAATGCCCAGCAGGTGTCTGCCAGCACCTCCTTATCATCATGGTGCAGCAGACGCACCAGAGTGGGAATGATCTGCTGCACGGCTGCCAGAGGGGGAGAGGGGTGCTTGTTGCGGCACAGGTTTGACACCGTCCAGGTGATGTTCCTCAGGTAGCCAGACTGCAGAGAAATAAGACAAAAATATTTTAGAGGTGTTCATTCATTGAGTTACAGCACCTCCTAGTGGCCAGTGAGGAAAGTAATGTGGGGTCAAGGAGTTATCAAAAAACAAGACTAATACGTTGTATGTGTCATGAACAAGTCAAGTGATTGTCCATTACATATGAATGGCTGCCAAGGGTCACCACATTAAGAGTACTAGGCACTAAGAATACTTACAGAGAACAAAGAGAGCTCAGGGACAGCAAGCAGACTAAGCAGGGGTGCCACAGCTCCATGCTTGATGACCTGGTCTCTGTAGACCGACCCATCACCTGACAGAATAAAGCAAGGTTAGGGGTGAGAGATACTATGGCAAATTAGGGTTCTATACACTGATGAGATACTGTAACAAGAGGAATGAGTTACCTGCAATGTTACCCAAAGCCCACACAGCCTGCTCACTGATGTGGGGTTGGGGGGATATGACAAGCCTGATGAAGGCTGGAATGGCTCCGCCCTCCACAACAGCACTTGTCTGGTCAGATGTTCCAGATGCAATATTGGTTAGAGCCCAAGCAGCCTCAAACTGGATAGGGGGTGACTCCAAACCCAAGAATGCAACAAACTTAGGAATCAGCCCAGCACTGATGATGTGGTCAATGGGAGGATGTCTCTCACGGGATAGCAACTTCCTATAATGAGAACAATTGAAAAAGCAACACGTCATGATTATGGTAGCCAACACTTAAAAATAATAACACTGCCACAAATACAGCATTTCCCAGAGAGTTTTACATCAATCACTTTACCTTGCAGCTTGAGTAGCATTGAGCTGGACATCAATGTTGTTACTGTTCACACCAGCAAGAATCTCCTCCACGGACCACTGTCGAGTGGCCTGTAAATTAAGACAACAGGTTGTTTCCATTGGAATTATTTTCCTAGGCAAGTCAGTTAAGAACAAATTCTTATTATACGGCCTACCCCGGCCAAACCCTCCCCTAACCCTGATGACGCTGGCCCAATTGTGCGCCACTGGAATTATTGTGCATTGTATAAATAGACAGACCTAACAAACTCACTTGACAGTTTTGGCTTTTCTCTTGAAGTGGGGAAGTTGCCTCGTCGACCAAAGTGTTCACATTTCTTCTTTTGAAGATCTGATCGTCCTTCTTTGCCTTGCGAAGTTCGACGTTGACTTCTACTCTCCTGCGTCTAAGCTCCTGCAAAGTGATCAACAACCACCATTGATTGACTATGCCTAGCCAGATTTATTTAGCTCGCAAGCAATGTACATTTGAAATGAAACATTGAAAAAAAAAAAAAAAAAAAGAGTGCCATGCATACATATCACTTACATTCGCATCTTTTCCCTTATTCTTGAACTTGTCCATACGGACACCGTTCTCGTTGCCAGCAGACATTTTTGGGCAAATTGACAAAATGTTCGAAGTCGTTTGATAAAGAAATCTTTTTTGAGCACCTAAACGAAATGCAACAATTAACTTCATAATACGAATTGCTAGCTTGGATCCAATAACACGTGTTTGGCTTTTCTAGAAAGTTACATCGGTCACAAGTGACCAGGAAGAGTGGCGAGCAAACCCCATCAACAAAGTAAAGCAGTAACATATCAACTAAATAAAGCAGTACATCGAATATTTGCCAACCACTACAAACTATGAGCCCTTGACAAGCACTTACCCGGTCCTTCTACAGAAATTCTAGCTAATGCATATAACATTTGTACAGACCTTTAAATTCCTGTCACAAAGCTCCCTGATTGGTTAGTTCGATTAAAAGCATCACCCTATTGGACTGTTTTGAAAAATCACAGGGCGCTCTGGAAGTGTTGTCAGTAGACACCTATCGCGAGATTTCAGTACTCTCATGCCCTCATAATACAATTTCTATCATATCAGAAACAATTTTTCCAAACAAGTTCATGTTGGAACAGTTGCTTTTGTATTATTAAATATAACCGTTCAAAATGTGTTTTGTGCTTAGGTCTGTGTGTGGAAAACAATATCTAAATCTGATGCAATTCAAGGAGTGGTTTCAAACCGCCCAGAAGATACGCTTAAAATCAGAGAACCCAGACAACTAAAATCTGTTAAAATATATGGATAGACATTACACTGACTATTTTGTATCATGACCAATAATCAACATCAACCTCTGAATATAGTATTTACATGTGCTTCCGTATATGCATACAATCCAGACATGAATGCCTGGAACTGGGGATAAAGGGTCACTGGACTCCCATCTGGTCATATGATTAATGATTAATGGAAATTCAAATTATATAGATGCAGCTAGTTGATGAGATCATAAGGTCTTACCCAAGACCCTGGTTCGATTCCAGGCTGTATCACAACCGACCGTGATTGGGAGTCCCATAGGGCATTGGCCCAGCGTCGTCCAGGTTAAGATTTGGCTGGGGTACGCTGTCATTGTAAATAAGAATTTGTTCTTAACTGACTTGCCTCGTTATATAAAGGTTAAATAAAACATTTAAACATCTAAAATTGATTAAATATATTTTTTATTTCTCATCAATCTACTCACAATACCACATAATGACAAAGCAAAACAGGTTTTTAGAAATGTTAGCATATTTATTACAAATAAAAAACAGAAATACCTTATTTACATAAGTATTCAGACCCAAACCAAGCCATGAGGTCAAAGGAATTGTCTGTAGAGCTCTGAGACAGGATTGTGTCGAGGCACAGACCTGGGGAAGGGTACCAAAAAATCTCTGCAGCATTGAAGGTCCACAAGAACATTGGCCTCCATCATTCTTAAATGGAAGAAGTTTGGAACCACCAAGACTCTTCCTAGAGCTGGCTGCCCGGCCAAACGGAGCAATTGGGGGAGAAGGGCCTTGGTGACCAAGCACCCGATGATCACTCTGACAGAGCTCCAGAATTGCTTTTCGGAGATGGGAGAACCTTCCAGAAGGACAACCATATCTGCAGCACTCCTCCAACTGCTCTTAAACGCTAGTAAAACTAAATGCATGCTTTTCAACCGTTCGCTGCCTGCACCCGCACGCATCACCACCCTGGATGGTTCCGACCTAGAATATGTGGACATCTAAGTACCTAGGTGTCTGGCTAGACTGTAAACTCTCCTTCTAGACTCATATCAAACATCTCCAATCTAAAATCAAATCTAGATTTGGCTTTCTATTCCGCAACAAAGCCTCCTTCACTCACGCCGCCAAACTTACCCTTGTAAAACTGACTATCCTACCGATCCTCGACTTCGGCGATGTCATCTACAAAATAGCTTCCAATACTCTACTCAGCAAACTGGATGCAGTTTATCACAGTGCCATCCGTTATGTTACTAAAGCACCTTATACCACCCACCACTGCGACCTGTATGCTCTAGTCGGCTGGCCCTCGCTACATATTCGTCGCCAGACCCACTGGCTCCAGGTCATCTACAAGTCCATGCTAGGTAAAGCTCCGCCTTATCTCAGTTCACTGGTCACGATGGCATGCGCTCCAGCAGGTGTATCTCATTGATCATCCCTAAAGCCAACATCTCATTTGGCCACCTTTCCTCCCAGTTCTCTGCTGCCTGTGACTGGAATGAATTGCAAAAATCGCTGAAGTTGGAGACTTTTATCTCCCTCACCAGCTTCAAACATCTGCTATCTGAGCAGCTAACCGATCGCTGCAGCTGTACATAGTCCATCGGTAAATAGCCCACCCAATTTACCTACCTCATCCCCACACTGTTTTTATTTATTTACTTTTCTGCTCTTTTGCACACCAGTATCTCTCCCTGCACATGACCATCTGATCATTTATCACTCCAATGTTCATCTGCAAAATTGTAATTATTCGCCTACCTCCTCATGCCTTTTGCACACAATGTATATATACTTTTTTTCTACTGTGTTATTGACTTGTTTATTGTTTACTCCATGTGTAACTCTGTATTGTTGTCTGTTCACACTGCTATGCTTTATCTTGACCAGGTCGCAGTTGTAAATGAGAACTTGTTCTCAACTAGCCTACCTGGTTAAATAAAGGTGAAATAAAAAATAAAATCAGGCCTTTATGGTAGAGTGGCCGGACGGAAGCCACTCCTCAGTAAAAGGCACATGACAGACTGCTTGGAGTTTGCCAAAGAGCACCTAAAGGACTCTGACCATGAGAAACAATATTCTCTGGTGTGATGAAACAAAGATTGAACTCTTTCCCCTGAATGCCAAGCGTCACGTCTGGAGGAAACCTGGCACCATCCCTACGGTGAAGCATGGTGGTGGCAGCATCATGCTGTGGGGATGTTTTTCAGCGGCAGGGACTGGGAGACTAGTCAGGATGGAGGGGAAGATGAAAAGAGCAAAGTACAGAGAGATCCTTGATGAAGTACTGAGTGCTCTGGAGCAGGTTCTTAGACTGAGGCGAAGGTTCACCTTCCAACTGGACGACTCGAAGCACACAGACAAGACAACGCAGGAGTGGTTCTGAATGTCCTTGAGTGGCCCTGCCAGAGCCCGGACTTGGACCCGATCGAACATCTCTGGAGAGACCTGAAAATAGCTGTGCAGCGACGCTCCCCATTCAACCTGACAGAGCTTGAGGATCTACAGAAACTCCCCAAATACAGGTGTGCCAAGCTAGTAGCGTCATACTCAAGAAGACACAAGGTTGAAATCGCTGCCAAAAGGTGCTTCAAAAATATCTGAGTAAAGGGTCTGAATACTTATGTAAACAGGGATTATAATTTTAATATTTTTCTTTAAACATGTTAAAATTCCTAAAAACTGTTTTTACCTTGTCATTATGGCGTATTGTGTGTCGAGGGGGAAAACAACTATTTAATCAATTTTAGAATATGGCTGTAATGTGGAAACATCAAGGGGGTCTGAATACTTTGAATGCACTGTAAATGCTGGAGGGAAAAATATTTCCATATAGCTAGATCAATTTATTTCACAAAAACATATGCCAACACTTTCAGTAGTGGAAGAGAGCTCAGTCTTCTCCATTTATTATGTTTCATATACATCAATCTCTTCAGCTGTAATACAAAAACAAAAATTCAAAATCTGACAAGTTTTACAAACAGGGCAGGATACCTTCAAATACATGTTGTGTTTTTATCCTTAGCAGTGTCATTACTGCTGGGAAATTAATACCAAATACTTTATTCATTTCAGCATAGCTTGACTGAAACTCAAACTGTTACAGTGTCCAGAAAGCTAGAAGGTCCAAAATCAAGCAAGTACTTCCCAATGAGATCTTTCACACCACCTCTAATAAAGTGATTGAAAGGGGAGACACACATAAGTGCACTGTGCAATCTGATACACTGAGTGCAACTCAGCTCAACATTTTTCAACGTTCAAACAGGCGTCAAATGTTTTTTTTTGTTTTGTTATGGGCATGGCCATGGAAGCGTAAGCTTTTCTTAATTTCTTCAACTGGCTAGATGGGGTATCAAAGAATCAAATAAAAAAGGAACAAGGAAACGTGAGATCTCCAAAGAAAGTATTTTCTTCAAGGTAACCTTTTTCAGAAATGCCTTTATTCAAACCCTCCATTTTAACCCCTTGTCAAATGTCCATGTGGCAGAGGTGGGCAGGCAGCAGCTCCACCTGACAGTTGTGTGGGAGCAGCGCTGCTGGTCTTACAGGGAGAGTCTTCCTTTGGGGGCTGCGTAGTGGGGCCAGAAGGAGGGAGAGGAGTGGAGGTCACAAAGCACAGGAGCCAGGTCCCAACATGGATTAATTGTTCAGAATTGATCCCCAATTCTCGCAGAGTGCATTTTTTTGTTGTTCAAATATGTGGTATATACTAAGAGGTCGAAGTCTGTAGTTTGTTGTTATGAGACCTATAGAATGTGGAAAAGGGGAACAGTTGAGAACCTTTAAAAATGTTTATGAATAGTTTAAACATACTGACATGAACAAAAAACAAACAACAATACAGTGATAGAAAAAATGGATGCCTTGGGGTCAGGAAGGAGATAGACCAACATGGCTGCTCTAATTCATTGGGAATGACTTAGTCAATGAAAATGGTGCTTCACGTCTACATCCTGAGGTACCTTCATGCAGTAAGGCATGGGGTCCAATTTAGTTATAATAATAATAATAATAATAATAATAATAATAATAGTTAAGCCGTGACATTATATTTATTATTTTAAGTCTATATAAATTCCTCTGACCATACGCTCTCTTTGTTTTAACCATAAAATAATCCTTAACAAAAGGATTAAAAACCATACAATATTCATCTTATTGTTTTAACCACAAAATTTAAAACATCCAAATAATAAATCAACCAGTAGTTAAGCTAAAATTGACCTACAAACCTGTGCACTATATTAAAATCATGCCCATTCATTACAAATGCATTATATTTAAATTAGCAGAAAGAAGGCCATGAGGAAGAGGAGCTTAATTTGATAAATATATAATAATAAAATATACAGTTTTACATATGTGGTCCCAAATGTTGTTTATACATCTCCCTCTCCAAGAATAACTAACTATAAATAAACATTAAACATTTCTAAGTAAAAGCTTCCCTGACACTTATCTTGCTGATGATTGATACAATTTGAAATGGTAAAATTACCAAAATAATAGAGAAAAAGCATATCCCTTCAAAACTTGATTTGTAAGTGTCAACATGGCTGCCATTTTGTGATTGTCACAGGAAGGCATCTTTGGAATTTGGCTACTATACTTGCAAATGTACATTTAAGCATGGTTTGTTTCACTGATAGAACACTTGTGTTTGTGTGTTTATTTCTTTAAATCTGACAATAATCACACAGAATTTCCACTGTTTATGAAACAGCAAGTTCCATGATTCACTACTAGAGACCCCAGCATCCAGCTCAGACTCCAGCTATAACGTCAGACTTATGACATCACAATCTGCAAGAAAGAGAGAATGAGTGGCATAAATCAAATGCATGCGGTACAGGTGAAAGAGACACAATGCAAGGTGATGCATGACATAGAGATGGAACAAACATTAATGAAGCTCTACTGAAAACTATTGCAGGGAGGATGTCTGAGCTGAAGTCAGCCCTGTAGGCGTTGGTAAGACTCTGCATCCCTCTACCAAGCAGCCCACAAACCACAGCCAGGTCTGTGGGGAAGACCACAGCCAAAGTCAGGCTACTACAACACAAACGGACATGCCCAGAGAGCGAATGAGGCTAACTAGCATGACACAGTTGCATGGTTTAATGAAAAATAAAATATTTTAAAAAGGGTGTTCTTGGGAAATTCTCAAAAGCAGATTCAAAGTCACATGGAGTGTCATGAACATTATATGACTGCCAAGCCATTACCCATGCCCTAACGTCAGATGAGACCATGGAAGCAGAGGAGCATGACGGAGGGAGTCTTTTCTAACAGGAGAATTAACGACAGGGCTTCTGAAGAGCTTTGGGTGTCATGAGAGCTCTAAACTTACCTGCTAGCTTTGAAACCTTTGAGCTTCTGTACAAAGAATGACTCGAGAACTTCGGCACACTGAAAGAAGGGGGAGTCGTTGGGGTTGTAGTAGCGGCAGTTGTCAAAGACTTTGGTCATGTCCGCCACAAACTCAGTGAGCTTGTTGTAATAACGTTTCTGTAATTTGTCTTCCATTGTGGAGAGGTCTGGGGATGAAACATAGAGAAGGGTGAGCAAAGGTAAATGTGTTGGTGAATTATTATATTTTCTAAACAATCAACATAAACACTAGCCAGTACAAATTGTGTCTACTTTCCAACACATTCAAGGTTAATGTTTTTTCTCCAAAACAGAAATAATAGCGACAGTCAATGACATTACAGTGATTTAGAGATCTGCCCTTGCCCTTACCCATCGGTTCCTTTATAACGCCATAATAATCAGGAGCATCGTTGGGATCTACTGGTTCAAGGAACGGCCACGCCATTTTGTGAGCCTGTTAACAGAACAATAGATGTTTCACTAGATTTACAACAGTGAGGTATACTGAAGTATGTTGAGAATGTAGTGCCCCAGATTTACAACAGTGAGGTATACTGAAGTATGTTGAGAATGTAGTGCCCCAGACCAGAACACTGGTCCTGCAATGCAACGTTGTTTCATTTAATCATTTCATTTATTCAAGACAGGGTACATGATGTGACTCCCAACTCTGGCCATATCCATATCAAATGCATTATCAGTAGAGACACTGAAGAGGAGACCACAGGCTTTCATACCTGTAAGGAGCGCAGGATTCTTCTTAAACCCTCTTGGTCCTTGTCGGTTAATGGTGTGAGGACCGTCATGGCGTCCTCCGTGGATTGACACTGCGGGCACACGTACTCGTCTATGTGGGTGGCCTCGCTCTGCAGAATGCCCACACAGCGCCCGTGGTACCAGTTCTGGCAACGGTCGCAGCCAATGTAAAACCTGGGAGAAAAGACATGAGAAGTACAGGTCAGGGATATTTGGACCTATAACATTCAGTTCACCCAAGCTATAACCTTATTAGTGTATTGTGTTATCATACTGTGTTTCATCATATGGCGTCCGGCAGATGCAGTACAGCTCCTCCCTGGTGCCCTCCGAGTCCTGTGAGTCCTGTCCCTGCTTGCAGCCATTACAGACGTAGTCGTCCATCTTCTTGGCCTCCTTCTCCGTGATGCCCACACACGCACCGTGGAACCAGTTGGAGCACAGGTCGCACCCAATGTAGAACCTGAAACCATGTGGACTTAAATTTGACGTCTTTGACACACATGCTACAGTTCAGTTACATGTTCAGTGTTTCAATGGGAACCCGATATGGTGCATCCGTATCTTACTTGGCCTCGTCATAGGGTGTTTTACAGACACAGTACAGCTTGACTTCCTTCTTGTGATCCTTTGAGGTAGTGGATATCATCATCTTCTTCTTCTTGGGCTTAGCGGAGGACGAGTCCCTCTCGTCGTCCCTCTTGCGTTTGTGGGTGGAGGAGAGCGAAGCCATGGTGGGGGAGAGGGATGAGACCACCTGGGCTGCGGCTGCAGCAGCGGCTGCCTGAGAGGCTGCAGCTTGGGCCTTCTCCTTCTCCTTCCTCAGCCTGCTGATGTCCCTCCTCAGCTCCTCCTGAGAGGGAGGACATAGAGGAAAGGAAGGGGAGCGAGAGAGAGAATGGTTAACAGTTGGTATCACAATGTAAGGAATTCCTAGGCAGTGGCCGCAACACATCCAATATCACACTTCTACACCCTACTGGAGCACTACAATACAGTGGCCTATGATGCAGAGGTGGCTTTGGCACTGACCTGAACCTCCAGCTGCAGCTCCTTGTCCAGTAGAGCCCTCTTCTTCAGGATCTCAGCCTTGAGCTGCTCTTTGTGCTTGAAGAGCAGAGCCGAGAGCTTGGTGGCATTCTGCTTGCTGCGTTTCTGCTCCACAGACTCCTCCTTCTTCCTCTTCTTAGCCGCCTGCTTCTCGTCCTTGTCGATCTTGTCCAGGATGAACTTCATAACCTGGTTGCAGACGATTATTCTGCTCAGCAGGGGTTAGAGGAAGGGAGGGCTTGTCAGACTCATCATGGAATCAGACAAAATTACAACTAACACAAAATAGTTGGCGATTGTTGGTAGGATTAAGCATAGTAAGGTTTTGGAACTGACAAATAGATAAAAAAAAGGTACTGTAATTCATATTAATGTCGTTATGTAAGGGTCATGTCTGTGAATAATTACAGCCATACCTCTGGTTCTCCTCCCGCTCTGCTGGAGTCATGGTCTTCCTCTGTTTCAGATTTTCTATCACAGCATTCTGCTTCATCACCACCTGTTTCTGGATGATGTCGCTGGGACTGGAGGCCTGCAGGCTCTGCTCCCTTTTGGCCTCCTGCTGCTTCTTCTTCTGCTGCTGCTCTCTGAGCTGCTGGATCCTCTGCAGGTGGTCCTGCACACTGGCTGTCTGGATGGTCACCACGTTCTGGATCTGGTGGGCCTGCATCTGGCCTCCTGCCTGCTGGATCTGGATAGGCAGCTGCAGCTTGATCTGCTGGGGCACCGCCCCACCCTGCTGGGCCTGGAGCTGGGCCGCCACGTGGGTCTGGATGGTGCCCAGCACCTGGACCTGCTGCTGCAGCCCCGGCACTGTGATCAGCTGGTGTTGGTGGTGGAGCTGCAGCTGCTGCTGGGGCCTGATCTGAGCCGTAACCTGGGGCTGGAGTTGAGCATGGGCCTGGATGGGCCTCACTGTGGCCTGGGTGATAGAGGGGGAGACCGAGAGTGTCTTCATATGGACCTGTTGTGGAGAGGTTGGGATCTGGGCTATCTGCTGGATGGGTAATGCAGTTCGGGACTGGAGGGGGATGTGTACTTGAGTCTGAGGGGGTTGAGTCTGATGTGTGGACACTGGAGGGGGGGCAGGAGCGAGGGCAGGAGGCTGGACAGGAGCGATAGGCTGTTGAGGGGGCTGGACTGGAGCGATAGCCTGTTGAGGGGGCTGGACAGGAGCGATAGCCTGTTGAGGGGGCTGGACAGGAGCGATAGCCTGTTGAGGGGGCTGGACAGGAGCGATAGCCTGTTGGAGGGGCTGGACAGGAGCGATAGCCTGTTGAGGGGGCTGGACAGGAGCGATAGCCTGTTGAGGGGGCTGGATAGGAGCGATAGCCTGTTGAGGGGGCTGGACAGGAGCGATAGCCTGTTGAGGGGGCTGGACAGGATCGATAGCCTGTTGAGGGGGCTGGACAGGAGCGATAGCCTGTTGAGGGGGCTGGACAGGAGCGATAGCCTGTTGAGGGGGCTGGACAGGAGCGATAGCCTGTTGAGGGGGCTGGACAGGAGCGATAGCCTGTTGAGGGGGCTGGACAGGAGCGATAGCCTGTTGAGGAGGCTGGACAGGAGCGATAGCCTGTTGAGGAGGCTGGACTGGTGGTGCCAGTGCTTGAGAGGTGGCGGGAGCCTGAACCGGAGGCTGAGACAGCGCTGCAACGGAGGAGAGAGAGGAGACAGCAGCACAGTATTAACACATCTACACAAACTAGAGACCAACAATCTAATTCACAACTCTGCAAAGCCTTGTGTACGATGCTTGTTGAAGTGGCCTGGCCTCATACCTGGCACTGAGGGTGTTGTTGTGGGGGCTGTGACGGGGGTGACAGCAGCACTGGCCGTGGTTGCGGGGGTGGGAGCTGATGCCCCTGGGGTGAAGAGGAAGCGCTGCACCTGGCCGTTGGGCATGGCAGCCTGCATGAGCTGCTGCCCAGGGCCTGGGATGACTGTCACCCCCTGGGGGATGACTTGCAGCTGGCCTGTGGTCTGTCCCTGTCCCTGGATTACTACTGTGAGACCCTGGTTCCCTCCCTGGAACACACAGACACACACAGTCAGACATAAAAACACACAGAGAATATATCCAACAGGAGTGTGAAAGTAGGTGTAAAAGAGAGTTCCTCACCTGTGTCCCCTGCGTTAGCTGGGTGAGCTGTGCCAGGGTGAGTTTGACCTGGCCCTGCTGTGGTCGGCCGCCTTGGGGGGTGGATGGTGATGGGGACTGCCCGGGGGCAGGGGTGACAGGATGGGGGGACGGGGCAGCACCCAGCATCCTCTGGCCTGCGCTGGTCTGCACAGGGCTGGCACTGGAGACTGCTGTGGAGACAGGTTGGCCCCGTATGATCTGAGTCACCACCTGCTGCTGGCCTAGAGGACAGACAGTGAGGCAGACAAACGGACACACAAGTAGCCTTAAATAAGAAAAGTGCATGGGACAGTCCCAAAACAAATCAGGTGACTTATCATGAATGAATTGACTAGAGGTCATACATAAAGTTAACATCGGAGGACTACCAATACAGTTCTAAATATAGTATCCATCCGAATAAAACAAATACGTATAAACATATCAAAACAAAGCCATGTCGCTGACTGTCTGTAATGTGCATGCTGAGGAGTGAGCAAAGCCATGCAGCCACGGGTTGGGAGGCGGCAGAGGAGAGACCTACTGGCTGGTAGAATACCTTGTTGCATCATCAAGGGGGTTCTGATGATGGTTTTGCCCATGGTGGTGCCCTGCTGCAGGGGCGATCGGATCACCGTCATGCCCGGACGGATCTGGGCTCCGGTGGCAATGACCTGGTCCAAAGAAACAAAACACAAATAAATGATACAGTACACACGATTACGCTAATTTCACTACACTCCAATTAAGATTATAACTCAAAGAACGAGCAGGGGAGAGCATAAGAGGTAAAAAGAAAGCAATAATATGTGTGAGAGAGAGGGCTAGATCTGTTTGGATGTCTATTCTCTACCGGTTGAGTGGTGGTTGAGGTGGAGGTGTTGGGTCTGATGTTGATGGTGGCGTTGCGGTTCTGGAATGAGGAGTAGGTCCGCTGGTTGCCTGGGGTACTGGATGGAATTATGCCCAGGACATTCTGCTGGACTTGCACCATACCTGTGACAAAGAGGGACTGTGTTAAGCAATATGAATTCACCACAAGTAGATAAACAGTAGGGTGTTGAACCTCAATAATGAGATTTACAACAAATCAAACGCCCTTGTTAAACGCTCATGGAACTAGGAATTCAGTTTGTCAAAGAAATACAGCCATCATTGGGAGAAATGTCACCTGCCCCTCTTGCAGATGACCTGGACAGAGTGTATGGATCAAGCAGAACAGGTCCTTTGTGTTGAGACTGTCTGGGACGCAGCCAAGATACCGTAAGGAAGCTTCCATTGGATCAATAATCTGACAGACAGGACTATTACTGAGCGAGACAGACAGGGCATCCCAGGGGTCCTCCTTCCTGGAATGTTCTGGTATAAATCAGTGGCATTTTCTACGTATTAGGCCAGCCAGCACACTCAAAGCCCCTCAAAGATTCCACTGGGGTGAGATGGTTCATGGTTTGGCTGAGTGGGGGTAGGCCTGCTGAGTGGGGGTAGGCCATGTCAATGCGGTGATGCCGGCTAAAACCATACAGACGGCAAGGTTATCCATACCTCCTTGTGTGGTTGGCATGTTGACCGTAACAATCTTGCTGTTGGCCGGGATGGGTAGCTTGGCGGTGATGACCTGGCCAGCCATGGTCACCGGGCTGGCAGAGATCTGGAACGTTTGTCCAGAGGTGGTGACCATGCTGTTGGCCACGGTGGCCCGTGAGCAAGTGGAGACTGCAAGACACACCCCACCTGCAGTCACACACCGTGTGCATGTGCAACCACAACAGCCAGGATGTATAGCAGTGGTGTCCACTAAGGGGTCCTTTCCCCCCAGCTTTGATTCAAACAAAGCCATTGCATAATGCTTTTTGGACTGATTAACTTATTATGAGTCTGAAACGTTTTTCTAGGAGTCAAAAGTTATTCTAAATGTTTTTAGAATTCTCTTTCCCAGCCCCACACTTGACTGGGTTTCAGATACAGGAAGTGGACACCACTGGCCATTAAGGCAATTCAACATACCGTAAATATCTATCAAAATAGGTCAAATGAAAAAATTGAATCCAAACCCTAAGGTTATCTGTTGTAACAATTTGACATCCACAAGTGAACCTCAATGGCCACCATTAAAAAGTGAATGGGGAATGAAAACACCTTCTGACCAAAAACATGGAAATATGAAAAATAATATTTCAACACTGTTACCAAGGATCACTATCAACTTAAAACACACCCCCACAATAGCCACTGCCATGATTTTGTATGATCAGTTAGTCATCGCCAAACTCACCTGGACTACCCTGGCCCTGCTTGACCCATGAAGCAAACGACTGATGGAAGTTCTTGTTCTGCTGGAATGTGACAGGTGTCCCCAGCTTAGTGGCCAGGACCAGTTTAGTCCCCGGGGTGACCTGGCTGGTCAGGGATGCCGGAGTGCCAGAGGCTGAGGTTGTAGGGGTGCTGGTGGGGGTGGAGGTGGTGGCACCAGGCTTCTGTTGCTCCAACCGTTTCTACAATGCAAAGGTTCAGATGCTAAATCTATGCTAAACCACATAGAAACACCAAACTCATTGTAAAGTGGAGACCGGAGTAAAAGAGTGAACATGTCTCATCTGAATAATACATCAAATTTGTAATTGAACATGGTTAAAAAGGACAATTATTCGGATCAAAACCAAACCAAACAGAGGCCCTTGAAATGCCCCAGCTCCCAGTGTTTAGTGTTTGTGCCCCCCCAGGTTTGGGTTGAGGGGGGGTGGATTGTAGGGAGGCTAGGTGTCACCATAGTGCAAGGTGGAAACTTGTCTGATCTTCCCACCTGCTGAGCAGCCAATCTCTGGTGCTTTAGCTGAGCCTCCAATTGGGCCTTGGCCTCCTCTGCTGTCTTCAGCGTTCTACTAACCTTAGCCTGGTCTGCAGCCTGGGCCTTCTCCCTCTCTACCCTGGGACCACAAGAGGACAAGTCAGTTAGTCATACTACATCCAATAACAACAGACCTGGGCAGGGTTACAACAAGACATCTTGAGGGAAGTAAAGGTTCAAAGGTCACATAATATCAAGCAGTACAGCAGCTTATTCTCTCCAGCCCCAGCAACAATGATAAGGACAGTCCACCTGCTCACCTTTCTGAAAAGGCTCTGATCTCCCAGATCTCCAGCTCCTCCTCGGCCACCCACGTCTCTAAGATGATGGGTCCAGTCTGCTTGGCCGGCTCAGGCTTCTTTGGCCTCAGAGCACTGGAGCGCAGGCCTTTCCTCTGGGGAGTGGGAGTTTCTACCCAGGAGGACAGAAAAAGGATGAGGTAAAGGGGAAAACGACATCTGTCAATTAATGTCACTCTTTCTATCGTGGGATAAACAACTTACTTAAACTCCATATTTTCACTTACATTGCAAAGGATTTGCCTACTCAGGTACTTGAGAGAGAACACTAGAAGAGGTGAGGAACAAGCTGAGCAAAGATTCATGAGACCACTATAGGATTGTGACAGCGTGATCCTAAGAGAATTTGGGATGCAGTTTCATCCTTTTACCTTTGGGAGCTTCGGTAACGCCAATTGGGCAGATGATCTTCCTGATGCAGTATTCAGACCGGATGCCGTGCGGCCCCACATCTCGCCGCTTGATGATCTCTGTTGTGGTGATCGCCGTCTCCGAGGATTCTGGGGAAAGCAGAAAGGAAATATGTTTGTTTGAAATGGTAACTCATCTTCAAATTGAGAGACAGGAAGGATGAGGGCAGAGAGAGGAGGGTAGGATTGCTGTGCTCTCACCTGTGCGGGTGGTTCCTACAGCAGGGGAGGGCTTGACAGCCATGTCATCCCACCTCAGGCAGGCCCAGAGCAGCCGCAGCATCAGACTGACCCCCGCCAGAGACTTCACAGTCTGGAGACGGTATCTGCATAGGAGACCCACGTCAGTGAGTGTTATCAGAACAACCTTTAACCAAACAGCTATATGGACAAATGTACATGGTTCCATGTTCTCAATGGTTTTAGCCAAAGCATTGTTGTCTTTCTTTGTTTTCATTTCAGTGCACGGCATATGAGATGGTCCACTGCGTCAATGGCAGCCTAATGGCTCAGGGTCAACTACGTGACTAACCTCCACGTGATTCCAAAGGTGGGTCTGGGGGAGGGATAGGGCCAGATGTCCAGAGCTGGTTTGGCGTTGTAGTTGAAGATAGGTACCTCTCTGATACCCCCTCTCCTCGCCAGCTTCTTCAGGTCATCATTAGGCAGTACAAAGATGCTCTTCTTGCTACTCTTGGTGACAAACTTGCGGTAGGAGGGGAGGGCCGTGCCAGAGCGGGTCTTCTTGGAACGGGAGAACTTTAGCAGCCGAACACGGTCTCTGGTGGAGTACTCCTTACTGACTGTCATGGAGGTGACTGAAGAGCCTGAGGGGCCAGATTTGGCATCTATCAACATTGCAGTGACAACAGTCTTGGTCTCCTCGGAGACAGTGGCCCCGAGGGTCGGGGAGCACACCCTGGTGACGGTGGTCTTGGTCATGGTGGTGAGGGTGGATACAGCACTGCTCTCTGCAGCAGGCGTCACTGCAGGCTTAGTGCTGCTGGAGACCTCGGCTATCTGCACCGTGCGAGACTCTGTTGACATGGTGGTAGTAGTGGTTGTGGTGACTTGGGTGATGGTCTTCAGCACTCCAGTACTGCTACTGCTGTTCACTGTGGTGTTGTTACTCAAGCTGGACTCCTCTGCAGTGGGGATAGGAAACGGGGTGATCTTATTGGATGCCGTCTGCCCAATCTCCATTGGCTCAGACTTGGTGCTGTTGCTTACCGTGGGAACACCAGTGGGCAGCCCTAACAGTGACGACGTGACGGAGTCTGCCACCCTGTCGCCATTATTCTCCAGTCTGGCAACCTTCTGAGGTGGCAGATAGTCAGGCTCGGACACCACAACCCTTCTCTCTACGTCCGCCGAGGCTGGGCTGGTGGCTAACACAGTGTTGTTGACCTTTAACCCGTCCTGAGAGAGAGTACCGTTCATAATGGATTTTACAGGTTCCCTCACTGGCAGTGTTTTGATCTCACCCTCTAACGTCTGGAGCATGACCTTGGTGTCCACTTTGTTGGCCAGGTTTAAGTGCATCTTTGAGTCTACAGGAGCCTTGGTGTCAACAGCGTCTTTCCCATTCACCTGCACTAAATGTGGTTTGCTTTCTATCTCCCTCTGTCCATTACCTTGCTCTGTCTCCTCATAACCATGCTTCCTACCGTTTTCTCCTGCTATCGTCACTTCTGCTCTGGGAGGTTTGGCCGCACCTAAAGCCGGTTCTAGAGATGTCAAATTGACTTTGTTGTTGAGGTCTATGCTTTTCTGGGAGCCTCCATTCAGCTCGGTTTGAGATAACGCATCCCCAACATGTCCCTGAACGCTGCTCTCATGGTTGGCCAACCCTGTGGTGTTGAGGTTGGGGCCTGTGGCTCCTGCTGCCTGGGGTTTACAGGTGGAGCCTAATCTGACGTCCAGATTATCTGTCTCTCCTGAGGGCTGGGATTTCACTGGCTGCTCCTGGTCAAAGTCAAGCCTTTTAACAATTGTGTCTTTAACTACTGAATCTGCTTGTCCCTCAGCTTTCAGACTTGTGCACGGTGTCACTGCTAACTTGTCTGCTGTAGAAGCCTTGATGGTGGTGGGAGTCCCTGTGTTAACTTTCTCCTTGGAGACTGTGTGTTTGGCCAGGGCTGACTGCTGTTTGAGGCGCTCTAGCCTCTGCTTCTCCTCCAGGGTGAACTGTTTCACTCTGCGCTCCAGCAGCCCGTCGAGCTTGGACGTCTTCACCTTCTTCTTGTAGGCCGTACGGAGCTGGAATCCCTCGCTGACGTTCACCACATCCCAGTTGAAGGGGCGGACAGGTGGCTTGGCCTCAGAGTCCTCCTGCTTAGGTTCTTCTTCCTCCCCGGGCTCCTCCTTTACAGCAGGGTCAGTCAGTGACGAGGGGCATTTGCTGTCCACTATACCTAAAAGCGAGAGAGAGAACTCCATGAATGATATTAGCCAAAAAATGCTAACTGTGAGACCTGAAAGACAGCTGCTAAGTACCAGGTTAATATAGAACACAGCCAATCATAGTAGGAATGGGGAAAATACCAAATGTCATCTCATAAAAATGTCTTATTCAGATAAACAGCAGGGGACCCTCTCTGTTTATTGATGAAAACTAATATCATTGTACCTTTTTCCTCACTGAGACAGGTGTCTGGTGGACTGGGGTCAACATCCATCTTGTCCTCAGTCTTCTCCTCCACCTGATCATCTTTCTTCTCCTCCACGTCTGTGATATTATTTTCTTCCTTCTCTTTCAGAGTCTGCCCCTCTCCTGGTAAAGTGCTCCCAGATGACTCCATGGTGGAGGTTTCCTCCTGGTCTTTTTCTTCAGTAATTGGAGTAGACTCCTCTTTTGCCTGGGTTTCCGAGCTCGTTGGTGCTTTGAGCAAACATTTTCGTTTGTTCGGGCAGGATGTTGCATTTTCTTTGCCAGTTTTAGCTGCTGTAGAGAGATTAAAATGAAAACACATGAAGTACCTAATTTATACTGAGGCATGCTGGAGCCAAATGTTCGGCTTGAGTGCCCTTGATCATCATCAGTGAGATAAGACAGAGATAATATGTGTACAGAGGAAACACTTACCTTCGAGTGCTTTGCGGTAGTTGACGTTGGTGTTCCCTGGTAGCCTGGGAACAAAGCGATGGACGTGAGTCTTACTGACCCAGCTCCAGCCCCCGTACCCAGTTACTCTGTACTCCTCCCCCTTCTGCTTCCACACCTTACACACAGAGAGAAAGAACCAGTTAGATAAAAGACCACACAAAAGAAGGGATGATTATGTTGTCAGACATCACGCAGTCATAAAAGCCCAAACAGGACTTGAGAGGAAAGTGAACCCAGATTTACCTGGTGTTTGATGGGGATGGTGTACTTCACCCAGGTGGCCTGCTGCATAGTCTCCTCGTCCTCCAGTTTTTTCTCTCTCTTTTTCCCCTTCTCTTTCTCCTCCCGCTCCATGGAGGTCATGCGATGGAGCCTGAAGGGAGGGGAGGGGGAAAAAAAATACATCAAAACAGCAAGGTGACTCTGGCTTGTTTAGTCAGGGCTCCATTATCTTCAACAATGAACCTCCTCTCACTCATGGGAAGAGTGTCAGCTACTCTGCATACACTGCCCACACCACTACAGACCTCTGCACTGAGGAGAGGTGAACAGAATGCTTCATAATCAGCAGAGCAGTGAAGCAATATAATTAATTCAGTTTAGCATTGTACACTTGTACATTAGACCGCAGAGAGCAGGATGAGTTGGGTCGATGTGCTATGACTCAAAACTCAATTCAGCAATGAATTAAGTCCTTTGATTCACAACTAATGTCTCTTACCTGGTGTGTCCAAGCGCATCTTTCCAGACAGGCAGCATGACCACTGGTTTGATGGCACACTCCATGATGGCCAGCGCCAAGGCAAACTCCCGAGCCTTACTGCACATCTGCACCGCTTTAATCCAGTTTGTCCTGGAAAATCCCAAACCCACAACCTCACTATACAGCAAAACACGATTTCACACATGACCTTATCAGTCAATAATATTCCATTTCTCCATTGTGTGAAACAGTTCTGAACCCCACTTTCCTATGCCAGAGTAAGTAGTCTGTTCTGGAGCGTACCTGTGAGAGGCCCAGTTTGGGTGCAGGAAGGGGGCGGGGACATTGGTCTCCAGCTGGATGATGGTGAGCCGCAGGGTGGAGATGGTCAGCACCTTGGATCCGTGGATGGAGCCGTTCCACTTGAAATCCCCGGCGGGGGTTAGGCTGAATTTATGGGAGAGGTGGCGGCGCTTGTCGTGGTCCTCACGATGCTGGTGCTTGTTGAGGCCCAGTGTGTTGGTGCTGAACTGGTTGTGGTAGACTCGGAACTTGCCCTCCTGGCCCAGCTTGAAGAAGTTGTTCAGGATGCCCTTCACCGTCAAGTCTTTCCTCACAGTACCCAGACGAGCCACTTCACTCTCAGAGCTGGCAGGAGATGTCTAATGGAGAGACACACGGGGATATATACACTGAGCTGAATAGAGACACAGCTAAGAAGAGAGACATCGTATCCATAGGGATTTGGCAATTGGGAGACTACCGGTAGTTCAATGAATTGTGTAACATTGTGTAATAAAGTGAGTCGATGTGGAACAGAGGACTGGATTTCAGTCTAGATGATTGAAAATATAACAGGACAATCCATTTAATCCTGCTACGGCTGCCTTCTCCTAATGTGAGAGACTAGGCTGTGGGTGAAATTCCACAGAAACGACAGAAGGTTAACAGTGTCTGGTTGGTGTCTCACCTCCTTGCTGTCCCTGGGCGTAGGGCTGCCATCTCCCTGGGTCTTTTGCTGGCTCAGCTTACTCTCCGGGTTACGCAGACGAGTCACTATGCGATTGTTAGTCCATCCAGACGCTGACCCCTCACCATTCCTAATCTCCTTGCCTTCAACTGCGAGCAACAGAACACATCATTAAGATCAGTGATGATGAATTAAAAGAGAGAAGACAATCATGAATAAAGGATTCATGATTAATTGGGCCAAAAACCAGCACAGCGGAGGCAATGTTCAATGATACAAATAGTATCTCTAATGTCACTTGGTAGTCAAGGCCCTTGAAAGTTGAATGAGTCAGGGCATGCATCAGTAACAGAGTGCCTCCAGAGGCCTGAGTGTATGGATGGTATGGCAACGTCGTACCCGTGTCGTCCTGGCTGGTGATGGAGGACTGAGAGGACCTGTCAGCGAGGTTTGGCTCTTCAGGCCTCCTGAGGACCCCAGGCGCTGAGACGTGGCTGCTGTTGCTGTTCTCGTCTCCAGGGTGTGGTGGTGGGGGAGTAGGCTGGCACTGGGCAGAGGGGTCCTCCTCTCCATGGGACTCGGAGTCTACAGGCTTATCCTCTGGGGAGGAGGAGAGGTTTGAACAGTGAGAAGCTGAGCAGCACAAACCCCTTAGGCTCCCTTTGAGCGAAAACATGCGTCAACACCAGCACCAGGCACTAGCTGTCTACACTGATAAAGTATTGCAAATGATGACGGCAATGCAGAGCAAACACGGATTAACTACTTAAAAAGTAAAACCTGTAATCCACAACAATTGTAAAAAACAGAATGCTTTTGACTTGATGCCTTCCCTGCCTCACCTTAATGATAAAATGCACAATTAGCATAACACCAGGGAAATGCTTAATCAGTGAGTCTGGCAAAGACTTTGCACTTCAGCAGTCCAGGCTGACAGATAAGGCTAAAAACACAGTGCAACACAACACAAGCAGTGCAAAACGCGGCTGCAGAACCAAATTAAGAAAGATATTGTGTATCTGAGCTGTGGGTTAAAATGGCCCTGCTGTATATACTGCGCTGAGGGAGCAGGTGGAAGGTTCAGGCAGGCAGCCAGCCTTTTGTTTCCCCTAAAGGAACAGAGGCCAATTTTCCCGATGAATTGGGGTGAGAATAAGAGGCTGGTTGTGACAGACTTAGCGTGGTGGGCGCTGCCTGCCAGGGATGCTGTTGCCGAAACGCCATTATCTGAGAACAAGTTCACAGTGTGTGGATCAGACAATGCACCGCATCAGGATCCGGATAACACAATGAATGCATTGAGAAAATAGAACATGTAAGCAATGAACACAGTGACTAGAATAACAACAGGCTACACGTACAGCCTCCTGAGCACTGTTCAGCCTTGCATGCTGAACACTACACAAGACAATGGAACACAAAATGGATGGCAAGAGCACAAGATCCTGCAAAAAGGCACATTGCATCTGTTGAAGGAAGACAATAACCAGGCAGATCTCGATCATATGAAGATGGATGAAAGACAAATTCTTGGAAAAGAAAACCACAGAAATAAAGGGATACAATAATGGGCTATTTAAACGTTACATAAGCAGATGTGAAAAGCAGAGTGCTTTAAGGAGTAAGAAAATACTTAAGACAAAATATGTTTATTCCTGATTTATCTCAGTAAGTCAGCAACACAGGTCAGTTTACAGAGTGATACTGAGGTGAGCAGTACTGTGGCAGAGTAGAGCCCCCTCTGTTACATTCATTACTCTGGACTGGGTGACTAAGTGAAGGCTGCCAAACAGAGTCCACTCGCTCTGTTAGTAATCTATGTATTGAATTAGTAGACAGTAGATAGAGAAAGGCATACTGTGTAACTGTGTTGCAGCCATTCAAGACACTCTCATCCTCAAAGGAAGCTATGACTTAGCTTTAATGGTCCAAGAGCACTCTTTAGTAGACTTTCTACCAAACAGCCAATAATCAAATCAACAAATGGTCACATTGAGGAGCAGCCAACCAGCATGAAGATCATCATCTAGCCAAGAAGCAGCAGCAGCAAAAAGCCTGTAGCAGTGACTCCAAAGCATAGGCAATACACAACTCACATAGAAGAGTAATTCCAGTCTTACCTTGTGAGCTTGCCTCCTCTTTAGACTCGGAGTCTTGAAGCTCTCTGTGGTCTGGTAGTTGAGAGCAGTGTGTGGGGGTCTCTTCCTCTATCTTGGTGGTGTCTGTAGTGGCCTTCTTTGCCTGCTCCGATTCTCGGCGTTCCTGCCTGCCCTGCACACGCTCCAGGATCTCATCTACACAAATAACAACACCCACACACCATGTTAGGTCTGTTTGACCGGAGACTATGTTTCAGCTTTATGTGTAAATCAGTAAGTCTACATGCTGTTTACTACATTATTATGTAAATCAGTAGGTCTACATGTTGTTTACTACATTATTATGTAAATCAGTAGGTCTACATGTTGTTTACTACATTATTATGTAAATCAGTAGGTCTACATGTTGTTTACTACATTATTATGTAAATCAGTAGGTCTACATGTTGTTTACTACATTATTATGTAAATCAGTAGGTCTACATGTTGTTTACTACATTATTATGTAAATCAGTAGGTCACATGTTGTTTACCACATTATTATGTAAATCAGTAGGTCTACATGTTGCAGACTCATCGCGCTCTAGCAACTCCTTGTGGCGGGCCGGTTGCCTGCAGGCAGACCTCGGTGGTCAGGTGAATAGTGTTTCCTCCGACACATTGGTGCGGCTGGCTTCCGGGTTAAGCGGCCGGGTGTTAAGAAGCACGGTTTGATGAGACATGTTTCGGAGAACGCATAACTCGACCTTTGCCCCCCAAGCCTGTTGGGGGAGTTGCAGCGATGAGACAAGATTGAAATTGGGGAGAAAAAAGGGGTAAAATACAACACCAAAAAATACAAGGAGATGTGTCAAGTAGCTAATTCCCAACCAGAAGAAGCTATGCTAGACAATAAGAAATGGAATGGAGTTGTTTGGCTCACTAGCCCTAGCCTGTTTGTTGAAATGATGCCTTTTTATTACAGGATGGCACATATATAATGGAGTCAAACCATAATTACTTTCCAAAATTGCTCTCCTACACATTTTGAAACATAAATTGCAATTGGAAAGTAACAGGCCCTATGTATAATGCTTGTAACAGTGTCAAGATCATCCTGTCACTAGGTTAACCCCTTCCATCCTAGTTCTCATAGAAGCAGTCACTCACCTTCAGAGAACAACCACACAAACATATCAATCTTGCAGATTGCTAATACACCTTCTAGCACTACTTGAAACTGTGTGAAGAATGAGTGGAAACGGATTGTGACCGGTAATAATAACCAAGTCACAACACGTATGATCACCAGCACAGTTAAACACCAATATAGTTAGCCATTGGCAGCTAAAACAAAGAACAACTCATTAGAACCCATGTCAGTGAGTCACTCCTGATTTGCTGTCTCTACTATTGTTCCCTGAAACACAACAGTGGGTCAACACTCCGAAGATGACTGAGGTTTTCATAGGGAGAGATAAAGGAGTTACGATAGAGGGAGGATGAAGCAGTGGGCTTCTGAAGAGGATAAAATACCAGCAAGGCCAGTTCATCACTACAGATGGTACAGGTGGAACGAGACAGGAGAGAAAAGACTCTGCATTGACTTTAAACAAAATCCACCTTGTCTTTGGAATATCTGTCAAAGAAAGTCCTCATTGTCTAACAATTGAGGAGACTGATGCCAAAACAGTACAACTAGACCCAAGCAAGCTTACCATATAAAACTTGGTTTGTGTAAACTATGAGATCTAGTGGTCAGGAAATGCAGAAACAAAGGAAGGCTCTACAACAAACAAGGAGGAGTAGAGTAGCCACACAGAGAAACCGACACTGGTTTAAAACAAACTTTCTCCCTTCGATGGAAATAAGAAAAACGCTGTTTGCATGATAAGTAAAAAGGCTGAGAAAGAAAGGGGAATAGCAACATATACGATGTTTGATGCTTATTTAATATCACATACACTGGACAGGTGCAGTGAAATGTGTTGTTTTACAGGGTCAGCCATAGTAGTACAGCACCCCTGGAGCAAATGAGAGTTAAGTGCCTTGCTCAAGAGCGCAGACAGATTTTTCACCTTATCATCTCAGGTATTTGAACCAGCAACCGTTCAGTTACTGACCCAGCGCTCTAACCACTAGGCTACCTGCGGCCATCTGACAGTTCTAATAGATCAACCATCCTAATCATACTTCAGCACGAGGGAGAATGTACTCTCCTCACCAGAGATGTATTGGAATGTAAATCTCACAGGACCTACACAACATGTAGCCTTGGGGTCGTCATTGACATTTCTATATCAACAATGCATAGAAGCCATGGACCAGCTAAAAATGCTTCAGTGTGACAGACAGTGATTCAGAGCGCCCAGCAGGTGGCTGTCTAGCCTTACCGTTGGCTGCCGTGAGGAAGGTCTTGTTGTTGCCGCGGGCCTTGTTGGTGAGGTCCTCAGTGATGTCCATGTGAGTGTGCACCTCCTCTCTCATCTCCTCGAGGACGGCACACAGGTCGTTTTCCCAGTACTCCTTGTCTAGACACTCTATCAGCTCTCCCAGCTGGACCTTTGTGCTGTAGTACCAGATCTTCTTCTTATCATGCTCCCCGTCTTCCTCACTGGAATAACAGGTCAACAACCATTAGAGTTGTGACAAATAAGATGGAATATAATTGACAATCAGTTTGTTTATAAAACAGGTTCAATGACCTTAATGAATAGATCATGAGATGGCATCATTGTATGGCATATCATGCTGCATGAGGCATCGTTAACCCGGAGAGAAAGATATCTTAACTTCGAAGGAAAATAAACACTGAATGCAAATGGGCAATAAGCTTAAATTCCATTTGAGCGCATGTTGTTTTTCAGCACCCTTACTCCTTTTTGTTTGCCTCTCGCAAGAGAGACCAATTGCAAGCAATTGCGAAGATATGTTAAAATGGAGGAGGCAACATGATGAAGAAGTAGATACTCCAGCAGCAGTTCAGTAAACTCTCAGGGGGGCTATGGCATCACAGCACAGGAGTGTCACCCTAACTAAGGGCACAATTAATAAATCACTGCACCCTCGCCTCGCTGGCTGATGTCTCAAACCGCCACTAATGATCCCTCCCACAGCTTGTCAGATAGATCCCACTCTTCAGATTGAGTCATCGTTGAAATCAGCTACATTTTTCACACGCAGTAAATGTTTAATCCAGGCTGCTTCTACATGAATATGGGTGATTACCAACAACATCGAGCTACTAAAATTCAAGTAAAAAAATATATGTTCCAAGTTGAAATCAGCCCTCTCAGGCCATCTGTGTGTACATAGTGTTCAGCAACAAAATGTGTATTATTCTATCCACAAGACATGACTGATGTTATACCAAGCAATTCAGCACTGGAAAAAACATCTAAGTAATTCTGAAGGCAATCGATTAACTTGTTTTCAAGAACCTCAAGGACATATATCCACTCTCTGACTACATCACAAAATACAATGTATCACTCAGGTGAGATCACTCAGTATGGTATTGAGATGGTGCATAATATTGATGAAGTCACAACAAGGGAAGTGGGGTGGAGGCCAGTAATTACTTACACAATTATCCTTCGGTTTAGGAACCAGTATTGCCTCCGGTGGCGGTCGTAGCCGATGGGCTCCTGGCGGATGTAGGGTTTGCTCTTCTGCATCTCTGTCACACAGTCTGTGACCCCGGGCACCTTGTGTGCCACGCAGATCTCACACTGCCATTCGTCCTCCGGCACCTCTACCAGCGGCGGCTTCACACACTCCAGGTGGTAGACAGCAGAGCAGGTCTCACAGCACAACAGGTCCCCCAACCTGTGGCACACCCTGCAGTGGTCATCATACTGCACCACCCCCTCTGACATCAACTCCTCGCGGGCGATATTGGTGGTGAGGAACTGATCCACCAAGAACTGCAGCACCTTGATCTTACTGTCCAGAGGGCCATAGGGGTAGTCCTCCACCTCCTGGTAGGGCAGGACATGGTGGTACTCCTGGTCGCTCTCGCAGTAGGCATGGACCACTTCGGGCCACGTCATACCATCAATGAAGTAGAGGGTGGAGTTGACGCTGTCCTTGAGGTCAGCAGGACCGAACGTGGTGTTGGAGGTGTCCTCCTCACGCAGGATGGCCTTCAGTAGGGCTGTGTGGGTCTCTGCCATCAGTGTGCACTGCTCCTGGCCTACCAGCGCAGCACAGAAGTCCTCAAAGCGGAAGGGAGAGAGCCGCAGAACTGTGCTGAAGTTGCGCAGGACCTCGTAGATGGAGGACACGTTGAGCAGTTCCTCGCTGGGCACCATGAGATCCTCAGAGGTTCTGGGCAGCTCCAGAGGAGGGATCTCCTTTTCCTCAAAGATGGGCGAGCGAGGGCAGTGCACCCGCATCCTCTTCCGCCCTGCCAGACAGAGAGAGAGAGCAGTGAATGCCATAATCCATGTAATTTAAAGACTAAAACTGAAATTGCATTCTGTAAATCATACATAAAACCCAGACAAAGCAGAATTACATTGTCTCAAGGGCTTACATCATACATTAATGAAAATTCAAAGAAACAAGTTGAAGACAGAATTTACACAAGCGAACAAATGTTAGCCATGGCCACAGAAATATGTTTGATTCTTTATATTGGTGACAGGTCTGCTTTAAAACAAATCAAGTCTTGGACTTGGCGAAACACTACACCAACTCAAAGTTGGCAAGGGTATTAAACCCAGGAACCAAGAAAATTGAGAGGGGTTATATTATTGCAATTGAGAAAGTCAAGAACAACAATTTAACATAATGGACATTCCCTTTAATGTAAAAAAAAAATGACTTCTTAAAATGGGTCTAATCCAAACACTGTGATAATGTTTTGCAACAGCAACATAACCATTACTTTTCTGCTATTCTACAGATATGTTTTGGATCTTTCTTACATTGTTTGTCAGTATCTTTCAAATGATACTTTCCACAAATAATAATGAACTTTAATATAATCTAAATAGTTACTTATATCTATTGTGTAAGAAAATCTGCATCAAAAGTGTGTTGAAACAAAAATAACTTTTGCATTTAATTTCCAAAGTTTAGAACATATTATGGATATTAAATAGTATAGATATTAATTTAACATTGAAATTAATAATCCTATTATGTATTTTGGGGAATGTAAAACATTATTGTGCTGCATGACTGAAACTTCTTCCTCACATAGTTACAACTGGTGAAATTGTGAGCGCTTATTTTCAAAACAATGGGCCACATGGTACCCTGTCCTGTCATTAGCTCGAGCTGATGTGGATTACTAGCAAGCCAGCTGGGTCCTCCTGGACAAGAGCACAAGCCCATGACATTGCTAACTAGCTAGCTTGAAGAACTCATCTGCTTCTCAGCTGTAAAAATAAACCTATGCTGGATATAAGAAGCTAATGATAAGTAAGAGTGTGTTAAAGAAAACCCCCAAGTTAATTAAGTCTCATTAATTTATAGACACATTTGCCAAAGTATTTAACTAGCTAGACATGCTAAGTAGCTATTCCCCTGCAAGGAAATTATGCATCATCAAGGGTTGTTTTATAATTCGAAACACTCTAGTTATTAGTGTATGTTACCTACTCTGGAATGTTAATAAGGTTGTTCGTCATTTTAATTGTTTTCTAAATGATAAATCTGCATTCACAGCTGTTTAGCAGGTTTAGGCATTCGCTTGTTAGCCTAGCTTGCTAACGTTAGATAAGGTATGTTATAACTACCTAGCTCTTGCAATAGCCAAGTCAGATCCAAAACTAGCAAACACAATTATAATATCTTGCACAATACTGTTAGTTAAAGATGTTTCAGAATTCAAACATGTGCAATTCGGCTCTCGTGCACTGCCTAGATCGCTAAATGCAAAGCTTTCATTCCATCATCAACAATTTTGAACTCAAACTAGGCCTGTTTTTATACACAGGCAGTGCATTCTCCATTTTGAACAATACAGCTTCCTGCACTATAAGAACTAATGCCAATGAAAATAAGCCCAGACAAATTATAATTAGTTACAATGTCATTGTTTTCAAACATTCTCTAAGCAGCTTGAGCAATATTGCGTTTTTACCCGGAGTGCTGCCATGAGTGCTCTGACTCCGAAAGCTGCTTTCAGTACAGTAGCTGGCATCATCATCATCCTCCTCGAGTATTTCCTCAAGCGGGTCTGACTCCTCGTTGAGGGCCTCTTCTTCCTCGTCTGTTATCGTCTCTTCCTCTATCAACTCGTCCTCCTCAGATCTCAAACTCACAGCATCATCATCTTCCTCACTTTCATGATCATCATAAACCACAGATCTAGCGATTGACCGTCTGCCCCTAGTACCTCTGCCACCACAACCTCTGCCTCTTCCCCTACCGCGAGATGATCCCACTTTCCTCCTGCCCCTAGACGAAGAGTTATTTCCCCTCTTGGGACTCTCAAAATCGACCTCGGCACTACCTCTCCCCTTTGCCCTCAACTCCCTCCTGGGTCTCAAGCCACGCTCCGGCTCGGATGAAGGCTCCTGCATCCGCAGGGTTTTGGGCGGCCTGCCTCTTTTCCCCCTCATTATATATAAAAGCTATTATTTTCAATTTCAATTTCTGCGTTTATTTAGCCTTCACAGAAACAAGAAAAACGGGTACCGCCAGAAAGCTTGATTTGCGTAGATTCCAAAGAAGTAGTCCCGTAAAGCCCCGGTCTCGGTTTACGTGAGAAAGCTCAAAACGAATGGCTGGCGTCCCGCTTCTGATCGGTCGCAGCCGCCATTTTTCTTCCTCTCCGACTACTGAAAACAGACCGAAGGCCCAGTGCTGATGTCACGTGGTGACTGTTCTTCCAGTACAGTAGACCTGAACAGGCACAGGGATTTGTATATACATTCATTCAGTCATTGCACTCTGAACTGAAGGTTGCAAAATAAAAAGACCGAAATTATGTTTTGTCAAGTAGGCTACAAAAGTGTATTATGAATATCTATAAATGGGAAAAGGATATGATACCTAGCTTGTTTCTATCTTGCTTTTCATTTTTTAAAACTAACATTTGTTGCTATTTTCTCATTTTTCTCAAGTTATAATGTTAAATTATTATTTTGCAAATTTAAGCATACCCCTTCATGATTTTACTCCTAGAGTCATAGAGGTGAAGTCATTTTAAAAAAGTATTCTGCCAAGGGTATGCATTGGATGAATACAAAAGATCTGATAATGCGTTTTTTTAATGTTTAATTTGAAAGGGGAGATGATCAATCTTATCTTCCACCACAATTACTGAAATCACATCATCAGAAGAGGTTATAATCTGTATCGGTGCGTGCTATACGGGATCATTGGGACGTCGCCAAACACCATTGACGTTGGTTAGGGATAAGTAAGGGCTAAGGTTAGGGTAATTCATCCTTTGTGATTAAGGTTAGGGTTTAGGGTAGGAATGTCCCGAAGGTCCCGGATAGCACTGGCCAATCTGTATATTTCATACTGTATATCACAATATTACTTGTTGGTGTTGCAATGTATCCAATCATAGACTTATCTCCATCACAACATGACTATGTATGATAGATAACCTTATCGTATTAACCAATGATGTACAGTACCAGTCAGCAGTTTGGACACACCTACTCATTCAAGGGCTTTTCTTTATTTTACTATTTTCTACATTGTAGAATAATAGTGAAGACATCAAAACTATGAAATAACACATATGGAATCATGTTGTAAGCAAAAAAGTGTTAAACAAATCAGCCACCTTGATGACAGCTTTGCACACACTTGGCATTCTCTCAACCAGCTTCATGAGGTAGTCACCTGGAATGCATTTCAATTAACAGGTGTGCCTTGTTAAAAGTTTATTTATGGAATTTCTTTCCTTCTTAATGTGTTTGAGCCAATCAGTTGTGTTGTGACAAGGTATACAGAAGATAGCCCTATTTGATAAAAGACCAAGTCCAAATAAACAAAGAGAAATGACAGTCCATCATTACTTGAAGACGTGAAGGTCAGTCAATGCGGAAAATGTCAAGAACTTTGAAAGTTTCTTCAAATGCAGTCGCAAAAACCATCAAGGGCTATGATGAAACTGCCTCTCATGAGGACCGCCACAGGAAAGGAAGACCCAGAGTTACCTCTGCTGCAGAGCCCAAATAAATGCTTCACAGAGTTCAAGTAACAGACACATCTCAACATCAACTGTTCAGAGGAGACTACGTGAATCAGGCCTTCATTGTCGAATTGTTGCAAAGAAACCACTACTGAAGGACACCAATAATAATAAGAAACTAGCTTGGACCAAGAAACACAAGCATTGGACATTAGACTGGTGGAAATGTGTACTTTTGTCTGATCAGTCCAAATGTGAGCTTTTTGGTTCTAACCGCTGTGTCTTTGTGAGATTCAGAATATGTGAACGGATGATCTCCGTATGTGTGGTTCCCACCGTGAAGCATTGAATAGGGGGGGGTGATGGTGTGGGGGTGCTTTGCTGGTGACACTGCCTGTGATTTATTTAGCATTCAAGGCACACTTAACCAGAATATCTGGCCTCCACAATAACCCGACCTCAACCCAATTGAGGTGGTTTGGGATGAGTTGGACTGCAGGGAAAAGCAGCCAACAAGTGCTCAGCATATGTGGAAGCTTCAAGACTGTTGGAAAAGCATTCCTCATGAAGTTGGTTGAGAGAACGCCAAGATTGTGCAAAGGTGTCATCAAGGAGGCAAAGGGTGGCTACTTTGAAGAATCTCAAATAAGAAATATATTTAGATTTGTTTAATACATTTTTTGGTTGTGTTATTTCATAGTTTTGATGTGTTCACACTTGAATTAGTAGGTGTGTCCACTTTTGACTGGTACTGTATATAACAATATAGATCATACCACCATGTATATACATCATTAATCATAAAGTTACTGTCTGTATGTGTTACAATGTCTCCAAAAGTAGACATTTCCTCATCGTCACGTTACGGCTGATGTTAAAATAGTCGCCTTAACCACTCGGCCACGACAACCTCATACAATTTTGTAAAAAAGTTACAATCAAGTAAATTCCAAATGATTAAGCAGAAACTTTCGACAAAAACCTCATGATGTAGGTTACACACATTCTGATGAATTTATTATCAGGTTGTCGTGGCCGAGTGGTTAAGGCGATGGACTAGAAATCCATTGGGATCTTCCCGCGCAGGTTCGAATCCTGCCGACAACGGTCAATGCTTTTGTAGGTTTTTGCGAAAAGCCATATCGTCCACTCTTGTGGTCTGATCATAATTGTGTACAAATGCAGTTCGTTCATACAGAAAAATGCAGCATTTACTAATTCATCTCGAATGATTCTCGCAACGGACATGTAAGGACGCAAAAACGACACCCCATTATCGTGGTGATGCACTTTTACAACATTTATTTTAACGTTATTTTTTAAAAGAGTCTTTGAAAACATTGATATATGCATACTTTTATATCTAATAAATTGAAAACGGGTAAAATATTAACATTATTATAGCGCCTTGCAATGGTCGAACCGAATGGTGGCATGAGGAAAACGAATTAATTTCAGATGATATAGTTGCCAGGAGGTGGCGATAATGCATTATGTATACCAGCATAAACATTTCTGTCAGCAGGCAGGGATTGCAGTCATACAAGGATGATTATCTTTACCACAGACCTTTTAGTTGCGTCTGTGTTTAATGTAATGTAGTGGGTACAACAGATTCGTTTTCATATTGGAAACTATGTGTACCCATTAAAGACATTGTATAACAAACATGTTTTGGCATGCTTGATCTGATAGTCTGGATTGTAGTATTGAGACATTTTAACAGTGTCATGGTGGTAGTGTAAAAGTACACCATTGAGATATCTGTCTGATAAGTAACAGGGTGACTGGAGTACAAAGAATCCAATGCTTGCATTTCACAGACTATTTGCATGAGGTTGGTAAGCGGGTGAACATCAGTGGTGTCTTTATTCCTATTTGAATATGATGACAGCATAAAGAATAGCAGTGGGAAGATCTGAAAAGTTTTGCCTTCGAATACTACCTTCCAATAGTGGATAATGAACTAGTGTGGCCCAGGGTGAGTGACAGGATGCCTGTAAGTTCAGTGTTATTTCACTGTGTGTGTCAATGTTTCTAGATGTCTGAAGGAGAATACAAATATGTATTTCTCTGCACATTCCCACACCTCCGAATGGATAAACTGACGCGCGCACAGACACCAAGCAGAGATAAACTGTACGTTGCATCTTACCAAACAAATAATTAATAATTTATGTAAACACTTAATCATGCAATAACACGCAGTGCATTGCATCAACATCTATTTAAAAAAATCATGTTTCCATGTTTTCAAAGCCAGCAAGTCCCTTAGTGGAAAATTTGAGACAATTGATCATTTAATGGATCCTCAAATTGTGGGAGATAGGGACCCTGGGAGATTGTCTTACACATTTTTGGAGAAGACAGGTTTTGGTAAATGCTCGTGAAGTTCCCAGGCTATCTGGGACAACGTCATCAAATATGGCTGTTATATATTCATGCTGCTCACTTACATACTGTCTCTAGACTCCAGACCTGATGAGACGTCTTACAGTACATGACATCCTCAGACTACAATGAATTCCATGGACTGAGGATTGAGAGAACTTAATGTTCCCAGTCCGCTGTTTTGTTAAGTGTCCGTCAGTGGAAAGGCTGCCTGTATGTGACGCAATGTAGTCAGAAAGTGGCCAGATTGGTTGAAAGAGTTTAAGGGCTAAAAATAACAGAACACAAAAGCAGACAGTCCACCAGACCGAGGGTAATGCAATGTGTACATTTTCACTGGGCAGCAAACCCCTGTATGTATGCACCAATTTGTAAGTCGCTCTGGATAAGAGCGTCTGCTAAATGACTTAAATGTAAATGTAATGTACCAAGGACCAAAGGCTGTGCTTGAAGACACCAAGCTTCAAATGAAGCTTGTTCTGTAAGGACTGGGACACGCATGTCCCAGTCCCTACAGGTTGTCAGATGCAAAGCCAGGTAATGGGCTATTTATTTCTATACATTATTAGACAGATGAATTTAGCCATCAAAAGGTTTGTTGAATCACAAGATGAAAATAATAACTGTATGTGGCTATCTATGGACCACACCACATGGTTTCTCTCTTTATTTGTAGAATTGCATTTTAATTAATACAAAAAAACAAAAACAAAAAAGAAGCAAAAAAAATAACAGTATCAATAGGGAAGAAGGCAAGAGACACTTAAATAAGAAAAGTTCCATGTTGGGAAGGAGATGTGGGGTTGACGGGACAGGTTGGACTATGTACATGGTTTCTCACTGCAGGATTGACGGGCCCCACCAAGGGGCTCAAAGCAGCAGGTCGGAGACACTGAAACACCAGAGAGAAAGGCACTATCCAGAGAGAACAAACTAAACTAAACACACACAAAAAGCAAACACACCAGAAATCAAATGCTTAACATAAAAAGTGCTTTTGACACACCACAGACAGAGAAAAACAACATTGGTAAAGCTGATCTCTCAACTTTTAGCATAAAAGACACTTAATTTTCTCAAACTGTTTATCACGCCATCATGTGATTATCCAACTCATCTACTTGTTATGTGTGAGTCTAACAAGGAGGGGACTGTTAAAGTATGCATGTGTGTGTTTGAATATGTATGTACTATATGCATATTTTTCATACATCTCTCTATATAATTTTATATTGACACCATTACTAATTCAGCACTTCTCGGAAATCCCTTGCAGTTGTGTAGTTCAGTTCTCCGACCTTGCTTCCCTCATGTCAATGTCTATGGACTCAGTCAGCTACATTCACGGCCCAAGAGTAAAATGGCTGCAATAAATACATTGGCTTCAAAAGGTGGCTGGCCTTTTCCAGGGTTTCATAATACAACAGCTCATGCAGCATACATGGCTCTACTCGCTGCTCAGCGTTAGCTTCCTGACACGATTGGTTTTGTTAAAAATAACAGATTATTCTCTCGTTTATCAGACAAGGAAATTATTTCACGTTTTAAATAGCATGCCATTTTATCTGAGAGCCCTCAAATAATCCAGGAAAAATTATACTGACAAATATACTGACAATTCAGCAAATCCCAGAGCTACTAGGTCTTATCCAGACTAACATTTTTTTAAAACATAATTTACAAATGGAAGAAACAATACAATTTGTGATGACTGGTAAAACACATACAAATATATAATATATATTCTTAAAAAATGGATTCTCTCTATACTGTAGGTGATTTATTTATACAGCCCTGGGCTGATGTACAATGCTCACATGCCAATGATCTTGAACTTGGTAACTTGCTGCAGATAACATCCGTATTTTTAAATTATTTTTTCAATCATTTTTTAAAATATTTGTACATGTATTTTTTATTTAAAACAGCGTTAGGATTTATTGGTATTTCATTTAGGTGATTAAAACATGCAGCAAAAAAGGAAAAGTAACGCAGAATGTGAAGAAGTAGAGGAGAGGACAGACGCAGCTGTGGGAGTCTAGGTATAGAATAATTCTCATTCTTCACTTTTGGTGCACTATGCTTAGTTTCTCTGTGTTTTTTTCCCTCAAAGACAGTTCAGTTCTGACTGAAACATTCACTATAGAGGTGAACATTCTCAGTGTTAAAAGTTGGCTTTGCTCAGCTGCCACCAACAAGGTGATGCCTTCGACAGAACTACTCCTCCGTTTTTAATTCCTTGTTGCATTCTCCCTCTCTGCTCCTGATGTCTTCTTGATGGATTGAGGGGGGGTATGGGGTGGTTGTTGATGTTTATTTACATGTTCCGGTTGACTGGTGTGACATAGTTGCGGGGGAACATGCCCGTCAGCCCGTGGCATCCTCCCTTCCACCAGTTAGGGTCAGAGTTGTCCAGGACCTGGATGAAGTCTCCGCGTCGGAAGCCCAGCTCGCCATCCTCCTGGGGGTCAAAGTCAAAGAGCGCCTGTACATATGTGGGATGCTGTGGGCAGGGAGAGAGAAAGAGAGCAAAACAAATCCATGAGTCCCAGACATATTAACACAGTCTTTCAAAAGGACAAAGCCTTGGTTCTTCCCCGATTGTGTTTTCTGAATCAAACGTGACTCGTTGGTGAACTGAGCCAATGCCATGACATCCAAAGGTTAGGCCGGCAGGATGAGGGATTGAGTCAGCAAAACTCTGGGGCCAATTTGTCTCCCTCAAAGCTATTATTTTACACTAATAACCTAGTTTGTCATTGTGACCATTAAGTCTCCTACAAAGCCACACTGGTAAAGAGCCAGAGATGAAGGTTAAAGGGGATGTGTTCTCACCTGGGGGACCTGCTCAATGTCACGCAGGAAGATCTGCTGGTTGCGGGATACAGAGGTGGAGCGGTGGTAGTCCACCAGCTCGTTGAGCGAGTTGAACTTCACCACCCACAGGAAGTACTTTCCTGCCCCATCACGCAGGACTTTGAAGTGCTGAACGTCATTTCCAAACCTGTGGAGACGGGGGACAGAGGAAGAGAACTATGGGTAGCTTGCCAGCAGCAGACAGTCAACAGACACAGAACTGCTGAAACAGGACAGAGAAGAGAGATCCCAACGGCCAAAGGAAATACATGTGGACATGTTCTCTTAGCAACACATTAGGAAGACAGACTGTCTCTATAACAGTGTGAGCACAGGTCATGACCCCATGGATGGTAACGCTGCAGTCAGATAAACAAGCCTCTTCCACAGCCATCAGGGGGATTAGTCTCTACTAAGACAAACTCCTTGTTCTGTACTCAGAGGGCAATAGACGGCTGGAGTCACATAGTGATCACTTTAATTATCTTGAATTGTCTATCTACTTTACATACAGACAGACACTACAGCACCATGACAGTGAGGACTGCTGAATTTAGCCTTTTTAAGTAAAGCAGAGTGGAAACAGACATGGGGAAATCAAAGAGTTTGCGTAAGTGTTGTGCAAGCTGGAAAGACAGAGCTGAAATCCTGCTGTAAAATAACTGTCAGTGAGCTGGAGTTAATGCTCAGACACCAGGGGGCAGCACAGAACACTGGGTAAAAAATAAAGTGCTAGTGCTGTAGTGTATTTAAACACAGGAAGAGAAAGAAGAGAAACATAGCAGATGTTTGTGTCTGTTACCCAATACATTGTACGGTGCAGAGCAGTCCCTCGCCCCAACATATGTAGAGCAGGTCTTCTAAACATTTAGTGTATGTGTGTGTTCACTTACTTGACAGAGAGGGAGAAGTCCCCTGGCGCACTCTCACTCTCTCGGATGAGGAAGGCCCCGTCGTGCCTCTGTTTGTTCAACATCTCCTCTGCTTTGGCACGGGGGATCTTGCCAAAGAACCACCTGGAGGGAGGGACAGCACCGCACCACACACACACACACACACACACACACACACACACACACACACACACACACACACACACACACACACACACACACACACACACACACACACACACACACACACACACACAGTCAGGGGAGAGAACACAGCTGGACCAGCATGAAACAAACCAATAGACATCTGCTCCCTCACGATCAGGGACGACACATGGTCATCTCCCACTGTTTACAGTCCTGAGAGATTATACAGAATTTCAAATAAAGCCTCTGCCCCAGTCAACCGATTAATACTGCAGGTAGGAGAACCAGAACCGTGGGCGTTGTGTACAGTGGGGGCACAGGGGTTGAGGAGTGGGGATTCCCTGCTGTGCTGATGAAGCAGAGCCGGTCTCACTCCCAGCAAGGTCTGTGATAGCAGCCCTGACTGGGCCAATGGCAGCTGTAGCAGCAGGAGGCAAAGAGAGAGCGAGAGAAATCGCTCTCCGGTTAATTATTAACCAGAGCAGCCAGAGAGATGACATCTTGGCTCCTTTGCATGAAAGTGAAAATCAATAATAAAATTACCAAGACCTAATCCTCTTTGCATTTGTGCCCTCTATCGGCTGCCCCCGCCTACAGTTCCCTGTCTGATAAAGGTGCCGGCAGAGTAATTTAAATCAGGCACGGAAAGAGCAGCCAGGCCATGTGGAACCAGACTGGTTGCGTCTCACACACACACACACACACACACACACACACACACACACACACACACACACACACACACACACACACACACACACACACACACACACACACACACACACACACACACACACACACACACACACACAGCAGATATAAATGCCAATCTAAAGCTATTTTGACTAACTTCAGCAGGCTCCCAAATGTGTTATTACTTACACCACTTCTACTAACAGCATGATCCAAAACTTCCATATTTCATGGTCTGGACTGTGAATACATATCGGGAGATGAAACGCAGAGGCACATTAACATCTAGCGTTGGCTGAAGCTACTGAACTGCATGTGGGTAGTTGCCATATGGCCAAAACAAAAGTGAACAAATGATTTATTCAAAAATGAAAGTAAAAAAATATATAGTTACAAAAAAGTATGTCTAAACAATTCAAAATGTTCTGTGGTCACTTTTTATTTTAAATTTATATCCAATTTAATGACACATTTCATGCATTAGTGCCTTGGAATTTGTCCTCTGGTGTGACATAAGTGATACTAATATGATGGTTTAATGATTCTCAAGTACACAAGAAAATGATTTTTACTAATTAGTTACTGTTTTTAAAATCAGTAATCATATTCTGTTGAAAAACATATTTATTTGTATATTGATGATAACCAAAATGTAACGGAGAGAAACTTGGTTAAGATTGTAATTTGACAAAAACCTAGATAAAAAGCAATTACTTTACTTGTGTACTATGATAATGTTACCTGCTTCGACAATTATTTTACAGTTTGTTCAAGAAAACCCCTTTTTTATTGGTGTAACCCCATAGAACATGATGTCCCACTGATGGACAATACACAACAGGCCGTCCAATGTTACGGTGAAAAAGTAATGAATGAAACTATGAAGTTTCTGACCGCTCTAAAATGCAACTTCTAAACATCAGTAACGGATCCTAATTAAAGTATTTAAAATGTACTCATTCCAATTACAGGACCTCAAAAAAGTCCTGCACTGCTATTTTTCATCACTACCTCCCCGAGTTGGGAGTGGGTCATTTGTGAGCCTGTTGCCTTCCTTGGATGTGGAAGCCATTTCTTAGGCTCCAGGACGGAATCTAAACCGGATTCCCCGTTATCCATGATCGCCATGGTATGCACAGAAAGTACCATCGGAAATTGATAAGGCACACATTCAAATTAGATGTCAGCACCACAAATGGCACGTCACCGGTCGAGATTAGAGAGTCACTAAAAGCCTTAGAGTACCCGCATGGATTTTAGGTCTGATAAATACACACATCCCCAACAATCAGCACTCGTTGGCATGTATTAGCTATAGAACAGTTATCCAAGTAACGTTGGAGCGAGCAAAGGAACTGATTTAAATGAGTCATTGGCAGTTTCACTGTACCGGCCGTGTGTACTAAGCCTTGCATGTCTTAATCTTTGAGAGGAATATGCTACTGGCAGGATCACTCAGGTAGACCCCCCACATGCAGCGAGGTACAGGGGCACAGTTATTCTCCCAAAGCTATGGGAGCCCGAAGCACCACTTGAGAGGTGTTCTGTTGGAGGGTTTTTGGAGTATATCGCAAAATGGTGGTTTAGACAAAGACAGATCAAGGGAATGAATGGTCTAATGCAGAGAGTGATAACCAGTAGTGGGAGCACCACAGCCAGTCCCCAATATCACTAGGGCCATATTAAAGAACCAGGCTTTCCCAAGCGGCAGAGACACAGATGCCGCCAGAGCAATGGTCACCTGCAGGGATTGAGAACCAGGCGTGGTTACAAAAGGATACTGCACAAATAGGTTAGGTACCACCAGAAATCTATACGCAAAATGTAGTGTTGGTCCTACTAAGCTGAAATAAAAGATCCCAGAAATATTCCAAATGCACAAAAGGTATGTTGTGCACAAATTTGTTAACATCCCTGTTAGTGAGCATTTCTACTTTGCCAAGATAATCCATCCACCTGACAGGTGTGGCATATCAATAAGCTGATCAAACAGCATTATCATTACACAGGTGCACCTTGTGCTTGGGACAGTAAATGGCCACTCTAAAATGTGCAGGTTTGTGCCACAGATGTCTTAAGTTGAGGGAACGTGCAATAGGCATGTTGACTGCAGGAATGTCCAACAGAGCTGTTGCCAGAGAATTTCATGTTAATTTCTCTACCATAAGTCCGCCCCCAAAGTCACTTTTGAGAATTTGTCAGTACGGTGGGGGGTTCAGTATGAGTTTAGACATTTCTAACATATACTGCTCTAATTTTTTTATTTTTTATTTTTAAATATAAAATGAAATATCTCTCAAATGAAGTTTGATAACTTTACTTACATGTTTCAAGAAGACAAAAATATTTGATAGGATATGTGAAAAGTACAGATTAAGCTTAATGGGTATCGAGTGTACTATGGGTGTTCCAAATAAGACCACTTCTTAAATAATACATTTGAATTAGATTAATATAATCTCTCCCAAAATTCTAAAAATAAACTGATCATTATTATTCATCATGAAAGAAGCACTCATAACAGGGGGATGTCGTATCCACAGAGATCAACCCGAATCAACTAATCATAGGCTTCAATCAAGACATGATAAATTGAATCATGTATGTTATTGCTTGGTTAGAACACAAACCTGAACCCACACCGGCCCTCTGTGGATAAGAAGTCATACAACAAAGACACACACAGCTTTCAATTAATTATCTGAAAGATGATTCACATTTGATGTACTGAAAAACACATTTCAGTACAAGATACGAATCCTATATATCCCACCTCGCGCAGCAGAGCTGTGCACACTGAGTGAAGCGCCAAAGCCATAGACATGTCGGTCTAATTTACTTGATAGTTAACTTTGTCCTCTGTCACGTCAATTACCCATGTACTGTATCCAAAATAAGGCAGGCTAGTTGGTGTGTGTGCGCACTTGGTGCCTAGTGCCACTCCGTCACAGCTAGTCTATAAAAAGGACAAAGGGCAAACTTCTGCCCCACTAATACTGCCATGGGATCAGACCACAACTGCCCCCTACACTAAGGCTACACCAAACTATACGGGGGAAGGACTAACAGCTGACCCACAGTCATTTAGTGCAAGCAGTAGATCAAGTGCAAGAGCTGAATGCTGCTACTGACATTGGATAAGGGATTGATGATTTAGGCTAGTTTCTCTTTCAGGTGTTCAAAGCACTTAAATAGTCAATCAATTGAGAACATCACATAGACACTGTATTCATTATGCAGTATCTATTCACTCTTTTTTATGAAGATGGCATTAACTGTGATGTAACAGCATGGTACATTACTTGACAAGGGCAACTAAGACCTGTACACAGCATCACAGCCCAGCGGAACAGCAAGACCTTTCCTTTCCCGTTTGATGTGGCTATGAGTGGCAACCCGGACAATTAAAACCAAGCTCTTGATGAGGAAGTGGTGCTGAGGGGTAAATTCCACCTCACAGAGAGGGATGACTCCACTCAGGGCTTCCATTACACAGAGAGACTGAGGGCAGGGACCTGACTTGTTTCTGCTGGCCATCTCTTCCCAATGATCACAGCCACACATTATACTCACACTCTGCCCACAGCAGCTGACCTGAGCTATGCTATCTCTCTGCTCATTAACACAAACTGTGATCAGACATGTATCACTATCCAAGTCCAGGCAATAATCATCAAGAAATTGGCCCTGGAGCAGTTGCTAACAGTTTATACCTGCACTACATATCTGCTTCCACTGCAGGCCAGATTGGGGGTGGGTGTGTGTGTGTGTCTGGGGGGGGGGGCAATCCACTGTACACAGACAGACAAAGCCTAGGCATGGCATAGCTCCTTGGGACAGAGACAAACAGACCCAGGCCCCTCCATACGTCAAAATCCCACCTGATAAAACCCCAGTGGCGATGAAATAAGGGTCAATATTAAATTAAGTCTAAGAGGCCCAGAGCGCACTAATACAGAGAGCGCTAATCTGGCACGGTGTGCTCCAGAGGTAATATCCTCTAAGAATCCTCACAGTGCTTCAATGAACACAGAGGGAGAAGATTCCACTGTGGTGGCACTGGCCATTTCAGCACAGTACTAGGAGTTGTCGGGACTGTTCTGTTCAATTCAGACAGTTGTTTCATAGTTCCAAATCAATGTGATACATTGAAGCTGTGGCCCAGCGTGACCTGGCAGTCATGATGAGTCCTGTTTGCCCATACCCCGAGTCAGCAACAATAAGCTGGAGAGGTGAGTCCTCCTGAGTCATATTAGGAGTCTGGGCCAGGTGGTTCATACTTACAGATGTGCTTTCATCTCTATGTAGTTCTTGGGGATGAAGCCGTCTTTCCCGTTCAATTCTGCTTTGTACCAGTTCTGGTCACACTCTTCATTTAATACCTAGAGAAGGGAAGAGAGTTAACAATATATCACATCTAGTAAAGAGTACTTCTCAGGTCACTGGGAAGGGGGGCTGAAACGGTTTTGTATCCACTAATGGGGCACAGCCATAAAAGACATACTGAGACATGTTTGTCTGTTGTGAGTACACTCATTTACCAAGCAAGCCAGCCTCCATGACAGCAGGCCAGCTGTGGGAGAACTCTTGTCGGAGAGACATACGGTGGTTTGCAGGTTTGGGAGCACTGGTGCATGAGTGTGTCTTAAGTTTGTGTGTGTGTGGCTGTTGTTGCTGAAAGACATGCACCTGTACACTGGTGCAGTTAGTAATGTAAAGCCTCTGGCTTGTGTACTCATAGTCAGATGTAAGAAACAGTCGTCATCAATTCTCACCAGGGTTCTGACTCACAGTAATATATTGACACGTCCCACTCAAAACAAAGATATTCCAACCACCATCTGCCTTCTGGCTTCAGTACAGCCTTTTCATTTCAGAAGAAATAGGAGTCATACTAGATATAGTCTAGAATACACAGGTATTTCAATGTGATATGCTGACCACAGGCTTCAGTGTTGGTACACACTTCATGGCCTCTGCTAGGTGTTGAAAAACCTTTAAACAAACCATACTTGACCATGTGTTCAAGAGAGGAACTAGGCCTAAATCTTTTTATCTGCAAAAAAAGTGTTGAGGAAATTGAGTGTGCAACATCCTTCCTGTGCACAGAGCACTGGTCGAGAGATAGAAAGGAAAGTGAAGCAGAGTGGGTGTGCCACCACTGTCACACCAGAGGGTTCTTAAAGCCTGCAAGGCTTTTTGGGCAACCTGATCAAATTCACATTGAAATGTGTGTTATAGATCTGTCATTCACATGGAAAGCAAGTCTAAGAAGCAGTTGATCTGTTCTATATGCGCTCTCTCTATGCTTCCCGTGCTTAAGTTGCGTTTTTTGCATCTTTTACGTTCGGTTTTGTACACCAACTTCAAACAGCTGACAAAACAATATTTTTGGTTATGGAAAATATATTTTACAGCGGTTTAGATGGTACAATGACTATCTACACTATACTTGCTTGTTTTGTCGCATAAACTTTAGGCAAACTATCAGAATTTTAGCAACCAGGAAAAGCTGGAGCGATTTCGACATATTGCATCCATCTTTAAACCTAACCTGAAAAACCCAAGGGGCGGTTGCATTGCGTGCAGAAACAAACTCTGTTGATTTACATAGATGGCTGACAGGTGAGGCAGTGATGATAAACTGAGTAACTCAACTAAAGCACCTGAATCCTTCGCAGATTGTGGTTTAGTGTTTAGTGTCTGCGGGTTCACATAACTTGGTCACACAGACCACATCAGAGTGTGTGAATTGGCCTGGAGGACCTGTGAGAAGAGGAGCTACAGATAGACTACAACCTTCAGTCACTCTTCAGTCACTCAACACCTCAACCACATCCAGCAACAAGATGGCTTCTTAAGCACCCCTCAAAACACAATACAGGCTCTGATCCAAAGCTATAAAATTATCTTCCAACTGCCAGATAACAGGGTTGCTCCGGGTGAGATTGATTTCTCCCTTTTCTCACACAGACATACAGTAATTTACACAGTAGGCGTGTAGTTCCCCTAGAGGGAAAGGCAGACAAGTACTGCACAGTTTAGTTGGCAGGCTGTGTTGTACAGCGAGTAGTGCAGCAGTACAGAGGGCTTCTGACCACAGAGTACTGATCTATGCTTCAACACAGCGGTTGGGAAACATCTCGATAATGCATACACAACAATGTAAATGCAGCTAGACATGTTCTCTCAGGTATCATTTTACATTGTTCACAAAAGAAAAGCTGCAGCTAGGGTAGAGAGGAAGGACCTACTCATGTCACAACATCTAACAGTCATAACTCTATCTAACCAGAAACTACAGATATGCTTCTTTTGCCGTCTTTTAATCCCGCCCCATCCTGTAAGAGTCAAGTTTTTCAGAAGAGCTCAGTCTTGTTCTACTTCGGTGTGTAGTGTTGATCTGAAGCCCACGCAAGCAACCAGTCCCCCTGGTGGTAAAAGACACCATGGCTTAGTGGAAAGAGGCAAGCAGGAGCCAACTGAAACAGGAGTCATGTAAGACTATGTGAAGGCATCCCAGGCCATCAGTGTCAGTAGTACAGTGTCAGTGGTGAGATTGACATTAGGCCTATACACACTTTCCACCACACCCTCCTACTTCTCAAAGCCCCGATGATGGGATGATGGGGTCTGGCTATTCCCCCCCCAGCTGGTCACTGGCCTCAGTGCTCTCTGACCTCTCTGCTCCAGCTAGCCTGCAGCACACCAGCTGTCACTGTAGAACCACAGCCACTAAGGCACAAGAGACAAAATTAAAGAGGGGGGGGGAGTGAGGAGTCCATGCCTGTGGCACTATGATAATGTGAGTGAATGTGAATAGGTTGTGAGGAGCACAGGGGGGAGACAGGCACAGTGATGGGAGAGTATGCCTGTGGCAGTGTGTGTTTCTCTCTGTGTGTGTGTGTGTTTCTCTCTCTCTCTCTCTCTGTGTGCGTGCGTGCGTGCGTGCGTGCGTGCGTGCGTGTGTGTGTGTGTGTGTGTGTGTGTTCTTACAATTGGTGGGGCAATGCAGGCAGGCAGCCTCTGGGAATGGCTGATTGCACATGTGTAGACGTGGCAGACATGCATGCGGCCTGGAACTCTGAACTCACTTTCTCTACATCTTATTACAAACACAAACACTACACTCCACCTTAGTCTCATCACCTACACAGTTCACGACTTAGCTATCTACCTCAAACATAACAGCTCACAGACACTCCCTCATGTTCTCTTGCAGATATTACAACAGGCTTGGATATCGTGATTTAAGGGGTAAGGCCATTTGCCCAATCTGCCAGGGCACCAAGGCCATTAACTTCTTGGTGACTGGGGGGTAGTATTAAGTAGCTTAGATGAATAAGGTGCCCAGAGTAAACTGCTTGCTACTCAGCCATAAAAGCTAGAATATGCATATTATTAGTATATTTGGATAGAAAACACTCTGAAGTTTCTAAAACTGTTTGAATGATGATCTGAGGTTTGTAGTTTTTCAACTCATTGCCATTCCAATACACAGTGTCTGTGGGGTCATTTTAGATGTCAACAGTCTTTAGAGCTTTGTTTGATGCTTCTACTGTGAAATGGGGGCGAATGAGAGGGGATTGAGCCAGGTGTCTGGCAGATTGCCACAAGCTTGTGACGCGCGGCCATTAGCTTGCGTTCCATTGCTTTTCTACAGACAAAGGAATTCTCTGGTTGGAACATTATTGAAGATTTATGATAAAAACATAGTAAAGATTGACTCTATACTTCGTTTGACATATTTCTACGACCTGTAATATAACTTTTTGAACTTTTCGTCCAACCTTTTGGGCTGGACTTGCACAAGCGTTTGGATTTGTTCACCAAACGCCCTAACAAAAGGAGGTATTTGGACATAAATTATGAACTTAATCGAACAAATCAAACATTGTGAAACTGGGATTCCTGGGAGTGCATTCTGATGAAGATCAAATGTAAGTGAATATTTATAATGCTATTTCGGACTAATGGTGATTCCACAACATGGGCGGATATCTCTTTGGCTGTTTTGGTCTCTGAGCGCCGTACTCAGATTATTGCATGGCATGCTTTTTGCGTAAAGTTTTTTTTAAATCTGAGACAGCAGTTGCATTAAGGAGAAGGTTATCTAAAGTTCCATGTGTAATAGTTGTATCTTTTATCAATGTTTATTATGAGTATTTCTGTAAATTGATGTGGCTCTGCAAAATCACTGCATGTTTTGGAACTACTGAACATAACACGCCAATGTAAAATGAGTTTTTTTTATATAAATATGCAATTTATCGAACAAAACATACATGTATTGTGTAACATGAAGTCCTATGAGTGTCATCTTATGAAGATCATCAAAGGTTAGTGATTCATTTTATCTATATTTCTGCTTTTTGTGACTCCTTTCTTTGGCTGGAAAAATGGTTGTGTTTTTCTGTGACTTGGCGGTGACCTAACATAATCGTTTGTGGTGCTTTTGCTGTAAAGCCTTTTTGAAATCAGACACTGTGGCTGGATTAACGAGAATGATATCTTTAATGGTGAAAATACTTGTATGCTTGAGGAATTTTAACTATGAGATTTTTGACGCCCTGCACTTTCACTGGCTATTGGCGGGGTGGGACGCTACCGTCCCGAATATCCCAGAGAGTTTAACCAAAATAGTCAATTAAATTGATTTGAAAACCAAAAAACAACTATTCTCCTAAGAAAAGCATAAGTGTATGCTCTTCGCTGGCCATGGCAGAACACTGACATTCCTGTCTTGCAGGAAATCACGCATAGAACAAGCGTATGGTTGGTGGCATTGTCATGCTGAAGGGTCATGTCAGGATGAGCCTGCAGGAAGGGTACCACATGAGGGAGGAGGATGTCTTCCCTCTAACACACAGCGTTGAGATTGCCAGTAATGACAACAAGCTCAGTCAGATGATGCTGTGACACACCGCCCCAGACCATGACGGACCCTCCACCGCCAAATTGATCCCGCTCCAGAGTACAGGCCTCGGTGTAACGCTCATTCCTTCGATGATAAAACGCAAATCCGACCATCACCTCTGGTGAGACAAAACTGTGACTCATCAGTGAAGAGCACTTTTTGCCAGTCTCGTCTGGTCCAGCGACAGTGGATGTGCCCATAGACGACGTTGTTGCTGGTGTTGTCTGGTGAGGATCTGCCTTACATCAAGCCCTCAGTCCAGCCTCTCTCAGCCTATTGGAGACCGTCTGAGCACTGATGGAGGGATTGTGTACCACCTGATGGTGGGATGTACCGATCCTGTGCAGGTGTTGTTACACGTGGTCTGCCACTGTGAGGATGATCAGTTGTCCGTCCTGTCTCCCTGTAGCTCTGTCTTCGGTATCTCACAGTACAGACATTGCAATTTATTGCAATGGCCACATAAGATCACAGAATGGGACCACCAAGTGCAGAGGAGCGTAAAAATAGTCTGTCCTTGGTTTTAACACTCACTGCCGAGTTCCAAACTGCCTCTGGAAGCAACGTCTGCACAATAACTGTTCGACGGGAGCTTCATGGCCAAGCAGCCGCACACAAGCCTAAGATTACCATGCGCAGTGCCAAGCGTCAGCTGGAGTGGTGTCAAGCTCACCACCATTGGACTCTGGAGCAGTGGAAACACATTCTCTGGAGTGATGAATCACACTTCACCACCTGGCAGTCCGACAGACGTAACTGGGTTTGGGGGATGCCAGGAGAACGCCACCTGCCCGAATGCATAGTGCCAACTGTGAAGTATGGTGGAGGAGGAATAATGGTCTGAGGCTGTTTCATGGTTCAGGCTAGGCTCCTTAGTTCCAGTGAAGGGAAATCATAATGCTACAGCATACAATGACATTCTACATGATTCTGTGCTTCCAACTGTGTGGCAACAGATTGGGGAAGGCCCTTTCCTGTTCCAGCTTGACAATATCCCAGTGCACAAAGCGAGGTCCATATAGAATTGGTTTGTCGAAATCAGTGAGGAAGAACTTGACTGGCCTGCCCTGACCTCAACCCCATTGAACACCTTTAAGATGAATTGGAACGGTGACTGCGAGCCTGGCCTCATCGCCCAACCTCACTAATGCACTTGTGGATGAATGGAAGCAAGTCCCTGCAGAAATATTCCAACATCTAGTGTAAAGCCTTCCCAGAAGAGTGGAGGCTGTTACAGCAGCAAAGGGGGGACCAACTCCATATTAATGGCCATGATTTTGGAATGAGATGTTCAACGAGCAGGTGTCCACATAGTGTACAGGTCCCGTAGTGTACTTGAGGCACTGTTCGTTCACATATGAGAGAAAGGCCTGTTGCTCACCACAACATCAACAACCTTGCAATCTGAGCGGAGGCAGTGAACATTTTGAAACTATTTAACCATAAATGTTTAAAACCCAGAAGTTTCGTCATCTTATGAGGCATGTCTTACCATGTTCTGATCATAGGAATGTTAAGGGGATTCTTTTAATAACACTTCCTCATATACCAGTGAAACCAGTATTTCTCTCAGGTTCAACTTTATTTTGTTGTCCAGCAGCCAAATTCACAATCTTAGTCATATTAACCCATGCCTCTTTCCCTCTTTCTACATTTCTGAAGGATATTTTAATCTCTGTCATATTCAACTGCTCGCATTTGCGGTGCACTTTTGAAAACGTTTTTTTCCCGCTAATTGCATTTTGGAACAGTTGCACTTATATCCTATTGCCGTGTGCGCATTGCTGCGCTTATAATGTGAAGAAATAGCCTAATAGTTTATCAACATTTTAAGAGAAACGTTCTGATCTGTTGCATCAGCCTCATTGCTTTTTAAAGTTTGATGTACAGTGGTTGTATTAATTTGGGATCTGATGTAACAACTGTCCCAGAGTATTTGGAATATTTAGCTCTCACACAGAAGGACAAGCTGACCAATAGAATAGGTACATTTTTGTACTATGGGGGATAGTAGATTGACATAGGCTAGTGATTTTGCTGTTTTTTACTCATCTTGTTGGCTGACGAAAAGTAAATGTGGACAGCTCTAAGGACACGTGTCGTTGCAACTATGATGTGTCGGTCTTCACTTGTATATTTTTACAGCTCTTGGGACATAATTATTGTTTGGATAACCTTATTTACTTTTATGTATTGGTTTTTATCTTATTATTTTTTTCTTCACTCTATGCGATGCAAAGAACACCGGAAGAATTATCACTGAATTATTAATCCCATAAAGGGATGGGTTGCCTATTTGCGATTTGACACGAAAATAAAATGTCATTCACTGCAACCTACTTCGGAGCTATGACACCTGTGAGAAGGACCAGATCGTGTGTCGGGCATTGAATAATAAGAATTGAAATATCTTAGAGTGCTATGTGAGTGAGAGGTGCTTCGGAGCACCGTGATTGACAGCCAAGGGAAGGGAATTAGAATTATATTCATCCCTTTGGCCACAAGGCATGGATTATTTTAGGGGAATTACGGCCATACATGGCCGTGAATTCCGCCGGGAAATGCAAGGCCTGTTATACATATCTAAACACTCACTGCTGATTCATGCATAGCATCATTTTAAATCTGTGGACTACCAGTGCCTTAGGGGTCCGGGTAAAAGTGTGATCTAATGGTGCGAGTGACTGAAGCTCATGTTTGTGGGTGATGGTGTGAAAGAGCTACAAGGGCCACTTTACCCTTGTGACCTGCTAAATCCAAGATGGCGTAGCAGTCAGACGTCTTTGTCTTTGTCCTGTCGTGTCCCTTGTATAGATCTATTTACATTACATATCTTTTAAAAATATTTTCCTAAACCTCAACTTCTAAATACTCTCCTGCAACCTGCCTCACCCAATGTGGTGTAGATCTGGGGGGTTTTTCTAAAATATTTCTATATACTTCATATCTGGAATCAAGAGCGTCTGCTAAATGACTTAAATGTAATGTAATGTAACTGAAACTTGCCAGCCAACCAACCTACCAGTTAGCAAACCACTGCTAGCGGTCATCAGCTAACCTTTAGCTCGGAAAGCTCTCGCCAGTTAGTACCAGAGCATAACGAACCTGTTTTTCTCTCCATATTTATTTCACCTTTATTTAAACCAGGTAGGCAAGTTGAGAACAAGTTCTCATTTACAATTGCGAACAGCCAAGCTAAAACAAAGGAGTTCGACACATACAACAACACCAAGTTACACGTGGAGTAAAACAAACATACAGTCAATAATATAAGTCTATATACAGTGGGGCAAAAAAGTATTTAGTCAGCCACCAATTGTGCAAGTTCTCCCACTTAAAAAGATGAGAGGCCTGTAATCATTCATCATCAACTATGATAGACAAAAAGAGAACAAAAATCCAGAAAATGACATTGTAGGATATTTAATGAATTTATTTGCAAATTATGGTGGAAAATAAGTATTTGGTCAATAACAAAAGTTTCTCAATACTTTGTTATATACCCTATGTTGGCAATGAGAGGTCAAACGTTTTCTGTAAGTCTTCACAAGGTTTTCACACACCGTTGCTGGTATTTTGGCCCATTCCTCCATGCAGATCTCCTCTAGAGCAGTGATGTTTTGGGGCTGTTGCTGGGCAACACGGACTTTCAACTCCCTCCAAAGATTTTAGATGGGGTTGAGGTCTGGAGACTGGCTATGCCACTCCTTCGTTGCCTGGGCGGTGTGTTTGGGATCATTGTCATGCTGATGGAAGGAGGTTTTTACTCAAAATCTCACGATACATGGCCCCATTCATTCTTTCCTTTACACGGATCAGTCGTCCTGGTCCCTTTGCAGAAAAACAGCCCCAAAGCATGATGTTCCCACCCCCATGATTCACAGTAGGTATGGTGTTCTTTGGATGCAACTCAGCATCCTTTGTCCTCCAAACACGACGAGTTGAGTTTTTACCAGAAAGTTATATTTTGGTTTCATCTGACCATATGACATTCTCCCAATCTTCTTCTGGATCATCCAAATGCTCTCTAGCAAACTTCAGACGGACCTGGACATGTACTGGCTTAAGCAGGGGGACACGTCTGGAACTGCAGGATTTGAGTCCCTGGCGGCATAGTGTGTTACTGATGGTAGGCTTTGTTACTTTGGTCCCAGCTCTCTGCAGGTCATTCACTAGGTCATTTTTGCTCACCGTTCTTGTGATCATTTTGACCCCACGGGGTGAGATCTTGCGTGGAGCCCCAGATCAAGGGAGATTATCAGTGCTCTTGTATGTCTTCCATTTCCTAATAATTGCTCCCACAGTTGATTTCTTCAAACCAAGCTGCTTACCTATTGCAGATTCAGTCTTCCCAGCCTGGTGCAGGTCAACATCTTTTTTCTGGTGTCCTTTGACAGCTCTTTGGTCTTGGCCATAGTGGAGTTTGGAGTGTGACTGTTTGAGGTTGTGGACAGGTGTCTTTCATACTGATAACAAGTTCAAACAGGTGCCATTAATACAGGTAACGAGTGGAGGACAGAGGAGCCTCTTAAAGAAGAAGTTACAGGTCTGTGAGAGCCAGAAATCTTGCTTGTTTGTAGGTGACCAAATACTTATTTTCCACCATAATTTGCAAATAAATTCATTAAAAATCCTACAATGTGATTTTCTGGATTTCTTTTCCTCATTTCGTCTGTCATAGTTGAAGTGTACCGATGATAAAAATTACAGGCCTCTCATCTTTTTAAGTGGGAGAACATGCACAATTGGTGGCTGACTAAATACTTTTTTGCCCCACTGTATATTCCATGTCAGATATATATTTTCCATTTTGTTATTAAAATGGAATGGAGTAGAACAGCAAACATACACATGGCCACTGCGCCTGCTACTCCTCTCCATTTCCATATGAAATAGCCATCGGGTGCTGTTCAGGGGACGGCAGGCCCACAACAATGGCCGGAGTTGAATGGAACAGCACTTCACCTTAGTGACTGTTCCCTCTGCTCTATACAATACATATCTGTTTATTTTATGTGATGATAAAAGGCTCATACAATACAAATATTTTTTTAAATGTTTTCTTTCACAGTGATAGCAACTCTGACTTGGAGCCCCCGGTGCCAAGCTGCCCGCTCTACCTCTGACGCCTATACTCCTGCCTCCAGTGGTGTTCATATGCCACAGTTCATTACTGCAGGCATGACTATGCCTCAGGGCCAAAAGGGCACAGCATGGAGGTGTCGTGTTCTGTGTCGCATGAACTGCACCACTTGTTCAGTTTGCCTCTGCTTTACATCAGAAAGAGACTGCTATGGGACATGGCAAAGGCAGCAAAATATTGTGTAGAGGACTTCCAAAGGGTGTACTGTTTTTTTAAATATATATTTTTTTGTGTGTGTTAGAATTGTTTTTTGATATGTTGTATATACACTGCTCAAAAGAATAAAGGGAACACTAAAATAACACATCCTAAATCTGAATGAATGAAATATTCTTATTAAATACCTTTTTCTTTACATAGTTGAATGTGCTGAGAACAAAAATCACGCAAAAATTATCAATGGAAATCAAATTTATCAACCCATGGAGGTCTGGATTTGGAGTCACATTCAAAATGAAAGTGGAAAACCACACTACAGGCTGATCCAACTTTGATGTAATGTCCTTAAAACAAGTCAAAATGAGGCTCAGTAGTGTGTGTGGCCTCCACGTGCCTGTATGACCTCCCTACAACGCCTGGGCATGCTCCTGATGAGGTGGCAGATGGTCTCCTGAGGGATCTCCTCCCAGACCTGGACTAAAGCATCCGCCAACTCCTGGACAGTCTGTGGTGCAACGTGGCGTTGGTGGATGGAGCGAGACATGATGTGCTCAATTGGATTCAGGTCTGGGGAAAAGGCGGGCCAGTCCATAGCATCAATGCTTGCTCTTGCAGGAACTGCTGACACACTCCAGCCACATGAGGTCCAGCATTGTCTTGCATTAGGAGGAACCCAGGGCCAACCGCACCAGCATATGGTCTCACAAGGGGTCTGAGGATCTCATCTCGGTACCTAATGGCAGTCAGGCTACCTCTGGCGAGCACATGGAAGGCTGTGCGGCCCCCCAAAGAAATGCCACCCCACACCATGACTGATCCACCGCCAAACCGGTCATGCTGGAGGATGTTGCAGGCAGCAGAATGTTCTCCACGGCGTCTCCAGACGGTCACATGTGCTCAGTGTGAACCTGCTTTCATCTGTGAAGAGCACAGGGCGCCAGTGGCGAATTTGCCAATCTTGATGTTCTCTGGCAAATGCCAAACGTCCTGCACGGTGTTGGGCTGTAAGCACAACCCCCACGTGTGGACATCGGGCCCTCATACCACCCTCATGGAGTCTGTTTCTGACCATTTGATTTTGCAGGGCTCTGGCAGTGCTCCTCCTTGCACAAAGGCGGAGGTAGCGGTCCTGCTGCTGGGTTGTTGCCCTCCTACGGCCTCCTCCACGTCTCCTGATGTACTGGCCTGTCTCCTGGTAGCGCCTCCATGCTCTGGACACTACGCTGACAGACACAGCAAACCTTCTTGCCACATCTCGCATTGATGTGCCATCCTGAATGAGCTGCACTACCTGAGTCACTTGTATGGGTTGTAGACTCCGTCTCATGCTACCACTAGAGTGAAAGCACCGCCAGCATTCAAAAGTGACCAAAACATCAGCCAGGAAGCATAGGAACTGAGAAGTGGTCTGTGGTCACCACCTGCAGAACCACTCCTTTATTGGGGTTCTTGCTAAATGCCTATAATTTCCACCTGTTGTCTATTCCATTTGCACAACAGCATGTGAAATTTATTGTCAATCAGTGTTGCTTCCTAAGTGGACAGTTTGATTTCACAGAAGTGTGATTGACTTGGAGTTACATTGTGTTGTTTAAGTATTCCCATTATTTGTTTGAGCAGTGTATATATATATATATCAAATCAAATTTTATTTGTCACATACACATGGTAAGCAGATGTTAATGCGAGTGTAGCGAAATGCTCGTGCTTCTAGTTCCGACAATGCAGTGATAACCAACAAGTAATCTAACTAACAATTCCAAAACTACTGTCTTATACACAGTGTAAGGGGATAAAGAATATGTACATAAGGATATATGAATGAGTGATGGTACAGGGCAGCATACAGTAGATGGTATCGAGTACAGTATATACATATGAGATGAGTATGTAGACAAAGTAAACAAAGTGGCATAGTTAAAGTGGCTAGTGATACATGTATTACATAAGGATGCAGTCGATGATATAGAGTACAGTATATACGTATGCATATGAGATGAATAATGTAGGGTAAGTAACATTATATAAGGTAGCATTGTTTAAAGTGGCTAGTGATATATTTACATCATTTCCCATCAATTCCCATTATTAAAGTGGCTGGATTTGGGTCAGTGTCAATGACAGTGTGTTGGCAGCAGCCACTCAATGTTAGTGGTGGCTGTTTAACAGTCTGATGGCCTTGAAATAGAAGCTGTTTTTCAGTCTCTCGGTCCCAGCTTTGATGCACCTGTACTGACCTCGCCTTCTGGATGATAGCGGGGTGAACAGGCAGTGGCTCGGGTGGTTGATGTCCTTGATGATCTTTATGGCCTTCCTGTAACATCGGGTGGTGTAGGTGTCCTGGAGGGCAGGTAGTTTGCCCCCGGTGATGCGTTGTGCGGAGCAGTTGCCGTACCAGGCGGTGATACAGCCCGCCAGGATGCTCTCGATTGTGCATCTGTAGAAGTTTGTGAGTGCTTTTGATGACAAGCCGAATTTCTTCAGCCTCCTGAGGTTGAAGAGGCGCTGCTGCGCCTTCTTCACGACGCTGTCAGTGTGAGTGGACCAATTCAGTTTGTCTGTGATGTGTATTCCGAGGAACTTAAAATTTGCTACCCTCTCCACTACTGTTCCATCGATGTGGATAGGGGGGTGTTCCCTCTGCTGTTTCCTGAAGTCCACAATCATCTCCTTAGTTTTGTTGACGTTGAGTGTGAGGTTATTTTCCTGACACCACACTCCGAGGGCCCTCACCTCCTCTCTGTAGGCCGTCTCGTCGTTGTTGGTAATCAAGCCTACCACTGTTGTGTCGTCCGCAAACTTGATGATTGAGTTGGAGCGTGCGTGGCCACGCAGTCGTGGGTGAACAGGGAGTACAGGAGAGGGCTCAGAACGCACCCTTGTGGGGCCCCCGTGTTGAGGATCAGCGGGGAGGAGATGTTGTTGCCTACCCTCACCACCTGGGGGCGGCCCGTCAGGAAGTCCAGTACCCAGTTGCACAGGGCGGGGTCGAGACCCAGGGTCTCGAGCTTGATGACGAGCTGGGAGGGTACTATGGTGTTGAATGCCGAGCTGTAGTCGATGAACAGCATTCTCACATAGGTATTCCTCTTGTCCAGGTGGGTTAGGGCAGTGTGCAGTGTGGTTGACATTGCGTCGTCTGTGGACCTATTTGGGCGGTAAGCAAATTGGAGTGGGTCTAGGGTGTCAGGTAGGGTGGAGGTGATATGGTCCTTGACTAGTATCTCAAAGCACTTCATGATGACGGAAGTGAGTGCTACGGGGCGGTAGTCGTTTAGCTCAGTTACCTTAGCTTTCTTGGGAACAGGAACAATGGTGGCCCTCTTGAAGCATGTGGGAACAGCAGACTGGTATAGGGATTGATTGAATATGTCCGTAAACACACCGGCCAGCTGGTCTGCGCATGCTCTGAAGCCACGGCTGGGGATGCCGTCTGGGCCTGCAGCCTTGCGAGGGTTAACACGTTTAAATGTCTTACTCACCTCGGCTGCAGTGAAGGAGAGACCGCATGTTTTCGTTGCAGTCCGTGTCAGTGGCACTGTATTGTCCTCAAAGCGGGCAAAAAAAGTTATTTAGTCTGCCTGGGAGCAAGACATCCTGGTCCGTGACTAGGCTGGGTTTCTTCTTGTAGTCCGTGATTGACTGTAGACCCTGCCACATGCCTCTTGTGTCTGAGCCGTTGAATTGAGATTCTACTTTGTCTCTGTACTGACGCTTAGCTTGTTTAATAGCCTTGCGGAGGGAATAGCTGCATTGTTTATATTCGGTCATGTTACCAGACACCTTGCCCTGATTAAAAGCAGTGGTTCGGGCTTTCAGTTTCACGCGAATGCTGCCATCAATCCACAGTTTCTGGTTAGGGAATGTTTTTATCGTTGCTATGGGAACGACATCTTCAACGCACGTTCTAATGAACTCGCACACCGAATCAGCGTATATTTTTATCTGACGCAATACGAAACATGTCCCAGTCCACGTGATGGAACCAGTCTTGGAGTGTGGAGTCAGCTTGGTCGGACCAGCGTTGGACAGACCTCAGCGTGGGAGCCTCTTTTTTAAGTTTCTGTCTGTAGGCAGGGATCAACAAAATGGAGTCGTGGTCAGATTTTCCGAAAGGGGGGCGGGGCAGGGCCTTATATGCGTCGCGGAAGTTAGAGTAACAATGATCCAAGGTTTTACCACCCCTGGTTGCGCAATCGATATGCTGATAAAATTTAGGGAGTCTTGTTTTCAGATTAGCTTTGTTAAAATCCCAGCTACAATGAATGCAGCCTCCGGATAAATGGTTTCCAGTTTGCAAAGAGTTAAATAAAGTTCGTTCAGAGCCATCGATGTGTCTGCTTGGGGGGGGGATATATACGGCTGTGATTATAATCGAAGAGAATTCTCTTGGTAGATAATGCGGTCTACATTTGATTGTGAGGAATTCTAAATCAGGTGAACAGAAGGATTTGAGTTCCTGTATGTTTCTTTCATCACACCATGTCTCGTTAGTCATGAGGCATACGCCCCCGCCACTCTTCTTACCAGAAAGATGTTTGTTTCTGTCGGCGCGATGCGTGGAGAAACCCGTTGGCTGCACCGCCCTGGATAGCGTCTTCCCAGTGAGCCATGTTTCGATGAAGCAGAGGACGTTACAGTCTCTGATGTCCCTCTGGAATGCTACCCTTGCTCGGATTTCATCAACCTTGTTGTCAAGAGACTGGACATTGGCAAGAAGAATGCTAGGTAGTGGTGCGCGATGTGCCCGTGTCCTGAGTCTGACCAGAAGACCGCTACGTTTCCCTCTTTTACGAAGTCGTTTTTTTTGGGGGTCGCTGCATGCGATCCATTCCGTTGACCTGTTTGTAAGGCAGAACACAGGATCCGCGTCGCGGAAAACATATTCTTGGTCGTACTGATGGTGAGTTGACGCTGATCTTATATTCAGTAGTTCTTCTCGACTGTATGTAATGAAACCTAAGATGACCTGGGGTACTAATGTAAGAAATAACACGTAAAAAAACAAAAAACTGCATAGTTTCCTAGGAACGCGAAGCGAGGCGGCCATCTCTGTCGGCGCCGGAAGTTACACACACAACAAGACGAGGACAAAGGACGTCTGACTGCTATGCCTTCATGGGTCATAAATTGGTTGCCACTATAAAACTTTTCTTCTTGGTCTCAAGTCAACCTTTAAACACAGATGGGTATGTTGGTAGAATACCGATATCACAGGGTTTTCATTGTGAATGGGAAAATATTAGTAAAATAAGTTATTTTTGTTTTGCTTTGTTCTGGTGAATGTACAAAGTTTGCATGTTGTCTTTATATTTGGTTAATTATACATGGGAACCTGAATTCAATTTCATTTTATGACGGTACCTTGAGCTGACATTTATTCTGGGCCTTTCCCCTGGGATATTCCAGCAAGGAAGCAGCCCTGTTTAGTTTATTTTCTTTAACCTTTAATTTAACCAGGTAAATCATTGAACACATTCTCTTTTACAATAATGACCTGACCAAGATAGCGCAGTAACTGTGCAGCAAAGCAGACAAAGCAGACATTCCACACAAAAACAAAAACAGAAAAAGATAATGCTAGACCTCATGTGGCTGGAGTGTGTCAGTAGTTCCTGCAAGAGGAAGGCATTGATGCTATGGACTGGCCCGCCCGTTCCCCAGACCTGAATCCAATTGAGCACATCATGTCTCGCTTCATCCACCAACGCCACGTTGCACCACAGACTGTCCAGGAGTTGGCGGATGCTTTAGTCCAGGTCTGGGAGGAGATCCCTCAGGAGACCATCCGCCACCTCATCAGGAGCATGCCCAGGCGTTGTAGGGAGGTCATACAGGCACGTGGAGGCCACACACACTACTGAGCCTCATTTTGACTTGTTTTAAGGACATTACATCAAAGTTGGATCAGCCTGTAGTGTGGTTTTCCACTTTAATTTTGAGTGAGACTCCAAATCCAGACCTCCATGGGTTGATAAATTTGATTTCCATTGATAATTTTTGCGTGATTTTTGTTCTCAGCACATTCAACTATGTAAAGAAAAAAGTATTTAATAAGAATATTTAATTCGTTCAGATCGAGGATGTGTTATTTTAGTGTTCCCTTTATTCTTTTGAGCAGTGTATATATTTACATATTTTCTTCGCATATCTTTTATATATTTTTTTTTCCTAAAAAATTTCAACTTTAAAACACTCTTGCCTCACCAATTTTTTATTTATTTTTGAAGTATTATTCACCTCAAATCTGAAATCCACAACAGAAGTTTACTGGCTAACGTTAGTGTTCAGCTAACCACGGTTGGTGGTCATCAGCTATCCTTTAGTTCAAAAAGCTATCGGCAGTTTTGTACAACGCAACTCACACCAGAGCATATCGGACCTATTTCTCTCCACATCCCTGGATTTCTACCGCAAGCTCTGGACATTTATACCTGGATCTTACAGCTAGCTAGCTTATATCCGAGTGACTATTGCTTACGTCGGTCCCGGAGCAAACATCAATCATTCCGGCGCTAGCCAGCTGAAGAGTTCCATCAGCCACTCCTGGGCTACAATCACCTATTCGGACCCGTTTTACTGCAGGCACGGAGCCCCACCGGGCCTTCATGACTGGACTTCCGACGTTATCTGCCCGAGGGAGTTATTCAAATGGCCCCTCCATCGCGACGTTACCTGAACGTCCATCTGTGGCCTGCTAATCGTTAGCTGTCTTATCGACTGCTATCTGAATAGGTCTATCGGACAATTTTCTTGGGTCACTATAACTATATCTATTTTGCCAATAGGATTGGTCCCCTCTACCACACAGAACACCACTAATCTACTGACCGAAACGCAAGAGGTGGCTAAAAACAGAACTCCATCCTCTGCCAGCTTGCTACCGATGGCCCGGCTAGCTGTCTGAATCGCCGTGACCCTAACCAACCTCACTACTCACTGGACCCTTATGATCACTCGGCTAAGCATGCCCCTTAATGTCAATATGCATTGTCCATTGCTGTTCTGGTTAGTGTTAATTGGCTTATTTCACTGTAGCGCCTCTAGCCCTGCTCATTATACCTTATCCAAACTCTCAGTTCCACCACCCACACATGCGATGACATCACGTGGTTTCAATGATGTTTCTAGAGACAATATATCTCTCATCATCACTCCATGCCTAGGTTTACCTCCAATGTATTCACATCCTACCATACCTTGGTCTGGACATTATACCTTGAAGCTATTTTATCGCCCCCAGAAACCTCCTTTTACTCTCTGTTCCGGACGTCCTAGACGACCAATTCTCATAGCTTTTAGCTGTACCCTTATCCTACTCCTCCTCTGTTCCTCTGGTGATGTAGATGTGAATCCAAGCCCTGCAGTGCCTAGCTCCACTCCTATACCCCAGGCGCTCTCTTTTGATGACTTCTGTAACAGTAATAGCCTTGGTTTCATGCATGTTCACATTAGAAGTCTCCTCCCTAAGTTTGTTTTATTCACTGCTTTAGCACACTCTGCCAACCCAGATGTCCTAGCCGTGTCTGAATCCTGGTTTAGGAAGACCACCAAAAACTCAAAAATCTCCATTCCTAACCACAACATTTTCAGACAAGATAGAACAGCTAACGGGGTCGGTGTTGCAATCTACTGCAGAGATAGCCTGCAGTTCTGTTCTACTATCCAGGTCTGTACCCAAACAATTATAACTTCTACTTTTAAAAATTAAACTCTCTAAAAACAAGTCTCTCACAGTTGCCGCCTGCTTATAGACCACCCTCTGCCCCCAGCTGTGCTCTGGACACCATATGTGAACTGATTTCCCCCCCATCTATCTTCAGAGCTCATGCTGCTAGGTGACCTAAACTGGAACATGCTTAAAACCCCAGCCATCCTACAATCTAAGCTTAATGCCCTCAATCTCACACAAATGATCAATGAACCTTCCAGGTTCCACCCCAAAGACGTAAACTCGGGCACCATCATAGATATCATCCTAACCAACTTTCCCTCTAAATACACCTCTGCTGTTTTCAACCAAGATCTCAGCAATCACTGCCTCATTGCCTGCATCCGTAATGGGTCAGTGGTCAAGCGACCTCCACTCATCACTGTCAAACGCTCCCTGAAACACTTTGGCGAGCAGGCCTTTCTAGTCAACCTGGCCCGGGTATTCTGGTAGGATATTGACCTCATCCCGTCACCATCTTAAATAAGTATGCCCCATTCAAGAAATGTAGAACCAGGAACAGATATAGCCCTTGGTTCTCTCCAGACCTGACTGCCCTTAACCAACACAAAAACATCCTGTGGCATTCTGCATTAGCATCGAACAACCTCAGTGATATGCAACTTTTCAGGGAAGTTAGAAACCAATATACACAAGCAGTTAGAAAAGCCAAGGCTAGCTTTTTCAAGCAGAAATTTGCTTCCTGCAACACAAACTCAAAAAAGTTCTGGGACACTGTAAAGTCCATGGAGAATAAGAACACCTCCCAGCTGCCCACTGCACTGAGGATAGGAAACACTGTCAACACCAATAAATCCACTATAATTGAGAATTTCAATAAGCATGTTTCTACGGCTGGCCATGCCTTCCACCTGGCTACCCCTACCCCGGCCAAATGCACTGTACCCCGCACAGCAACTCGCCCAAGCCTTCCCCATTTCTCCTTCTCCCAAATCCAGTCAGGGTGATGTTCTGAAAGAGCTCCAAAATCTGGACCCCTACAAATCAGCCAGGCCAGATCATTTTTAGAAAGAAAGGGTCCAGATTATCTGCCAAAATTGTTGCCACCCCTATTACTAGCCTGTTCAACCTCTCTTTCGTTACGTCTGAGATTCCCAAAGATTGGAAAGCAGCTGCGCTCATCCCCATCTTCAAAGGGGGGGACACTCTTGAAACAAACTGCTACAGACCTATATCTATCCTACCCTGCCTTTCTACAGTCTTCAAAAGCCAAGTCAACAAACAGATTACCGACCATTTCGAATCCCACCATACCTTCTCCACTATGCAATCTGGTTTCAGAGCTGGTCATGGGTGCACCTCTGCCACGCTCAAGGTCCTAAACGATATCTTAACCTCTATCGAAAAGAAACAATAATGTGCAGCCGTATTCATTAAAACCAAGGTTTTCGACCCTGTCAATCACCATATCCTCATCGGCAGACTCGATAGCCTTGGTTTCTCAAATGATTGCCTCGCCTGGTTCACCAACTACTTCTCTGATAGAGTTCAGTGTGTCAGATCAGAGGGCCTGTTGTCCGGGCCTCTGGCAGTCTTTATGGGGGTGCCACAGGGTTCAATTCTTGGACAGACTCTCTTCTCTGTATACATCAATGAGGTCGCTCTTGCTGCTGGTGAGTCTCTGATCCACCTCTACGCAGACGACACCATTCTGTATACTTCTGGCCCTTCTTTGGACCCCCAGACGAGCTTCAATAGCATACAACTCTCCTTCCGTGGCCTCCAACTGCTCTTAAATACAAGTAAAACTAAATGCATGCTCTTCAACCGATCGCTGCCCGCACCTGCCCGCCTGTCCAGCATCACTACTCTGGACGGTTCTGACTTAGAATATGTGGACAACTACAAATACCTAGGTGTCTGGTTAGACTGTAAACTCTCCAGACTCACATCAAACATCTCCAATCCAAAGTTAAATCTAGAGTTGGCTTCCCCTTAGCTCGCTGATCACCATAGTAGCACCCACCTGTAGCACACGCTCCAGCAGGTATATCTCTGGTCACCCCCAAAACCAATTCTTCCTTTGGCCGCCTCGCCTGCCAGTTCTCTGCTGCCAATGACTGGAACGAACTACAAAAATCTCAAACTGGAAACACTTATCTCCCTCACTAGCTTTAACCTCTTGCTCCTACCTGACACGCAGGCGTCACATCTAGACATCTGGAAATGCAAATGCGCTACGCTAAATGCTAATAGCACTCGTTAAAACTCAAACATTCATTAAAATACACATGCAGGGTACTGAATTAAAGCTACACTCGTTGTGAATCCAGGCAACAAGTCAGATTTTTAAAATGCTTTTCGGTGAAAGCAGGAGAAGCTATTATCTGATAGCATGTAACACCCCAAAAGACCCGCAGGGGACGTAAACAAAATAATTAGCATAGTCGGCGCTACACAAAACGCACAAATAAAATATAAAACCATTACCTTTGACCATCTTCTTTGTTGGCACTCCTAGATGTCCCATAAACATCACTATTGGGTCTTTTTTTCGATTAAATCGGTCCATATATAGCCTAGATATCGATCTATGAAGACTGTGTGATCAACAAAAAAAATAACGTTTTATAACGTAACGTCATTTTTTTTAATTAAAAAAGTTGACGATAAACATTTACATTTAAGTCATTTAGCAGACGCTCTTATCCAGAGCGACTTACAATAAACTTTCACAAAACACTTCGAAATACTTTTGTAATGCAACTTTAGGTATTAGTAAATGTTAATAAGCGATCAAATTGATCACGAGGCGGTGTATATTCTATAGCTGTACGTCTGGAAATGATGTCCGGGTAAATCTCAACCAAAATATCCGGTCGGAGACCAGAAGAACTGCGCTGCCTTGTGTCTGTTTGACCAAGAAACAAATCGTAGTCAAATGACAAGACTGTTGACATCGTGTGGAAGCTGTAGGTATTGCAACCTCGGCCCCATTTAATGTGGATCACGTTTAACAATGGGTTGAAGTGGCGCATGGATATATTTTCCCATTTTCAGTGATCAGATTTTCCTGCACTTTTCGATGAAACGCACGTTCTGTTATAGTCACAGCCGTGATTTAACCAGTTTTATAAACGTCTGAGTGTTTTCTATCCACACATACTAATCATATGCATATACTATATTCCTGACAAGGCGCTGAAATGTTGCGCGATTTTTAACAGAATGTTCGAAAAAGTAGGGGGTAGGAGTAACAGGTTAAGCACCAGCTGTCAGAGCAGCTCACAGATTACTGCACCTGTACATAGCCCATCTATAAGTTACCCTAAACAACTACCTCTTCCCCTACTGTATTTAATTAGCTCCTTTGCACCCCATTATTTTTATTTGTACTTTGCACATTCTTCCACTGCAAATCTACCATTCAAGTGTTTTACTTGCTATATTGTATTTACTTCGCCACCATGGCCTTTTTTTGCCTTTACCTCCCTTATCTCACCTCATTTGCTCACATCGTATATAGACTTATTTTTCTACTGTATTATTAACTGTATGTTTGTTTTACTCCATGTGTAACTCTGTGTTGTTCCATGTGTCGAACTGCTTTGCTTTATCTTGGCCAGGTCACAATTGTAAATGATAACTTGTTCTCAATTTGACTACCTGGTTAAATAAAGGTGAAATAAAAAATAAATAAATTGCAAACTCTCTCTTTATCACATTATGTTGTTAGCTACCAGTTGCAGAGGTTTGCTCAGCCCGCGTAAAGAGATTACACTTCTCCCTGGGGCTTGAAGAGGACTGTTTACTGAGATTATGACCAAGTTGCTTTTAAAGGCTGAAAACAGTCAATCTTCCATAAGTAGTTCCATGATAACATGAAACCACAAGGCAGTTCCTTTAAATGGTAAAGCCGTAAACCTAGTTGGCTTGTTTACCTCGCTTGGCTTAGTCTGCTTAACCAGTTTTGTTACTGTATCTCTTAACTGACAATGGCTATGAAGGACAATTATCTCACATCAAATTCAACTCGAGGTCTCGTGCAAGCGGTCTGATGACACTTTAAAAAAATATATATGCTGAAAGAGCTGCGGCTGAAGTGAAAAAGATTAAAACATTTGCTTTGTAGGCAGTTTCTTTCAGACAAGGCAACACCAGAATTGTGACTGTGCGTTGCTCTATCTTTAAGTGCAGCATTATGTAAATGCAATTCTGTGGGCGCTCTGCATTCCCTCCCTCTAAAGATGTTTATTTTATTTTTTAATCTGACTGAAACACAATAGATTCAGGAGTTTCTATTAGCGAGGCTAAGGTCCAGGGGATAATCTCCTCCACAGCTGCCACTGAGCAGAGCGGCTCCCCCTCACACACACCGCTTTCTCAGACCCCTGCTAAAATCCTGGTGGCCAAGCCTGAGACTCACAATGATGAACCATATGCACCCCTTGGTCTGACTGACTACCATCCCCAAAGCAGACTTCAATGACAACCCAACACAGATGAGTAGCTAACATAAACATGTGGAGCGGGTCTTCTTCTGATGTAAGCATAGCTTACAGACCCAGCTGGTTACCTGGTGTAGCCTAGCATGAGAGGAGGAGGAGGAGGAGGAGGAGGGGTGACTGATAGCCACACGTCTGTACTGTGGACTCAATCCAGAGACCATTTCTATGAATCAAGACTGCGGATTATGCTGGAGTGTGAAATTAAGGCCAGTAGATAAAGCGTGTTCCAACTATGGGCCTCCCAGGCCTGTTGTTTCTGATAATGGACTTCTGTCATGCATTTACAATTTAAAGAAAATGGAGATAAAAACCCACATGTTCATCCATCCAGCGATTAAGCAACGGCTGGTTCATTAACTTGTCTACTCACATTCAACCATTGTTCAGCTTTTTGAGAGACGGGAACAGAAGAACTAGGGTTATCTTTATCAGTTTACCCTGTCCTCAACACACACGGACAATTGAATCGTATCAATTAGGATCATGACAGATAAAACCGCAAACAAGGCCTCTGTTCATTATCTGACAATGCTGCATGTGTGTAGTGTATGAGCGCACGAGAGACAGTAACTGTATTCAAAATCTGTGAAAGTAACGTGACAAAGCAAATAGTTTGGCGTACATGGAATGCACCCATTGGAAGGCCTGGTATGTTGACACGTGCATCGAGTCCAACAGACTGGGGAAGGTCAAGAGCACACTGACCCTCCTTCCCCACAGCAAGGGAGCAGACACTCGCTCTGAGGAGGAGTGCTGATATGCACCAGAAAGAGAAGCTTACCCTGCCGCTAATGAAGCACTCCAACAATCCTGTAATTAACACAATGCTAAGGGCCATTACCACATGGGGAGACGCCCCACAGCCGCATTCCCCTAGTCAGCTCAAACTCAACTGAGGTGAATGGACCAATACATTACATCATGAAATCACTAGGGCTTTTTAAGTACCACTTCATAAACCAAGGCACCGGGGAAAGTAAAATTTGAAAGGGTCTCAAACAGGACTTTTAGTGACGCATATGTAGAGAGCAGAGATGAGGTTAATCCAAATTTCAATTCTTGTCTGTTGGATTAGAATTTCTTCATGTCTAGAATTAAAAAAGGACTAAATCTGGCACTGTACAGTGGCCAGCTGTTGTATGGAATTAGGGCTCAGCTCTGGTCAATGCCAGCTTTACCAACTGCTCATTGGTGGAATGGACTACGCATTATTACAATGGCAGTCGGGTCTGTCTACACGATAATCTAAAGATTGTGCAACATGCTCCCTGAAACAGATAAGCAAGGGGCATTTTGGCTACCATCATCAGCAGTGGAGGGTTAGCGAACAATTCAGACAACCCCATTACTGGTTGCGCTTGACATGTTCTGAAACACTGAGATTAGCCTAGTACTGGAAATTCAGCCATAACTCCACACTACTTCTGTGTAAGGAGAAAGGGCTCCAGTAGAATGTGCCACAGTGAAGCCAGTCAGGGAGGAGAGCAGCTGTACTCACACCCCCTGCCCAATCCCCATCCCCTGAGGAGGTTTTCTGGGGAATGGGGACAGCCAGGGATGGGAAGGACCAAAAATAAACAGCAGACCAAAAGAGGTTGACACTCGCTCCTCTCTTCACAGTAGAGCAGGAAGGGTGAATTGCATTAACAGGGAGGAGAAAGGGGTGGCAGAGGAGTCCTAATTAGGTATTTGACTCACTGCTACGCTACGAAGCCCTGCTCCTCTCAGGAGGAGAGGCATGATGGACCAGTTCAGAGGAATCACACTCCTTGTGATCAGCTCAAGAAAAGTCCTCCGGGTAAATAGAAAATGGGGGCATCTCTATTTTATGGCAGCATCCAGCCCCACACGACGTGTATGAAGAAATTTAGCAGTAGCCTATATTCCATGACCAGTTTGTTCCCATGTAAACAATATAAGCAGAGAGAATAACTTTGTGTGTGACAAAAATAAAACAAAAAGGGATAACAGAATAAGAAGATTCCACAAGTCTTTATGTTGGCTAGAATCATCCTTTATCGTACATACATAAAGAACCATTAGATGTGGTTTATCTGCAGCATGGAGGAGGCAGAGTGTCAGAGAGAGAGAGAGAGAGAGAAAGAGAGAGCGAGGTCTAACAGGGTGTTTATGTCCAGTAGCTGTGATCAAGGAGCATTGGGCCACCCTAATCCCTGCTTTAGAAGGGCGCTTTAACGAGCTTCACAGGCTGCCCACGATGGATTACCATGTTAGAGTGCATGCTGCAGCCGCCTCCCTCCCCACTCTCACTAGCAAACTCGCTCTCTCCATGTCTCTCTCCTTAGCCCAGCTTAGACGTCGGCTAGCAGCAGCAGCCTGGGTCTAGTGGTCAGCAGGCGCTCATGGTGATGAGCTCAGGGCCAGCCGCTAATGGGGTAGGGGACAGGCTAATGACATCTCTCAATAACAGCACAGTGGAGAGGAGGGGAGCGGGTGAAAGGATGACATGAGAGATAAGATATGAGAGAGAGTGGGAGGTTTATGGAGAGTGACTCAGTTTGTGTCCACCCTGCAATGCAGAGGACCCTGGGGCTCCATCCAACCCACAGGTGTCTGCCTGCCTCAATGCCCTCGCCCATAAACCCAGGCGCACTCAGGGAGCCTGTGACATCATCTGGTTAGATATTTATCAGTGACTCACATACACATGCACTCATCCAGCCATCAGGCCCAGTGATGCCTGACTAAAGCAATGGCCTGCTCTAATCCCAATTCCCCCATGAGAGCCACTAGCTGACTCTGGGCAGATAGCATTTACTGCTCTAACGAGCGCAGAGCCAGCAGACACTGTGGATGATGGAGAGACTAGGAAACAGGTAGCAAAGAGCCACTATGTTGACATGAAGAGCCCGATCTTGTCCTTTGGATCCTGGGCCAGCGTGGGTGGGCGCCAGGGTGAATCAGTGTCAAGCAAGCAGGCCCACTGCCGCTTGCTTTCCACAGAGAACATAGAGAAAGATGCAAAACAGTCAAAGCTCCATTTCAGTCCATTAGCACAGTAAGGCAATATCTGCCATATCCATTTCTGTCCAGTGACAACAGGGTGCAGGTGGTGTCATGGACAGAAAGCCTTCCACTGTGTTGCTAAGGGACACCATGTTCACTGTTCAATCAGTTCCTCCTCTTAACTTCTGTCTCCTAAACATGACTCACAGCCGTGATACACTTACGCAAGTCAGCCAGGTGCAGCATTAAAACTCCACATTACTGCCATGGCTTGTGTCATAGCACGTGTTCCAAGACAACTTCTAGAAAAGTTCCCTTGCTACCTAATAGGGTCACATTAGCGCTGTTCTGACAACAGAGGGGAGGGGGAGACATAGGCTTATTTAAGCCCCACTCTCATGGGACACCACACTTAATTAGAGAAACCCCATGACTCTCACTAGCTACACTTACAGCTACTGAAACACACAACGTGGCTGGTCCCTTAACACGGCAGGGGAACTTGGAAGGTTTCTTGCCGGGAGAATGGCAAAGCAGAGACACTCAGCTGAACCAAAAACGTCACAGTGAGCACCACGGCGGGGACTTAACCATTTTTTCCACTCCTGTGGACTTAAAAACAGCCCAATAATTTAACTGTAGGGTTTTGGGAATAAAAAATAGGAAATACAATTACTGGATCAGATTTGGTTTGAGTCAACTTGTCTGCTCAGAGGATTCCTGATGTATTAATCAGGCTCTGGTCAGAACTGGATTGGAGTGAGGGGAATGATCAGCATAAGGGGAGGGCACAGCCCTGTGGTAAATCTAATGGGAGATGGGATCGATAGCTGCGCAGAGTGCTAATAAGTGATAGGGGAGAGATTAATCGGAGGCTTAACTGGCTAAAAGCTTCAGAGCTCCCCCTTTGAGAGTAAAAGCCTGGATAGTGATATGTCAGAGCCAAAAATAATAAGAATCACAGCTGAGAAAAAAGAACAAACTGCAAATTAAAAAGAGAAAGGGGTTGAAAAGAGGGGTTGTGTAAACAAAATGTAATATGGGATCATGAAGTATGAATGAAATAGACTGAACAAAAATATAAACGCAACATGCAAAAATGTCAACGATTTTACAGTTATTATAAGGAAATCAGTTCATTGAAATCAATTCATTAATCTATGGATTTCACTTAAGTGGGAATACAGATGTATTTCTGACCAACAGGTGCATCTTTAAAAAAAGTTAGGGGTATGGATCAGAAAACCATTCAGTATCTGGTCTCACATACATTTACCTTGTGTAGTGCGACATCTCCTTTGCATAGAGTTGATCAGGCTGTTGATTGTGGCCTGTGGAATGTTGTCCCACTCCTCTTCAATGGCTGTGTGAAGTTGGCCGTGCATTATCATGCTGAATCAGGAGGTGATGGCGGCAGATAAATGGCACGACAATGGGCCTCAGGATCTCATCACGGTATCTCTGTGCATTCAAATTGCCATTGATAAAATGCAATTGTGTTAGTTGTCCGTAGCTTATGCCTGCCCATACCCTAACCCCACCAGCCACCACGGAGCATTGTTAACAACATTGACATCAGTAAACCGCTTGCCCACATGACACCATACACGCTGTGTGCCATGTACAGTAGGACCGGGATTACTCCGCGAAGAGCACACTTCTCCAGCGTGCCAGTGGCCATCGAAAGTGAGAATACAACGTCGAACTGCAGTCAGGTCAAATCAATGGTGAGGACGAATAGGGTGCAGATGAGCTTCCCTAAGACGGCTTCTGACAGTTTGTGCAGAAATTTTTCAGTTGTGTAAACCCACAGTTTCAGCTGTCCGGGTGACTGGTCTCAGACGATCCCACAGGTGAAGAACTGAGGATGTGGAGGTCCTGGGCTGGCGTGGTTACACGTGGTTGTGAGGCTGGTTGGGCGTACCGCTAAATTCTCTAAAACGACATTGGAGGCTGCTTATGGTAGATAAATTAACCTTAAATTATCTGGCAACAGCTCTGGTGGACATTCCTGCAGTCAGCACCTCAATTGCACGCTCCCTCAGAACTCAGAAGCATTGTGTTGTGTGACAAAACTGCACATTGTTTAGTGGCCTTTTGTCCTCAGCACAAAGTGCACCTGTGTAATGATCATGCTGTTTAATCAGTTTCTTGATATGCCACACCCTTCAGGTGGATGGGTGATGTTGGGCAAAAGAGAAATGCTCACTAACAGGGATGTAAACAGATGTGCGCACATAATTTGAGAGAAATACATGTGTGTTTATGGAACATTTCGGGGATATTTTATTTGAGCTCATGAAACATGGGACCAACACTTTAAATGCGTTTGCATTTCTGTTGTTCAGTAAAGCTAATCCAGCTAATCTTTGGTGATGAGTAAGAGACCCACATGCTGGTGTATTCTTACATGCCGTTTTGCACTTTGTAATCCAGTGCAGCATTGTAGGTGTGGGGTGTAGTGATCGACTGTGCTGCGGAGACAGGAAGCTGCTGGGGGTGGAAGAGGCTCCAAACAGGACGTGAGAGCTAAGCTGTGGTGAGAGCTACACTGCACACACATGCATGTACCAGTGCAAACTCAATCTGCATTCCAAGGTTCCCAGCACTCTGAAGTAGGAGGGACTGTCCCACTTTACTGTGGCACATACTCCTAAAACAGCACAGTTCTGATCAGTTTGCACGGTGAAAGATTAAAAAGGTGGATAGACTAGCTGGGACGATAAACCTGAAAAGTATCGAGACCGACCATACCCATCACAGGCATTTTGCTGACACTGTTCATTACGATAAGTAGCCTACACTAGAGAAATGTAAAATTTTAAATGAAATGTTTGCTTATATGGAGGGATTGTTAATGGGACAATTGATTGGTACAACCATCAAACTAGAAGTAGTAGTAGTAGTAGTTTAAAGGATCATTTTTAAAAGGTGCACATTAAACGTTATCAACTTCAATTTATCGTTATCACATGAATTCAGGCAATGTATCATGATATATATTTTTGTCCATATCGCTCAGCTCTAATATGGACCAATTAAGTCCATCCTTTGCCATTCACAGTGCCAAATGGGAGAGTGTTTGCTTAACACCAGTCTCCAGTTCAGCAGCAGAAGAAGAGGAGTAGCGAGGGGAAGAGAGGCAGGGTTAGGCAAGTAAGTAGGGCAAGTAAGTATTTTGTGCAAATGGGATATAGGATGACACACTTACTTTAAAATAACAACAACATAGCCTAATAAAAAGATGCAGCCATTTGCCGTTAGTGAAAAGAGAGAAAATCTAGGCTGTTCAAATACACATACTAACATATTGTATACTCCATAGTTAATGAGTATACACACACTAAATACTAATAATATTAGTTCATTTTAGTATACTGTAAACCAACGGTATCCTTTCAGTTGAGCATACTAGCGCATCGCCTGTCTACCGGAAGTTGATGCTGTTGCTATGCAACCGCTTGCTAGCAGAACAAATTACTAGCTAAAAAATGTTGTATCTCAAGTGCCAGAGTGCACTCTGGGCGTTTGTAAATCCAGAGTGTATCGTTCTCGGAGCATTCAGAGCACACACTGGACGCTCTGGCTGAGGAGAAGGGTGGATCCGGGCGTTCTGACCTCACAACGGCAGTCAAGCACCCAAGCTAACTGGCTAACGTTGGCTAGCTATTTCCAGACACAAATGAGAGAACACCTCACTCTGACCATTTTACTCGCCCAAGCAGAGCTGGTTAGGCTGTTTTCATGTTATCCATAGCGTTGGTGACTAACTGTGCTGCTGGCATCAATTTAATTACGCTTTTTTTTGCCAACGTCTACTGACACCGGCCATATATTCGAGGGGTGTTGAGCGTTCATAAATTAATCCGTTATTCTGCGCTCTGGAACACTCAGACGAGAGCGCTCTGAAATCGGAGTAGATAGACAAAATTAACCATGTCCATTGGGAACGCACAACTTTACCAATTACCTAAGAATGACGAAGAATCAAGTCAATAAACATTGGGTAGTTAGTTAAATTATAGGTCTTATACTGCTTGGCAAGTTTGATGTATAAATAACCAACTAACGTTAGGTAACTAGCTAACATACCGGTACATACTGCTGTAATGCTATGCGGTTCTTAAAGCAATGAATTTGTATCAGCGCTCGTCGGACTTCAGCTGCATTCTTTCTGCCATTTTCTTCAAATCTGAAAATGTTGTGAAGCCAATTCTGAAGAATTGCATTATGGGCCATAAAAGCACAGAAATAGTGTCCCCTGCTTGTATACTTCGTATTTGGGTGAATTTAGTACAACATCTGGGAACTTTTGGCATACTAACTATATCCATACCATGACCTATAAGCATACTACATACTAAATTTAAAGTCACAAATAGTACGGTTAGTATGAGCATTCGAACACAGCTCTAGTGTTTTATTTTCGTAATCTAAAATAATTTGACATAGGACTCATAACAGAATAAATTCCTCAACTTTTCTAGCCGTGATGGGTTCATATTCCTGAATTCAATAAACTACCATGTACATCACTCATTCAATTGAGCATAAGTGAATAGATAAGCCATGTATTTCAAGTTCTGCTGTACATTATCCCATAGGCAGCGCAGTTTATTGTCTACAGACAAATTGAACAGGTGAACAACAATTTGCCATTATATTATTTTTCAGAAACTGTCATCACAGTCCTTTTCTAAATACAGCATACCTTAACTTTCTGCCAACACAGTAAATAGACCGGTAGCTTATGTAAAATATTTGACAGTATGGGTAGGCTACAGTATTGCTGTACGATAGGAGCGTGACATCATAAACCTATTTAATCTCAGAGTCTATACCAAGGCAGGACATGGAAACAATTTATTGATAAACAAAATATTTAACAAGTCGTTATTTGTATAGAAGTGTGGGATGTAGCCAACATTTAAATTGATTCCAACATACAACCAATGTTTCAAAATATGCATACAGGCAGGATAGGATGTATGTCGTTTGAAGAAAAAAAGCAGCTGCAAAATATCAAAACATTCTGCCCACACATCTACAGAAATGTGATCGTAATTGCTGCTTCTTTTACACAACTGCCGTGGCCTAATTTGAAATAGTGACAAATTAAAATAAAGTGCGTTATTGTCACCATAAAAGGTGAATGGAGGGCCTTTTCCAGGCATAGTTTTATTGCTCGTAGACGGTGCAGTTTTATGACAGGTCTGATTTATAACTGAAACATGAGTATGTAAGGCATGAGTGGGGCCCCCCCGAGTGGCTCAGTGGTCTAAAGGCGCTGCATTGCAGTGCTAGCTTTGCCACTAGAGATTCTGAGTTCGAGTCCAGGCTCTGACCGGGAGACCCATGTGGTGGTGCACAATTGGCCCAGCGTCGCCCGGGTTAGGGGGGGGTTCGGCCGTCAGGGATGTCCTTGTCCCACTGCGCATTACCGACTCCTGTGGTGTGGCGGGCCGGGGGCACAGTGCACGCTGACACGGTTGCCAGGTGTACGGTGTTTCCTACAACACATTGGTGTGGCTGGCTTCCGGGTTAAGTGGGCATTGTCTCAAGAAGCAGTGCGGCTTGGCTGGGTCGTATTTCGGAGAACGCACGGCTCTCAATCTTCGCCTCTACCAAGTTAGTCCGGGAGTTGCAGAGATGAGACAATTGGATACCACGAAATTGGGGTGGAAAAGGGGTCAAAAAAAAAAATGTATAGAATGCAGCAAGTTTATCAATCTCAATATTTTTGTACACGCGCAGATTTGTCAGAAATGGGGCACGCAGAAATTTACACAATGTTTATAAATGAGGCTCCTATGTAATACACGATACAAGAAGTTACTCAAGTCACAAACCTAAACACTACTAGGCTATTCCCCTCTGGGTTTTTTTGTAATGGTGGATGAATTGAGATGGGTGAGTAAGAAAGAGTACAGTAAGCATAGCATTAAAACAATAAAATGACTTTAAAATCAGTAACATTTTTATTTCACATGACATACACTGACTGGACGCATCTGGCTCATGTAGCCTTAGCTTCTGTTGTGCTAGAAGAGCACAGTGATGAGGTATTCGCTGCCCTGCCATATGGCATGACTGACTTGATGTTTTTCCTATGGGCAGATAAAAAAGGAGATTTACAGCTCACTGCTTCTACAAAATGGCATTGGCCGCATTATAATGGCACTCTGGTTCTCAAATAGAGGGCTGTCTTTTGCTGTACAAATAGATCTGGAAAAAGCACTGGCTGCATTCATGCTTCTCAAAGGAGAACTAGCTAAGAGCATAAATAATAGGGGGCTTCAAGTTCCATTGTCAGAGGCAGAGGCCCCATCTTTTGATTCCAATCCCATAATGGCATGAGATAATACGCCTCCTTTCCAACTGAGATGTGAAATGACAACTGTCAAGCAGATCTCGTCATAGTGAGATTAGTTTATCATTCTAAACCCTAACCCAAAGGAGGATTTTTAGAAAACCCCCAAAACGAGTTCCTTCCCCTTTTTAACACTGATGCAAAATCACATGACACACTGTGAACCTAAGCCATTCCGCACAATGTGAGGAAAAAAATTAACCAGATATTTTTAGCTACATTTTAGTGTGTGCAAAGATGATTCTATTAACACTTCTCTAATTAGGTTAATATGTAAAGAGATGCTACACATTAGCATTGAGCAGAAATATCTAACAACTTTCAAAAGTATGTTTAATAAAAACAGGAAGGTAGGAGTTACAGCTGTTGTGTACACCATTAACTGATAAGCAGAAGAAAAAAACCATTGTGCACCACCACACACACAAAGATGTCTATATGAGGTACATTTTCTTCAATTATAGTTAGCCTGATATGGACAGTATAATTCAGGCCCAGACTACTATCAAGCGCCTGAGGAAACTCTTAGTAAGCTAAACAGAGCGGGAAAAAAGGGGTAGAAAAAAGCCATTTTTGTAGGAACATTTGTTGCTGTCAGAATGTGATTGTCCACTTAGTCTGTGCGTGTAGCAAATAGGAGGCATACATTCTGGTGTATAACTCAGTGTTGCAAATTAGAGAGGAGCCCTGGCTGGTCAATCAGCTGTGTGAGTCAGAGGTAGAGGCTGGGGAACAACGCAACCTGAATGCTCAACACAATGTGAAACCAACAGGACCATACACGTCCCCACTGTGGTCAGAATCATAGGCAGGTCACACGAGTGGCTATGACCACTCACTCACACAGAAAACCCTGAAAAAGCTGTGTGGACACTCCTGATCTGCAAACTGATATTTCAATTTCAGAATTTGTTCAAATTAGGTTATGGGTTAGGGTTTGGTTAATTAAGGAAAGGTTAAGTAAAAATAAAAAAGTTATTTTGCAGGTCATCAGTGTTCTTACAGTCTCTCTCAGAAAACACATGAAGGGCAACACATTGAAAGGGTAACATCAAAAAGAACACAAACAGGCTACATATACATTCACACACAAAACGCATGCACAGACTAATTTCCACCAAACTTTTCCACAGCTCAATCATGGTAAAACACTGACTTTTTGTCAGCTCTCGTGGAAATAGAACCAGTTTAAAGTCTTACTTCCCTCTTTTCGGGCAATGGAAAGAACCACCAAGAGCACCACGTAATTAGATAATAATGGCCTTCAGAAACCATGTAAAAAATCATGACCAGCTCTACTCCAAGAAATACAAATATCATGGGCTTTACTGAAATTTAATTATTCAACAAGACATTGCATTCTAGCGAGAGAAATCAGTAACGCAAACTAATAATCCAAAGTGACTGCTGTCATATTCACACACAGAACCTACTGACTGAATACTGAGGGAAAGAGGTTTAAAGATATGTTGACTTCACACAGTCAATCTTTTGAATCTGGACTATAGAATGATTTATATTTCTGAAAAAAAAGACATTGTCATGTTTATGAAACACAACCAAAGGCTTACACAGCAGCAGCAGCACGAGGCGATTAATGCATGTTACGTTCCAATCCCACCCCTTTCATCCCATCAATGGTGGAGCTTTAGATAACTAGTTATGTAAAGGGTCTTTTCTAAAAGCAGGCGGAAATTTTCCCTCTCGCTCTCATCCAACACTTCCCACACTGCCCCTACTCGGATGGTATCGCGCCGTCCCAACCTTCGCTCTCTCTCCCCCGCTACTCTCTCCTCTTCCATCCTATCATCTCTTCCCTCTGCTCAAACCTTCTCCAACCTATCTCCTGATTCTGCCTCCTCAACCCTCCTCTCCTCCCTTTCTGCATCCTTTGACTCTCTATGTCCCCTATCTTCCAGGCCGGCTCGGTCCTCCCCTCCCGCTCCGTGGCTCGACGACTCATTGCGAGCTCACAGAACAGGGCTCCGGGCAGCCGAGCGGAAATGGAGGAAAACTCGCCTCCCTGCGGACCTGGCATCCTTTCACTCCCTCCTCTCTACATTTTCCTTCTCTGTCTCTGCTGCTAAAGCCACTTTCTACCACTCTAAATTCCAAGCATCTGCCTCTAACCCTAGGAAGCTCTTTGCCACCTTCTCCTCCCTCCTGAATCCCCCCCCCCCTCCCTCTCTGCAGATGACTTCGTCAACCATTTTGAAAAGAAGGTCGACGACATCCGATCCTCGTTTGCTAAGTCAAACGACACCGCTGGTTCTGCTCACACTGCCCTAACCCTGTGCTCTGACCTCTTTCTCCCCTCTCTCTCCAGATGAAATCTCGCGTCTTGTGACGGCCGGCCGCCCAACAACCTGCCCGCTCGACCCTATCCCCTCTCTTCTCCAGACCATTTCCGGAGACCTTCTCCCTTACCTCACCTCGCTCATCAACTCATCCCTGACCGCTGGCTACGTCCCTTCCGTCTTCAAGAGAGCGAGAGTTGCACCCCTTTTGAAAAAACCTACACTCGATCCCTCCGATGTCAACAACTACAGACCAGTATCCCTTCTTTCTTTTCTCTCCAAAACTCTTGAACGTGCCGTCCTTGGTCAGCTCTCCCGCTATCTCTCTCAGAATGACCTTCTTGATCCAAATCAGTCAGGTTTCAAGACTAGTCATTCAACTGAGACTGCTCTTTTCTGTATCACGGAGGCGCTCCGCACTGCTAAAGCTAACTCTTTCTCCTCTGCTCTCATCCTTCTAGACCTATCGGCTGCCTTCGATACTGTGAACCATCAGATCCTCCTCTCCACCCTCTCCGAGTTGGGCATCTCCGGCGCGGCCCACGCTTGGATTGCGTCCTACCTGACAGGTCGCTCTGGCGTGGCGAGAATCTGTCTCCTCACCACGCGCTCTCACCACTGGTGTCCCCCAGGGCTCTGTTCTAGGCCCTCTCCTATTCTCGCTATACACCAAGTCACTTGGCTCTGTCATAACCTCACATGGTCTCTCCTATCATTGCTATGCAGACGACACACAATTAATCTTCTCCTTTTCCCCTTCTGATGACCAGGTGGCGAATCGCATCTCTGCATGTCTGGCAGACATATCAGTGTGGATGACGGATCACCACCTCAAGCTGAACCTCGGCAAGAAGGAGCTGCTCTTCCTCCCGGGAAGGACTGCCCGTTCCATGATCTCGCCATCACGGTTGACAACTCCATTGTGTCCTCCTCCCAGAGCGCTAAGAACCTTGGCGTGATCCTGGACAACACCCTGTCGTTCTCAACTAACATCAAGGCGGTGGCCCGTTCCTGTAGGTTCATGCTCTACAACATCCGCAGAGTACGACCCTGCCTCACACAGGAAGCGGCGCAGGTCCTAATCCAGGCACTTGCCATCTCCCGTCTGGATTACTGCAACTCGCTGTTGGCTGGGCTCCTGCCTGTGCCATTAAACCCCTACAACTCATCCAGAACGCCGCAGCCCGTCTGGTGTTCAACCTTCCCAAGTTCTCTCATGTCACCCCGCTCCTCCGCTCTCTCCACTGGCTTCCAGTTGAAGCTCGCATCCGCTACAAGACCATGGTGCTTGCCTACGGAGCTGTGAGGGGAACGGCACCTCAGTACCTCCAGGCTCTGATCAGGCCCTACACCCAAACAAGGGCACTGCGTTCATCCACCTCTGGCCTGCTCGCCTCCCTACCACTGAGGAAGTACAGTTCCCGCTCAGCCCAGTCAAAACTGTTCGCTGCTCTGGCTCCCCAATGGTGGAACACACTCCCTCACGACGCCAGGACAGCGGAGTCAATCACCACCTTCCGGAGACACCTGAAACCCCACCTCTTTAAGGAATACCTAGGATAGGATAAAGTAATCCTTCTCATCTCCCCCTTAAAAGATTGAGATGCACTATTGTAAAGTGGCTGTTCCACTGGATGTAATAAGGTGAATGCACCAATTTGTAAGTCGCTCTGGATAAGAGCGTCTGCTAAATGACTTAAATGGAAATGGAAATGGAAATGAGGGTGAAATAAATTGTTGTGTGGCACCAGCTAGTCGCTAAACATCTTCACAACTGTTTGGATTAAGAATCCTATTTAAACGTTAAGAGGCCTTCAGCTGATATCGCCGTGATTGACATACAGTTTATCAATCACTGACATATACAACCCTTTCTTTCATCAGCTACACCACCAGACTGTAAACACTGACATCACAGCACAGCTTCTGGTTTGAGAGGGCCAACTCACAATCTTGTTCAGACGACAGAGACTCTTACAGTCTAGACTTCAGCCACCCAGAGACTAACAGTGACACACCGAGAGAGAGGTGACACAGAGACAACACAAGGGCTCAACAGATGCTCCTGTGTGATGGAGGGGGGATAGAAAATAGAATACAAACACCACATCACTCCATGCTGGTGCACTTAAGGCGACTTTGAATAAACAATGCCTCAACACATGCCATCCTCTCATGAGAGAGACCCCTTGTCTCGAAAACAGAGATGCTTAGGCTAGGCACTAGCAGGCAGTCCTGGAGATAGATGTTGAGAGAAGCGTGCCACAGACACTGATACTCAATCTTGGATGGTTTTTGAATGCAATACCTTGCATGCAAACTAAACTGGGTGTAATAATTCAGTAGACAGAAGAAACAGATACTAAGCTTTAAAGAGGTGAAAGTTACACATTATCATGATAAATACCTTGGAATAGATTAATTTAGATATGTAGGCGTAGGCTAGAACTTTGTCATCAATCACAAGACACTGAAGCAGTATACTCTACAGTATGTGAACCTGACAATTTGCATAAAACACAGACTTAGAAACAGAACGGCTGAGCTACCTAGTTTCCTTTCCCATTTTAAAAATATCACACTGACAGCTTTGATATGATACCCTCAAATTAAACTGACTGACGCTCTATCACATATCAAAATGTCCAGACTGAATGGAAGCAGCAGTGTCTTGGCCAGCAAGTGCCAACTATTACAGACAAAACCAACCAACGACATAAAGCACCCACCAAATTATTATAATTATTATCCATTAAAACAGGCTATTGGGAGGAGTTGAGGTTAATATTCAAACGAGGCCTAGTTAATGTGTTAATTTCCTTTCTGTGCCATTGAAACATTCAGTTGTACAATAAGTAGACTATCTGAAGTGATTGTTCTGTACACAGAAATGATCACACTGTGGTTTGAGACGGAAAATGCCCATCTTGAGCACTAGCCATGTAGCAGGCCATTTAAAATGTGACCAAATCTACCTTGCAACTAGTGACTCTCAGACCTGCTAGTTTGGGAGCAAGCCAAACCTAAAAAGGAAAAATCCCACTCTGCTCAAATAGAAAGCGGTCAACCTCAAACGGTCACAATGCTATGGAGCGGCAGCTTGCCAAAAGGCAGAACACAACCCCTGGATTTCAAAATATTTGTTTATAATCTAGGATTCATCTTTTTAAGTCTAATAATCCAGTTATGCTCGGTACTCTTTGATGATTACCTTACCTCAGGTGAACAATTGGTCTGAAGAAAAACCCATGTTAGCAAATAGTGGTTGCTTCAAGCTGCCTTCAAGGTTTAGGCATATGGCAAAGACTGAAAACACAATCTTAGGCATTACCTTATGTGCATTTGCACATGCAGTAACTCTGCAATGGCATGTGCATTGCAGTCAATGAAAGTTATTCCTCACCAATACATGCCCCCCCCCCAAAAAAAACTTGCTAAACGAAAGCAGCTGAGAATAGTCCATCACATGGAAGCTGGTGCACTCGGCTTGATTTTGGGGTTTAGCCTACATGTTAAACATGCCACTGTGTGAGGTGCCAATGGGCATTACGGGTGATGGAGAGAGAATATGGGCATGTTCTGTCCTGTCCCACAGAAGAGTAATCTGGAGGGGAGAACGTTCAGACATACATCCTGCTATCAGTAGAGTGAGGAAAGGAGAGGGGGGGGGTTAAGAGTGATAGTTTGAGAAAGGGAGACTTGTCAAGTAAACTAGTATCTATTGCTGTGAACGACTCTAAAGGCAAAACCTTTGGCAAGTCACTGCTACTGCAGAAAAACTGCTGTTCTGGGGGGTGTTACTCTAAATAGGCCGACCATCCCGTCACCGAATGTGGAGCTTGCTCGGCACTGTTCTGTTAATGACCCCTCTTTCACAGTCAGCTCACCTCCTGCTCTCATTCACATCAACGAAGGCAATTATGATTAAAGGTTAATAAATCTATTTGAATTCAAATCACTTTTTGACAGCACACCTTTTGATTTAAACAAAACCTTCCATACATATTTGCCCGTTGTAGAAGTGCACAGAAAGTTACATTTTGGACCTGAATGCAAAAACATTCAACAGATTAACGTGCTCAAAGTTAACCTATTTGGTATATCTGGCCATACTATGGAGACATCCATGTCTTCATCACTGGAAAATATAAACAGCTGAGATTGATATCACATAACACGTTGACAAACAGGGTTGTATACCTATTTTATAATTGTTATTTTTCATTTATTTTTTTACATTGTCCGTTAACCTTAAGTCAATGATCTAAAAATTTACCAATTTTCGCACCAATTTTTTTCATATTACATATGTTGCAGCTTAGATCCTATTTTACATCTGAGGTTGTGTTGTGCCGCCATCGATTGAGACAACATGCTCTTGAATACAGGGTGGGTGTAATGTATTGGCTGATAAATGTACTAAAATGCAAATAACATTTCAACTTTCAAAATGGTACCACAAAGATGGTTGAGGTCCACACAGAGAATGTTGACTTGAATGGGAAGTTAAGTTGATTTAAATTATACCGTCAATCTTCCATAGAAAACCTATTGAACTCATAGAAATATACATAATAGAATATACATGACCAATTAAGTTGACATTCAACAGTGGGTAGACAGGTGGCCATCTTTTTGGTATAAGTTAAATATCAATTGCAATGGTGTACCAGCTAAATTGCAGTGGTCTGAAGGGATAGGTCTATTCTATGAATTATATTTCTAAAATTGAAATGAACCCTGTGGGTTGGTTTGCATCTTTTCCAGTAATGAAGGATGTCTCATGGTGCGAACATGTATGGAAAATGTTGTTTAAATCAAAAGGGATGCTGTCTACGTGAATTAATTCAAATGGGATTCACCCGTAAGTGAGATGCACCAATCATTCTACTGAGGGCCCCCTGATGATTCCTAGGAATTGGATCCAAAACATGTCAGCCAAAGAACAAAGGCAGCACACAGAGAAAGGATTATGAGATGCAAGGTTCCAGGGACAGAGCAGGAGGGGCTAGCCAAAAGCACTTACTTAAAGAGATTCTTTAGGACAATGAACCCTAGACCTTCCCATGCTCTGGTAGTGCATACTCCTTTCACATTCAAACTCATGTCTCTGCAAGGTAAACAAGCTGACAATGTCCTTCTCGGTGTTGAGGATCTGATGTGATCAAGTATTAAAAATGGATTTGGAAGGGTAAAAAAAACAGACTGTCTGAATCTCCCAATAAACAAACATCCCAAGCTGGGTAGCGTGCTGTCTACTTCTAGAAGTTAACTTCTTTCAGAGTAACACTAACGATTCTGGCTGTGAAAATTGAGATCACTTTTTTTCTTCGTCTGATATGCAAATGTAATAAAGAACCCTTATATGTAGCTCTACTTTCTGAGCCCTCTCTCCCCAGAGTCCCCTGGTGAGATAAGGCCTCTTCAAAACCCCATAGCAAATCACAAACGAAGACAAAAAAAAAAAAACAGGCCAAAATTAATTCATACATTGCCAGAGACTAAAAAGCTAAGTTGACTGCAGATAGTCTGCATACAATCATTTTCATATTTATAAGTAAAGATATTCAAGAGACATGAGAGAACTCCTCAAGATCTTACTGACACATACGGAGGGCTGGATGAAGGGAAGCAGAATGGAAAGGCCCAAACAAGGCCATTTTAAAATTTCTACCACAGATATAATGACACATATTCTCATATGGCAGGACCTACTTACAAAGTTAGCACTTAGATGAAGGCTGAAATTAAACTGTTGGGGGGAGAACCTTTCATGTACATGCTTTTTAGATGCCCATGCAATCAAAATGAATTCTGTCTCTTTGCTCACACCAGTATTCCACGGGTCTTTCTCTGATCTCTGTCGATGATGGTGCCGAGGCAATGTGGCGGTCTAGCCTGTGGCTTACGCAACTCCTGCAGGAATTTTAGAGTATCGCTATGCTGCAGACTTTGCGTTCTGCCATCAAGCTGCTCGCCACCTCGCCCTCTGATTAATATTTATGCAGAGGTCGGTGCTGCTGGGGGCTTGGGGAAGGGGGTCGTATCACAGGGGCCCAGCACCACACTGGCATCTGAGGCTAGGAAGGACGAGAGTCTCTCTCTGGGTAGCCTACTCCTTGTCACCCCAGAGTTGGACCTGTCCTAAAGCTACAGAGGGTAGTGCATACAGCTCAGTACATCACTGGGGCCAAGCTACCTGCCATTCAAGGACCTAAATACTAGGCGTGTCAGAGGAAGGCCTAAAAGACTCCAGTCATCCAAGTCATAGACTGTTCTCTCTGATCCGCATGGCAAGCGGTACCGGAGCGCCAAGTTTAGGTCCAAAAGGCTCCTTAACAGCTTCTACACTCAAGCCATAAGACTGCTGAACAATTGATCAAATGGCCACCCAGACAATTTACATTGACACACCCACCCGTTTGCTTTTACACAGCTGCTACTTGCTGTTTATTATCTATGTATAGTCACTTTACCCCTACCTACATGTACATATTACCTCGACTAACCTGTACCCCTGCACATTGACCCGGTACCGGCACCCCTTGTATGTAGCCTCATTATTGTGTTACTTTTCATTTGATTTTTTACCCTTTAGTTTATTTAGTAAATATTTGATTAACTCTATTTACTAAACTGCATTGTTGCTTAAGGGCTTGTAAGTAAGCATTTCACGGTAAGGTCTACACTCGTTGTATTCGGCACATGACAAATAACATTAGATTTGAAATGAAGAGTATTGTGTTTCTGTGGTTATAGGGGTCTTGTGTAAGAGACCACTGTGCTTAACTAGCTTTAAGCATTACTTAACTTAACAATGCTTTAAAACCCATAAATTAGCTAGGCAAGAACATATTTTCTGAGTGTGACTCATGTTGAAGAGACTGGGTGGGTTTTAAAAATAAGTGGGAGATAACTACTGATACTGTTTCAACAGCAGTGTCCTCTCCAACTGCATGAGAGGCGGGTGGGTACCTGTTGCCTGTCAACACACATATCTCTGACATTTATACACAAATAGTGCATGGGGCATTCTGATGGGGTGTATGGACTGCTAATAGCCACACAAAACACCACAGAATGCCATAAATAGTTCAAAGGATTCAAAGTGTACAGAATCTTACAAACATGTATATGCTAGCAAGACAGAGGTTTAGCTCCATTTGCTACACATACACAATCATTTGAAATGGAAATCAGATAAAACATATGATAGCTGGTGTGCTTAGGCGGTAAATTTACCCCCTCTTTACCTAAAACCCATTGACATTCAGAGGGATTATGATGATTACATTTAAATCCCAGAGCACTTTCATAGACATTTTTTTCTAATATCTTGCAGTCCCATGATGATCAAGCTCTGAAAATGGACTGAGCTCTTTTCAGGGAGCCTGATAGTGAGGCTTTGAGTAAGATGGCTGTCTGAAGTGATCCATTGGCCCCAGGTTGTGTCAGATTAGAGAAGTTGCAGGATTGGCATTTCAACACAGTGAAATAAACCCATCCGCAAATCCCTTGTGTTCCCTGTGTTGAGCCCCATCACTCTACTAGGCCCAAACCTTGTATTGAACGTACTATGATGTTGGCTTATTCATTGAATAGGGTGTAGCTTTAGATACCGATACTATACTGTGTGTGAAGGGCTGAGGAAAGAAAGTGCAGAGGAACATTGCAGAAGGCAACAATTCTGACAAATAAGCTGTTGTGTTGCTGTTATTTACTAGACGTGGGACGATAAGGTCTTTGATATTTTCCATGACAAACATTTTATTGTAGCTGGTTTGCAATAGAAAAACATGTTAGTGTAATTCACATGTAATTTTTCTTGACAATTGATGGGCATATGCTCCCAGCAATTTGATGTGCCAGTAAACATATATTTGTCCATTAACTGTAGATTAACAACCTTTGACGAGGTGAATTATACAATAATTTAAAACAGATAACTATCAACTACCAAGCCTTGCAATTACTTCATTTGAAGACAAAATAAATGCACTAATCATACCTTTAGAACTTCCCCACGTTTAAAACTTAACTCGTCGTCAGCAGTGGCTTTGAAATCGTATTTGGCAATGGCCTCCATGTTACTGGTTGTTGGATACCCGTGGGTTTAGGGTACCTGATAGGGTGAATGCTGTTTTATTCCCTGTCGTTAATGTGTGGAGACCAGCAGTGTCAAAATAAAAACACAGTTCAAGTATTCCGTGATCGGTTGCTTGCTCCGAGTCGCTCCTCCCGTCTATGACCCGTTCCTTTAGGGCTGGATCCTCACATAAAGCTCACAGAAGGTATCTGCAAAAAAGGAGAAACATGCCACAAATTAATATCTAGCGTCTCTGTTTATGCATGGATGTTGTGTCGGTCAACCACTGTATGATGATGGGACTGAAATTGACAGATGTTCTTCTAAAAAGAGATGAAGGCAGACAGTTGACATCTTTCGGGTGTGCACTTGATACATTTGATGCTGATAAAAACATTTAAAAAACGGCAATGAGATGGGTGGAGTTCATTTTGCATGGCTGGTGCCCCGGGTGGACGGAGTATATTCATTTTAGACCATTCCATTGGTCCTTAAGTGAAATCTCAACCCACATGGGGCACCTGGAAATGCAAAACTAACAGTACCAATGTCAGAATTAAATCCACACTAGTGGTTGGCCAATATTTGACAATTGGCAGGCCATTGTTGGGTCAAGGAACGGGGGAGCACTAAAGTCTGTAGCTACTTGTTGTAGTGCAACATGCCTCATACGAAGTTTACTACCTCTCCAATCAGATTCGTTGTTTACTAAAAATTTCTTAGCCTGCTTGATACACACACACAACAATCAAAACCAGCACTGGAATATACAATTTCTGCATCAATTCGATACTTTCTGCTACGTAGGTTACTACTAGTTCCCAGGCTTACTTACCAATCATGCGAAGTACGTTATATTAAGTGACTAGCTAGTTAGTTGGTGAACAACATCTTTCTAGGTTATTATTTGACAATTCACGTTTATGGGAGACTTTCTGTTAACTCTCGGTATCAGTTTGTTTCTATCTGTGACACAGCTTCCACTTGTAGGAAAGTCAGTTAACTAACGTTAGGTACCCACATTATGGCCAGTGACATAGCCAATCCTACTACATTTCCGCTAAAGTGTTACAGTAGATAAATTCACTTATGTTGGTTGTACTGTGAAACACCGTTTCCAGCTGTCTTGAATTAGAGCTAGGAGCCAGTTAAAACGCTATACATGTGAAAGTGGAAGCTAACGTTAGCTAGCAACTGGCCAAAACGAAAAAGCTAGCCGGCTATTTAGCTAGCTACTTGTAACAACGAACACAAATTTAAAAAACACCAACCTATTTTGCCAACAGTTATTTGTTTAATATTTAGGTTAAATGTTTGTGTGCAGTTATGTATGTCAATTCGTAGTTTTCTGCATGGCAAGCAGATAGGCCTATTAGCTAGCTACAGTACTATAGCTATAAAAAAATATATAAAAAACGAAGAAAATACTTTCGTATGCTAATGGATACTGTAGCTGGCTGGCTAGCCTTTGCTTTGGATTCAGTAGAACGAGACAAAAACTCACCCGCCAGTTTAGCTGTGAAATGCAAACTTCTTGCGTGATCAAATGTCCTTATTGTTTATGATCCACCCTTTGCAGTTTTGTTAGTGGAGGTTAATGTACAAAATCAGTCTGTTTTTGCTTAAACCCGAACTAGCCAGCGACGGTAATTTCCGCTTCCTTCCAGATACTTCGGGTGCTGTTGCTGCTTCGGCTCCTGCCTCGCGCTGTGAGCAGGGTGTCTGACCGGCCCATAGGTCTCGCCTGCGAGCCACTGGACTGTCTATCGCGATACTTTCACCTGATAGCGAGCTGCATAAAGCTCTGTGGTTGCATTGCTCTTTTTTATTTTATTCAAGTACAGCGCAAATATATGTATCTCTGTTTGTCACATAACTTTGGTGTGCCTGATGCAGCAATAGGCAATATAGATTAAAGTGTTGTTGTACTATTTTAAACACATTTATGTTACATAGCAAGTCAGATGGTGAAAAACATAGTAAAGTGCGTCACCTAGTGGCAAATGGTGTCTACTACGGTCTGCATAAAAAAAAGAATGCTTTTCTTTAATTTTTTATTATTTCACCTTTATTTAACCAGGTAGGCTAGTTGAGAACAAGTTCTCATTTGCAACTGCGACCTGGCCAAGATAAAGCATAGCAGTGTGAACAGACAACACAGAGTTACACATGGAGTAAACAATTAACAAGTCTATATACAATGTGTGCAAAAGGCATGAGGTAGGCGAATAATTACAATTTTGCAGATTAACACTGGAGTGATAAATGATCAGATGGTCATATACAGGTAGAGATATTGGTGTGCAAAAGAGCAGAAAAGTAAATAAATAAGACAGTATGGGGATGAGGTAGGTGAAAATGGGTGGGCTATTTACCAATAGACTATGTACAGCTGCAGCGATCGGTTAGCTGCTCAGATAGCTGATGTTTGAAGTTGGTGAGGAGATAAAAGTCTCCAACTTCAGCGATTTTGCAATTCGTTCCAGTCACAGGCAGCAGAGTACTGGAACGAAAAGGCGGCCAAATGAGGTGTTGGCTTTAGGGATGATCAATGAGATACACCTGCTGGAGCGTGTGCTACGGATGGGTGTTGCCATCGTGACCAGTGAACTGAGATAAGGCGGAGCTTTACCTAGCATGGACTTGTAGATGACCTGGAGCCAGTGGGTCTGGCGACGAATATGTAGCGAGGGCCAGCCGACTAGAGCATACAAGTCGCAGTGGTGGGTGGTATAAGGTGCTTTAGTGACAAAACGGATGGCACTGTGATAGACTGCATCCAGTTTGCTGAGTAGAGTGTTGGAAGCCATTTTGTAGATGACATCGCCGAAGTCGAGGATCGGTAGGATAGTCAGTTTTACTAGGGTAAGCTTGGCGGCGTGAGTGAAGGAGGCTTTGTTGCGGAATAGAAAGCCGACTCTTGATTTGATTTTCGATTGGAGATGTTTGATATGAGTCTGGAAGGAGAGTTTGCAGTCTAGCCAGACACCTCTGTACTTATAGATGTCCACATATTCAAGGTTGGAACCATCCAGGGTGGTGATGCTAGTCGGGCATGCGGGTGCAGGCAGCGAACGGTTGAAAAGCATGCATTTGGTTTTACTAGCGTTTAAGAGCAGTTGGAGGCCACGGAAGGAGTGTTGTATGGCATTGAATCTCGTTTGGAGGTTAGATAGCACAGTGTACAATGACGGGCCGAAAGTATATAGAATGGTGTCGTCTGCGTAGAGGTGGATCAGGGAATCGCCCGCAGCAAGAGCATGGGAAAATGAATAATTGGAATACAAATAGCTACATTTGGAGGTATTGTCAATGTCCCGTTTTTTTCCATCACTGTAAACCTCATAGGCTCTCTTTCAAGAACTATTCTTGTGTGAGGGAGTGCTTTGATTAGAAACACTGCTGGTGTAAAGATAGAAGAAGAAGACCAATTGGATTTTGAGGAGAGGCTACAGAAATAGAAGCAGGAAAAGGTCAGTTTGTACAAATTCACCACTGAATTACTTTGATTGATTGATTAATTGATGTACTAGATTAATTGGAGCCTAGTTCATCACGAATAATTACAGTGCACAGCATAGACAAGGGCGCCCGTGCCTTTCTTTGGGTCTAAGATGTTTACAATTCGGGTTGTAAAGAATGTTGAGTAGTTGCAAGTGTTTCACCTGAGAAGTATTATCATTATTTTGCATTGTGTTGTCTTTTTGAGACTGTGATGAGGACAAGGATTTTCCTGAATATATTTTGATGTCATTACAACAATTCTTGCCACTATGAAATAATACATTTCACTATTCGACTGCATCTGTTTGAGCACGAAGTGGGTTTTATTGACAGTAGCCAAGCAGAGCAATAATAGTATAGCCTACTGATAACAGAATATTTATTTCTATAGTTTACTCTGATAATAATTAGGCCAACGTTATTTGCCTGTTTTCACATTATTTTTTATTCAGAGCCCATTCTTTTGTTGAGCTTAGTCTAACTTCGAAATGGACTTCGAAAATATATCGAATGACAACTGATCTCAGACGTTTCTCCCATCATACAACTCATCCGAAAGTCCAGCAGGTAGCCTGTGATTTTCCTGATTTCATGCATGAATGTTACAATGTAAAATCAATGTTAATGAATTCAATGTTATCCTCGGAATTCAGTCCTATGACTTTTACTTTACATTTGAGTGAAATTATTAAATGTGAACGCGTGGTTTAATTAAACAACAAAGCCTGTGGTGTGGTATATGCCCAAATACTACAAACCCCCATGGTGCCTTATTGCTAATATAAACTGGTTACCAACGTAATTAGAACAGTAAAAATAACTGTTCTGTCATTCCCCTGGGATACCATCTGATATACAACGCATTCAGGGCTTGAACCAACCAGGTTATAATTAGCAATGAATATCAGCACCACATGAGTTGACAGCTCCCATCTCTGAGGATTAGTTTGGAGTCTTTGATATTTGTGATGTAGCAGCCAGGAGTGATATTATACTGTTAGTAAAAATCAAGACTTACTGTATGCAAGCGAACACCTGTCTGAATGACACTGCAACATGAGACTGAATGTACTTTTCCTGTCAAACTTACATAAAATGATGTGCCCTACCACAACGTCCTAATGCCCAGCCTTTTTGGTGTAATCTGCTTCTTTGGGATTATTGGGAACTGCATTGTCATCTACACCATTGTGAAGAAGACCAAGTTCCGAGCCCAGCAGACAGTGCCGGACATCTTCATCTTCAGCTTGTCTTTAGTGGACCTCCTCTTCCTCCTGGGCATACCCTTCCTCATCCACCAGCTCCTGGGCAACGGTTCCTGGTGCTTTGGTGACATCATGTGCACGGTCATAACCGCCCTGGATTCCAACAGCCAGATAGTGAGCACCTACATCCTCACCGTCATGACTCTGGACCGCTACCTGGCCACGGTCCATCCCATCCGCTTCAACCATGTGCGCACACCCTGCGTGGCGGGGGCTGCGGTGGGGCTGGTGTGGGTGCTCTCCCGGGTCTCCATCATTCCCGTGTGGATGTATGCTGACCTTATGCCCCGAGGTGACGGCTCAGTGGGCTGTGCCCTCCTGCTGCCCAATCCAGCCACTGACACCTACTGGTTTACCTTCTACCAGTTTGTGCTGGCCTTCGCCTTGTCTCTGGTCATCATCAAATCAAAATCACATTTATTTATATAGACCTTCTTACATCAGCTGATATATTAAAGTGCTGTACAGAAACCCAGCCTAAAACCCCAAACAGCAAGCAATACAGGTGTAGAAGCACGATGGCTAGGAAAAACTCCCTAGAAAGGCCAAAACCTAGGAAGAAACCTAGAGAGGAACCAGGCTATGAGGGGTGGCCAGTCCTCTTCTAGCTGTGCTGGGTGGAGATTATAACAGAACATGACCAAGATGTTCAAATATTCATAAATGACCAGCATGGTCAAATAATAATAATCACAGTGGTTGTTGAGGGTGCAACAAGTCAGCACCTCAGGAGTAAATGTCAGTTGGCTTTTCATAGCCGATCATTAAGAGTATCTCTACTGCTCCTTCTCTCTCTAGAGAGTTGAAAACAGCAGGTCTGGGACAGGTAGCACGTCCTGTGAGCAGGTCAGTTTTCCATAGCCGCAGGCAGAACAGTTGAAACTGGAGCAGCAGCACGGCCAGGTGGACTGGGGACAGCAAGGAGTCATCATGCCAGGTAATGCTGAGGCATGGTCCTAGGGCTCAGGTCCCCCGAGAGAGAGAAAGAGAGAATTAGGGAGAGCATACTTAAATTCACACAGGACATCACATAAGACAGGAGAAGTACTCCAGATATAACAGCATATACTGCAGCATAAATACTGGAGGCTGAGACAGGAGGGGTCAGGAGACACTGTGGCCCCATCCGATGATACCCCCAGACAGTGCCAAACAGGCAGGATATTACCCCACCCACTTTGCCAAAGCACAGCCCCCACACCACTAGAGAGATATCTTCAACCACCAATTTACCATCCTGAGACAAGGCCGAGTATAGCCCACAAAGATCTCCGCCACGGCACAATCCAAGGGGGGCGCCAACCCAGACAGGAAGATCGCGTCAGAGACTCAATCCACTCAAGTGACGCACCCCTCCTAGGGACAGCATGGAAGAGCACCAGTAAGCCAGTGACTCATCCCCTGTAATAGGGTTAGAGGCAGAGAATCCCAGTGTAGAGAGGGGAACCGGCCAGGCAGAGACAGCAAGGGCGGTTCGTTGCTCCAGAGCCTTTCCGTTCACCTTCACACTCCTGGGCCAGACTACACTCAATCATATGACCCACTGAATAGATGAGTCTTCAGTAAAGACTTAAAGGTTGAGACCGAGTCTGCGTCTCTCACATGGGTAGGCAGACCATTCCATAAAAATTGAGCTCTATAGGAGAAAGCTCTGCCTCCAGCTGTTTGCTTAGAAATTCTAGGGAAAATTAGGAGGCCTGCGTCTTGTGACCGTAGCGTACGTGTAGGTATGTACGGCAGGACCAAATCGGAAAGATAGGTAGGAGCAAGCCCATGTAATGCTTTGTAGGTTAGCAGTTAAACCTTGAAATCAGCCCTTGCCTTAACAGGAAGCCAGTGTAGGGAGGCTAGAATTGGAGTAATATGATCAAATATTTTGGTTCTAGTCAGGATTCTAGCAGCTGTATTTAGCACAAACTGAAGTATATTTAGTGCTTTATCCGGGTAGCCAGAAAGTAGAGCATTGCAGTAGTCTAACCTAAAAGTAACAAAAGCATGGATTAATTTTTCTGCATCCTTTTTGGACAGAAAGTTTCTGATTTTTGCAATGTTACGTAGATGGAAAAAAGCTGTCCTTGAAACAGTCTTGATATGTTCGTCAAAAGAGAGATCAGGGTCCAGAGTAACGCTGAGGTCCTTCACAGTTTTACTTGAGACGACTGTACAACCGTCAAGATTAATTGTCAGATTCAACAGAAGATCTCTTTGTTTCTTGGGACCTAGAACAAGAATCTCTGTTTTGTCCGAGTTTAAAAGTAGAAAGTTTGCAGCCATCCACTTCCTTATGTATGAAACACAGGCTTCTCATCCACTTCCTTATGTCTGAAACACAGGCTTCTAGCGAGGGCAATTTTGGGGCTTCACCATGTTTCATTGAAATGTACAGCTGTGTGTCGTCCGCATAGCAGTGAAGTTAACATTATGTTTTCGAATAACATCCCCAAGAGGTAAAATATATAGTGAAAACAATAGTGGTCCTAAAACAGAACCTTGAGGAACACCGAAATTTACAGTTGATTTGTCAGAGGACAAACCATTCACCGAGACAAACTGATATCTTTCCGACAGATAAGATCTAAACCAGGTACAGAACTTGTCCGTGTAGACCAATTTTGGATTCCAATCTCTCCAAAAGAATGTGGTGATCGATGGTATCAAAAGCAGCACTAAGGTCTAGGAGCACGAGGACAGATGCAGAGCCTCGGTCTGACGCCATCAAAAGGTCATTTACCACCTTCACAAGTGCAGTCTCAGTGCTATGATGGGGTCTAAAACCAGACTGAAGCATTTCGTATACAATGTTTTGTCTTCAGAAAGGCAGTGAGTTGCTGCGCATCTTTTTAAAAATATTTTGAGAGGAATGGAAGATTCAATATAGGCCGATAGTTTATTATATTTTCTGGGTCAAGGTTTTACTTTTTCAAGAGAGGCTTTATTACTGCCACTTTTAGTGAGTTTGGTCCACATCCTGTGAATAGAGAGCCGTTTATTATGTTCAACATAGGAGGGCAAAGCACAGGAAGCAGCTCTTTCAGTAGTTTAGTTGGAATAGGGTCCAGTATGCAGCTTGAAGGTTTAGAGGCCATGATTATTTTCATCATTGTGTCAAGAGATATAGTACTAAAACACTTGAGTGTCCCTCTTAATCCTAGGTCCTGGCAGAGTTGTGCAGACTCAGGACAACTGAGCTTTGAAGGAATACGCAGATTTAAAGAGGAGTCCGTAATTTGCTTTCTAATGACCATGATCTTTCCTCAAAGAAGTTAATGAATTTATTACTGCTGAAGTGAAAGCCATCCTCTCTTGGAGAATGCTGCTTTTTTGTTAGCTTTGCGACAGTATCAAAAATAAATTTAGGATTGTTCTTATTTTCCTCAATTAAGTTGGAAAAATAGGATGATCGAGCAGCAGTGCTGGCTCTTGGTTAAGTGATGTGCAAGGTTAAATTGAGTTCCTCAGTTAGGTGGTTAACTGATTTTTGTCCTCTGATATCTTGGGAAGGCAGAGGGAGTCTGGAAGGGCATCAAGGAATCTTCGGGTGGTCTAAGAATTTATAGCACAACCTTTGATGCTCCTTGCTTGTGGTCTGAGCAGATTATTTGTTGCGATTGCAAACGTAATAAAATGGTGGTCCGATAGTCCATTAAGATCCATAACATTTATTCCATGGTGCAAAACTAGGTCCAGAGTATGACTGTGACAGTGAGTAGGTCCAGAGACATGTTGGACAAGAAGCATTTTGGAGTGGGTCTGTGGAGTTTTCCATGTGAATATTAAAATCACCAAAAATTACAATGTTATCTGCAATGACTACAAGGTCCGATAGGAATTCAGGGAACTCAGTGAGGAACGCTGTATATGGCCCAGGAGGCCTGTAAACAGTAGCTATACTGAAATTGAAATTTGCTATCGTAAATGTTAGCAACACTTCTGCCTTTGCGGCATTCACAGGGGATATGGTCACTGGTGTAACCAGGAGGTGAGGCCTCATTTAACACAGTAAATTCATCAGGCTTAAGCCATGTTTCAGTCATGCCAATCACATCAAGATTATGAACAGTGATTAGTTCATTGACTATAACTGCCTTTGATGTGAGGTATCACAATCTCTTTCAATAATGGAAGGAATGGAGGAGGTCTTTATTCTAGTGAGATTGCTAAGGCGAACACCGCCATGTTTAGTTTTGCCCAACCTAGGTCGAGGCACAGACACGGTCTCAATGGGGATAGCTGAGCTGACTACACTGACTGTGCTAGTGGCAGACTCCACTATTCTGGCAGGCTGGCTAACAGCCTGCTGCCTGGCCTGCACCCTATTTCATTGTGGAGCTAGAGGAGTTAGAGCCCTGTCTATGTTGGTATATAAGATGAGAGCACCCCTCCAGCTAGGATGGAGTCTGTCACTCCTCAACAGGCCAGGCTTGGTCCTGTTTGTGGGTGAGTTCCAGAAAGAGGGACAATTATCTACTAATTCTATCTTTTGGGAACCCGAGGTAAAGACAATTTCAGGTTGGATATTCGACGGATATTCGCCTGTAGTTTTCCTTACGTCCACCAACAGCAGTTAGGGACAGTCAACATAGTGACAAATCACATTTTTCACATTTCAATAGCTCTTTAACCATTACTCCAAACACTTTCAAAACGGGTTGTAGCTAACCCAATGGCATAGACACATATTACACACCCTTTAGTTTGTCAATTTTTTTAAATTTTTTATCTCACATGGTTTTACATGAATTTTTCAAAATGTATAATTTCAATAGCACCTTGGTCATGTGACCTAATGTCCGCTGACTACCCTTCTATATTGCACACTCTTGTTTGTGTACTGTAAAATCATGCGGTGTCACGTACATTTTTCATAGTTTCAAATTTGCAATAGCTCCTTGGTCATGTCAATTACACACCTAAGAAGCATACAGTGGATATACACCCATATTGCATAACCTCTAGTCAAGTATCTTCTATATTGTTGTACATTATTATTAGTTTGACAATTAGGGGGTTCAGTCCAGTGTTGTTTACCCATTTCTTTAAAATGTATCTACAATAATTGCTAGTTCTAAGTACTTAGTTTCCCTGTTTTTTTTATTTTTCCACAGTATTTAACAGGAGAGAGACAGATAATATCTCCTTTCGTCAATAATATCAACCATAAAGGAAAGGGGCAAAGTACGAGAGTCATGCTATTAATTGTCCAAAGCATGGATAGAGAGTGAGCTAGTGAGGTAGGCTGCAGTGGGTTTGCTGGTCAATACATATACTGAACATGTAACCACAGTAATGGTGGCCAGTAAATCCATGAATAAAAATATAATATTGACAAATGAAACAAATTGTAGACCTTTAATCTTTTCCAACATGTCAACAGACACTTAACTTCAAATAAGTATGAAACATTTCACCATGTTAACTTTCTCTTTATCCCTGGTTGTTGTACATGTCTCTTCAGTGTGGATGGAGTATAGCATACATTTTCAACAACAAAGACTGCACTTCTAGTTTGTGTTCTTTACTCTGTTGAACTCTGTTGTCTTCATTCCTAGGCACAGCACATGAAACCTCAGTTGGCATGCAAAACATTCAATCAAAACAAAACAAAGTGTAACACGTTATAAATCATATCAAATATCAATGCAGTATGATGAATTAGCCATCCATTGAGTTATATCATAAATTGTCTTACATGCCGTCACTGTTTATAAAAAGATTATAAACATGTTAAATAAAGTTACTAACCCAGTCAGTCTTTGGGCCACATCCAGGTTCTTTATCAGTGGCACACAAGCAGTTGTTGGCTTTGTTGAACTCTGAAATCATAGGCATGAACTGAACATATGGCTCTCCCACACAACTACATAAAAATAAAGAATTTACATTTACTTTGAATTAAATGTCATTACCAGACATGTTTAGTATATCCTCAGCCATTTCTTTTCCCAGTTGCTCCATGTGTTTTTGAAGATTCTATATCAATTTGGGAGGAGATGTAGGGGAAGTTATGTGCAACTTCCTTGGCCGTCTACACCAAAAAATAAAATATAGTTTTTTTTAACCTAATGTCACATAACAGCTAACCATGAATTATTGAAAATATAACTATCAAACCTGCATTATAAAGACCCCACAGCTGAAGGTGTCCTGCTGCATGGTGTGAGTTATTTCCCCTCCTTTACACTTTGTCCACCCAGTTGTCTTTTCCATGGCAGGATCTTCTCATTTTGAAGTATTCTCTTTTTTATGTCAAAATAATGGGATTATGATTAGTTATAGGAAAATGAATACACAAGCCAAAATTGTATGCTGTTTTCCTTATCACTATAATCTAGTAGTAATTTATTAGTAGAGGTCATTTCCTTTATGCCCCATTCTACACACAGCCTAAATTATAGGCACTGAACCATTTACAGGACAATAAAAGTAGCATATAGGATCCAACCCTATCACAGAGTGAATAAATGTACAGTCGTGGCCAAAAATTTTGAGAATGACACAAATATTAATTTTCACAAAGTCTGCTGCCTCAGTTTGTATGATGGACATTTGCATGTACCCCAGAATGTTATGAAGAGTGATCAGATGAATTGCAATTAATTGCAAAGTCCCTCTTTGCCATGCAAATGAACTGAATCCCCAAAAAACATTTCCACTGCATTTCAGCCCTGCCACAAAACGACCAGCTGACATCATGTCAGTCATTCTCTCGTTAACACAGGTGTGAGTGTTGACGAGGACACGGCTGGAGATCACTCTGTCATGCTGATTGAGTCCGAATAACAGACTGGAAGCTTCAAAAGGAGGGTGGTGATGGAATCAGTGTTCTTCCTCTGTCAATCATGGTTACTTGCAAGGAAACACATGCCATCATCATTGCTTTGCACAAAAAGCGCTTCACAGGCAAGGATATTGCTGCCAGTAAGATTGCACCTAAAACAACCATTTACCAGATCATTAAGAACTTCAAGGAGAGTGGTTCAATTGTTGTGAAGAAGGCTTCAGGGCACCCAAGAAAGTCCAGCAAGCGCCAGGACCGTCTCCTAAAGTTGATTCAGCTGTGGGATCGGGGCACCACCAGTACAGAGTTTGCTCAGGAATTGCAGCAGGCAGGTGTGAGTGCATCTGCACGCACAGTGAGGCGAAGACTTTTGGAGGATGGCCTGGTGTCAAGAAGGGCAGCAAAGAAGCCACTTCTCTCCAGGAAAAACATCAGGGACAGACTGATATTCTGCAAAAGGTACAGGGATTGGACTGCTGAGGACCAGGGTAAAGTCATTTTCTCTGATGAATCCCCTATCCGATTGTTTGGATCATCTGGAAAAAAGCTTGTCCAGAGAAGACAAGGTGAGTGCTACCATCAGTCCTGTGTCATGCCAACAGTAAAGCATCCTGAGACCATTCATGTGTGGGGTTGCTTCTCAGCCAAGGGAGTGAGCTCACTCACAATTTTGCCTAATAACACAGCCATGAATAAAGAATGGTACCAACACATTTTCAGAGAGCAACTTCTTCCAACCATCCAGGAACAGTTTAGTGACGAACAATCTCTTTTCCAATATGACGGAGCACCTTGCCAAGGCAAAAGTGATAACTAAATGGCTCGGAGAACAAAACATCAATATTTTGGGTCCATGGCCAGTAAACTCCCCAGACCTTAATCCCATTGAGAATTTGTGGTCAATCCTCAAGAGGCTGGTGGACAAACAAAAACCCACAAATTCTGACAAACTCCAAGAATTGATTATGCAAGAATGGGCTGCCATCAGTCAGGACATGGCCCAGAAATGAATTGACAGCATGCCAGGGCGGATTGCAGAGGTCTTGAAAAAGAAGGGTCAACACTGCAAATATTGACTCTTTGCATCAACTTCATGTAATTGTCAATAAAAGCCTTTGACACTTATGAAATGCTTGTAATTATAATTCAGTATTCCATAGTAACATCTGACAAAAATATCTAAAGACACTGAAGCAGCAAACTTTGTGGAAATTAACATTTGTGTCATTCTCAAAATGTTTGGCGACGACTGTTGAGTGTTTGTAGACTTTAAGAAAAAAATATTAAGTGACAGTTTCATCAGTACGTGCTTAAAGAAAGTCATATCACAAATATCACAGTGCCCACCAAATCTATGACAATAGAGAACGAATTGTAAAGCACCAAAGTGTGTCTGTCAAAATAATATCTGAAAATGTCAGCTGTTGAACATAATACCTCTATTTGCAATAGCAATTTATCATATATGCAGTTGAGGAATATTCCATGTACCAACACCACATGTAGGACGGACATAAGACGTTCCCACATACAGTATTTTTTTATTTCACCTTTATTCAACCAGGTAAGCCAGTTGAGAACAAGTTCTCATTTACAACTGTTACCTGGCCAAGATAAAGCAAAGCAGTGTCACACAAACAACAACACAGAGTTACACATGGAATAAACAAATGTACAGTCAATAACAAGTCTAGAGCGATTTTCTAGGTTAGCTAGCCAGCTATTGTCGTTCTTTTAACGCAACGTAACGTAATCAACACTGCTAGCTAGCCAGCTAGCCCCCGAATAGCAGCACTGTAGAAACTATTACACTCAACGGAACGACTTGATTAGTGTAGTGTCAACAACGCAGCCACTGCCAGCGAGCCTACAAAGTCAACAACGCAGCCACTGCCAGCTAGCCTACTTCAGCAGTACTGTATCATTTTAATCATTTTAGTCAATAAGATTCTTGCTACGTAAGCTTAACTTTCTGAACATTCGAGACGTGTAGTCCACTTGTCATTCCAATCTCCTTTGCATTAGCGTAGCCTCTTCTGTAGCCTGTCAACTATGTGTCTGTCTATCCCTGTTCTCTCCTCTCTGCACAGACCATACAAACGCTCCACACCGCGTGGCCGCGGCCACCCTAATCTGGTGGTCCCAGCGCGCACGACCCACGTGGAGTTCCAGGTCTCCGGTAGCCTCTGGAACTGCCGATCTGCGGCCAACGGAAACATGGATCACCACAGATAACACTGCCACTCCTACTGCTCTCTCTTCGTCCGCCCACGTGTTCTCGCACACCCCGAGAGCTTCTGGTCAGCGGGGTGGTGGCACCGGGATCCTCATCTCTCCCAAGTGGTCATTCTCTCTTTCTCCCCTTACCCATCTGTCTATCGCCTCCTTTGAATTCCATGCTGTCACAGTTACCAGCCCTTTCAAGCTTAACATCCTTATCATTTATCGCCCTCCAGGTTCCCTCGGAGAGTTCATCAATGAGCTTGATGCCTTGATAAGCTCCTTTCCTGAGGACGGCTCACCTCTCACAGTTCTGGGCGACTTTAACCTCCCCACGTCTACCTTTGACTCATTCCTCTCTGCCTCCTTCTTTCCACTCCTCTCCTCTTTTGACCTCACCCTCTCACCTTCCCCCTACTCACAAGGCAGGCAATACGCTCGACCTCATCTTTACTAGATGCTGTTCTTCCACTAACCTCATTGCAACTCCCCTCCAAGTCTCCGACCACTACCTTGTATCCTTTTCCCTCTCGCTCTCATCCAACACTTCCCACACTGCCCCTACTCGGATGGTATCGCGCCGTCCCAACCTTCGCTCTCTCTCCCCCGCTACTCTCTCCTCTTCCATCCTATCATCTCTTCCCTCTGCTCAAACCTTCTCCAACCTATCTCCTGATTCTGCCTCCTCAACCCTCCTCTCCTCCCTTTCTGCATCCTTTGACTCTCTATGCCCCCTATCCTCCAGGCCGGCTCGGTCCTCCCCTCCCGCTCCGTGGCTCGACGACTCATTGCGAGCTCACAGAACAGGGCTCCGGGCAGCCGAGCGGAAATGGAGGAAAACTCGCCTCCCTGTGGACCTGGCATCCTTTCGCTCCCTCCTCTCTACATTTTCCTCTTCTTTCTCTGCTGCTAAAGCCACTTTCTACCACTCTAAATTCCAAGCTTCTGCCTCTAACCCTAGGAAGCTCTTTGCCACCTTCTCCTCCCTCCTGAATCCTCCTCCCCTCCCCCTCCTCCCCTCTCTGCAGATGACTTCGTCAACCATTTTGAAAAGAAGGTCGACGACATCCGATCCTTGTTTGCTAAGTCAAACGACACCGCTGGTTCTGCTCACACTGCCCTACCCTGTGATCTGACCTCTTTCTCCCCTCTCTCTCCAGATGAAATCTCGCGTCTTGTGACGGCCGGCCGCCCAACAACCTGCCCGCTTGACCCTATCCCCTCCTCTCTTCTCCAGACCATTTCCGGAGACCTTCTCCCTTACCTCACCTCGCTCATCAACTCATCCCTGACCGCTGGCTACGTCCGTTCCGTCTTCAAGAGAGCGAGAGTTGCACCCCTTCTGACAAAACCTACACTCGATCCCTCCGATGTCAACAACTACAGACCAGTATCCCTTCTTTCTTTTCTCTCCAAAACTCTTGAACGTGCCGTCCTTGGCCAGCTCTCCCGCTATCTCTCTCAGAATGACCTTCTTGATCCAAATCAGTCAGGTTTCAAGACTAGTTATTCAACTGAGACTGCTCTTCTCTGTATCACGGAGGCGCTCCACACCGCTAAAGCTAACTCTCTCTCCTCTGCTCTCATCCTTCTAGACCTATCGGCTGCCTTCGATACTGTGAACCATCAGATCCTCCTCTCCACCCTCTCCGAGTTGGGCATCTCCGGCGCGGCCCACGCTTGGATTGCGTCCTACCTGACAGGTCGCTCCTACCAGGTGGCGTGGCGAGAATCTGTCTCCACACCACGCGCTCTCACCACTGGTGTCCCCCAGGGCTCTGTTCTAGGCCCTCTCCTATTCTCGCTATACACCAAGTCACTTGGCTCTGTCATAACCTCACATGGTCTCTCCTATCATTGCTATGCAGACGACACACAATTAATCTTCTCCTTTCCCCCTTCTGATGACCAGGTGGCGAATCGCATCTCTGCATGTCTGGCAGACATATCAGTGTGGATGACGGATCACCACCTCAAGCTGAACCTCGGCAAGACGGAGCTGCTCTTCCTCCCGGGTAAGGACTGCCCGTTCCATGATCTCGCCATCACGGTTGACAACTCCATTGTGTCCTCCTCCCAGAGTGCTAAGAACCTTGGCGTGATCCTGGACAACACCCTGTCGTTCTCAACTAACATCAAGGCGGTGGCCCGTTCCTGTAGGTTCATGCTCTACAACATCCGCAGAGTACGACCCTGCCTCACACAGGAAGCGGCGCAGGTCCTAATCCAGGCACTTGTCATCTCCCGTCTGGATTACTGCAACTCGCTGTTGGCTGGGCTCCCTGCCTGTGCCATTAAACCCCTACAACTCATCCAGAACGCCGCAGCCCGTCTGGTGTTCAACCTTCCCAAGTTCTCTCACGTCACCCCGCTCCTCCGCTCTCTCCACTGGCTTCCAGTTGAAGCTCGCATCCGCTACAAGACCATGGTGCTTGCCTACGGAGCTGTGAGGGGAACGGCACCTCAGTACCTCCAGGCTCTGATCAGGCCCTACACCCAAACAAGGGCACTGCGTTCATCCACCTCTGGCCTGCTCGCCTCCCTACCACTGAGGAAGTACAGTTCCAGCTCAGCCCAGTCAAAACTGTTCGCTGCTCTGGCCCCCAATGGTGGAACAAACTCCCTCACGACGCCAGGACAGCGGAGTCAATCACCACCTTCCGGAGACACCTGAAACCCCACCTCTTTAAGGAATACCTAGGATAGGATAAGTAATCCTTCTCACCCCCCTTTTAAGATTTAGATGCACTATTGTAAAGTGACTGTTCCACTGGATGTCATAAGGTGAATGCACCAATTTGTAAGTCGCTCTGGATAAGAGCGTCTGCTAAATGACTTAAATGTAAATGTATATACAGTGTGTGCAAATTAAGTAAGATTAGGGAGGCAATAAATAGGCCGTAGTGGCGAAATAATTACAATTTCGCAAATAAACACTGGAGTGAGATGTGCAGAAGATGAATGTGCAAGTAGAGATACTGTGGTGCAAAGGGGGAAAAATGTATATAAATAAAATAAATAACAATATGGTGATGAGGTAGTTGGATGTGCTATTTACAGATGGGCTACGTACAGGTGCAATTATCTGTAAGCTGCTCTGACAGCTGATGCTTAAAGATAGTGAGGGAGACATGAGTCTCCAACTTCAGTGATTTTTGCAATTCATTCCAGTCATTGGCAGCAGTGAACTGGAACGAAAGGCGGAAAAAGGAGAAATTGGCTTTTGGGGTGACCAGTGAAATATACCCCTGCTGGAGCACGTGCTATGGGTGGGTGCTGCTATGGTGACCAGTGAGCTGAGATAAGGCGGAGCTTTACCTAGAAAGGACTTATAGATGACCTGGAGCCAGTGGGGTTGGCGACGAATATGAAGCGAAGGCCAGCCAGCGAGAGCATACAGGTCGCAGTGGTGGGTAGTATATGGGGCTTTGTTGACGAAATGGATGTGCACTGTGATAGACTGCATCCAATTTGCTGAGTAGAGTGTGGGAGGCTATTTTGTAAATGACATCGCCAAAGTCAAGGATCGTCAGTTTTACGAGGGTATGTTTGGCAACATGAGTGAAGGATGACTTGTTGCGAAATAGGAATCCGATTCTAGATTTAATTTTGGATTGGAGATGCTTAATATGAGTCTGGAAGGAGAGTTTACAGTCTCATCAGACACCTAGGTATTTGAGGTTGTCGCCATATTCTAAGTCAGAACCGTCCAGAGTAGTTATGCTATGCGTGTGGGCAGATGCGGGCAGCGATCAGTTGTATAGCTTGGCTTTAGTTTACTTGCATTTAAGAGCAGTTGGAGAGTTGTATGGCATTGAAGCTCGTTTGGAAGTTAGTTATCACAGTGTCTAAAGAAGGGCCAGAAGTATACAGAATGGTGTCGTTTGCGTAGAGGTGGATCAGAGAATCACTAGCCGCAAGAGCTACATCATTGAGGTATACAGAGAAGAGAGTCGGGCCGAGAATTTAACCCTGTGGCATCCCCATAGAGACTGCCAGAGGTCCGGACAACAGGCCCTCCCATTTGACACACTGAACTCTATCTGAGTAGTAGTTGGTGAACCAGGCAAGACAGTCATTTGAGAAACTAAGGCTGTTCAGTCTGCCGATAGGAATGCTGTGATTGACAGAGTCGAAAGCGATTATAATATCGTTTAAGACCTTGAGCGTGGCTGAGGTGCTCGCATGACCAGCTTGGAAACCAGATTGCATAGCGGAGAAGGTACGGTGGGATTCGAAATGGTTGGTGATCTGTTTGTTAACTTGGCTTTCAAAGACCTTAGAAAGGCAGGGTAGGATAGATATAGGTCTGCAACAGTTTGGGTCTAGAGTGTCTCCCCCTTTGAAGAGGGGGATGACCGCGGCAGCTTTCTAATCTTTGGGGATCTCAGACGATACGAAAGAGAGGTTGAACAGGCTAGTAATAGGGGTTGCAACAAAAAACAGATTGTCTAGCCCAGCTGATTTGTAGGGTTCCAGATTTTGCAGCTCTTTCAGAACATCAGCTATCTGGATTTGGGTGAAGGAGAAATGGGGGAGGTTTGGGCAAGTTGCTGTGGTTGGTGCAGAGCTGTTGACCGGGTTAGGGGTAGCCAGGTGGAAACCAAGCCCAGCCTTGCTTATTGAAATTCTCGATAATCATAGATTTATCGATGGTGGCAGTGTTTCCTAGCCTCAGTGCAGTGGGCAGCTGGGAGGAGGTGCTCTTTTTCTCCATAGACTTTACAGTGTCCCAGAACTTTTGGGAGTTTGTGCTACAGGATGCAAATTTCTGTTTGAAAAAGCTAGCCTTTGCTTTCCTAACTGCCTGTGTATATTTGCTCCTAACTTCCCTGAAAAGTTGCATATCGCGGGGGCTATTTGATTCTAATGCAGTACGCCACAGTATGTTTTTGTGCTGGTCAAGGGCAGTCAGGTCTGGAGTGAACCAAGGGTTATATCTGTTCCTGGTTCTACATTTTTTGAATGGGGCATGCTTATTTAAGATGGTGAGAAAAGCACTTTTAAAGAATAACCAGACATCCTCTACTTTCCAGGATACCGGGCCAGGTCGATTAGAAAGGCCTCCTCACTGAAGTGTTTTAGGGAGCATTTGACTCTGATGAGGGGTGGTCGTTTGACCGCGAACCCATTACTGACGCAGGCAATGAGGCAGTGATGGCTGAGATCCTGGTTGAAGACAGCAGAGGTGTATTTAGAGGACAGGTTGATATCTATGAGGGTGCCTGAGTTTCCTGTGTAGATATGTGATATTCTGTGATTCTGTCATCGGTCCGTCCAGTCAGTGATCTGAGATGCAGGGAAATCACACCTTGTCGTAATGTCATCTATGTCTACACTGGAACCTGTGTGATGACTGTGATCATTGAGAAAGTTGTGACGTATTGATGTATTATTGTGTGCTATCTTTGAATGGGATTTTGACATCAACTAATATGTTGTCCTTAGTCATTTTGTAATATTGAATATGTGCAGCCTGTCTATTACCATGTAATGTCTGTGATCACCAAGGAAACCACTGTTGTTATCTTTGGGAAAATAATGATGTTTTGATGCACGATGCAGTGTTGAATGACTGCAATTGATCCAAAGGGATTTCTAGATGTCACAATAAAGAATTAAAGCATGAGACGTAAGAAAAACCAATGCAATACAGTAGCAGCAGAACTGTCTGTGCTAGAGTGCATTTTGTGTATTTGTGAAGAGCTCTTATTCTCAGAGAAGGGGAAGCACACATAAAAGAGGAAAAAGCACTCTGTCCAAACAAAGCAATATTTTACCCGATGGCTGCTGTAGAAGAGAGGCAGGTTATCTGCTGGTAATCTTGGAAAAGGGCAAAGTTATCACTGGGCTGGAAATGAACCATTTGTAGGGTAGTAATGGCTTGCTTTAGAAGGAGGAAAATGCAATATTGAACTCTGCTGCTCTCAAACCCAGAGACACCCATACATTACTATTGTTATTACATTCTCAGGAAAATTGGATTCCCTTCCAACATTGTCCAGAAATAAAGTACCTGAATTGGTGTTCAATCAAATATATTTAGTACTCATTTGACAATAATGTGCGTGTGTATGTGTGAGGAGTAAAATGGAGGAAAAACAAATCAAAATACGAAGGGAATCCAATTTTTGACCCCGCTTTACCAACTCATTAGTGGTATTAAAATTGATCCTGATTCACTTCTCATTTATGGAACCACAACACTGCACCAGGGTACAAATGTATTAATAATGAACATCAAGTATTTAATTTCACTCAGTAACTCAAAATGGCCATTACCAAAGGAAAACCCCAGATAAAAGCAATATTTTACTGCAATGCACACAAGTGCTTTTGGAATTAAGAGCTGTCCTAGTATAGGCTGCAGAAATAGTGATAACAACTGGGGGTTTCTCATATAAGTTCAGCACTCTATATAAAGGGTAAGGAGGATACCTAGTCAGCTGTACAACGGAATGCCTTCAACTGAAACGTGTCTTCCACATTTAACCCAACCCCTCTGAATCAGAGAGGTGCGGTGGGGCTGCCTTAATCGACATCCACGTCTTCGGTGTCCAGGGAACAGTGGGTTAACTGCCAGGTGCACCGGTTTGAGTATGTCAAGAACTGCAACCATGCTGTGTTTTTCACACAACATTTTCCTGTGTGTATCAAGAATGGTTCAACACCCAAGGACATCGAGCCAACTTGACACAACTGTGGGAAGCATTGGAGTCAATATGGGCCAGCATCCCTGCGGAACGCTTTCAACACGTTGTAGAGTCATTAATTAATTACTGCCTCAATCAAAACACAATAAAAATGACACATCTGAGTTGACTGAGCAGTTACATCCCTTCACAAAACAGAAGGAATGTGCATAGTCCTCCAGGCATATAGATAACTTCTGGTTGGAGTGCTTATTAACTGATAGGGCGAACTAGTCAAAGGCTTTAATTAAAAACATCCTCGCTGTGGTTTGACATGTCCGTTATTTAGCAAGAGCAGAATGTGGAATGTTGAATGTTTTCAGCTGTAGGTGGGTATTAATAACTGCTTTATGGACGTTGAATGCTGTAGGTGGGTATTATTAACTGCTTTATGGACGTTGAATGCTGTAGGTGGGTATTATTAACTGCTTTATGGACGTTGAATGCTGTAGGTGGGTATTAATTGCTTTATGGACGTTGAATTTATGGTATTATTAACGCTTTTGAATGTTTCATGTTGTAGGTGGGCTTTATTAATTAACTGTTGAATGCTTAGGTGGGTATTATTAACTGCTTTATGGACGTTGAATGCTGTAGGTGGGTATTAATAACTGCTTTATTGAACTGTAGGTGGGTATTATTAATGAAAGTTTCATGTTGTAGGTGGGTATTATTAACTGCTTTATGGACGTTGCATGTTGAGGGTGGGTATTATTACCTGCTTTATGGACGTTGAATGCTGTAGGTGGGTATTATTAACTGCTTTATGGACGTTGAATGCTGTAGGTGGGTATTATTACCTGCTTTATGGACGTTGAATGCTGTAGGTGGGTATTATTAACTGCTTTATGGACGTTGAATGCCGTAGGTGGGTATTATTAACTGCTTTATGAAAGTTGCATGTTGTAGGTGGGTATTATTAACTGCTTTATGGACGTTGCATGTTGTAGGTGGGTATTATTAACTGCTTTATGGACGTTGAATGCTGTAGGTGGGTATTATTAACTGCTTTATGGACGTTGAATGCTGTAGGTGGGTATTATTAACTGCTTTATGGATGTTGAATGCTGTAGGTGGGTATTATTAACTGCTTCATGGACGTTGAATGTTGTAGCTGGGTATTATTAACTGCTTTATGGACGTTGAATGTTGTAGGTGGGTATTATTAACTGCTTTATGGATGTTGAATGTTGTAGGTGGGTATTATTACCTGCTTTATGGACGTTGCATGCTGTAGGTGGGTATTATTACCTGCTTTATGAAAGTTTCATGTTGTAGGTGGGTATTAATAACTGCTTTATGGACGTTGCATGTTGAGGGTGGGTATTATTAACTGCTTTATGGACGTTGAATGCCGTAGGTGTGTATTATTACCAGCTTTATGGACGTTGAATGCTGTAGGTGGGTATTATTACCTGCTTTATGGACGTTGAATGCTGTAGGTGGGTATTATTAACTGCTTTATGGACGTTGAATGCCGTAGGTGGGTATTATTAACTGCTTTATGAAAGTTGCATGTTGTAGGTGGGTATTATTAACTGCTTTATGGACGTTGCATGGTGTAGGTGGGTATATTAACTGCTTTATGAACGTTGAATGCTGTAGGTGGGTATTATTAACTGCTTTATGGACGTTGAATGCCGTAGGTGGGTATTATTACCTGCTTTATGAATGCATGCTGTAGGTGGGTATTATTAACTGCTTTATGGACGTTGAATGCTGTAGGTGGGTATTATTACCTGCTTTATGGACGTTGAATGCTGTAGGTGGGTATTATTAACTGCTTTATGGACGTTGAATGCCGTAGGTGGGTATTATTAACTGCTTTATGGACGTTGAATGCTGTAGGTGGGTATTATTAACTGCTTTATGGACGTTGAATGCTGTAGGTGGGTATTATTAACTGCTTTATGGACGTTGAATGCTGTAGGTGGGTATTAATAACTGCTTTATGGACGTTGAATGCTGTAGGTGGGTATTATTAACTGCTTTATGAAAGTTTCATGTTGTAGGTGGGTATTATTAACTGCTTTATGGACGTTGCATGTTGAGGGTGGGTATTATTACCTGCTTTATGGACGTTGAATGCTGTAGGTGGGTATTATTAACTGCTTTATGGACGTTGAATGCTGTAGGTGGGTATTAATAACTGCTTTATGGACGTTGAATGCTGTAGGTGGGTATTATTAACTGCTTTATGAAAGTTTCATGTTGTTGTATTATTAACTGCTTTATGGACGTTGGTTGAGGGTGGGTATTATTACCTGCTTTATGGACGTTGAATGCTGTAGGTGGGTATTATTAACTGCTTTATGGACGTTGAATGCTGTAGGTGGGTATTATTACCTGCTTTATGGACGTTGAATGCTGTAGGTGGGTATTATTAACTGCTTTATGGACGTTGAATGCCGTAGGTGGGTATTATTAACTGCTTTATGAAAGTTGCATGTTGTAGGTGGGTATTATTAACTGCTTTATGGACGTTGCATGTTGTAGGTGGGTATTATTAACTGCTTTATGGACGTTGAATGCTGTAGGTGGGTATTATTAACTGCTTTATGGACGTTGAATGCTGTAGGTGGGTATTATTAACTGCTTTGGATGTTGAATGCTGTAGGTGGGTATTATTAACTGCTTCATGGACGTTGAATGTTGTAGCTGGGTATTATTAACTGCTTTATGGACGTTGAATGTTGTAGGTGGGTATTATTAACTGCTTTATGGATGTTGAATGTTGTAGGTGGGTATTATTACCTGCTTTATGGACGTTGCATGCTGTAGGTGGGTATTATTACCTGCTTTATGAAAGTTTCATGTTGTAGGTGGGTATTAATAACTGCTTTATGGACGTTGCATGTTGAGGGTGGGTATTATTAACTGCTTTATGGACGTTGAATGCCGTAGGTGTGTATTATTACCAGCTTTATGGACGTTGAATGCTGTAGGTGGGTATTATTACCTGCTTTATGGACGTTGAATGCTGTAGGTGGGTATTATTAACTGCTTTATGGACGTTGAATGCCGTAGGTGGGTATTATTAACTGCTTTATGAAAGTTGCATGTTGTAGGTGGGTATTATTAACTGCTTTATGGACGTTGCATGGTGTAGGTGGGTATTATTAACTGCTTTATGAACGTTGAATGCTGTAGGTGGGTATTATTAACTGCTTTATGAAAGTTGCATGTTGTAGGTGGGTATTATTAACTGCTTTATGGACGTTGCATGTTGTAGGTGGGTATTATTAACTGCTTTATGGACGTTGAATGCTGTAGGTGGGTATTATTAACTGCTTTATGGACGTTGAATGCTGTAGGTGGGTATTATTAACTGCTTTATGGACGTTGAATGCTGTAGGTGGGTATTATTAACTGCTTTATGAAAGTTGCATGTTGTAGGTGGGTATTATTAACTGCTTTATGGACGTTGCATGTTGTAGGTGGGTATTATTAACTGCTTTATGGACGTTGAATGCTGTAGGTGGGTATTATTAACTGCTTTATGGACGTTGAATGCTGTAGGTGGGTATTATTAACTGCTTTATGGATGTTGAATGCTGTAGGTGGGTATTATTAACTGCTTCATGGACGTTGAATGTTGTAGCTGGGTATTATTAACTGCTTTATGGACGTTGAATGTTGTAGGTGGGTATTATTAACTGCTTTATGGATGTTGAATGTTGTAGGTGGGTATTATTACCTGCTTTATGGACGTTGCATGCTGTAGGTGGGTATTATTACCTGCTTTATGAAAGTTTCATGTTGTAGGTGGGTATTAATAACTGCTTTATGGACGTTGCATGTTGAGGGTGGGTATTATTAACTGCTTTATGGACGTTGAATGCCGTAGGTGTGTATTATTACCAGCTTTATGGACGTTGAATGCTGTAGGTGGGTATTATTACCTGCTTTATGGACGTTGAATGCTGTAGGTGGGTATTATTAACTGCTTTATGGACGTTGAATGCCGTAGGTGGGTATTATTAACTGCTTTATGAAAGTTGCATGTTGTAGGTGGGTATTATTAACTGCTTTATGGACGTTGCATGGTGTAGGTGGGTATTATTAACTGCTTTATGGACGTTGAATGCTGTAGGTGGGTATTATTAACTGCTTTATGGATGTTGAATGCTGTAGGTGGGTATTATTAACTGCTTTATGGACTTTGAATGCCGTAGGTGGGTATTATTACCTGCTTTATGGACGTTGCATGCTGTAGGTGGGTATTATTACCTGCTTTATGGACGTTGAATGCTGTAGGTGGGTATTATTAACTGCTTTATGAAAGTTTCATGTTGTAGGTGGGTATTAATAACTGCTTTATGGACGTTGCATGTTGAGGGTGGGTATTATTACCTGCTTTATGGACGTTGAATGCTGTAGGTGGGTATTATTAACTGCTTTATGGACGTTGAATGCTGTAGGTGGGTATTATTAACTGCTTTATGGACGTTGAATGCTGTAGGTGGGTATTATTAACTGCTTTATGGACGTTGAATGCCGTAGGTGGGTATTATTACCTGCTTTATGGACGTTGAATGCTGTAGGTGGGTATTATTAACTGCTTTATGGACGTTGAATGCTGTAGGTGGGTATTATTACCTGCTTTATGGACGTTGCATGCTGTAGGTGGGTATTATTAACTGCTTTATGGACGTTGAATGCCGTAGGTGGGTATTATTAACTGCTTTATGAAAGTTGCATGTTGTAGGTGGGTATTATTAACTGCTTTATGGACGTTGAATGCCGTAGGTGGGTATTATTAACTGCTTTATGGACGTTGCATGTTGTAGGTGGGTATTATTAACTGCTTTATGGACGTTGAATGCTGTAGGTGGGTATTATTAACTGCTTTATGGATGTTGAATGCTGTATGTGGGTATTATTAACTGCTTTATGGATGTTGAATGCTGTAGGTGGGTATTATTAACTGCTTTATGGACGTTGAATGCCGTAGGTGGGTATTATTAACTGCTTTATGGACGTTGAATGCTGTAGGTGGGTATTATTAACTGCTTTATGGACGTTGAATGCCGTAGGTGGGTATTATTACCAGCTTTATGGACGTTGAATGCTGTAGGTGGGTATTATTAACTGCTTTATGGACGTTGAATGCTGTAGGTGGGTATTATTACCTGCTTTATGGACGTTGAATGCTGTAGGTGGGTATTATTAACTGCTTTATGGACGTTGAATGCCGTAGGTGGGTATTATTAACTGCTTTATGAAAGTTGCATGTTGTAGGTGGGTATTAATAACTGCTTTATGGACGTTGAATGCTGTAGGTGGGTATTATTAACTGCTTTATGGACGTTGAATGCTGTAGGTGGGTATTATTAACTGCTTTATGGATGTTGAATGCTGTAGGTGGGTATTATTAACTGCTTTATGGACTTTGAATGCCGTAGGTGGGTATTATTAACTGCTTTATGGATGTTGAATGCTGTAGGTGGGTATTATTAACTGCTTTATGGACTTTGAATGCCATGGGTGGGTATTATTAACTGCTTTATGGGCGTTGCATGCTGTAGGTGGTAAAATTAACTGCTTTATGGAAGTTGCATGTTGTATGTGGTTATTATTAACTGCTTTATGGATGTTGAATGCTGTAGGTGGGTATTATTAACTGCTTCATGAACGTTGAATGTTGTAGGTGGGTATTATTAACTGCTTTATGGACGTTGAATGCCGTAGGTGGGTATTATTAACTGCTTTATGAAAGTTGCATGTTGTAGGTGGGTATTATTAACTGCTTTATGGACGTTGAATGTTGTAGGTGGGTATTATTAACTGCTTTATGGACGTTGAATGCTGTAGGTGGGTATTATTAACTTGAATGCTGTATGTGGGTATTATTAACTGCTTTATGGATGTTGAATGCTGTAGGTGGGTATTATTAACTGCTTTATGGACGTTGAATGCCGTAGGTGGGTATTATTAACTGCTTTATGGACGTTGAATGCTGTAGGTGGGTATTATTAACTGCTTTATGGACGTTGAATGCCGTAGGTGGGTATTACCAGCTTTAACGTTGAATGCTTTATGGCTTTATGGACGTGATTGCTGTAGGTGGGTATTATTATCTGCTTTATGACGTTGAATGCTGTAGGTGGGTATTATTAACTGCTTTATGGACGTTGAATGCTGTAGGTGGGTATTATTAACCAGCTTTATGGACGTTGAATGCTGTAGGTGGGTATTATTAACTGCTTTATGGACGTTGATTGCTGTGTATTATTATCTGCTTTATGGACGTTGAATGGTAGGTGGGTATTATTAACTGCTTTATGGACGTTGAATGCTGTAGGTGGGTATTATTAACTGCTTTATGGACGTTGAATGCTGTAGGTGGGTATTATTAACTGCTTTATGGACGTTGAATGCTGTAGGTGGGTATTATTAACTGCTTTATGAAAGTTTCATGTTGTAGGTGGGTATTATTAACTGCTTTATGGACGTTGCATGTTGAGGGTGGGTATTATTACCTGCTTTATGGACGTTGAATGCTGTAGGTGGGTATTATTAACTGCTTTATGGACGTTGAATGCTGTAGGTGGGTATTAATAACTGCTTTATGGACGTTGAATGCTGTAGGTGGGTATTATTAACTGCTTTATGAAAGTTTCATGTTGTAGGTGGGTATTATTAACTGCTTTATGGACGTTGCATGTTGAGGGTGGGTATTATTACCTGCTTTATGGACGTTGAATGCTGTAGGTGGGTATTATTAACTGCTTTATGGACGTTGAATGCTGTAGGTGGGTATTATTACCTGCTTTATGGACGTTGAATGCTGTAGGTGGGTATTATTAACTGCTTTATGGACGTTGAATGCCGTAGGTGGGTATTATTAACTGCTTTATGGACGTTGCATGTTGTAGGTGGGTATTATTAACTGCTTTATGGACGTTGCATGTTGTAGGTGGGTATTATTAACTGCTTTATGGACGTTGAATGCTGTAGGTGGGTATTATTAACTGCTTTATGGACGTTGAATGCTGTAGGTGGGTATTATTAACTGCTTTATGGATGTTGAATGCTGTAGGTGGGTATTATTAACTGCTTCATGGACGTTGAATGTTGTAGCTGGGTATTATTAACTGCTTTATGGACGTTGAATGTTGTAGGTGGGTATTATTAACTGCTTTATGGATGTTGAATGTTGTAGGTGGGTATTATTACCTGCTTTATGGACGTTGCATGCTGTAGGTGGGTATTAACCTGCTTTATGAAAGTTTCATGTTGTAGGTGGGTATTAATAACTGCTTTATGGACGTTGCATGTTGAGGTGGGTATTATTAACTGCTTTATGGACGTTGAATGCCGTAGGTGTGTATTATTACCAGCTTTATGGACGTTGAATGCTGTAGGTGGGTATTATTACCTGCTTTATGGACGTTGAATGCTGTAGGTGGGTATTATTAACTGCTTTATGGACGTTGAATGCGTAGGTGGGTATTATTAACTGCTTTATGAAAGTTGCATGTTGTAGGTGGGTATTATTAACTGCTTTATGGACGTTGCATTGTAGGTGGTATTATTAACTGCTTTATGACGTTGAATGCTGTAGGTGGGTATTATTAACTGCTTTATGGACGTTGAATGCTGTAGGTGGGTATTATTAACTGCTTTATGGACGTTGAATGCTGTAGGTGGGTATTATTAACTGCTTTATGGACGTTTGAATGTATTATTACCTGCTTTATGGACGGTGGGTATTATTAACTGCTTTATGGACGTTGAATGCCGTAGGTGGGTATTATTAACTGCTTTATGAAAGTTGCATGTTGTAGGTGGGTATTATTAACTGCTTTATGGACGTTGCATGTTGTAGGTGGGTATTATTAACTGCTTTATGGACGTTGAATGCTGTAGGTGGGTATTATTAACTGCTTTATGGACGTTGAATGCTGTAGGTGGGTATTATTAACTGCTTTATGGATGTTGAATGCTGTAGGTGGGTATTATTAACTGCTTCATGGACGTTGAATGTTGTAGGTGGGTATTATTAACTGCTTTATGGACGTTGAATGTTGTAGGTGGGTATTATTAACTGCTTTATGGATGTTGAATGTTGTAGGTGGGTATTATTACCTGCTTTATGGACGTTGCATGCTGTAGGTGGGTATTATTACCTGCTTTATGAAAGTTTCATGTTGTAGGTGGGTATTAATAACTGCTTTATGGACGTTGCATGTTGAGGGTGGGTATTATTAACTGCTTTATGGACGTTGAATGCTGTAGGTGTGTATTATTACCAGCTTTATGGACGTTGAATGCTGTAGGTGGGTATTATTACCTGCTTTATGGACGTTGAATGCTGTAGGTGGGTATTATTAACTGCTTTATGGACGTTGAATGCCGTAGGTGGGTATTATTAACTGCTTTATGAAAGTTGCATGTTGTAGGTGGGTATTATTAACTGCTTTATGGACGTTGCATGGTGTAGGTGGGTATTATTAACTGCTTTATGGACGTTGAATGCTGTAGGTGGGTATTATTAACTGCTTTATGGATGTTGAATGCTGTAGGTGGGTATTATTAACTGCTTTATGGACTTTGAATGCCGTAGGTGGGTATTATTACCTGCTTTATGGACGTTGCATGCTGTAGGTGGGTATTATTACCTGCTTTATGGACGTTGAATGCTAGGTGGGTATTATTAACTGCTTTATGAAAGTTTCATGTTGTAGGTGGGTATTATTAACTGCTTTATGGACGTTGCATGTTGAGGGTGGGTATTATTACCTGCTTTATGGACGTTGAATGCTGTAGGTGGGTATTATTAACTGCTTTATGGACGTTGAATGCTGTAGGTGGGTATTATTAACTGCTTTATGGACGTTGAATGCTGTAGGTGGGTATTATTAACTGCTTTATGGACGTTGAATGCGTAGGTGGGTATTATTACCTGCTTTATGGACGTTGAATGCTGTAGGTGGGTATTATTAACTGCTTTATGGACGTTGAATGCTGTAGGTGGGTATTATTACCTGCTTTATGGACGTTGCATGCTGTAGGTGGGTATTATTAACTGCTTTATGGACGTTGAATGCCGTAGGTGGGTATTATTAACTGCTTTATGAAAGTTGCATGTTGTAGGTGGGTATTATTAACTGCTTTATGGACGTTGAATGCCGTAGGTGGGTATTATTAACTGCTTTATGGACGTTGCATGTTGTAGGTGGGTATTATTAACTGCTTTATGGACGTTGAATGCTGTAGGTGGGTATTATTAACTGCTTTATGGATGTTGAATGCTGTATGTGGGTATTATTAACTGCTTTATGGATGTTGAATGCTGTAGGTGGGTATTATTAACTGCTTTATGGACGTTGAATGCCGTAGGTGGGTATTATTAACTGCTTTATGGACGTTGAATGCTGTAGGTGGGTATTATTAACTGCTTTATGGACGTTGAATGCCGTAGGTGGGTATTATTACCAGCTTTATGGACGTTGAATGCTGTAGGTGGGTATTATTAACTGCTTTATGGACGTTGAATGCTGTAGGTGGGTATTATTACCTGCTTTATGGACGTTGAATGCTGTAGGTGGGTATTATTAACTGCTTTATGGACGTTGAATGCCGTAGGTGGGTATTATTAACTGCTTTATGAAAGTTGCATGTTGTAGGTGGGTATTAATAACTGCTTTATGGACGTTGAATGCTGTAGGTGGGTATTATTAACTGCTTTATGGACGTTGAATGCTGTAGGTGGGTATTATTAACTGCTTTATGGATGTTGAATGCTGTAGGTGGGTATTATTAACTGCTTTATGGACTTTGAATGCCGTAGGTGGGTATTATTAACTGCTTTATGGATGTTGAATGCTGTAGGTGGGTATTATTAACTGCTTTATGGACTTTGAATGCCATGGGTGGGTATTATTAACTGCTTTATGGGCGTTGCATGCTGTAGGTGGTAAAATTAACTGCTTTATGGAAGTTGCATGTTGTATGTGGTTATTATTAACTGCTTTATGGATGTTGAATGCTGTAGGTGGGTATTATTAACTGCTTTATGAACGTTGAATGCTGTAGGTGGGTATTATTAACTGCTTTATGGACGTTGAATGGTAGGTTGAACCTGCTTTATGGACGTTGAATGCTGTAGGTGGGTATTATTAACTGCTTTATGGACGTTGAATGCTGTAGGTGGGCATTATTACCTGCTTTATGGACGTTGAATGCTGTAGGTGGGTATTATTAACTGCTTTATGGACTTGAATAGGTGGGTATTATTAACTGCTTTATGAAAGTTGCATGTTGTAGGTGGGTATTATTAACTGCTTTATGGACGTTGCATGTTGTAGGTGGGTATTATTAACTGCTTTATGGACGTTGAATGCTGTAGGTGGGTATTATTAACTGCTTTATGGACGTTGAATGCTGTAGGTGGGTATTATTAACTGCTTTATGGATGTTGAATGCTGTAGGTGGGTATTATTAACTGCTTCATGGACGTTGAATGTTGTAGCTGGGTATTATTAACTGCTTTATGGACGTTGAATGTTGTAGGTGGGTATTATTAACTGCTTTATGGATGTTGAATGTTGTAGGTGGGTATTATTACCTGCTTTATGGACGTTGCATGCTGTAGGTGGGTATTATTAACTGCTTTATGAAAGTTTCATGTTGTAGGTGGGTATTAATAACTGCTTTATGGATGCATGTTGAGGGTGGGTATTATTAACTGCTTTATGGACGTTGAATGCCGTAGGTGTGTATTATTACCAGCTTTATGGACGTTGAATGCTGTAGGTGGGTATTATTACCTGCTTTATGGACGTTGAATGCTGTAGGTGGGTATTATTAACTGCTTTATGGACGTTGAATGCCGTAGGTGGGTATTATTAACTGCTTTATGAAAGTTGCATGTTGTAGGTGGGTATTATTAACTGCTTTATGGACGTTGCATGGTGTAGGTGGGTATTATTAACTGCTTTATGGACGTTGAATGCTGTAGGTGGGTATTATTAACTGCTTTATGGATGTTGAATGCTGTAGGTGGGTATTATTAACTGCTTTATGGACTTTGAATGCCGTAGGTGGGTATTATTACCTGCTTTATGGACGTTGCATGCTGTAGGTGGGTATTATTACCTGCTTTATGGACGTTGAATGCTGTAGGTGGGTATTATTAACTGCTTTATGAAAGTTTCATGTTGTAGGTGGGTATTAATAACTGCTTTATGGACGTTGCATGTTGAGGGTGGGTATTATTAACTGCTTTATGGACGTTGAATGCTGTAGGTGGGTATTATTAACTGCTTTATGGACGTTGAATGCTGTAGGTGGGTATTATTAACTGCTTTATGGACGTTGAATGCTGTAGGTGGGTATTATTAACTGCTTTATGGACGTTGAATGCCGTAGGTGGGTATTATTACCTGCTTTATGGACGTTGAATGCTGTAGGTGGGTATTATTAACTGCTTTATGGACGTTGAATGCTGTAGGTGGGCATTATTACCTGCTTTATGGACGTTGCATGCTGTAGGTGGGTATTATTAACTGCTTTATGGACGTTGAATGCCGTAGGTGGGTATTATTAACTGCTTTATGAAAGTTGCATGTTGTAGGTGGGTATTATTAACTGCTTTATGGACGTTGAATGCCGTAGGTGGGTATTATTAACTGCTTTATGGACGTTGCATGTTGTAGGTGGGTATTATTAACTGCTTTATGGACGTTGAATGCTGTAGGTGGGTATTATTAACTGCTTTATGGATGTTGAATGCTGTATGTGGGTATTATTAACTGCTTTATGGATGTTGAATGCTGTAGGTGGGTATTATTAACTGCTTTATGGACGTTGAATGCCGTAGGTGGGTATTATTAACTGCTTTATGGACGTTGAATGCTGTAGGTGGGTATTATTAACTGCTTTATGGACGTTGAATGCCGTAGGTGGGTATTATTACCAGCTTTATGGACGTTGAATGCTGTAGGTGGGTATTATTAACTGCTTTATGGACGTTGAATGCTGTAGGTGGGTATTATTACCTGCTTTATGGACGTTGAATGCTGTAGGTGGGTATTATTAACTGCTTTATGGACGTTGAATGCCGTAGGTGGGTATTATTAACTGCTTTATGAAAGTTGCATGTTGTAGGTGGGTATTAATAACTGCTTTATGGACGTTGAATGCTGTAGGTGGGTATTATTAACTGCTTTATGGACGTTGAATGCTGTAGGTGGGTATTATTAACTGCTTTATGGATGTTGAATGCTGTAGGTGGGTATTATTAACTGCTTTATGGACTTTGAATGCCGTAGGTGGGTATTATTAACTGCTTTATGGATGTTGAATGCTGTAGGTGGGTATTATTAACTGCTTTATGGACTTTGAATGCCATGGGTGGGTATTATTAACTGCTTTATGGGCGTTGCATGCTGTAGGTGGTAAAATTAACTGCTTTATGGAAGTTGCATGTTGTATGTGGTTATTATTAACTGCTTTATGGATGTTGAATGCTGTAGGTGGGTATTATTAACTGCTTCATGGACGTTGAATGTTGTAGCTGGGTATTATTAACTGCTTTATGGACGTTGAATGCCGTAGGTGGGTATTATTAACTGCTTTATGAAAGTTGCATGTTGTAGGTGGGTATTATTAACTGCTTTATGGACGTTGCATGTTGTAGGTGGGTATTATTAACTGCTTTATGGACGTTGAATGCTGTAGGTGGGTATTATTAACTGCTTTATGGATGTTGAATGCTGTATGTGGGTATTATTAACTGCTTTATGGATGTTGAATGCTGTAGGTGGGTATTATTAACTGCTTTATGGACGTTGAATGCCGTAGGTGGGTATTATTAACTGCTTTATGGACGTTGAATGCTGTAGGTGGGTATTATTAACTGCTTTATGGACGTTGAATGCCGTAGGTGGGTATTATTACCAGCTTTATGGACGTTGAATGCTGTAGGTGGGTATTATTAACTGCTTTATGGACGTTGATTGCTGTAGGTGGGTATTATTATCTGCTTTATGGACGTTGAATGCTGTAGGTGGGTATTATTAACTGCTTTATGGACGTTGAATGCCGTAGGTGGGTATTATTAACTGCTTTATGAAAGTTGCATGTTGTAGGTGGGTATTAATAACTGCTTTATGGACGTTGAATGCTGTAGGTGGGTATTATTAACTGCTTTATGGACGTTGAATGCTGTAGGTGGGTATTATTAACTGCTTTATGGATGTTGAATGCTGTAGGTGGGTATTATTAACTGCTTTATGGACTTTGAATGCCGTAGGTGGGTATTATTAACTGCTTTATGGATGTTGAATGCTGTAGGTGGGTATTATTAACTGCTTTATGGACTTTGAATGCCATAGGTGGGTATTATTAACTGCTTTATGGGCGTTGCATGCTGTAGGTGGTAAAATTAACTGCTTTATGGAAGTTGCATGTTGTATGTGGTTATTATTAACTGCTTTATGGATGTTGAATGCTGTAGGTGGGTATTATTAACTGCTTCATGGACGTTGAATGTTGTAGCTGGGTATTATTAACTGCTTTATGGACGTTGAATGTTGTAGGTGGGTATTATTAACTGCTTTATGGATGTTGAATGTTGTAGGTGGGTATTATTACCTGCTTTATGGACGTTGCATGCTGTAGGTGGGTATTATTACCTGCTTTATGGACGTTGCATGCTGTAGTTGGGTATTATTACCTGCTTTATGGACATTGCGTGCTGTAGTTGGGTATTATTAACTGCTTTATGGACGTTACATGCTGTAGGTGGGTATTATTACCTGCTTTATGGACGTTACATGCTGTAGGTGGGTATTATTACCTGCTTTATGGACGTTGCATGCTGTAGGTGGGTATTATTACCTGCTTTATGGACGTTACATGCTGTAGGTGGGTATTATTAACTGCTTTATGGACGTTGAATGCTGTAGGTGGGTATTATTACCTGCTTTATGGACGTTACATGCTGTAGGTGGGTATTATTAACTGCTTTATGGACGTTGAATGCTGTAGGTGGGTATTGTTAACTGCTTTATGGACGTTGAATGCTGTAGGTGGGTATAATTAACTGGTTTATGGACGTTGAATGTTGTAGGTGGGTATTATTAACTGCTTTATGGACGTTGAATGCTGTTAGGTGGCTATTATTAACTGCTTTATGGACGTTACATGCTGTAGGTGGGTATTATTAACTGCTTTATGGACGTTGCATGTTGTAGGTGGGTATTATTACCTGCTTTATGGACGTTGAATGTTGTAGGTGGGTATTATTAACTGCTTTATGGACGTTGAATGCCGTAGGTGGGTATTATTAACTGCTTTATGGAAGTTGCATGTTGTAGGTGGGTATTATTAACTGCTTTATGGACGTTGAATGCTGTAGGTGGCTATTATTAACTGCTTTATGGACGTTGAATGCCGTAGGTGGGTATTATTAACTGCTTTATGGAAGTTGCATGTTGTAGGTGGGTATTATTAACTGCTTAATGGACGTTGAATGCTGTAGGTGGCTATTATTAACTGCTTTATGGACGTTGAATGCTGTAGGTGGGTATTATGAACTGCTTTATGGACGTTGAATGCCGTAGGTGGCTATTATTAACTGCTTTATGGACGTTGCATGTTGTAGGTGGGTATTATTAACTGCTTTATGGACGTTGAATGTTGTAGGTGGGTATTATTAACTGCTTTATGGACGTTGAATGTTGTAGGTAGGTATTATTAACTGCTTTAAGGGCGTTGCATGCTGTAGGTGGCTATTATTAACTGCTTTATGGGCGTTGAATGCTGTAGGTGGCTATTATTAACTGCTTTATGGACGTTGCATGTTGTAGGTGGATATTATTAACTGCTTTATGGATGTTGAATGTTGTAGGTGGGTATTATTACCTGCTTTATGGACGTTGCATGTTGTAGGTGGGTATTATTAACTGCTTTATGGACGTTGCATGCTGTAGGTGGGTATTATTACCTGCTTTATGGATGTTGCATGTTGTAGGTGGGTATTATTACCTGATTTATGGACGTTGAATGTTGTAGGTGGGTATTATTAACTGCTTTATGGACGTTGAATGCTGTAGGTTGGTATTATTAACTGCTTTTGACGTTGAATGCTGTAGGTGGGTATTATTACCTGCTTTATGGACGTTGCATGCTGTAGGTGGGTATTATTACCTGCTTTATGGACGTTGCATGCTTAGGTGGGTATTATTACCTGCTTTATGGACGTTGCATGCTGTAGGTGGGTATTATTACCTGCTTTATGGAAGTTGCATGTTGTAGGTGGGTATTATTAACTGCTTTATGGACGTTGCATGCTGTAGGTGGGTATTATTACCTGCTTTATGGACGTTGCATGTTGTAGGTGGGTATTATTAACTGCTTTATGGACGTTGCATGCTGTAGGTGGGTATTATTACCTGCTTTATGGACGTTGCATGTTGTAAGTGGGTATTATTACCTGCTTTATGGATTGCAAGGTGGGTATTATTACCTGCTTTATGGACGTTGCATGCTGTAGGTGGGTTTTATTACCTGCTTTATGGACGTTACATGCTGTAGGTGGGTATTATTACCTGCTTTATGGACGTTGCATGCTGTAGGTGGGTATTATTACCTGCTTTATGGACGTTACATGCTGTAGGTGGGTATTATTAACTGCTTTATGGACGTTGAATGCTGTAGGTGGGTATTATTACCTGCTTTATGGACGTTGAATGCTGTAGGTGGGTATTATTAACTGCTTTATGGACGTTGAATGCTGTAGGTGGGTATTATTAACTGCTTTATGGACGTTGAATGCTGTAGCTGGGTATAATTAAATGGTTTATGGACGTTGAATGTTGTAGGTGGGTATTATTAACTGCTTTATGGACGTTGAATGCTGTAGGTGGTATTATTAACTGCTTTATGGACGTTACATGCTGTAGGTGGGTATTATTAACTGCTTTATGGACGTTGCATGTTGTAGGTGGGTATTATTACCTGCTTTATGGACGGTGTAGGTGGGTATTATTAACTGCTTTATGGACGTTGAATGCTGTAGGTGGGTATTATTAACTGCTTTTATGCATGTTGTAGGTGGGTATTATTAACTGCTTTATGGACGTTGAATGCTGTAGGTGGCTATTATTAACTGCTTTATGGACGTTGAATGCTGTAGGTGGGTATTATTAACTGCTTTATGGAAGTTGCATGTTGTAGGTGGGTATTATTAACTGCTTTATGGACGTTGAATGCTGTAGGTGGCTATTATGAACTGCTTTATGGACGTTGAATGCCGTAGGTATTATTAACTGCTTTATGGACGTTGAATGTTGTAGGTGGGTATTATTAACTGCTTTATGGACGTTGAATGTTGTAGGTAGGTATTATTAACTGCTTTATGTTGCATGCTGTAGGTGGGTATTATTAACTGCTTTATGGGCGTTGAATGCTGTAGGTGGGTATTATTAACTGCTTTATGGACGTTGCATGTTGTAGGTGGGTATTATTAACTGCTTTATGGACGTTGAATGTTGTAGGTGGGTATTATTAACTGCTTTATGGACGTTGAATGTTGTAGGTGGGTATTATTAACTGCTTTATGGACGTTGAATGCTGTAGGTTGGTATTATTAACTGCTTTTTGGACGTTGAATGCTGTAGGTGGGTATTATTACCTGCTTTATGGACGTTGCATGCTGTAGGTGGGTATTATTTGCTTTATGGACGTTGCATGCTGTAGGTGGGTATTATTTTATGGACGTTGCATGCTGTAGGTGGGTATTATTACCTGCTTTATGGACGTTGCATGTTGTAGGTGGGTATTATTAACTGCTTTATGGACGTTGCATGTTGTAGGTGGGTATTATTAACTGCTTTATGCATGGACGTTGCATGTAGGTAGGTATTGCTTTAGGGCGTTGCATGCTGTAGGTGGGTATTATTAACTGCTTTATGGGCGTTGAATGCTGTAGGTGGCTATTATTAACTGCTTTATGGACGTTGCATGTTGTAGGTGGATATTATTAACTGCTTTATGGATGTTGAATGTTGTAGGTGGGTATTATTAACTGCTTTATGGACGTTGAATGTTGTAGGTGGGTATTATTAACTGCTTTATGGACGTTGAATGCTGTAGGTTGGTATTATTAACTGCTTTTGGACGTTGAATGCTGTAGGTGGGTATTATTACCTGCTTTATGGACGTTGCATGCTGTAGGTGGGTATTATTACCTGCTTTATGGACGTTGCATGCTGTAGGTGGGTATTATTACCTGCTTTATGGACGTTGCATGCTGTAGGTGGGTATTATTACCTGCTTTATGGAAGTTGCATGTTGTAGGTGGGTATTATTAACTGCTTTATGGACGTTGCATGCTGTAGGTGGGTATTATTACCTGCTTTATGGACGTTGCATGTTGTAGGTGGGTATTATTAACTGCTTTATGGACGTTGCATGCTGTAGGTGGGTATTATTACCTGCTTTATGGACGTTGCATGTTGTAAGTGGGTATTATTACCTGCTTTATGGACGTTGCATGTTGTAGGTGGGTATTATTACCTGCTTTATGGACGTTGCATGCTGTAGGTGGGTTTTATTACCGCTTTATGGACGTTACATGCTGTAGGTGGGTATTATTACCTGCTTTATGGACGTTGCATGCTGTAGGTGGGTATTATTACCTGCTTTATGGACGTTACATGCTGTAGGTGGGTATTATTAACTGCTTTATGGACGTTGAATGCTGTAGGTGGGTATTATTACCTGCTTTATGGACGTTACATGCTGTAGGTGGGTATTATTAACTGCTTTATGGACGTTGAATGCTGTAGGTGGGTATTATTAACTGCTTTATGGACGTTGAATGCTGTAGCTGGGTATAATTAAATGGTTTATGGACGTTGAATGTTGTAGGTGGGTATTATTAACTGCTTTATGGACGTTGAATGCTGTAGGTGGCTATTATTAACTGCTTTATGGACGTTACATGCTGTAGGTGGGTATTATTAACTGCTTTATGGACGTTGCATGTTGTAGGTGGGTATTATTACCTGCTTTATGGACGTTGAATGTTGTAGGTGGGTATTATTAACTGCTTTATGGACGTTGAATGCCGTAGGTGGGTATTATTAACTGCTTTATGGAAGTTGCATGTTGTAGGTGGGTATTATTAACTGCTTTATGGACGTTGAATGCTGTAGGTGGCTATTATTAACTGCTTTATGGACGTTGAATGCCGTAGGTGGGTATTATTAACTGCTTTATGGAAGTTGCATGTTGTAGGTGGGTATTATTAACTGCTTTATGGACGTTGAATGCTGTAGGTGGCTATTATGAACTGCTTTATGGACGTTGAATGCCGTAGGTGGCTATTATTAACTGCTTTATGGACGTTGAATGTTGTAGGTGGGTATTATTAACTGCTTTATGGACGTTGAATGTTGTAGGTGGGTATTATTAACTGCTTTATGGACGTTGAATGCTGTAGGTGGGCTTTATGGGCGTTGAATGCTGTAGGTGGCTATTATTAACTGCTTTATGGACGTTGCATGTTGTAGGTGGGTATTATTAACTGCTTTATGGACGTTGAATGTTGTAGGTGGGTATTATTAACTGCTTTATGGACGTTGAATGTTGTAGGTGGGTATTATTAACTGCTTTTGGACGTTGAATGCTGTAGGTTGGTATTATTAACTGCTTTTTGGACGTTGAATGCTGTAGGTGGGTATTATTACCTGCTTTATGGACGTTGCATGCTGTAGGTGGGTATTATTACCTGCTTTATGGACGTTGCATGCTGTAGGTGGGTATTATTACCTGCTTTATGGACGTTGCATGCTGTAGGTGGGTATTATTACCTGCTTTATGGACGTTGCATGTTGTAGGTGGGTATTATTAACTGCTTTATGGACGTTGCATGTTGTAGGTGGGTATTATTAACTGCTTTATGGACGTTGCATGCTGTAGGTGGGCATTATTACCTGCTTTATGGACGTTGCATGTTGTAGGTAGGTATTATTAACTGCTTTATGGGCTTTGCTGTAGGTGGCTATTATTAACTGCTTTATGGGCGTTGAATGCTGTAGGTGGCTATTATTAACTGCTTTATGGACGTTGCATGTTGTAGGTGGATATTATTAACTGCTTTATGGATGTTGAATGTTGTAGGTGGGTATTATTAACTGCTTTATGGACGTTGAATGTTGTAGGTGGGTATTATTAACTGCTTTATGGACGTTGAATGCTGTAGGTTGGTATTATTAACTGCTTTTTGGACGTTGAATGCTGTAGGTGGGTATTATTACCTGCTTTATGGACGTTGCATGCTGTAGGTGGGTATTATTACCTGCTTTATGGACGTTGCATGCTGTAGGTGGGTATTATTACCTGCTTTATGGACGTTGCATGCTGTAGGTGGGTATTATTACCTGCTTTATGGAAGTTGCATGTTGTAGGTGGGTATTATTAACTGCTTTATGGACGTTGCATGCTGTAGGTGGGTATTATTACCTGCTTTATGGACGTTGCATGTTGTAGGTGGGTATTATTAACTGCTTTATGGACGTTGCATGCTGTAGGTGGGTATTATTACCTGCTTTATGGACGTTGCATGTTGTAGGTGGGTATTATTACCTGCTTTATGGACGTTGCATGTTGTAGGTGGGTATTATTACCTGCTTTATGGACGTTGCATGCTGTAGGTGGGTTTTATTACCTGCTTTATGGACGTTACATGCTGTAGGTGGGTATTATTACCTGCTTTATGGACGTTGCATGCTGTAGGTGGGTATTATTACCTGCTTTATGGACGTTACATGCTGTAGGTGGGTATTATTAACTGCTTTATGGACGTTGAATGCTGTAGGTGGGTATTATTACCTGCTTTATGGACGTTACATGCTGTAGGTGGGTATTATTAACTGCTTTATGGACGTTGAATGCTGTAGGTGGGTATTATTAACTGCTTTATGGACGTTGAATGCGTTGGGTATAATTAAATGGTTTATGGACGTTGAATGTTGTAGGTGGGTATTATTAACTGCTTTATGGACGTTGAACTGTAGGTGGCTATTATTAACTGCTTTATGTTATGCTGTAGGTGGGCTATTATTAACTGCTTTAGGTGGGTATTATTACCTGCTTTATGGACGTTGAATGTTGTAGGTGGGTATTATTAACTGCTTTATGGACGTTGAATGCGGAGGTGGGTATTAACTGCTTTATGGACGTATGTTGAATGTTGTAGGTGGGTATTATTAACTGCTTTATGGACGTTGAATGTTGTGGTGGGTATTATTAACTGCTTTATGGACGTGAATGCTGTAGGTGGGTATTATTAACTGCTTTATGGACGTTGAATGTATTATTTGTAGGTGGGTATTATTAACTGCTTTATGGACGTTGAATGTTGTAGGTGGGTATTATTAACTGCTTTATGGACGTTGAATGTTGTAGGTGTATTATTAACTGCTTTATGGACGTTGAATGCTGTAGGTGGTATTATTAACTGCTTTATGGACGTTGAAAGGTTGGTATTATTAACTGCTGAATTAGGTGGGTATTATTACCTGCTTTATGGACGTTGCATGCTGTAGGTGGGTATTATTAACTGCTTTATGGACGTTGCATGCTGTAGGTGGGTATTATTAACTGCTTTATGGACGTTGAATGCTTTATGGACGTAGGTGGGTATTATTAACTGCTTTATGGACGTTGCATGTTGTAGGTGGACGTTGCATGTTGTAGGTATTATTAACTGCTTTATGGACGTTGAATGCTGTAGGTGGCTATTATTAACTGCTTTATGGACGTTGAATGCTTTTGTAGGTGGGTATTATTAACTGCTTTATGGACGTTGAATGCTTATTATTAACTGCTTTAAGGGCGTTGCATGCTGTAGGTGGCTATTATTAACTGCTTTATGGGCGTTGAATGCTGTAGGTGGCTATTATTAACTGCTTTATGGACGTTGCATGTTGTAGGTGGGTATTATTAACTGCTTTATGGACGTTGAATGTTGTAGGTGGGTATTATTAACTGCTTTATGGACGTTGAATGTTGTAGGTGGGTATTATTAACTGCTTTATGGACGTTGAATGCTGTAGGTTGGTATTATTAACTGCTTTTTGGACGTTGAATGCTGTAGGTGGGTATTATTACCTGCTTTATGGACGTTGCATGCTGTAGGTGGGTATTATTACCTGCTTTATGGACGTTGCATGCTGTAGGTGGGTATTATTACCTGCTTTATGGACGTTGCATGCTGTAGGTGGGTATTATTACCTGCTTTATGGACGTTGCATGTTGTAGGTGGGTATTATTAACTGCTTTATGGACGTTGCATGTTGTAGGTGGGTATTATTAACTGCTTTATGGACGTTGCATGCTGTAGGTGGGTATTATTACCTGCTTTATGGACGTTGCATGTTGTAGGTGGGTATTATTAACTGCTTTATGGACGTTGCATGCTGTAGGTGGGTATTATTACCTGCTTTATGGACGTTGCATGTTGTAGGTGGGTATTATTACCTGCTTTATGGACGTTGCATGCTGTAGGTGGGTATTATTACCTGCTTTATGGACGTTGCATGCTGTAGGTGGGTATTATTACCTGCTTTATGGACGTTACATGCTGTAGGTGGGTATTATTACCTGCTTTATGGACGTTGCATGCTGCTTTAGGTGGGTATGCTGTAGGTGGGTATTATTACCTGCTTTATGGACGTTTAGGTGGGTATTATTAACTGCTTTATGGACGTTGCATGTTGTAGGTGGGTATTATTAACTGCTTTATGGACGTTGCATGCTGTAGGTGGCTATTATTAACTTTATGGGCGTTGAATGCTGTAGGTGGCTATTATTAACTGCTTTATGTTGAATGCTGTAGGTGGTATTATTAACTGCTTTATGGACGTTGAATGTTGTAGGTGGGTATTATTAACTGCTTTATGGACGTTGCATGCTGTAGGTGGGTATTATTAACTGCTTTATGGACGTTGAATGCTGTAGGTTGGTATTATTAACTGCTTTTGTTGAATGCTGTAGGTGGGTATTATTACCTGCTTTTACGTTGCATGCTTATGGGGACGTTGCATGCTGTAGGTGGGTATTATTACCTGCTTTATGGACGTTGCATGCTGTAGGTGGGTATTATTAACTGCTTTATGGACGTTGCATGCTGTAGGTGGGTATTATTACCTGCTTTATGGACGTTGCATGTTGTAGGTGGGTATTATTAACTGCTTTATGGACGTTGCATGCTGTAGGTGGGTATTATTACCTGCTTTATGGACGTTGCATGTTGTAGGTGGGTATTATTACCTGCTTTATGGACGTTGCATGTTGTAGGTGGGTATTATTAACTGCTTTATGGACGTTGCATGCTGTAGGTGGGTTTTATTACCTGCTTTATGGACGTTACATGCTGTAGGTGGGTATTATTACCTGCTTTATGGACGTTGCATGCTGTAGGTGGGTATTATTACCTGCTTTATGGACGTTACATGCTGTAGGTGGGTATTATTAACTGCTTTATGGACGTTGAATGCTGTAGGTGGGTATTATTACCTGCTTTATGGACGTTACATGCTGTAGGTGGGTATTATTAACTGCTTTATGGACGTTGAATGCTGTAGGTGGGTATTATTAACTGCTTTATGGACGTTGAATGCTGTAGCTGGGTATAATTAAATGGTTTATGGACGTTGAATGTTGTAGGTGGGTATTATTAACTGCTTTATGGACGTTGAATGCTGTAGGTGGCTATTATTAACTGCTTTATGGACGTTACATGCTGTAGGTGGGTATTATTAACTGCTTTATGGACGTTGCATGTTGTAGGTGGGTATTATTACCTGCTTTATGGACGTTGAATGTTGTAGGTGGGTATTATTAACTGCTTTATGGACGTTGAATGCCGTAGGTGGGTATTATTAACTGCTTTATGGAAGTTGCATGTTGTAGGTGGGTATTATTAACTGCTTTATGGACGTTGAATGCTGTAGGTGGCTATTATTAACTGCTTTATGGACGTTGAATGCCGTAGGTGGGTATTATTAACTGCTTTATGGAAGTTGCATGTTGTAGGTGGGTATTATTAACTGCTTTATGGACGTTGAATGCTGTAGGTGGCTATTATTAACTGCTTTATGGACGTTGAATGCTGTAGGTGGGTATTATGAACTGCTTTATGGACGTTGAATGCCGTAGGTGGGTATTATTAACTGCTTTATGGACGTTGAATGTTGTAGGTGGGTATTATTAACTGCTTTATGGACGTTGCATGTTGTAGGTGGTATTATTAACTGCTTTATGGGCGTTGAATGCTGTAGGTGGCTATTATTAACTGCTTTATGGACGTTATGTAGGTGGGTATTATTAACTGCTTTATGGACGTTGAATGTTGTAGGTGGGTATTATTAACTGCTTTATGGACGTTGAATGTTGTAGGTGGGTATTATTAACTGCTTTATGGACGTTGAATGCTGTAGGTTGGTATTATTAACTGCTTTTTGGACGTTGAATGCTGTAGGTGGGTATTATTACCTGCTTTATGGACGTTGCATGCTGTAGGTGGGTATTATTACCTGCTTTATGGACGTTGCATGCTGTAGGTGGGTATTATTACCTGCTTTATGGACGTTGCATGCTGTAGGTGGGTATTATTACCTGCTTTATGGACGTTGCATGTTGTAGGTGGGTATTATTAACTGCTTTATGGACGTTGCATGTTGTAGGTGGGTATTATTACCTGCTTTATGGATGTTGCATGTTGTAGGTGGGTATTATTACCTGCTTTATGGACGTTGCATGTTGTAGGTGGGTATTATTAACTGCTTTATGGACGTTGCATGCTGTAGGTGGGTATTATTACCTGCTTTATGGACGTTGCATGTTGTAGGTGGGTATTATTACCTGCTTTATGGACGTTGCATGCTGTAGGTGGGTTTTTATTACCTGCTTTATGGACGTTGCATGTTGTAGGTGGGTATTATTAACTGCTTTATGGACGTTGCATGCTGTAGGTGGGTATTATTACCTGCTTTATGGACGTTGCATGTTGTAGGTGGGTATTATTACCTGCTTTATGGACGTTGAATTTGTAGGTGGGTATTATTAACTGCTTTTGGACGTTGAATGCTGTAGGTGGGTATTATTACCTGCTTTATGGACGTTGCATGCTGTAGGTGGGTATTATTACCTGCTTTATGGACGTTGCATGCTGTAGGTGGGTATTATTACCTGCTTTATGGACGTTGCATGCTGTAGGTGGGTATTATTACCTGCTTTATGGACGTTGCATGTTGTAGGTGGGTATTATTAACTGCTTTATGGACGTTGCATGCTGTAGGTGGGTATTATTACCTGCTTTATGGACGTTGCATGTTGTAGGTGGGTATTATTAACTGCTTTATGGACGTTGCATGCTGTAGGTGGGTATTATTACCTGCTTTATGGACGTTGCATGTTGTAAGTGGGTATTATTACCTGCTTTATGGACGTTGCATGTTGTAGGTGGGTATTATTACCTGCTTTATGGACGTTGCATGCTGTAGGTGGGTTTTATTACCTGCTTTATGGACGTTACATGCTGTAGGTGGGTATTATTACCTGCTTTATGGACGTTGCATGCTGTAGGTGGGTATTATTACCTGCTTTATGGACGTTACATGCTGTAGGTGGGTATTATTAACTGCTTTATGGACGTTGAATGCTGTAGGTGGGTATTATTACCTGCTTTATGGACGTTACATGCTGTAGGTGGGTATTATTAACTGCTTTATGGACGTTGAATGCTGTAGGTGGGTATTATTAACTGCTTTATGGACGTTGAATGCTGTATATAATTAACTGGTTTATGGACGTTGAATGTTGTAGGTGGGTATTATTAACTGCTTTATGGACGTTGAATGCTGTAGGTGGCTATTATTAACTGCTTTATGGACGTTACATGCTGTAGGTGGGTATTATTAACTGCTTTATGGACGTTGCATGTTGTAGGTGGGTATTATTACCTGCTTTATGGACGTTGAATGTTGTAGGTGGGTATTATTAACTGCTTTATGGACGTTGAATGCCGTAGGTGGGTATTATTAACTGCTTTATGGAAGTTGCATGTTGTAGGTGGGTATTATTAACTGCTTTATGGACGTTGAATGCTGTAGGTGGCTATTATTAACTGCTTTATGGACGTTGAATGCCGTAGGTGGGTATTATTAACTGCTTTATGGAAGTTGCATGTTGTAGGTGGGTATTATTAACTGCTTTATGGACGTTGAATGCTGTAGGTGGCTATTATGAACTGCTTTATGGACGTTGAATGCCGTAGGTGGCTATTATTAACTGCTTTATGGACTGCTTTATGGACGTTGAATGTTGTAGGTGGGTATTATTAACTGCTTTATGGACGTTGAATGTTGTAGGTAGGTATTATTAACTGCTTTAAGGGCGTTGCATGCTGTAGGTGGCTATTATTAACTGCTTTATGGGCGTTGAATGCTGTAGGTGGCTATTATTAACTGCTTTATGGACGTTGCATGTTGTAGGTGGGTATTATTAACTGCTTTATGGACGTTGAATGTTGTAGGTGGGTATTATTAACTGCTTTATGGACGTTGAATGTTGTAGGTGGGTATTATTAACTGCTTTATGGACGTTGAATGCTGTAGGTTGGTATTATTAACTGCTTTTTGGACGTTGAATGCTGTAGGTGGGTATTATTACCTGCTGCTTTATGGTATTATTACCTGCTTTATGGACGTTGCATGCTGTAGGTGGGTATTATTACCTGCTTTATGGACGTTGCATGCTGTAGGTGGGTATTATTATTACGTTGCTGTTTATGGGTATTATTAACTGCTTTATGGACGTTGCATGTTTGTAGGTGGGTATTATTAACTGCTTTATGGACGTTGCATGCTGTAGGTGGGTATTATTACCTGCTTTATGTTGTAGGTGGGTATTATTAACTGCTTTATTGCATGCTGTAGGTGGGTATTATTACCTGCTTTATGGACGTTGCATGTTGTAGGTGGGTATTATTACCTGCTTTATGGACGTTTCATGCTGTAGGTGGGTTTTATTACCTGCTTTATGGACGTTGCATGCTGTAGGTGGGTATTATTACCTGCTTTATGGACGTTACATGCTGTAGGTGGGTATTATTAACTGCTTTATGGACGTTGCATGCTGTAGGTGGGTATTATTACCTGCTTTATGGATGTTGCATGTTGTAGGTGGGTATTATTACCTGATTTATGGACGTTGCATGTTGTAGGTGGGTATTATTACCTGCTTTATGGACGTTGCATGCTGTAGGTGGGTATTATTAGCTGCTTTATGGATGTTGCATGCTGTAGGTGGGTATTATTACCTGCTTTATGGACGTTGCATGCTGTAGGTGGGTATTATTACCTGCTTTATGGACGTTGCATGCTGTAGGTGGGTATTATTACCTGCTTTATGGACGTTGTATGCTGTAGGTGGGTATTATTACTTGCTTTATGGACGTTGCATGCTGTAGGTGGGTATTATTACCTGCTTTATGGACGTTGCATGCTGTAGGTGGGTATTATTACCTGCTTTATGGACGTTGCATGTTGTAGGTGGGTATTATTAACTGCTTTATGGACGTTGCATGCTGTAGGTGGGTATTATTACCTGCTTTATGGACGTTGCATGTTGTAGGTGGGTATTATTAACTGCTTTATGGATGTTGCATGCTGTAGGTGGTATTATTACCTGCTTTATGGACGTTGCATGCTGTAGGTTATTATTACCTGCTTTATGGACGTTACATGCTGTAGGTGGGTATTATTAACTGCTTTATGGACGTTGAATGCTGTAGGTGGGTATTATTACCTGCTTTATGGACGTTACATGCTGTAGGTGGGTATTATTAACTGCTTTATGGACGTTGAATGCTGTAGGTGGGTATTATTAACTGCTTTATGGACGTTGAATGCTGTAGGTGGGTATAATTAACTGGTTTATGGACGTTGAATGTTGTAGGTGGGTATTATTAACTGCTTTATGGACGTTGAATGCTGTAGGTGGCTATTATTAACTGCTTTATGGACGTTACATGCTGTAGGTGGGTATTATTAACTGCTTTATGGACGTTGCATGTTGTAGGTGGGTATTATTACCTGCTTTATGGACGTTGAATGTTGTAGGTGGGTATTATTAACTGCTTTATGGACGTTGGGTATTATTAACTGCTTTATGGAAGTTGCATGTTGTAGGTGGGTATTATTAACTGTGGACGTTGAATGCTGTAGGGGTATTATTAACTGCTTTATGGACGTTGAATGCTGTAGGTGGGTATTATTAACTGCTTTATGGAAGTTGCATGTTGTAGGTGGGTATTATTAACTGCTTTATGGACGTTGAATGCTGTAGGTGGGTATTATTAACTGCTTTATGGACGTTGAATGCTGTAGGTGGGTATTATGAACTGCTTTATGGACGTTGAATGCTGTAGGTGGCTATTATTAACTGCTTTATGGACGTTGCATGTTGTAGGTGGGTATTATTAACTGCTTTATGAACGTTGAATGTTGTAGGTGGGTATTATTAACTGCTTTATGGACGTTGAATGTTGTAGGTAGGTATTATTAACTGCTTTTAAGGGCGTTGCATGCTGTAGGTGGCTATTATTAACTGCTTTATTAACTGCTTTATGGACGTTGCATGTTGTAGGTGGGTATTATTAACTGCTTTATGGACGTTGAATGTTGTAGGTGGGTATTATTAACTGCTTTATGGACGTTGCATGTTGTAGGTGGGTATTATTAACTGCTTTATGGACGTTGCATGCTGTAGGTGGGTATTATTACCTGCTTTATGGACGTTGCATGTTGTAGGTGGGATTATGCTTTATGGACGTTGCATGTTGTAGGTGGTATTATTACCTGCTTTATGGACGTTTTATTTGCTTTATGGACGTTGCATGCTGTAGGTGGGTATTATTACCTGCTTTATGGACGTTGCATGCTGTAGGTGGGTATTATTACCTGCTTTATGGACGTTGCATGCTGTAGGTGGGTATTATTAACTGCTTTATGGACGTTGAATGCTGTAGGTGGGTATTATTACCTGCTTTATGGACATGCTGTAGGTGGGTATTATTTGCTTTATGGATGAATTGTAGGTGGGTATTATTAACTGCTTTATGGACGTTGAATGCTGTATGGTATTATTAACTGCTTTTGGACGTTGAATGTTGTAGGTGGGTATTATTAACTGCTTTATGGACGTTGAATGCTGTAGGTGGTATTATTAACTGCTTTATGGACGTTGCATTGTAGGTGGGTATTATTAACTGCTTTTGGGCGTTGCATGCTGTAGGTGGGTATTATTACCTGCTTTATGGACGTTGATGTTGTAGGTGGGTATTATTAACTGCATGCTGTAGGTGGGTATTATTACCTGCTTTATGGAAGTTGCATGTTGTAGGTGGGTATTATTAACTGCTTTATGGACGTTGAATGCTGTAGGTGGGTATTATTAACTGCTTTATGGACTTTATATTAACTGCTTTATGGACGTTGCATGTTGTAGGTGGGTATTATTAACTGCTTTATGGACGTTGCATGCTGTAGGTGGGTATTATTACCTGCTTTATGGACGTTGCATGTTGTAGGTGGGTATTATTACCTGCTTTATGGACGTTGCATGCTGTAGGTGGGTATTATTACCTGCTTTATGGACGTTGCATGCTGTAGGTGGGTATTATTACCTGGACTTTATGCTTTATGGACGTTGCATGCTGTAGGTGGGTATTATTACCTGCTTTATGGACGTTACATGCTGTAGGTGGGTATTATTAACTGCTTTTTGAATGCTGTAGGTGGGTATTATTACCTGCTTTATGGACGTTACATGCTGTAGGTGGGTATTATTAACTGCTTTATGGACGTTGAATGCTGTAGGTGGGTATTATTAACTGCTTTATGGACGTTGAATGCTGTAGCTGGGTATAATTAACTGGTGGACGTTGAATGTTGTAGGTGGGTATTATTAACTGCTTTATGGACGTTGAATGCTGTAGGTGGCTATTATTAACTGCTTTATGGACGTTTGCATTAACTGCTTTATGGACGTTGCATGTTGTAGGTGGGTATTATTACCTGCTTTATGGACGTTGAATGTTGTAGGTGGGTATTATTAACTGCTTTATGGACGTTGAATGCCGTAGGTGGGTATTATTAACTGCTTTATGGAAGTTGCATGTTGTAGGTGGGTATTATTAACTGCTTTATGGACGTTGAATGCTGTAGGTGGCTATTATTAACTGCTTTATGGACGTTGAATGCCGTAGGTGGGTATTATTAACTGCTTTATGGAAGTTGCATGTTGTAGGTGGGTATTATTAACTGCTTTATGGACGTTGAATGCTGTAGGTGGCTATTATGAACTGCTTTATGGACGTTGAATGCCGTAGGTGGCTATTATTAACTGCTTTATGGACGTTGCATGTTGTAGGTGGGTATTATTAACTGCTTTATGGACGTTGAATGTTGTAGGTGGGTATTATTAACTGCTTTATGGACGTTGAATGTTGTAGGTAGGTATTATTAACTGCTTTAAGGGCGTTGCATGCTGTAGGTGGCTATTATTAACTGCTTTATGGGCGTTGAATGCTGTAGGTGGCTATTATTAACTGCTTTATGGACGTTGCATGTTGTAGGTGGGTATTATTAACTGCTTTATGGACGTTGAATGTTGTAGGTGGGTATTATTAACTGCTTTATGGATGTTGAATGTTGTAGGTGGGTATTATTAACTGCTTTATGGACGTTGAATGCTGTAGGTTGGTATTATTAACTGCTTTTTGGACGTTGAATGCTGTAGGTGGGTATTATTACCTGCTTTATGGACGTTGCATGCTGTAGGTGGGTATTATTACCTGCTTTATGGACGTTGCATGCTGTAGGTGGGTATTATTACCTGCTTTATGGACGTTGCATGCTGTAGGTGGGTATTATTACCTGCTTTATGGACGTTGCATGTTGTAGGTGGGTATTATTAACTGCTTTATGGACGTTGCATGTTGTAGGTGGGTATTATTAACTGCTTTATGGACGTTGCATGCTGTAGGTGGGTATTATTACCTGCTTTATGGACGTTGCATGTTGTAGGTGGGTATTATTAACTGCTTTATGGACGTTGCATGCTGTAGGTGGGTATTATTACCTGCTTTATGGACGTTGCATGTTGTAGGTGGGTATTATTACCTGCTTTATGGACGTTTCATGCTGTAGGTGGGTTTTATTACCTGCTTTATGGACGTTGCATGCTGTAGGTGGGTATTATTACCTGCTTTATGGACGTTACATGCTGTAGGTGGGTATTATTAACTGCTTTATGGACGTTGCATGCTGTAGGTGGGTATTATTACCTGCTTTATGGATGTTGCATGTTGTAGGTGGGTATTATTACCTGCTTTATGGACGTTGCATGTTGTAGGTGGGTATTATTACCTGCTTTATGGACGTTGCATGCTGTAGGTGGGTATTATTAGCTGCTTTATGGATGTTGCATGCTGTAGGTGGGTATTATTACCTGCTTTATGGACGTTGCATGCTGTAGGTGGGTATTATTACCTGCTTTATGGACGTTGCATGCTGTAGGTGGGTATTATTACCTGCTTTATGGACGTTACATGCTGTAGTTGGGTATTATTACCTGCTTTATGGATGTTGCATGTTGTAGGTGGGTATTATTACCTGCTTTATGGACGTTGCATGCTGTAGGTTATGGACCTGCTTTTGCATGTTGTAGGTGGGTATTATTAACTGCTTTATGGACGTTGCATGCTGTAGGTGGGTATTATTACCTGCTTTATGGACGTTGCATGTTGTAGGTGGGTATTATTAACTGCTTTATGGATGTTGCATGCTGTAGGTGGGTATTATTACCTGCTTTATGGACGTTGCATGTTGTAGGTGGGTATTATTAACTGCTTTATGGACGTTGAATGCTGTAGGTGGCTATTATTAACTGCTTTATGGACGTTACATGCTGTAGGTGGGTATTATTAACTGCTTTATGGACGTTGCATTGTAGGTGGGTATTATTACCTGCTTTATGGCATGTTGTAGGTGGGTATTATTAACTGCTTTATATTGAACGTAGGTGGGTATTATTAACTGCTTTATGGAAGTTGCATGTTGTAGGTGGGTATTATTAACTGCTTTATGGACGTTGAATGCTGTAGGTGGCTATTATTAACTGCTTTATGGACGTTGAATTATGGTATTATTAACTGCTTTATGGAAGTTGCATGTTGTAGGTGGGTATTATTAACTGCTTTATGGACGTTGAATGCTGTAGGTGGCTATTATGAACTGCTTTATGGACGGAATGCCGTAGGTGGCTATTATTAACTGCTTTATGGATGCATGTTGTTGGACGTTGAATGTTGTAGGTGGGTATTATTAACTGCTTTATGGACGTTGAATGTTGTAGGTAGGTATTATTAACTGCTTTATGGGCGTTGCATGCTGTAGGTGGCTATTATTAACTGCTTTATGGGCATGCTGCTTTATGGACGTTGCATGTTGTAGGTGGGTATTATTACCTGCTTTATGGACGTTGAATGTTGTAGGTGGGTATTATTAACTGCTTTATGGATGTTGAATGTTGTAGGTGGGTATTATTAACTGCTTTATGGACGTTGAACCTGCTTTATGGACGTTGAATGCTGTAGGTGGGTATTATTACCTGCTTTATGGACGTTGCATGCTGTAGGTGGGTATTATTACCTGCTTTATGGACGTTGCATGCTGTAGGTGGGTATTATTACCTGCTTTATGGACGTTGCATGCTGTAGGTTATTACCTGCTTTATGGACGTTGCATGTTGTAGGTGGGTATTATTAACTGCTTTATGGCGTTTGCATGTTGTAGGTGGGTATTATTAACTGCTTTATGGACGTTGCATGCAGGTGGGCTGCTTTATACGTTGCATGTTGGTGGGTATTATTAACTGCTTTATGGACGGAGGTGGGTATTATTGCTTTTGGACGTTGCATGCTGTAGGTGGGTATTATTACCTGCTTTATGGACGTTGCATGCTGTAGGTGGGTATTATTACCTGCTTTATGGACGTTGCATGCTGTAGGTGGGTATTATTACCTGCTTTATGGACATTGCATGCTGTAGGTGGGTATTATTAACTGCTTTATGGACGTTGCATGTTGTAGGTGGTATTATTACCTGCTTTATGGACGTTACATGCTGTAGGTGGGTATTATTACCTGCTTTATGGACGTTGCATGCTGTAGGTGGGTATTATTACCTGCTTTATGGACGTTGCATGCTGTAGGTGGGTATTATTACCTGCTTTATGGACGTTACATGCTGTAGGTGGGTATTATTAACTGCTTTATGGACGTTGAATGCTGTAGGTGGGTATTATTACCTGCTTTATGGACGTTACATGCTGTAGGTGGGTATTATTAACTGCTTTATGGACGTTGAATGCTTTATGGTATTATTAACTGCTTTATGGACATTACATGCTGCATGCTTTATGTGCATGCTGTAGGTGGGTATTATTACCTGCTTTATGGACGTTACATGCTGTAGGTGGGTATTATTAACTGCTTTATGGACGTTGAATGCTGTAGGTGGGTATTATTACCTGCTTTATGGACGTTACATGCTGTAGGTGGGTATTATTAACTGCTTTATGGACGTTGAATGCTGTAGGTGGGTATTATTACCTGCTTTATGGACGTTGCATGCTGTAGGTGGGTATTATTACCTGCTTTATGGACATTGCGTGCTGTAGTTGGGTATTATTAACTGCTTTATGGACGTTGCATGTTGTAGGTGGGTATTATTACCTGCTTTATGGACGTTGCATGCTGTAGGTGGGTATTATTACCTGCTTTATGGACGTTGCATGCTGTAGGTGGGTATTATTACCTGCTTTATGGACATTGCGTGCTGTAGTTGGGTATTATTAACTGCTTTATGGACGTTGCATGTTGTAGGTGGGTATTATTACCTGCTTTATGGACGTTACATGCTGTAGGTGGGTATTATTACCTGCTTTATGGACGTTACATGCTGTAGGTGGGTATTATTACCTGCTTTATGGACGTTGCATGCTGTAGGTAGGTATTATTACCTGCTTTATGGACGTTACATGCTGTAGGTGGGTATTATTAACTGCTTTATGGACGTTGAATGCTGTAGGTGGGTATTATTACCTGCTTTATGGACGTTACATGCTGTAGGTGGGTATTATTAACTGCTTTATGGACGTTGAATGCTGTAGGTGGGTATTATTAACTGCTTTATGGACATTACATGCTGTAGGTGGGTATTATTACCTGCTTTATGGACGTTGCATGCTGTAGGTGGGTATTATTACCTGCTTTATGGACGTTACATGCTGTAGGTGGGTATTATTAACTGCTTTATGGACGTTGAATGCTGTAGGTGGGTATTATTACCTGCTTTATGGACGTTACATGCTGTAGGTGGGTATTATTAACTGCTTTATGGACGTTGAATGCTGTAGGTGGGTATTATTAACTGCTTTATAGACGTTGAATGCTGTAGGTGGGTATAATTAACTGGTTTATGGACGTTGAATGTTGTAGGTGGGTATTATTAACTGCTTTATGGACGTTGAATGCTGTAGGTGGCTATTATTAACTGCTTTATGGACGTTACATGCTGTAGGTGGGTATTATTAACTGCTTTATGGACGTTGCATGTTGTAGGTGGGTATTAATAACTGCTTTATGGACGTTGAATGCCGTAGGTGGGTATTATTAACTGCTTTATGGAAGTTGCATGTTGTAGGTGGGTATTATTAACTGCTTTATGGACGTTGAATGCTGTAGGTGGCTATTATTAACTGCTTTATGGACGTTGAATGCTGTAGGTGGGTATTATGAACTGCTTTATGGACGTTGCATGCTGTAGGTGGGTATTATTACCTGCTTTATGGACGTTACATGCTGTAGGTGGGTATTATTAACTGCTTTATGGACGTTGCATGCTGTAGGTGGGTATTATTACCTGCTTTATGGATGTTGCATGTTGTAGGTGGGTATTATTAACTGCTTTATGGAATTTGCATGTTGTAGGTGGCTATTATTAACTGCTTTATGGACGTTGAATGCCGTAGGTGGGTATTATTAACTGCTTTATGGAAGTTGCATGTTGTAGGTGGGTATTATTAACTGCTTTATGGACGTTGAATGCTGTAGGTGGCTATTATTAACTGCTTTATGGACGTTGAATGCTGTAGGTGGGTATTATGAACTGCTTTATGGACGTTGAATGCCGTAGGTGGCTATTATTAACTGCTTTATGGACGTTGCATGTTGTAGGTGGGTATTATTAACTGCTTTATGGACGTTGAATGTTGTAGGTGGGTATTATTAACTGCTTTATGGACGTTGCATGTTGTAGGTAGGTATTATTAACTGCTTTATGGACGTTGAATGCTGTAGGTTGGTATTATTAACTGCTTTTGGACGTTGAATGCTGTAGGTGGGTATTATTACCTGCTTTATGGACGTTGCATGATGTAGGTGGGTATTATTACCTGCTTTATGGACGTTGCATGCTGTAGGTGGGTATTATTACCTGCTTTATGGACGTTGCATGCTGTAGGTGGGTATTATTACATTACATTTAAGTCATTTAGCAGACGCTCTTATCCAGAGCGACTTACAAATTGGTGCATTCACCTTATGTCATCCAGTGGAACAGCCACTTTACAATAGTGCATCTAAATCTTTTAAGGGGGGTGAGAAGGATTACTTTATCCTATCCTAGGTATTCCTTAAAGAGGTGGGGTTTCAGGTGTCTCCGGAAGGTGGTGATTGACTCCACTGTCCTGGCGTCGTGAGGGAGTGTGTTCCACCATTGGGGAGCCAGAGCAGCGAACAGTTTTGACTGGGCTGAGCGGGAACTGTACTTCCTCAGTGGTAGGGAGGCGAGCAGGCCAGAGGTGGATGAACGCAGTGCCCTTGTTTGGGTGTAGGGCCTGATCAGAGCCTGGAGGTACTGAGGTGCCGTTCCCCTCACAGCTCCGTAGGCAAGCACCATGGTCTTGTAGCGGATGCGAGCTTCAACTGGAAGCCAGTGGAGAGAGCGGAGGAGCGGGGTGACGTGAGAGAACTTGGGAAGGTTGAACACCAGACGGGCTGCGGCGTTCTGGATGAGTTGTAGGGGTTTAATGGCACAGGCAGGAGCCCAGCCAACAGCGAGTTGCAGTAATCCAGACGGGGAGATGACAAGTGCCTGGATTAGGACCTGCGCCGCTTCCTGTGTGAGGCAGGGTCGTACTCTGCGGATGTTGTAGAGCATGAACCTACAGGAACGGGCCACCGCCTTGATGTTAGTTGAGAACGACAGGGTGTTGTCCAGGATCACGCCAAGGTTCTTAGCGCTCTGGGAGGAGGACACAATGGAGTTGTCAACCGTGATGGCGAGATCATGGAACGGGCAGTCCTTCCCCGGGAGGAAGAGCAGCTCCGTTTTGCCGAGGTTCAGCTTGAGGTGGTGATCCGTCATCCACACTGATATGTCTGCCAGACATGCAGAGATGCGATTCACCACCTGGTCATCAGAAGGAGGAAAGGAGAAGATTAATTGTGTGTCGTCTGCATAGCAATGATAGGAGAGACCATGTGAGGTTATGACAGAGCCAAGTGACTTGGTGTATAGCGAGAATAGGAGAGGGCCTAGAACAGAGCCCTGGGGACACCAGTGGTGAGAGCGCGTGGTGAGGAGACAGATTCTCGCCACGCCACCTGGTAGGAGCGACCTGTCAGGTAGGACGCAATCCAAGCGTGGGCCGCGCCGGAGATGCCCAACTCGGAGAGGGTGGAGAGGAGGATCTGATGGTTCACAGTATCGAAGGCAGCCGATAGGTCTAGAAGGATGAGAGCAGAGGAGAGAGAGTTAGCTTTAGCGGTGCGGAGCGCCTCCGTGATACAGAGAAGAGCAGTCTCAGTTGAATGACTAGTCTTGAAACCTGACTGATTTGGATCAAGAAGGTCATTCTGAGAGAGATAGCGGGAGAGCTGGCCAAGGACGGCACGTTCAAGAGTTTTGGAGAGAAAAGAAAGAAGGGATACTGGTCTGTAGTTGTTGACATCGGAGGGATCGAGTGTAGGTTTTTTCAGAAGGGGTGCAACTCTCGCTCTCTTGAAGACGGAAGGGACGTAGCCAGCGGTCAGGGATGAGTTGATGAGCGAGGTGAGGTAAGGGAGAAGGTCTCCGGAAATAGTCTGGAGAAGAGAGGAGGGGATAGGGTCGAGCAGGCAGGTTGTTGGGCGGCCGGCCGTCACAAGACGTGAGATTTCATCTGGAGAGAGAGGGAGAAAGAGGTCAGACCACCGGGTAGGGCAGTGTGAGCAGAACCAGCGGTGTCGTTTGACTTAGCAAACGAGGATCGGATGTCGTCGACCTTCTTTTCAAAATGGTTGACGAAGTCATCTGCAGAGAGGAGGAGGGGGTGGGGGGAGGATTCAGGAGGGAGGAGAAGGTGGCAAAGAGCTTCCTAGGGTTAGAGGCAGATGCTTGGAATTTAGAGTGGTAGAAAGTGGCTTTAGCAGCAGAGACAGAGGAGGAAAATGTAGAGAGGAGGGAGCGAAAGGATGCCAGGTCCGCAGGGAGGCGAGTTTTCCTCCATTTCCGCTCGGCTGCCCGGAGCCCTGTTCTGTGAGCTCGCAATGAGTCGTCGAGCCACGGAGCGGGAGGGGAGGACCGAGCCGGCCTGGAAGATAGGGGACATAGAGAGTCAAAGGATGCAGAAAGGGAGGAGAGGAGGGTTGAGGAGGCAGAATCAGGAGATAGGTTGGAGAAGGTTTGAGCAGAGGGAAGAGATGATAGGATGGAAGAGGAGAGAGTAGCGGGGGAGAGAGAGCGAAGGTTGGGACGGCGCGATACCATCCGAGTAGGGGCAGTGTGGGAAGTGTTGGATGAGAGCGAGAGGGAAAAGGATACAAGGTAGTGGTCGGAGACTTGGAGGGAGTTGCAATGAGGTTAGTGGAAGAACAGCATCTAGTAAAGATGAGGTCGAGCGTATTGCCTGCCTTGTGAGTAGGGGGAAGGTGAGAGGGTGAGGTCAAAAGAGGAAAGGAGTGGAAAGAAGGAGGCAGAGAGGAATGAGTCAAAGGTAGACGTGGGGAGGTTAAAGTCGCCCAGAACTGTGAGAGGTGAGCCGTCCTCAGGAAAGGAGCTTATCAAGACATCAAGCTCATTGATGAACTCTCCGAGGGACCTGGAGGGCGATAAATGATAAGGATGTTAAGCTTGAAAGGGCTGGTAACTGTGACAGCATGAAATTCAAAGGAGGCGATAGACAGATGGGTAAGGGGAGAAAGAGAGAATGACCACTTGGGAGAGATGAGGATCCCGGTGCCACCACCCCGCTGACCAGAAGCTCTCGGGGTGTGCGAGAACACGTGGGCGGACGAAGAGAGAGCAGTAGGAGTAGCAGTGTTATCTGTGGTGATCCATGTTTCCGTCAGTGCCAAGAAGTCGAGGGACTGGAGGAGGCATAGGCTGAGATGAACTCTGCCTTGTTGGCCGCAGATCGGCAGTTCCAGAGGCTACCGGAGACCTGGAACTCCACGTGGGTCGTGCGCGCTGGGACCACCAGATTAGGGTGGCCGCGGCCACACGGTGTGGAGCGTTTGTATGGTCTCTGCAGAGAGGAGATAACAGGGATAGACAGACGCATAGTTGACAGGCTACAGAAGAGGCTACGCTAATGCAAGGAGATTGGAATGACAAGTGGACTACACGTCTCGAATGTTCAGAAAGTTAAGCTTACGTAGCAAGAATCTTATTGACTAAAATGATTAAAATGATACAGTACTGCTGAAGTAGGCTAGCTGGCAGTGGCTGTGTTGTTGACTTTGTAGACTAGCTGGCAGTGGCTGCGTTGTTGACACTACACTAATCAAGTCGTTCCGTTGAGTGTAATACTTTCTACAGTGCTGCTATTCGGGGGCTAGCTGGCTAGCTAGCAGTGTTGATTACGTTACGTTGCGTTAAAAGAACGACAATAGCTGGCTAGCTAACCTAGAAAATCGCTCTAGACTACACAATTATCTTTGATACACAGACGGCAATGTAGCTAGCTATGTAGCTAGCTACGATCAAACAAATCAAACCGTTGTGCTGTAATGAAATGAAATGAAAATGTGATACTACCTGTGGAGCGAAGCGGAATGCGACCGGGTTGTTGAGTGTGGAAGTTCTATTCAGTAGACGTTGGCTAGCTGTTGGCTAGCTAGCAGTGTCTCCTATGTTAAGGACGACAAATAGCTGGCTAGCTAACCTCGGTAAATTAAGATAATCACTCTAAGACTACACGCTCTAAACTACACAATTATCTTGGATACGAAGACAGCAAAGACAACTATGTAGCTAGCTAACACTACACTAATCAAGTCGTTCAGTTGAGTGTAATAGTTTCTACAGTGCTGCTATTCGGTAGACTGTGGACGTTTGCTAGCTGGCTAGCTGCTGGGCAGATAGCAGTGTAGACTATGTTAGGACGACGAAATACGAAGTTGCAATAGAAGTGCTGACTGTTTCACTTTGTTGTCCTCTTTCTTTTCCTTTTTCTTCTGTCCTTCTTTTGTCCTTATTTTGTCTTCCTTTCTTCTGTTAACTAGATATGTTTTGTTGTTATTCTTTGTAAGCTAGCTAGCTTCTTCCAGGAGAGTCCCTAGCAACTGCTTAGCAACAAGTAAACAATTCTGCTAGCAATTCAGCTAGCTAAGATAACTGTACAATTTTATGAAAAATAGTTAATTTTTCAAAAGCCTGTCTTTTTGGTTTGTTCCTTGTTTTGTCTTCTATTGAGTCTTGCAGTTTTCTCTTGATTTTTTCGATGTACTTCACTCTAAAAAAACATTTAAATCTCAATATATACAGGAGCTCATTTTTCAGCAGCTGCTCAATTTAGAACTCCGGAACACTCTATTACCTGCTTTATGGACGTTGCATGTTGTAGGTGGGTATTATTAACTGCTTTATGGACGTTGCATGCTGTAGGTGGGTATTATTACCTGCTTTATGGACGTTGCATGTTGTAGGTGGGTATTATTAACTGCTTTATGGACGTTGCATGCTGTAGGTGGGTATTATTACCTGCTTTATGGACGTTACATGCTGTAGGTGGGTATTATTAACTGCTTTATGGACGTTGCATGCTGTAGGTGGGTATTATTACCTGCTTTATGGATGTTGCATGTTGTAGGTGGGTATTATTACCTGCTTTATGGACGTTGCATGTTGTAGGTGGGTATTATTACCTGCTTTATGGACGTTGCATGCTGTAGGTGGGTATTATTAGCTGCTTTATGGACGTTACATGCTGTAGGTGGGTATTATTAACTGCTTTATGGACGTTGCATGCTGTAGGTGGGTATTATTACCTGCTTTATGGACGTTGCATGCTGTAGGTGGGTATTATTAGCTGCTTTATGGATGTTGCATGCTGTAGGTGGGTATTATTACCTGCTTTATGGACGTTGCATGCTGTAGGTGGGTATTATTACCTGCTTTATGGACGTTGCATGCTGTAGGTGGGTATTATTACCTGCTTTATGGACGTTGTATGCTGTAGGTGGGTATTATTACTTGCTTTATGGACGTTGCATGTTGTAGGTGCGTATTATTACCTGCTTTATGGACGTTGCATGCTGTAGGTGGGTATTATTACCTGCTTTATGGACGTTGCATGCTGTAGGTGGGTATTATTACCTGCTTTATGGACGTTGCATGCTGTAGGTGGGTATTATTACCTGCTTTATGGACGTTGCATGCTGTAGGTGGGTATTATTACCTGCTTTATGGACGTTGCATGCTGTAGGTGGGTATTATTCAGTTACATTGGGTAGATCATTTATGGCGCAATAAGACTTTCTACACAAAAGCACATAGGCTATGTAACATGTTCCTGGAATCCTTTCAAACCAACTCTTCAGGCTCCATTATCATGGACTAGGGCTGAAAATTGAAAATTGCCTGGAAAGATTAATATGTCCACCCCAAACCAAGCAATGTTCAGCTTACTCCCTGCGTCACAAAGTGTTGAGTAAAAGCCTTTTATTATACCCTATTTCAACTCTCACTCACTCACTCACTCACTCACTCACTCACTCACTCACTCACTCACTCACTCACTCACTCACTCACTCACTCACTCACTCACTCACTCACACACTCCTTCACACAGTGTCAGAGGCCAGACAATATGCAGAGCCCACTCTATCCTGTATCAACAAAAAGGATTGAGTATGTGTGGTTTATGCTGGACTTGTCTTCTATTTTTGGGTTGTTCTCAGTTAATTGTTCAATAGACACATTGTATAACTACCCCCATTACATTTCATCTTTCATCATCATTGCTAATTGGATTTCAGTAAAACCTGCAATGAGTCACAAACAGAAACAATCTTAAACATAGTAAACATTGTTACATTTTGTTTTGGGTAACACTGTCTATGAGATACCTGTTTTGTAATGCATGATGCAGTCTAGGTAATAATAGCTTGGGTGGTTTGATAATAGTGAAATTGAAGATCTAATTAACTATCTGATGTCCAACTATACATCTGATGTCCAACTCAGACAGGCTTGGTAAGTGATGCAATTAGCTTGTTATACATTCAGTACATGAGGTGGAACTGCACATTTCAATCCAGTGCTGCCAAGCCAAACCTTTTCCATTATTCTTTTTTTGTTGGTGTGCCTCCAGATCCCATTTTTCTCAACATTAGGAAGGTGTTCCTAATGTTTTGTACTCAGTGTATATTATCTAGTTATTTTCACTCATTAATTACTGCCTCAATCAAAACACAATAAAATGCAACTTTTTTACTCTTATGAGCTGAGTAGTTAAATCACTTCACAAAACAGAAGGAATGTGCATAGTCCACCAGGCATATAGATAACTTCTGGTTGGAGTGCTTATTAACTGATAGGCCCAGACTAGTCCAATTTTTTAATTAAAAACATCCTCGTTGTGGTTTGAAATGTCCATTATTTTGAAAAGGGTGATAAAAGCAAGAGCAGAATGTGGAATGTTTCACCTGACATTCCATTGCACTAGGGATAACAAGGAGAGTCTGTATTACAAATAAACAGAGAGGACCACACATTCAAACATGTGAGGTAAATACACGTTTACTGATTAGATTTAGACATGTATAGCAGGTCTAAAATCAGCCTTTGTCAATCCATACAAACACTTCATAAACACACAATGTTTTTTGAACATACTGTATAGTAAGGCCCGAATTCCAATCCCCCCATCCTTTATGCTCAAAACCATTCATGTTCTGTTCCAATTGTCTGAAATTGAAGATCTAATTCACTATCTGATATCCAAATATGTATCTGATGTCCAACACAGACAGGCAAAGGGATGCAATTTGCATGTTATATAAATGGGGCGGAACTGCACATTTCAATCCAGTGCTGCCAAGCCAAACCTTTTTATTTTTGATAATGTTTTTGTGTGCCTCAAGATCTCAGATTTCTGCCATGGAATATATGAAGCATAACCAGTTGTATCTGTACTTTATACATGTACTGTATGTAATTTATATACATGGTTGAACAGAACATTTTTATTTACAATTTCTGCTATTGTTCAGATAACAACAGTAAGCATATATCATTAAAGGTTGAAAAAGCTTGCAGGACTTTAGCCTCTCCACATGAATTCACTGCCCCCCCCCCCCCACCCCTCCGCACACACTCCCGAACTAAAGGAGCACATGCCTCAGTAGCTCAGAGTGATTACATCCTGTAGGTGGTGCTTCTGACAAACAACAGACTTGGAATGTTTCCCCATGTTTAGATAAGACACAGCAGAGTGTCTAATGCCTGCTCTAGGGAATGGACTAAACTAATTGTGTGTATCAGCGGGAAACTAGTGAAGACAGAAACTTAGGTGACTTGAGTAGTGTATAAATGTTTTATTTGACAAAATATTTACATTCTGTCATAAAGAGCACATGTTCAAATTAAGAAAAAAACATGTTTCCCATCTCAAGACGTTAAATAACACATATTTAGTAAGTGCCTATTAATGCCAAATAAAGTAACCGGGGTAACGACGTCACCTTAAATCATCCATAAATCCCATTGTTTCAGAGGGAAGGGAAGCTTGTTATGTGCATCAGGGAGGGGCAATTTAATGCAAGCTTAAAATATATACAATATACATATTGTTAAAACATTTCTAGCCTGTCTGTGGTTAACAAGCTTGACATGTTATGCACGACCCGTTCAGTTTTCCACCACATCAAATTGCGGTGCTCCCTATCATTTCAATTCCAGCGATTGATTCAGCCCTTATTCACTTGAACAAATACTCTTCAAAAATATACTCTTCCCGCTCCTCTGCTCTCTCCACTGGCTTCCAGTTGAAGCTCGCATCCGCTACAAGACCATGGTGCTTGCCTACGGAGCTGTGAGGGGAACGGCACCTCAGTACCTCCAGGCCCTGATCAGGCCCTACACCCAAACAAGGGCACTGCGTTCATCCACCTCTGGCCTGCTCGCCTCCCTACCACTGAGGAAGTACAGTTCCCGCTCAGCCCAGTCAAAACTGTTCGCTGCTCTGGCCCCCCAATGGTGGAACAAACTCCCTCACGACGCCAGGACAGCGGAGTCAATCACCACCTTCCGGAGACACCTGAAACCCCACCTCTTTAAGGAATACCTAGGATAGGATAAAGTAATCCTTCTCACCCCCCTTAAAAGATTTAGATGCACTATTGTAAAGTGGCTGTTCCACTGGATGACATAAGGTGAATGCACCAATTTGTAAGTCGCTCTGGATAAGAGCGTCTGCTAAATGACTTAAATGTAAATGTAAATGTAAAAAGGAATCTTCAGCCAAATTTAAATGAAAGCAAAATGATTACTGGTGCTCTGGAAATCAATTTGCAGTTATTTAAACTGCACTGCTGCTCCAATCAATATTAAGGCTGCTATGATGCAGTTTAAAAAAGAGATTGGATCATATTTGAGTTGTACAGTATTGTCCTAAGTGTTAGTGGCACTGCAGAATGCCATCAAGTAACCCATTACAGCTGTGTTCTCTTTCCTGGTGCAGTAATTACACCCTGCAGGCTACGGAGCGCAGCACAAAGCAAGAGGGGACTGAAGATACCAATAGCTTTAATTCTTCAAAACATAAACATCACCTCAACCAAGAGTATGGGTAATCCATAAAGCTGCTGAACACAACATACACAACACAACCCAACACATACCCGAGCCTTCAGTGTGATCAAGTATACTGGTATGACTGACTTTATGAATCTTATTAGTAGAGTCTGTACTTTACCATCACTTTAATGTGCCAACACATTAGAGATTACATGAAAAGGAAAATGTATACATTTTGTATTGTGTGATAATAGAATATGTTGAGGTCATCGGTTAAAGCTAGAATCCTTAGATGCTACGTCCATTTTTGAACTTATAATGTGTAAATGTCTCATGAGCTTAGATCAACTGTCGAACCCAAAAGTTTGTTATAAAAAAGTATACGGTAACAAACACTGTATAGCCTCAAAACATGGTTCATACTCCAATTTTGATATCATGGATGGTCAGTCCTTCCATTCATAGCTCGGTCTATGAATTTGAGAGTGGTTACATTTCTCCGGGTCCTTCCCTCAGCTTTGTTAGCAAAACAGAAGTGGAGTGGCCGCTTTGTTATTGTTTCAATTAAGGATTCTAGCTTTAAGTGCATAAAGCTACTGCAAATGACACAGCCTTTCAACTGCCCCATTTCAGTGTCAGGCGTGTAGATTGAGAAATACATACGCCTTTGCATTTGAATTATAAATGTTGTAAACAATCATAAAGCTTGGCAATATGCCAGAGAAATGACACTTTGATTGAAGTCATGAAAAAGACTCCAAAATTACAGATGTTGGGATGTCAGTCTAAAATTTAATAAGTGCACAAAGAAAGCGTACAATAACAAGTTGATGATTAACAAACACTACCATTTGGACAACCATCAGGGTGAAAGGAAAAAAGTGATACAGTATCTTGTTGAAGCATTTTTCTTTGCATGTCTCAGGTAAAGTGCTTTGTATTGTTTGCTAAACACAGAGGACCATTACCTTGTGAAGGTAGTAGCCATGAATACATGGCCCTGATTGGACTTATAGGATGTGTGAAAATAGAAAGGAAGATATAACGTAGGAAATATCAACTACTTCTCTTTTGTCCATAACTTTAAGCAACAATCTACCTGGGTTATTGATATTCTTCAGCCTAGATTGAAAATCATCACTCTTATTAGAAAAACTCTCAGAGATAAGGGAAGATATTTCATTGTTCCATATTCCATTTTGTTCTCCTCACACATGCAAGGTTGAAAATCATCACTCTTATTAGAACAAATACTGTGACATCCTGCCTAACAAGAGATTGTCGTATCTATAGTTCAGTGATGTGCTTGACACCCTAAATGGCAATATTCTGAAATGATAACTGATTATACTGCAGTCTGATTATAAGCGCCTATCTTGCTGCAGTGAGGAACCATAGGAAGTAGTGGATTTGTTGGAACCAGTAATGCTGTATTGTGCTGGTGAATTGGACTATAAGGACAGGAAAACATGTTGAGAGATTAGAGCACCAAATACATTAAAAAGACAACCATCTGGAATGATGATTTTCTATGTCTCCTGTCCCTACGCCCCAAAATCTCATCAAAGCCATTGTAAATGCAGTCACTGGCTTGCTAGTTCTCATGGCACAGGTGGGTATTTTATTAAAAAAAAATAATATTTCACCTTTATTTAACCAGGTAGGCTAGTTGAGAACAAGTTCTCATTTGCAACTGCGACCTGGCCAAGATAAAGCATAGCAGTGTGAACAGACAACACAGAGTTACACATGGAGTAAACAATTAACAAGTCAATAACACAGTAGAGAAAAAAAGGGGAGTCTATATACAATGTGTGCAAAAGGCATGAGGAGGTAGGCGAATAATTACAATTTTGCAGATTAACACCGGAGTGATAAATGATCAGATGGTCATGGACAGGTAGAGATATTGGTGTGCAAAAGAGCAGAAAAGTAAATAAATAAAAACAGTATGGGGATGAGGTAGGTGAAAATGGGTAGGCTATTTACCAATAGACTATGTACAGCTGCAGCGATCGGTTAGCTGCTCAGATAGCAGATGTTTGAAGTTGGTGAGGGAGATAAAAGTCTCCAACTTCAGCGATTTTTGCAATTCGTTACAGTCATAAGCAGCAGAGAACTGGAACGAAAGGCGGCCAAATGAGGTGTTGGCTTTAGGGATGATCAGTGAGATACACCTGCACGTAGCGCGTGCTACGGATGGGTGTTGCCATCGTGACCAGTGAACTGAGATAAGGCGGAGCTTTACCTAGAATGGACTTGTAGATGACCTGGAGCCAGTGGGTCTGGCGACGAATATGTAGCGAGGGCCAGCCGACTAGAGCATACAAGTCGCAGTGGTGGGTGGTATAAGGTGCTTTAGTGACAAAACGGATGGCACTGTGATAGACTGCATCCAGTTTGCTGAGTAGAGTGTTGGAAGCAATTTTGTAAATGACATCGCCGAAGTCGAGGATCGGTAGGATAGTCAGTTTTACTAGGGTAAGTTTGGCGGCGTGAGTGAAGGAGGCTTTGTTGCGGAATAGAAAGCCGACTCTTGATTTGATTTTCGATTGGAGATGTTTGATATGAGGCTGGAAGGAGAGTTTACAGTCTAGCCAGACACCTAGGTACTTATAGATGTCCACATATTCAAGGTCGGAACCATCCAGGGTGGTGATGCTGGTCAGGCGTGCGGGTGCAGGCAGCGAACGGTTGAAAAGCATGCATTTGGTTTTACTAGCGTTTAAGAGCAGTTGGAGGCCACGGAAGGAGTGTTGTATGGCATTGAAGCTCGTTTGGAGGTTAGATAGCACAGTGTCCAGGACGGGCCGGAAGTATATAGAATGGTGTCGTCTGCGTAGAGGTGGATCAGGGAATCGCCCGCAGCAAGAGCAACATCATTGATATATACAGAGAAAAGAGTCGGCCCGAGAATTGAACCCTGTGGCACCCCCATAGAGACTGCCAGAGGACCGGACAGCATGCCCTCCGATTTGACACACTGAACTCTGTCTGCAAAGTAATTGGTGAACCAGGCAAGGCAGTCATCCGAAAAACCGAGGCTACTGAGTCTGCCGATAAGAATATGGTGATTGACAGAGTCGAAAGCCTTGGCAAGGTCGATGAAGACGGCTGCACAGTACTGTCTTTTATCGATGGCGGTTATGATATCGTTTAGTACCTTGAGCGTGGCTGAGGTGCACCCGTGACCGGCTCGGAAACCAGATTGCACAGCGGAGAAGGTACGGTGGGATTCGAGATGGTCAGTGACCTGTTTGTTGACTTCGAAGACCTTAGATAGGCAGGGCAGGATGGATATAGGTCTGTAACAGTTTGGGTCCAGGGTGTCTCCCCCTTTGAAGAGGGGGATGACTGCGGCAGCTTTCCAATCCTTGGGGATCTTAGACGATATGAAAGAGAGGTTGAACAGGCTAGTAATAGGGGTTGCGACAATGGCGGCGGATAGTTTCAGAAATAGAGGGTTCAGATTGTCAAGCCCAGCTGATTTGTACGGGTCCAGGTTTTGCAGCTCTTTCAGAACATCTGCTATCTGGATTTGGGTAAAGGAGAACCTGGAGAGGCTTGGGCGAGTAGCTGCGGGGGGGGCGGAGCTGTTGGCCGAGGTTGGAGTAGCCAGGCGGAAGGCATGGCCAGCCGTTGAGAAATGCTTGTTGAAGTTTTCGATAATCATGGATTTATCGGTGGTGACCATGTTACCAGCATAACTTTTTGGAGTTGGAGCTACAGGATGCAAACTTCTGCCTGAAGAAGCTGGCCTTAGCTTTCCTGACTGACTGCGTGTATTGGTTCCTGACTTCCCTGAACAGTTGCATATCGCGGGGACTATTCGATGCTAGTGCAGTCCGCCACAGGATGTTTTTGTGCTGGTCGAGGGCAGTCAGGTCTGGAGTGAACCAAGGGCTGTATCTGTTCTTAGTTCTGCATTTTTTGAACGGAGCATGCTTCTCTAAAATAGTGAGGAAGTTACTTTTAAAGAATGACCAGGCATCCTCAACTGACGGGATGAGGTCAATGTCCTTCCAGGGTACCCGGGCCAGGTCGATTAGAAAGGCCTGCTCACAGAAGTGTTTTAGGGAGTGTTTGACAGTGATGAGGGGTGGTCGTTTGACTGCGGCTCCGTAGCGGATACAGGCAATGAGGCAGTGATCGCTGAGATCCTGGTTGAAGACAGCGGAGGTGTATTTGGAGGGCCAGTTGGTCAGGATGACGTCTATGAGGGTGCCCTTGTTTACAGAGTTAGGGTTGTACCTGGTGGGTAACTAGGCTACATCACAGGTTAATGTCCCTATTACATTAAAATACACTCCCCTCCATATGTACACTCTCCAATTTATTTATTTGGACAGTGAAGCTAAAACTTAATTTAATTTGGTTATACTATACACCAGCATTTTTTTATTTGAGTTAAGATATTTTACATGAGGCAACAGTACAAAATGTCACCTTTCATTTGAGGGTATTTTCATACTTATCTGTTTTACCATTTAGAAATTAAAGCATTTTGTGTACACCCATTTAAAGGTGTCATAAGTATTTGGACAAATTAATTTATAGAGTATTACATTTAGTCAATAGTTTAGTGTTTGGTCCCATTTTCCGAGCACGCAATGAATACATCAAGCTTGTGACTTAACAAACTTGTTCGATGCATTTGCAGTTTGTTCTGGTTGTGTTTCGGATTATGTTGTGCCCAATAGAAATTAATGGTAAATAATGTATTGTGTCATTTTGGAGTCACTTTATTATAAATAAGAATAGAATATACAGTGCCTTCAGAAAGTATTCAGACCCCTTGACTTTTTCCAGATTTTGTTTTGCGTTACAGCCTTCTAAAATTGATTAAATAAAAATAAATGTTCTCAGAAATGTACACACAATACCCCATAATGACAAAGCGAAAACAGGTTTCTTGAAATGGTTGTACATTTATTAAAAATAAAGAACAGAAATACCTTAGTTACATAAATATTTAGACTCGAAACTGAGCTCAGGTGCATCCTGTTTTCATTGATCATCCTTGAGATGTTTCTACGACTTGATTGGAGTCCACCTGTGGTAAATTCAATTGATAGGACATAATTTGGAAAGGCACACATCTGTCTATATAAGGTCCCACAGTTGACAGTACATGTCGGAGCAAAAACCAAGCCATGAGGTCGAAGGAATTGTCCGTAGAGCTCAGAGACAGGATTGTGTCAAGGCACAGACCTGGGGAAAGGTAACAAAACATTTCTGTAGCATTGAAGGTCCCCAAGAACACAGTAGCCTCCATCATTCTTAAATGGAAGAAGTTTGGAACCAACAAGACTCTTCCTAGAGCTGGCCGCCTGGCCAAACTGAGCAATCGGGGGAGAAGGGCCTTGGTCAGGGATGTGACCAAGAACCCGATGGTCACTCTGACAGAGCTCCAGAGTTTCAATGTGGAGATGGGAGAACCATCTCTGCAGCACTCCACCAATCAGGCCTTTATGGCAGAGTGGCCAGACGGAAGTCGCTTCTCAGTGAAAGGCACATTACAGACCGCTTGGAGTTAACCTAATGGACTCTCAGACCATGATAAACAAGATTCTCTGGTGTGATGAAACCAAGATTGAACTCTTTCGCCTGAATGCCAAGCGTTACGTCTGGAGGAAACCTGGCACCATCCCTACGATGAAGCATGGTGAGGGAAGCATCATGCTGTGGGGATGTTTTTCAGGGACTGGGAGACTCGTCAAGATCGAGGGAAAGAGCGGAGCAAAGTACAGAGAGATCCACACAACCAAGACAACGCAGGAGTGGCTTCGAGGCAAGTCTCTGAATGTCCTTGAGTGGCCCAGCCAGAGCCCGGACTTGAATCCGATCTAACATCTCTGGAGAGACCTGAAAATAGCTGTGCAGCAATGCTCCCCATCCAACCTGACAGAGCTTGAGAGGATCTGCAGAGAAGAATGGGAGAAACTCCCCAAATACAGGTGTGCCAAGATTGTAGCATCCTACCCAAGAAGACTCGATGCTGCAATCGCTGCCAAAGGTTCTTCAACAAAGTACTGAGTAAAAGGTCTGAACACTTATGTAAATTTGATATTTCATTTAAAAATATAAATTAGCAAACATTTCTATCAAATCAAATCAAGTCAAATGTATTTATATAGCCCTTCGTACATCAGCTGATATCTCAAAGTGCTGTACAGAAACCCAGCCTAAAACCCCAAACAGCAAGCAATGCAGGTGTAGAAGCACGGTGGCTAGGAAAAACTCCCTAGAAAGGCCAAAACCTAGGAAGAAACCTAGAGAGGAACCAGGCTATGTGGGGTGGCCAGTCCTCTTCTGGCTGTGCCGGGTGGAGATTATAACAGAACATGGCCAAGATGTTCAAATGTTCATAAATGACCAGCATGGTCGAATAATAGTAAGGCAGAACAGTTGAAACTGGAGCAGCAGCATGGTCAGGTGGACTGGGGACAGCAAGGAGTCATCATGTCAGGTAGTCCTGGGGCATGGTCCTAGGGCTCAGGTCAGTTGAAACTGGAGCAGCAGCATGGCCAGGTGGACTGGGGACAGCAAGGAGTCATCATGTCAGGTAGTCCTGGGGCATGGTCCTAGGGCTCAGGTCAGTTGAAACTGGAGCAGCAGCATGGCCAGGTGGACTGGGGACAGCAAGGAGTCATCATGTCAGGTAGTCCTGGGGCATGGTCCTAGGGCTCAGGTCCTCCGAGAGAGAGAAAGAAAGAAGGAGAAAAAAACCTGTTTTTGCTTTGTCAATATGGGGTATTTGATTGATGAGGGGGAAAAAACTATTTAATCTATTTTAGAATAAGGCTGTAACGTAACATAATGTGGAAAAGTTCAAGGGGTCCAGAAAGTGTTTCAACCACGCCTCTAATTTCTTGTTAACAAACTATAGTTTTGGCAAGTCAGTTAGGACATCTACTTTGTGCATGACACAAGTCATTTTTCCAACAATTTTTTCACAATTCCAGTGGGTCAGAAGTTTACATACAATACATTGACTGTGCCTTTAAACAGCTTGGAAAATTCCAGAAAATCATGTCATGGTTTTAGAAGCTTCTGATAGGCTAATTGACATTATTTGAGTCAATTGGAGGTGTACCTGTGGATGTATTTCAAGGTCTACCTTCAAACTCAGTGCCACTTTGCTTGACATCATGGGAAAATCAAAAGAAATCAGCCAAGATCTCAGGAAAATCTTTTGTAGACCTCCACAAGTCAGTTTCATCATTGGGAGCAATTTCCAAACGCCTGAAGGTACCACATTCATCTGTACAAACAATAGTACGCAAGTATAAACACCATGGAACCACGCAGCCGTCATACCGCTCAGGAAGGAGACGTGTTCTGTCTCTAGAGATGAGCATAATTTGGTGCGAAAAGTGCAAATCAATCCCAGAACAACAGCAAAAGACCCTGTGAAGATGCTGAGGAAACAGGTACAAAAGTATCTATATCCACAGTAAACAAGTTCGATATCGAAATAACCTGAAGGTTAGGAAGATGCCATTGCTCTAAAACTTCCATAAAAAAACAGACTACAGTTTGCAACTGAATTTTCTTCTAAGTGTGTAGATGATTCTAAACATTAATTCATGAGCCCTGTTAATGCCATGATTAATAACAATCATGAATGAATCATGAATAATGATGAGTGAGAAGGTTACAGAGGTTACAACAAAACATGCTAACCTCTCACCATTACCAATAACAGGGGAGGGTATCATTTATTTTTATTTAAAAAAAAAATGTTTTTAACCTTTATTTAACTAGGCAAGTCATTTAAGAACAAATTCTTATTTTCAATGACGGCCTAGGAACAGTGGGTTAATTGCCTGTAACATTCTCAATCATAGTTTTTTACGATTCATTAGTGGTTATTACATTAATGTAGAAGTGTTGAGAAACACGTAATATGATTTCTCACAATAAAAGTGACCACCCAAAAATACACTAGTTGGTTTCAGAAAACAAGACAGCTTGAATATCTATGTCTTCAGTGTGTGTGAGTGTGTTTACCGTCCAGACGCTCTAACCACTAGGCTCTAACCACTTGGCTACCTGCCGTGTGTGTGTGTGCGTGTGTGTGTGTGTTTGTGCGTGTGTGTGTGTGTGTGTGTGTGAGGGAGGGAGGGAGGGAGGGAGGGAGAAAGAGAGAGATTCCTATTAGGATTGGTCACTCTCTATCATGGCTGGCTAATAGCTGCCTTACATCACACACTACTTACTATGAATTCTCAGAAAAAAATGATGCCATGCAATGATCAATGCTTTTGATGATCTTGTTTTCTAAGAATAACGTCTTCAGGCAGTAAGTAAAGGCAAGGCAACATGTCTTCTTCCAAATCTCTAATGTTTAATGTGCTTCATGATTTTTGTTTTAATATGCTTCCCTTATTTTATGACTAGTATCTAGGGGTGTTCTTGTACATTAAAGCTCGCTGCCTCACGCTAAAGAAACAGGAGATAGGTTTCTGCTTTATGTGCTGTTCTACTTTGGGCTTGTTTTGTGATATCGACTTAAACCTGTTGCTCTTGTGGCCTTGGCCAACAGTGCAGTCTCAGACCCAACATTTTTTAGGCCCTCCTTTTGGCCACAGAGAGAAAATGTTGCCAATTTCCTCCAATTCTACACATTTTGCCATGGAGCTAAGAGACATTTTTTACATTTTTTAAGCAATTCTACACATTTTGCCATAGCTTATGACTTGTTATTGTTCTATCTGAGTGACTCAAACATTATAACAAAATCTATGGGGACCCCATGTCATGCCATTTTTGTAATTTTAGATTGTCCCTTACTGTCTAGTTTTTATTTTGGTGAATATTAGTTCTCAAAGATGATCTTATTTAAAAATATAAATTTTGCCCTCAGAACAGCCTCAATTCTTCGGGGCAGGGACTCCACTAGGTGTCGAAAGCATTCGACAGGGATGCTGGCCCATCTTGAATCCAATTTTTCCCACAGTTGTGTCAAGTAGGCTGGATGTCTTTTGGGTGGTGGACTATTCTTGATATACGCAGGAAACTGTTGAGAGTGAAAAACCCAGCATCGCTGCGGTTCTTGACACGAACCGGTGCGCCTGGCACCTACTACCTGGCACTTCAATCTTTTGTCTTACCCATTCACCCTCTGAATGACACACATACACAATCCATGTCTCAATTGTCTCAAGGCTTCCATTTTTTTTACCTGTCTCCTCCCCTTCATCTACACTGATTGAAGTGGATTTAACAAGTGACATCAATAAGGGATCATAGCTTTCACCTGGATTCATCTGGTCAATCTATGTCATGGAACGAGCAGGTGTTCATAATGTTTTGTATGCTTTATCTAGCTATTCATGAAACAATCCACATGAGCAGCATTCCATCCAAAATGCGTGTGCACTACTAAATGCCATGCCGGCAGAGATGCAAGAGATTGCATTTCACTGAGTTCGCGCCATTAGTTTGCACTATATAGATCAATGTTTTTTCTGTGATCGAATCAACATTATATCAGCCTCTTTTCAATGTGACAAACTAAAACAAATCTAACTTTGCAAAATTGAGTCTGTGATTTTGGTGTAGGCAGAGCCAGAGAGCAATAGTGTAGCCCCACTAGACGGGGGATACACTATTGTGCTTTTCAGATCAGTTCAGGTCAGGGGCCTCATTTATAATGTTGCGAATGTGCTTTTCAGATCAGTTCAGATCAGGGGCCTCATTTATAAACTTTGCGTAGGCACAAAAGAAGGCATACGCCACTTTCTAAGCAAACTTTGGGATTTATAAAAAACAACTTGCTGGGAGAATGTGCAGTCCTCCACGAACACTTTTACCCATAGTACGCACCAATTGATACCATTGTGTAAAATAAATTCAAATATTAACTATCACGTATTATAAATGAAGAGTTCCCTGGAATCCACAAAAAAACAAAACACAAAAAAACATGATTTATTATAATAAATACAAACTGAAATATTTTTTGGGGAAAAAGAACCCCTCAAATATGTTGTACAGTTTAATCGGGAATCATATTTAATTGGATCTGTAATTATGTTATGAAATGTATTCTCATAAATAATATGGTGAACAGTAGGACAAATGACATTTAAACTGATGCCGTTTTCGATGCCTCAATCGGGCAGATATGAGTGCACAGTTTCATATATTGTTATCACATGTTCGTTGCGCAGAACTGTCAATGTGATGATAATGGCCTTGTCATTGTCAGTTACAATCAGGGTAATTACCACACCTGAAGATGTTACGCAATCGGGTAGCTTTGATGATCAAATGGGTGGGTATGAAAAGGCATGCAATTACAATGGCTGCTTTGGTACTGTTGGAAGACTTGGCGAATGGAAGAACTCAGAGTGATTTACTGGACAATGAAAATAAGTGGCTTATGAGCCGGATCCGATTACCAAGAGCTGTTCTCTTGGATCTCTGTGCTGTAGTGGGCCCAGCTTTACAGAGAAGCACCCGCAGAACTGTCCCACTTCAACTCCTTGGCAACCTCGTTAATAGCGTCAATGGTGTCTCTTTGTGTTTGCAGGACTGCATCTGTGAGGACATGGCCGCTGGAGGGTTGTGACGCACGAGGTGCAATGGAGAAGCCGGGGCTGTGTCACGGATCCCCCCAGTACTGATGCTCATTCTGTTCACCAGTTCTGGAGGTCTACATCACCGGCTTTCTAGGCTTCACTGATTGGGATTCAATATCATCAACCCCGGACTGTCTTGTCTGATTACACACACCTGGTTCCCATTTCCCCCGATTGGATAAGGGGATTGCAAATATAAATGACAATTGTTTTAGATCTACTGTATTTTACCATATGATCGCTGGAGACAATTGTGAAATCAGTCATATGGCAGCGAACTGAAGCATATCAACATATTGTAACGCTCGTCGTTGTAAGAATGGTCGGACCAAGATGCAGCGTGGCGTAGGTTAATCATATTTATTAATGATAACCAGCAACAAAACAAGAAAGAGAAAACCAACGAAATGTACAGCCTTGTAGGGCTAAACAGCAACAATAGAAAACAAGATCCCACAAACTACAGGTGGGAAAAGGCTGCCTAAGTATGTTCCCCAATCAGAGACAACGAGATAGCTGCCTCTGATTGGGAACCATACCCGGCCAACAAAGAAATAGAAAACATAGATTGCCCACCCTAGTCACACCCTGACCTAACCAAATAGATAATTAAAAGGATCTCTAAGGTCAGGGCGTGACACATATCAACTTTCCCACAGTGACATTTAAGAAATGTTTATTCCATTATGCAGAATTTAATTCCAATGGATGAAACTTGGAGACCCAATCTATAGGCTTCTGTAGCCATACACAAATGGTAGTATAGCGGCAAACCTACCAAACCTACGGCAAACCTAATTATATGCTCAGACTTTTCACTATATTTTTTACAATTCGTATTGTGTTAAATATTAGCCACTATCATTCCATTACATTGCTAGTTTACCTTTCTTTCCTCTGTCATGTGTGGTTGTTCCTGAGCATCGATAGCAATAGTGAATCATATTAGGTTAACGTATTACAAGTTCTGCAATAATTTGGGACATGTAACCTATTTGAGTCATTATGCACCATACATAGCAGTTTAAACCTGGAGCCTGGACCACGGTTCACAACGACTGGACCGTTGTAGTCACATTTATGATTAATGAAGATTATTAGGGTAGATTTTTAAGAATACTGTTCAACCTCTATTCTATACTTTTCTCACCTTCCAATATTTAATGGAACAATATTGAATATGGCAACTTTCAGAATGAATCAAACCACTGTATGTTTTATCACAAATATATTTAGTGCATAAAGGCTCTCCAAACATGATTTTTTATTTTTTATTAAAAAAATTCATAGATATTTCCTAACCCTAAATAATATACATCACAGTATTTTTAAATCTACCAATTGGTGCTGAAAGGAGATGAATATGTGTGTATTTAAATCAGAGGTCGACCGATATCTGCATGGCCGATTAATTAGGGCCGATTTCAAGTTTTCATAACAATCGGTAATCTGCATTTTTGGATGCCGATTTTGGCCGATTACATTGCATTCCACGAGGAAACTGTGTGGCAGGCTGACCACCTGTCACGCGAGTGCAGCAAGGAGCCAAGGTAAGTTGCTAGCTAGCATTAAATTTATCTTATAAAAATCAATCTTCACATAATCACTAGTTAACTACACATGGTTGATGATATTACTAGGTTAACTAGCTTGTCCTGCGTTGTATATAATCAATGCGGTGCCTGTTAATTTATCATCGAATCACAGCCTACTTCGCCAAATGGGGGATGATTTAATTTAACAAAAGCGCATTCGTGAAAAAAAAAGCACAATCGTTGCACAAATGTGCCTAACCATAAACATCAATGCCTTTCTTAAAATCAATACACAGAAGGAAGTTTTCTTTAACCTGCATATTTAGTTAAAAGAAATTAATGTTAGTAGGCAATATTAACCAGGGAAATTGTGTCACTTCTCTTGCATTCATTGCAACAGTTTGGGCCGCCTGGCTCGTTGCAAACTAATTTGCCAGAATTTTACATAATTATGACATAACACTGAAGGTTATGCAATGTAACAGCAATATTTATACTTAGGGTTGCCATCCATTCGATAAAATAAGGAACAGTTCCGTATTTCACTTAAAGAATAAGAATAATTGTTTTCGAAATATTTGTTTCCGGATTTGACCATATTAATGACCAAAGACTTGTATTTCTGTGTTTATTATATTATAATTAAGTCTATGATTTGATATTTGATAGAGCAGTCTGACTGAGGGGTGGTAGGCAGCAGCAGGCTCGTAAGCATTCATTCAAACTTTACTACATTTGCCAGCAGCTCTTAACAATGCTTGATGTTTATGTTTATGACTTCAAGCCTATCAACTCCTGAGATTAGGCTGGCAATACTAAAGTGCCTATTAGAACATCCAATAGTCAAAGGTATATGAAATACACATGGTATAGAGAACTAGTCAAAGCATCATAATTGCTATAATAACTACAACCTAAAATTTCTTAACTGGGAATATTGAAGAACTGGGAATATTGAACCACCAGCATTCATATGCTTTGAGCAAGGAACTTAAAACCTCTTAGGGTAGAGGTGTCCCGTCAGCGGGACAACTTCCGGTGAAAGTCGAGGGCATGCAATTCAAATAAATAATCATAAAAATTATGGATAGTAAACATCTAGGTACATACAATTGTTTAATATAGGTTAAAAGCTTAAATTCTTGTTAATCTAACTGCATTATCCAATTTACAATAGGCTTTACAACGAAAGCATGCCATGCGATTGTTTGAGGATGGCGCTCCACATCAAAATATTTTTTAACCAGCACATGCTTCGTAAAATCACAAATAGCGATTAAATATTAATTTACTTTTGAAAATCTTCCTCTGATTTACAATCCCAAGGGTCCCAGCTACAACATGCATGGCCGTTTTGTTAGATAAAATCGTTCTTTATATCCCAAAAAGTCTGTTTAGTTGGCGCCATCGATTTGAGTAATCCACTTCTTCAACATGCAGAGAAAGGAATCCAAAAAGCTACTGCTAAACTTTGTTAAAACAAAGTACCCTAAAATGTAATTAAACTATAATATTTCATACGGAAAGATGTATGTTCAATAGAAAAGTATAATTAGCAAGTGTGCATCCTCTTCATCGCAAAGACTGATTTCCAACTCTGACTCCCTGTACCAAAACTCTCTCTCCTCTGCTCTCATCCTTCTAGACATATCGGCTGCCTTCGATACTGTGAACCATCAGATCCTCCTCTCCACCCTCTCCGAGTTGGGCATCTCCGGCGCGGCCCACGCTTGGATTGCATCCTACCTGACAGGTCGCTCCTACCAGGTGGCGTGGCGAGAATCTGTCTCCTCACCACGCGCTCTCACCACTGGTGTCCCCCAGGGCTCTGTTCTAGGCCCTAATAATAATAATAATAATATATGCCATTTAGCTGACGCTTTTATCCAAAGCGACTTACAGTCATGTGTGCATACATTCTACGTATGGGTGGTCCCGGGAATCGAACCCACTACCCTGGTGTTACAAGCGCCATGCTCTACCAACTGAGCCACAGAAGGACCACATGGTCTCTCCTATCATTGCTATGCAGACGACACACAATTAATCTTCTCCTTTCCCCCTTCTGATGACCAGGTGGCGAATCGCATCTCTGCATGTCTGGCAGACATATCAGTGTGGATGACGGATCACCACCTCAAGCTGAACCTCGGCAAGACGGAGCTGCTCTTCCTCCCGGGAAGGACTGCCCGTTCCATGATCTCGCCATCACGGTTGACAACTCCATTGTGTCCTCCTCCCAGAGCGCTAAGAACCTTGGCGTGATCCTGGACAACACCCTGTCGTTCTCAACTAACATCAAGGCGGTGGCCCGTTCCTGTAGGTTCATGCTCTACAACATCCGCAGAGTACGACCCTGCCTCACACAGGACGCGGCGCAGGTCCTAATCCAGGCACTTGTCATCTCCCGTCTGGATTACTGCAACTCGCTGTTGGCTGGGCTCCTGCCTGTGCCATTAAACCCCTACAACTCATCCAGAACGCCGCAGCCCGTCTGGTGTTCAACCTTCCCAAGTTCTCTCACGTCACCCCGCTCCTCCGCTCTCTCCACTGGCTTCCAGTTGAAGCTCGCATCCGCTACAAGACCATGGTGCTTGCCTACGGAGCTGTGAGGGGAACGGCACCTCAGTACCTCCAGGCTCTGATCAGGCCCTACACCCAAACAAGGGCACTGCGTTCATCCACCTCTGGCCTGCTCGCCTCCCTACCACTGAGGAAGTACAGTTCCCGCTCAGCCCAGTCAAAACTGTTCGCTGCTCTGGCCCCCCAATGGTGGAACAAACTCCCTCATGACGCCAGGACAGCGGAGTCAATCACCACCTTCCGGAGACACCTGAAACCCCACCTCTTTAAGGAATACCTAGGATAGGATAAAGTAATCCTTCTCACCCCCCCCCCTTAAAAGATTTAGATGCACTATTGTAAAGTGGCTGTTCCACTGGATGTCATAAGGTGAATGCACCAATTTGTAAGTCGCTCTGGATAAGAGCGTCTGCTAAATGACTTAAATGTAAATGTTAAAACTCAAAGTTCTTCCTCGTTTGGGAAGAAACATGCCTGAAACCTTGAACAAAGACTGTTGACATCTAGTGGAAGCGATAGGAATTACAATGTGGGAGCTGGAATTGCATAGCACCTATAGCTTTCCATTGAAAGAGCATGGGCTCTCAAAATAAATAATATTCCATCTGGATTATCTCCTACCATATTAATTGTGCTATAGTCTCATACATTATTTTAACATTTCTACAAACGTCAAAGTGTTTTCTATCCAATAGTACCAATTATATGCATATCCTGGCTTCTGAGCCTGAGTGACAAGCAGTTTACTTTGGGCACGTCAGTTAGACAGGAAGTGGAGAAAAATAGACCTTACGTTAGCTTTTTTACATGGCACATATTGTACTTTTACTTTCTTCTCCAACACTGTGTTTTTGCATTATTTAAACCAAATTGAGTGTTTCCTTATTTATTTGAGACTAAATAGATTTTATTTATGTATTATATTAAGTTAAATAAAAGTGTTCAATGTTCATTCAGTAGTGTTGTAATTGTCATTGTTACCAAAAAAAAAAAAAAAAAAAAAAAAAAAAAAAAATATATATATATATATATATATATATATATATATAAAAATCTGCCGATTAATCGGTATCGGCTTTTTTTGGTCCTCCAATAATCGGTATCGGCGCTGAAAAATCATAATCGGTCAAACTCTAATTTAAATTACTTTCTTTCATTGATCTCTAATATTCTGAACCGTTCTCTCCACATATTCTAGTGAGTCTGTAGAGAACTCAAATTAAAGGTACACCCAATTTAAAAGGATGGCTTTAGATAAATGTACTGAAAACCCTATTGAATTAAATCTGAAACAAGAAATTCTGTTAGCCACTCCTGTAAAGCCTGTTACACACCTGCATAAGGTAAGTCTGAATACCAACTACTGAGAAGTGAGAAGGAAAGGTGTGTGTAGGAAATGCATACATTTCCCTAAAAGCACAGCTCACATGGCAAGAGAACTATTTGGAATGTGCTCTCCCAATATCAACAAAACATGTATGACACACTGGATGATGAATTTAAGAAACATTTGGAATACAATTTTTTCTCCACAATAGTTCAACTGTTTGTTAATCAGTTGTTCTCTACACCTTGGTTTTGTAAGTTAAGCTGGTATGATGTGGTATGGAAATGAGCAGAACCTGAGCCAGTTCAAAGTCCAAGTTAGACAAATACAATGACACATGTAATTGAATACCTCCTCATTTGTATTATGATATAATAAAGAGAGTAGTTGTGAGAAAAGCTGTGTTTAATTTGCAATTGAAATAAATTCCAGTATGGTAATAAGCAGATACAATATATATGTTAAGTTCACAATTAAAGTCCACTTGTGCTTTATCCTGACATTGCTCTCTAATCAGAAGCATACATTATCTGATTTGATCATCTGGAGAGTTCATCTACATAATTACAAATCAGGTATAAAATGTAGACTTTTACAAAAGTTGCATATAAAATATAGTCAACCCATGCCCCCCAAGGAAAGCATCCTTCATTTAGGGTCACTTCCAAAACAAGTGCTTGTTTTGGTAAACAAAGTGATACAGAAAAGAGGGCTTAACATTTGAGCTAGTGTCATCGGCCGATGTTGATTGTGTAGTGTCATCGGCCGATGTTGATGGTGTAGTGTCATCGGCCTATGTTGATGGTGTAGTGTCATCGGCCTATGTTGATGGTGTAGTGTCATCGGCCTATGTTGATGGTGTAGTGTCATCAGACAATGTTGATGGTGTAGTGTCATCAGACAATGTTGATGGTGTAGTGTCATCAGACAATGTTGATGGTGTAGTGTCATCAGACAATGTTGATGGTGTAGTGTCATCAGACAATGTTGATGGTGTAGTGTCATCAGACAATGTTGATGGTGTAGTGTCATCAGACAATGTTGATGGTGTAGTGTCATCAGCCTATGTTGATGGTGTAGTGTCATCGGCCTATGTTGATGGTGTAGTGTCATCGGCCTATGTTGATGGTGTAGTGTCATCAGACAATGTTGATGGTGTAGTGTCATCAGCCTATGTTGATGGTGTAGTGTCATCAGACAATGTTGATGGTGTAGTGTCATCAACCTATGTTGATGGTGTAGTGTCATCGGCCTATGTTGATGGTGTAGTGTCATCAGACAATGTTGACGGTGTATTGTCATCAGCCTATGTTGATGGTGTAGTGTCATCAGCCTATGTTGATGGTGTAGTGTCATCGGTCGATGTTGATGGTGTAGTGTCATCGGCCTATGGTGATGGTGTAGTGTCATCAGACAATGTTGATGGTGTAGTGTCATCAGACAATGTTGACGGTGTATTGTCATCAGACAATGTTGATGGTGTAGTGTCATCAGATAATGTCGATGGTGTAGTGTCATCAGACAATGTTGATGGTGTAGTGTCATCAGACAATGTTGATGGTGTAGTGTCATCAGACAATGTCGATGGTGTAGTGTCATCGGCCTATGTTGATGGTGTAGTGTCATCAGACAATGTTGATGGTGTAGTGTCATCAGCCTATGTTGATGGTGTAGTGTCATCAGACAATGTTGATGGTGTAGTGTCATCAGCCTATGTTGATGGTGTAGTGTCATCGGCCTATGTTGATGGTGTAGTGTCATCAGACAATGTTGATGGTGTAGTGTCATCAGCCTATGTTGATGGTGTAGTGTCATCGGCCTATGTTGATGGTGTAGTGTCATCAGACAATGTTGATGGTGTAGTGTCATCAGACAATGTTGATGGTGTAGTGTCATCAGCCTATGTTGATGGTGTAGTGTCATCGGCCTATGTTGATGGTGTAGTGTCATCAGACAATGTTGATGGTGTAGTGTCATCAGCCTATGTTGATGGTGTAGTGTCATCGGCCTAAGTTGATGGTGTAGTGTCATCAGACGATGTTGATGGTGTCGTGTCATCGGCCTAAGTTGATGGTGTAGTGTCATCAGCCTATGTTGATGGTGTAGTAATATTATATATTATTATTATTATTATATTATTATATTATGTTGATGGTGTAGTGTCATCGGCCTATGTTGATGGTGTAGTGTCATCGGCCTATGTTGATGGTGTAGTGTCATCGGCCTAAGTTGATGGTGTAGTGTCATCAGCCTATGTTGATGGTGTAGTAATATTATATATTATTATTATATTATTATATTATGTTGATGGTGTAGTGTCATCGGCCTATGTTGATGGTGTAGTGTCATCGGCCTATGTTGATGGTGTAGTGTCATCAGCCGATGTTGATGGTGTCGTGTCATTGGCCTAAGTTGACGGTGTATTGTCATCAGCCTATGTTGATGGTGTAGTGTCATCAGCCTATGTTGATGGTGTAGTGTCATCGGTCGATGTTGATGGTGTAGTGTCATCGGCCTATGTTGATGGTGTAGTGTCATCGGCCTATGTTGATGGTGTAGTGTCATCGGCCTATGTTGATGGTGTAGTGTCATCAGACAATGTTGATGGTGTAGTGTCATCAGCCTATGTTGATGGTGTAGTGTCATCAGCCTATGTTGATGGTGTAGTGTCATCGGCCTATGTTGATGGTGTAGTGTCATCGGCCTATGTTGATGGTGTAGTGTCATCAGACAATGTTGATGGTGTAGTGTCATCAGACAATGTTGATGGTGTAGTGTCATCAGCCTATGTTGATGGTGTAGTGTCATCAGACAATGTTGATGGTGTAGTGTCATCGGCCTATGTTGATGGTGTAGTGTCATCGGCCTATGTTGATGGTGTAGTGTCATCAGCCTATGTTGATGGTGTAGTGTCATCAGCCTATGTTGATGGTGTAGTGTCATCAGCCTATGTTGATGGTGTAGTGTCATCGGCCTATGTTGATGGTGTAGTGTCATCAGACAATGTTGATGGTGTAGTGTCATCAGCCTATGTTGATGGTGTAGTGTCATCAGACAATGTTGATGGTGTAGTGTCATCAGCCTATGTTGATGGTGTAGTGTCATCAGACAATGTTGATGGTGTAGTGTCATCAGCCTATGTTGATGGTGTAGTGTCATCAGACAATGTTGATGGTGTAGTGTCATCGGCCTATGTTGATGGTGTAGTGTCATCAGACAATGTTGATGGTGTAGTGTCATCAGCCTATGTTGATGGTGTAGTGTCATCAGACAATGTTGATGGTGTAGTGTCATCGGCCTATGTTGATGGTGTAGTGTCATCAGACAATGTTGATGGTGTAGTGTCATCAGCCTATGTTGATGGTGTAGTGTCATCAGACAATGTTGATGGTGTAGTGTCATCAGACAATGTTGATGGTGTAGTGTCATCAGACAATGTTGATGGTGTAGTGTCATCAACCAATTTGTCATGATGGTTGATGGTGTCGTGTCATCAACCAATTAGTCATGATGGTTGATGGTGTCGTGTCATCAACCAATTAGTCATGATGGTTGATGGTGTAGTGTCATCAACCAATTAGTCATGATGGTTGATGGTGTCGTGTCATCAACCAATTAGTCATGATGGTTGATGGTGTCGTGTCATCAACCAATTAGTCATGATGGTTGATGGTGTCGTGTCATCAACCAATTAGTCATGATGGTTGATGGTGTCGTGTCATCAACCAATTAGTCATGATGGTTGATGGTGTAGTGTCATCAACCAATTAGTCATGATGGTTGATGGTGTCGTGTCATCAACCAATTAGTCATGATGGTTGATGGTGTCGTGTCATCAACCAATTTGTCAAGATGGTTGATGGTGTCGTGTCATCAACCAATTAGTCATGATGGTTGATGGTGTAGTGTCATCAACCAATTTGTCATGATGGTTGATGGTGTAGTGTCATCAACCAATTTGTCATGATGGTTGATGGTGTCGTGTCATCAACCAATTAGTCATGATGGTTGATGGTGTCGTGTCATCAACCAATTTGTCATGATGGTTGATGGTGTAGTGTCATCAACCAATTAGTCATGATGGTTGATGGTGTCGTGTCATCAACCAATTTGTCATGATGGTTGATGGTGTAGTGTCATCAACCAATTAGTCATGATGGTTGATGGTGTCGTGTCATCAACCAATTAGTCATGATGGTTGATGGTGTCGTGTCATCAACCAATTTGTCAAGATGGTTGATGGTGTCGTGTCATCAACCAATTAGTCATGATGGTTGATGGTGTAGTGTCATCAACCAATTTGTCATGATGGTTGATGGTGTAGTGTCATCAACCAATTTGTCATGATGGTTGATGGTGTCGTGTCATCAACCAATTAGTCATGATGGTTGATGGTGTCGTGTCATCAACCAATTAGTCATGATGGTTGATGGTGTCGTGTCATCAACCAATTAGTCATGATGGTTGATGGTGTCGTGTCATCAACCAATTAGTCATGATGGTTGATGGTGTAGTGTCATCAACCAATTTGTCATGATGGTTGATGGTGTCGTGTCATCAACCAATTAGTCATGATGGTTGATGGTGTCGTGTCATCAACCAATTTGTCATGATGGTTGATGGTGTAGTGTCATCAACCAATTAGTCATGATGGTTGATGGTGTCGTGTCATCAACCAATTTGTCATGATGGTTGATGGTGTAGTGTCATCAACCAATCCCCATTAGAAGAAGTTACAATGATGCATATGGGGCATCCCATATAGTCCAGTATATTGCATAGCTACTACCGTATGTCTGCTAACACAATCATATGTCCTACACATTAACATTATAGTTTAGGAGAATAGTAAATGATTGTATCATTTCATTGGGATTAAATTCTATATAATTTCAGATACATGAAGTCAACTCAGTTGATGGCCAGTTGATGGCCTATGCTTCTCATGGGGCGATGGGCCTAAGTAATTAAGTAACTCAGAAATCTAATAGATAAATACATTCACTCTGATAGTATTTTTCCCTTTACAGAAGCACTGTATGCCATTGTGTTGGTAATATTACTTCTACATATGTTCATATACAGTTGATGAAAGCTCAAACACATGTGCTCTACACCCTCCTAACATAAAACACACATACGTTTCCATCCATTGTTGCTGGGAAATCTGCACTGACAAGAACATACACAGAATGTGCATATATCTGAATTGGCATGTACCCTATGGCTGACAGTTAAAATGCATTACAGCACTCTATAGGAACAATTACTCAATGATCTTCATGTAATGTAATAGATCGTCATGTATTGTATATTGGAAGCTAAGTCAAGAGATGTTTTGGGTTGAAAATTAATGAAAATCAATAAATCCCTGCCCCTCTACAGAGTACATCAGACAGCAGCACCTTCACAGTTGGTATCTTTAAGGGAGTTTGCCATGGCAACAGGGGAGCAGGTTTAATCCCCTCTGGTGAGTTATTGTGAAACACAGGCAGTAACTTTCTCTGGAGCTCAGCAGTGGGGAGATACAGGGAGTGACATTAAAAGCCTTGAAATGGGCTGTCAGTCTGTCCCTGGTGCTCTATAAGGGGCTGACCTAAACCACTGGTGTGAGGAGGTTCCACGACAGTTCACCATCACCAAATAGCACCCATCTACGTTCACACAAGTCAATGTACAAAACACTCAAGTGGCTCTTTTTGATAATTATTTTCCATTTCGATTTAAAATAGAAAGTCCTAGATACTGTCTGGTATTCTTGTATGCTCCACAATGAATCTTAAACTAGATTATCTAGACCTTTTTCAGGGTCCTGATGAATGTTCTGATTGACACAAACGTTGGTTCAAGATCCATTAAATCTATTGTGGAGTATACAGGACCATCACTGTGCTGGAGTACATGGTGTGCAAACTACCCTCTTTTCAACCCAGTATTTCAATCATGTTAGTTACGAACATAAATCACCATTTCATTCCTCTACCCTTACTTTTCCTCCAATCGCACACCGTCGTTACAGTACGGGAGTCAGTAACAGGTGTGTAAAAACCAGGTTATTACAGTACTTATTTCTTTCAGTTGCCAGTTGCCACTGACAGAAGATGGTACATGATGAATATTAGCAATAACATAAGTGTATGAGGTTTGCAGTGGAAGCACAGACAGACAATCATTTAACTGAATCTTTCTGTGCAGGATATTCCTCCATGGCTACATCAATAGAAAATCAAGGACAGCATACAACCAAGACAGATGCTTGACATGTTTGTGGAATAAATATGATCACAATACAGCAGTTGTACCTCTCCATTGTACACAGTCTGCATAGATTCATTTACACACAAAGACAATACGTCAATAACATCAGTGTTAACAGAGGGTACATGATGCCCTTCAGAAACAACAGCTCTGATGGTTATACTACAGAGACCTGGTGACCGTCTGGATGTGATGTGTGTCAATCAATAGCGTGGTAGCAGTGTTCAACAAACAATCATTCTGAACTGTCACAGAGGCACTTACATTAAACAGAAGACTATGACAGACAGTTAACTGTTACGCACTGCATTACTGAAATCAGCTGTTGGCAAAGCTTCCCTAAGAACCTGTCTTATAGTAACACTGTGACTATTCCTCTGCTCTAGCAGTGGTGGCCAGACTGCTCAGCTCACCCTAACATGCTAACCCTTGCAGTAGCATTGGCACAAACTCTAAATAAAGAGACACAAACGCCAGATAACTCTACTGCTGTGGCAGCAGCTAATTAGCCTAACGGTGCGGAGGGAGTCAGAAGCAGGACTCGGGGACGGGTCTCTGCTGCCTGCCCAGGGAGGTGGTGCTGTAGCGTGCCCGCTGCAGGGTGGCATAGCTGGGCTTGTCTGTGGCTAGGCTGCTGCGGGGGGCCGGGGGAGCTACCTGCCCGTTCCTCTGCAGAGAGGCACACCTGCGCAGGGTCAAGTCCAGTTTGGTCTGGATGTTACTGGAGCTGTGGGCACGCTTGATGTCAGCAGCAGAGCTGTGACTCCCTGCCCTCCCGTTGACAAGCTGCCCTTTGCTGTGACGGCAGTCACTTCTAGGGGCGCCGTTGGCCCTCTTTTCCTCCAGCGCTACACCGTTCAGGGTCCCATTGGAGAGGGAGAGTTTAGACAAACTACCGTTTGCCACCTTGCTGGTTCGTCCGTGGCCATTGGCCCGGACTTCCTCCCCCTTGCTAGGTGTCCTCTGAGCGTCTTTCTTCAGGAAGCCTGATTTGAAAAAGGACAAGAGGCTGTCGTGGCTCCTTACCTCCTGACCCCTCATCCCCTTCCTCTCCTCAGGCTGTAGACCAGCCTGCAGCACCCCTACCCTGGAGGTCAGCCCTGCTTGGGCCTTGGGCCTCTTCAGTGTAGAGTCCCTACTTGGGGGGGCACTGTGGCTGATGTGGACCCCATCAGTAGAGCCTCTATGGGGGTGAGGGTCCAGGGTCCTGCCCTGGTCCTGCCTGAACCTCTTGGAGGACCTCCGGCCAAGTGAGCTGTCATCCCTGACTTTAGTGATAATACTGAGCCCCAGGCTGGAGCTCCTCTCTATGGCAGGCCTGCTCTGGCCCTCTGGTACTCTTGGGGAGTCGCAGGCCTCAGAGTTGGACCTGTCCATGCAGCTCAGGCTGCTGACACTGGGGGAGCTGCCCAGGTCCCTGTGCCCGCCCTGGGGTGGGGTGGCCACTAGGGTGATGATGGGGTCCTTGGTGCACCGCGGCCTGCGCCCTGACTCCAGGTACTCCACCAGCTCCCCTCGCCTGGGGGCGGAGGGTTTGGGGCGGTCCTTGGAACCAAAGGACCAGCGCAGGGGCAGCACTTTGCTCAGGGTGTCCTTGGTCTTAGTGGGTGACCTCATGCTCACGCTCCTGCCCTGAGTGCCTCTGACAAATGGCTTATTCTCAAACCCATCTGGACCCAGAAGAAAAAACAAACACAGTTAGGATTTTTCCTCACATTCCTCCTCTTTTTTTAATGGTTCATTTATCGACTTATCTACATAATCATCTGCTTTTTAATTATGTAATTATCTCAAAGATATAATCCTCTTTGAGTAAAAAACAGAACTTCAGACCAATCAGGCACAGCGAACCATAGTGGTTTTATTTATTTAGAGACAGACTGGGGAAATGGTGTCCAAATGTGCTACTCACCTGTCTCTGTTTTGAGAGGCTCGTCCTCGAACACAGGGAGCTCTGGGGATTCGGGGGTTGGTGTGGGGCCAGGAGGGCCAGAGGTGGATCCCCCAGAGAACAGGCTGCCCCTCTTACTGTCCCGCATCAGACGGATCAGCCAGTGGTCTGACGTGGAGGAGCTGGTGGAGCCTGTAGAAGTAGAAGAACACTGTTATAGAGAGCAAAGTGCCATCTACTGGACTCTCAACACAGCTAATACATACAAACCTGTCTCCTTTTCCTAGAGGGGGGCAGTAGGCGTCCGCATGCTTCCCAGCCGAAACATTTCGGGAAGAGTTTGTGCATATATTATGACAACATTATGTTAGTTGTTGTTAGTTTGGAAGCATATGCCCCTTGGTCGGAGATTGGTCAACAGTAGGGATTCTTCAATAAACTTTTTCATTGTGAAATAGTGCACCAAACATCTTAGTTAGATGTAAAAATGCACGACTAAGATCTCCTCTGCAAAAACGTCAAAATGAATGATAGATTCCTTGAGTTATCTTAGATAAATTCTGACTATTTTGAGGAAGTGTATACTGGCTACAGCGTCTCAAAAGGGACAATTGCCACTATTGCAGCTTTTTTCTTGTTTTTAAGCAAAAGTCTTTTGAGGGAGTATGCAATGCACAGACGTTCCCTTTGCCTATCCACGTTCTGCTAGGAGCAAACCAAACCTAGTATGCCTTTACTGTACCTCCATCCTACCATGGACAAGGTCATTACACACTGCCAATCATACACTCTTTTGATTTCAACATTAATGATTTAAATTAGAAAAATGTCTGGATGCTGTCAATGAAGTGCCATTCATTATTGGGCGACCAAAGCCATCATTTCACCAATAATGGATTTCAGAAGCCTTATTTCCATTATATGGACTTACTTTCAACTGAAGACCTCTAAAGGTCAGTATTCTTCCAGAACCAATTGGTATATATCATCTATTGAAATGACACAAGGACATATTGCAGACTGTGGCTTAATTAATGGACTTGTCAACATGGCTCACCTCTGAGAGAGGAGCTGGCTGACCATGGAGGGATGGTGTTGCGTCTCTGGTAGAAGAGGATGTAGGCTCCCCGTGTGCACACCTCCCCCTCTGTGACTGGCTCTGCACTGCTGTCATCATACCCATACCACTGGGCATCCAATGAGTTCCTGCAGAACGCTGCACAGAGACACAGACACCTGTTCAGACACGCACAACAGTGTGTACTTACATACATACTAAACAAACCACCACCATGTCTTTATTATCATCACCATCAAACACATTTTTGGACTGGATATCACTTCAAGACACCTTGCTGATTAAAGACCACTTTCAATGAGATTGATATTTCATAGAATATTTACAGGATGTGAATATGACAGCCAGACAGTCCCTCCATACAAACCTGTGTAATGTCCCCCGTGCATGCCTCCGTGATGGTTACACACGGCATAGAGGTCATATAGGAAGTCTGGAGGGGCCACGTCGGGTGGGCAGGGCTGTTTCCAGGCCGGGTGCAGGGGGCCAGGGAGCAGAGGACCGTGGGGGGGCAGAGGACATTGGGGGGGCAGCCGGGTGCTCTGACTCCTCTTCACCACATGGGGCGCCATGTCTAGGCCGTCCAGGGGGAAGCGCACCAGCGTGGCCAGCTTGTTGCGGCGCTCGCCCACCTGCCGGAAGCGCTTGAGGTGGAGGATGAGGATGTCAGGCAGCGTCCACAGGCTCATCTTCACCATGCCCTGCTGCAGCTGCTTACAGTGGGGACATTTCCATGCATCGTCTG